>NW_020664373.1:13708129-13728594 GCF_002925995.2 Terrapene triunguis
CAACTAAAACCTCTCCAGCGCATCATCAAAGATCTACAACCTATCCTGAAAGATGATCCCTCACTCTCACAGATCTTGGGAGACAGACCAGTCCTCGCTTACAGACAGCCCCCCAACCAGAAGCAAATACTCACCAGCAACCGCACACCATACAACATAAACACTGACCCAGGAACCTATCCTTGCAACAAAGCCCAATGCCAACTCTGTCCACATATCTATTCAAGTGACACCATCATAGGACCTAATCACATCAGCCATGCCATCAGGGGCTCGTTCACCTGCACATCTACCAACGTGATATATGCCATCATGTGCCAGCAACGCCCTTCTGCCATGTACATTGGCCAAACCAGACAGTCTCTAAGCAAAAGAATAAATGGACACAAATCTGACATCAGGAATCATAACATTCAAAAATCAGTGGGAGAACACTTCAACCTCTCTAACCACTCAGTGACAGACTTGAAGGTGGCAATTTTGCAAGAAAAAAACTTCAAAAACAGACTCCAAAGAGAGACTGCTGAACTTGAATTAATATGCAAATTAGATACAATTAACTTAGGTTTGAACAGAGACTGGGAATGGTTGGGTCATTACACTAATTGAATCTATTTCCCCATGTTAAGTATCCTCACACCTTCTATGGGTCATCTCGATTATCACTTCAAAAGGTTTTTTTCTCCTGCTGATGATAGCTCATCTCAATTGATTGGCCTCTTACAGTTGGTATGGCTACTTACACCTTTTCATGTTTTCTGTATGTATAAATATCTTCTTGCTATATGTTCCAGTCTATGCATCCGATGAAGTAGGCTGTAGCCCACAAAAGCTTATGCTTAAATAAATTTGTTAGTCTCTAAGGTGCCACAAGTACTCCTGTTCTTTTTGCGGATACAGACTAACACGGCTGCTACTCTGAAACCCACCTGCACTTATTCAGGGAAGAATGTTTGCACCAGAAGTAAAGATGATGTAATGGAATGCTAAACTGTATTATACTGTTCAGCCACTAGGTGGTGCTGTGTGTAACATACTATATTTAAGCTAACCTCAGCCATAGGGGCAGAGCATTAAAGGACCTTAGACTGACTACCTCAGGTGTGTTATCTAGCTCAGAAGGAAGCTCTGTAGCCAGTCCATATCTGGTACAGGAGCATGACATGTTAGTTAAACAGAAATTAAATGGTACAGTGCCAAAAGTGAAATCTCTACAAGCTGCATGGAAACTTTTTAAAGACATCATAATAGAGGCTCAACTTAAATGTATACCCCAAATTAAAAAAACATAGTAAGAGGACCAAAAAAGTGCCACCATGGCTAACAAAAAAGTAAAAGAAGCAGAAAAAATGTGGGGGAAAAAGGCATCCTTTAAAAAGTGGAAGTTAAATCCTATTGAGAAAAATAGAAAGGAGCATAAACTCTGGCAAATGAAGTATAAAAATATAATTAGGAAAGCCAAAAAAGAACTGAAGAACAGCTAGCCAAAGACTCAAAAAGTAACATTGAATTGTTTTTTAAGAACATCAGAATCAGGAAGCCTGCTAAACAACCAGTGGGGCCACTGGACGATCGAGGTGCTAAAGGAGCACTCAAGGACGATAAGGCCATTGTGGAGAAACTAAATGAATTCTTTGCCATTGATCTTCATGGCTGAGGATGTGAGGAAGGTTCCCAAACCTGAGCCATTCTTTTTACATGACAAATCTGAGGAACTGTCCCAGATTGAGGTGCTATTATAGGAGGTTTTGTAACGAATTGATAAACTAAAGGGTAATAAGTCACCAGGACCAGATGGCATTCACCCAAAAGTTCTGAAGTAACTCAAATGTGAAATTGCAGAACTACTAATTGTAACATGTAACCTATCATTTAAATCAGCTTCTGTACCAGATGACTGGAGGATAGCTAATGTGATGCCAATTTTTAAAAAAGACTCCAGAGGCAATCCTGGCAATTACAGGTTGGTAAGCCTAACTTCAGTAGCAGGCAAATTAGTTGAAACTATAGTAAAGAACAGAATTTTCAGACACATAGATGACCATAATTTGTTGGGGAGAAGAGTCAACATGGGTTTTGTAAAGGGAAATCATGCCTCACCAATCTATTATAATTCTGTAAGGGGGTCAACAAGCACGTGGACAAGGGGGATTCAGTGGATTCAGTGTACTTATATTTTCAGAAAGCCTTTGACAAGGTTCCTCATCAAAGGCTTTTAAGCAAAGTAAGCTATCATGGGATAAGAGGGAAGGTCCTCTCATGGATCAGTAACTGGTTAAAAGATAGGAAACAAAGGGTAGGAATAAAGGGTCAGTTTTCAGAACGGAGAGAGGTAAATAGTGGTGTTCCCCAAGGGTCTGTATTGGGACCAGTACTGTTCAACATATCCATAAATGATCTGGAAAAAGAGATAAAGAGTGAGGTGACAAAATTTGCAGATGATATAAAACTACTCAAGATAGTTAAGTCCAATGCTGACTGCAAAGAGTTACAAAGGGTTCTCACAAAACTAGGTAACTAGGCAACAAAATGGCAGATGAAATTCAACGTTGATAAATCCAAAGTAATGCACATTGGAAAACATAATCCCAACTATACAAATAAAACGATGGGTCTAAATTACCTGTTATCACTCAAGAAAGAGATCTTGGAGTCATTGTGGATAGTTCTCTGAATACATCCACTCAATGTGCAGCGGCAGTCAAAAAAGCTAAGAGAATGTTGGGAATCATTAGGAAAGGGATAGATAATAAGACAGAAAATATCATATTGCCTCTATATAAATACGTGGTATGCCCATATCTTAAATTCTGTGTGCCGAGCTGTTACCCCATCTCAAAAAAGATATATTGGAATTAGAAAAGGTACAGAAAAAGGGAACAAAAATGATTAGGAGTATGGAACAGCTTCTATATGAGGAGAGATTAATAAGACTGGGACTTTTCAGCTTGGAAAAGAGATGACTAAGGTGGGATATGATAGAGGTCAATAAAATAGAGGGGAGAGGGATAGCTCAGTGGTTTGAGCATTGGCCTGCTAAACCCAGAGTTGTAAGTTCAATCCTTGAGGGGGCCACCTAGGGATCTGGGGCAAAATCAGTACTTGGTCCTGCTAGTGAAGGCAGGGGGCTGGACTCGATGACCTTTCAAGGTCCCTTCCAGTTCTAGGAGATATCCTATCTCCATTAATTTATAATTTAAAAATCATGACTGGTGTGGAGAAAGTGAATAAGAAAGTGTTATTTATTCCTTCTCAAAACACAAGAACTAGGGGTCACAAAATGAAATTAATAGATAGCAGGTTTAAAACAAAAGGAAGTATTTCTTCACACAATGCACAGTCAACCTGTGGAACTCTTGCCTGAGGATGTTGTGAAGACCAAGAATTTAACAGGGTTCAAAAAAGAACTAGATAAGTTCATAGGGGATAGGTCCATCAATGGCTATTAGCCAGGATGAGCAGGGATAGTGTCCTCAGCCTCTGTTTGTCAGAAGCTGGGAATGGGTGACAGGGGATGGATCACTGAATGATTACCTGTTCTGTTCATTGTGTCTGAAGCCCTTGACATTGGCCACTGTCAGCAGACAGGATAGTGGGCTAGATGGACCATTGATCTGACCCAGTATGACCGTTCTTATGTTTTTACATGGTGTTAGAAGTAAACTAGTACCTGAGAAGAACAAAAATAGAAGGAAAACATCAACAAAGGTTGCAAACAGGAGGTACAGGGACAAAGTCTGCAGGATCTCATCAACATGACACTCTTCAGTGCCCCAGGGAACTTCAACTTTGAGAAACATTCATGATGGACAGATTGGAAGCAGTAATTTGCAAAATTTCGAATAGCAACAAAGCTCCACCAGGAAACTGGAGATATTCAGGTATATTACTTTAGGGTATGGGGAAGCAGGCAGATAATATCTTTAAATCCTTTGACTTTACTGAAGACAGTCACAAAGATGACTATGAAAGTGTTCTGGTTATTTTTGATGCATACTGTATACCTCAGAGAAGTATGGTTTATGAAGGAGCATGTTTTCAAGAAGGAGGGGAAAACATTGAATGTTTTATAAGCGCTATGCATGCATTAGTTGAAAACGGTGATTTTCGAACTGAAAAACATGAAAATTTCTGAGACAGGCTGCTTATTGGATTAATAGATAAAAATATTTCACAGCAACTACAATTCAAAACAGATTTAACCCTACACACAGCTATACAGCTAGCAAAGCAGTCTGAGCTAGTCAGACAGCAGAACAAAAGGCAGAAGCAACTTACAAAACTTGAAACTAGCTTAGAAGCTGTAAACAGCATGAAGGCTAAGGGCTGGTCTATACTTAGCCGCTAGTTCGGCGGCTGGGGATCGAACTTCCGGGTTCAATTTATCGCGTCTGGTCTGGACGCGATAAATCGAACCAGGAAGTGCTCGCCGTCGACTGCGGTACTCCATCTCAACGAGAGGAGTACCGCGGAGTCAACGGGGGAGCCTGCCTGCCCCGTGTGGACCGCGTCTGAACCACGGTAAGTTCGAAGTAAGGTATGTCGACTTCAGCTACGTTATTCACGTAGCTGAAGTTGCGTACCTTACTTCGACTTGGGGGGTTAGTGTAGACCAGGCCTAAAAGTAATTATCGTAAGACCTCTGAGGCAAACTCCAGGCAAACTCCAGGCAAAATCAAAAGCCTTTCAGCCTAAATGCACATGGTGTGGAAAAAAAGTCATAGCCCAACAGATATATATTTTGCCAAAGGCACAAGGTTTAATCGATGCACAAAATATAGACATTGGGCAGCTGTTTGCTGCATGAAAGCAGTCAGGGAGTTGACTTATATTACAGACAATCAAGAGCCATTGTTTCTGGTATCTATCGTGTGATGACACAGAGCCTGCCTGGAGAGTGAAATTGAATATTTATGGCAAGACTATTGACTTTAAAATTGACTTATGTGCTGACATCACAGTTATCTCAGAAGGGATTTACAATAACCTGCAACCCACTCAGAGCTGAAATCTAACTCTAATTAGCTCTGGAGGTACTCTGAACTGCATGGGCCAGTTCACACAGAAACAATTTACCCAAAAAAAAAAAAAAAAAGGTTTGCATTCAGAATGTATGTGATCAAAGGACCAGACCAACAGCTTTTTCAGTCACAATGTGGCTGTCATGATGGGCTTAGTGAGAAAGCTGGAAGAACTCAGTGGAGCATTTGCTGATATTGGACTTCTGAAAGGAGATCCCTAAGAGACAATCCTGAATCATATAGTGCACATACACCTCCCAGGATTCCTATCCGATTACTTCATAAAGTGGAAATTGAATTAAAGAAAATGGAACGGATTGGCATAATCGAGAAAATCTCTGAGCCAGCAGTTGTGCCTCAGTTGTACCACTTATAAAGAAAAATGGGAAAATACATATCTTTGTGGATCTTAAAAGACTTAATGAAGCAGTTATGAGAAAAATATACCTTCCCAACACTAGATGACTTTTACCAAAAGTGAAAAGAGCCACAGTATTCTTCCAGGTGGATGCTTCAAGTGAATTCTGGCAAATTCCTTTAGCCAAAGAAAGTGCTAAATTGACTACATTTATTTGGGAGATTTTGCTATCGATTACCTTTTCAGATTACAAGAGCACCTAAAAGGTTCCAAAGAAAGAAGGCAGAACTGTTAACCATTACAAATGGAGTTGTAGTTTTCGTGGATGATATTTTGATATATGAATCTTTGATGGAAGAGCACAACAAAACCCTCATTGAAGTCCTAAGGCTAATCAGTCAGTCCGGACTGATTCTAAACAAGAAAAAGTGTATTTCCTGCCTACCCCAAATTGAGTTTTTTGGAACAGCCAATATGCAAAGTTGAAAAGTAAAAGCCCTGAGAAAATAAAAGCAATTCAAAAATGGAATGCACCAACAAATGTACCAGACTGAGATGCATACTGGGGATGGTAAATTACCTTGATCAATACCTGCAAGACATTTCTACAGTGACAAAACCACTGAATGAACTATTAAAGTCCAACACACCATAGCTGTGAGGGCCAAATCAAAATATTGCCTTTAAAAAGGTGACAGAAATGATCTCAAGAGATCCTGTGGCCAGAGTGGATGCAAACAGCAACATGGATCTGAATGGGAGCCAGTTGCATTTTGCTCTTGCACACTCACCAAATGTGAGGAAAACAATATGTGCAGATTGAAAAGGAGTGCCTGGCTAGTGTATGGGCATGTGAGAACTTTTACAAGTATCTGTGTGGATTGGATTCATTTATACTGACAACAGACCGTAAACTGCTTGTAACCCTCCTCAGTAGAAAGACCTGGATCAAGCACTGCTGAGATGCCAATGTCTGTTGATATGGTTAACGCGATTTAATCCAATTGCTAAATATGTTCCTGGGAAAAATCTGGTAATAGCAGACACTCTGTCATGGAGCCCAGCATCACACTCAACTACCCGTAAGCTTGAAGATGATGTAAAGGCATACATTGATGCTGTGGACACATACAAACCAGCATCAGAAAAGAGACTACCCCAGCTACAAAAAGCAACCTCGACAGACACATAACTTAGAACTTCCTGAAGTTGCAAGTTATATTAGTGCTGGCTGGCCCAAGTATCTCAGGACACTAAGGCAGTGACAGGAGTCTACTTTGCAGTGCATGGACAATTAAGCAAGTCAGATGGACTCATGATCAAAGTCAATTGCATTTTAATTTCAAACGAAATGAGAGGAGAAATCCAAATTCTCGTCTATGAAGGACATCAAGGATTAACTAAGTGCCACAAATAGGCCAACCAGTCAGTGTGCTGATAGGGCATCAGCAAGGACATAAAGAATAAAATACCTGCACATGAACGTTGCAGAACTAATAGACCAACTCAACACAAAAACACTTTAATAACAACCCCCAAAGTCTGTCTGGTAGGGGAGAAACTAGCTGCAGATTTATGTGAATGCAGAGGACATCATTACTTTGTTGTCGTGGACTATTTTTCCTGAAAGACATAACATGTTTCAGGATATGTCTACACTACAGCTTATGTCTGCATAACTTATGTTGCTCAGGGGTGTGCATAAACAATCCTCCTGAGTGACATAATTTACACAGACATAAGTGCCAGTATGGACAGTGCTATGTTGGTGGGAGAGCTTCTCCCACTGACGTAGGTACCGTTACTTGCAGAGGTGGTTTTATCATGCCGACGAGAGAGCTCTTTCCCATCAGCATAAAGTGTCTTCAGCAGCCGCACTGCAGCACTGTATGTGTAGACATGCTCTCAGTGTCATCAAGAAACTGAAGTGCACTTTTGCTCACTTTGGTATTCCGGAACAACTAGTGACGGACAACGGAACGCAATTCTCTGCCGCAGAATTTATGTCATTTTAAACGTATTATGATTTTGATCATATTACTAGAAGCCCACATTACCTGCAAGTGAATGGAGGGGCTGAGAGCTGGACAGACAGCCAAGAAAATCCTATGGCAGGAAGACCCATTTCTTGCTCTTCTGAGCTACAGATCAACAGTAATAGTGGCTACCGGTTCTCCAGCACTAATTTCAGCCATATGGGCAGAGCATTGAAGGATCTTATACTGAACACATTTGGTGTGTATCCATCTCAGAAGGAAGCTCTGTAGCATTCCAAGTCTGGAACAGAAGCATGACAGAAGAGGAACAAAAAATGACTGCAGAAGTATCCTCCAGTCACGTACAATCAACTCCTATTAAAGTCCATCAGCCCAAACTACTGCTTTGTCCTAGTCCAGTTCCTTTGCTATTACCAGTGGGGATTAGCTTCCAGGAAATGCCAAGAAGTGTCATATTGTAGTGGAAACCCAAGTATTTAATGCTTTCTAACACTACTCTTAGTTGAGCTGAGTATAAAACTGCAGCCAATGATTCAGTCTCTCAGTTCAGATTTAGTGTCTGATTCGGTTTTAAAATTAGTTAATATGTGACAGCTGAATTGCAGAAAAACGGAAGAGAAGCTGAGCTCCTCAGTTTTGACATTATGTATTTTTTCACATAGAGCAGGACTCTCTCTCTGTTGGCTCTAAAAATTAAAATTAAAATTGCAATCCCAATACTCCAATGCATCGGATTTCTTGACACCAGTGGTCACAATGTAATTCTGGAGTACAGGATGACTTACTGAATCCAAATTAGTATTTCACTCAGAGACAAAAAGGCTCAACTAGTTCTCCCTCTCCCAATATTTTAGATCAGGGTTGGCAACCTTTCAGAAGTGCTGTGCCGAGTCTTCATTTATTCACGCTAATTTAAGATTTCACGTGCCAGTCATACATTTTAATGTTTTTAGAAGGTCTCTTTCCATAAGTCTTTAATATATAACTAAACTATTGTTGTATGTAAAGTAAATAAGGTTTTTAAAATGTTTAAGAAGCTTCATTTAAAATTAAATTAAAATGCAGAGCCCCCCGGACCAGTGGCCAGGACCCAGGCAGTGTGAGTGCCACTGAAAATCAGCTTGCGTGCCGCCTCCGGCACACGTGCCATAGGTTGCCTACCCCTGTTTTAGATAAAAAGACATTGAAAGTGAAACTTCCTGGTTCATTGTGTTTAGCATTTCCCCCTCTAGTGGCTGGTCCATATAAGAAAATAAGAGCCTGATATTGTTGCTAGATGATGGAGTTAGTCCTTTAGGCTCATGATTTTAGCACTGAAGATCCCAGTTTCAATCCACAGTGGAGTTGGAGGTAGTGAGTGGGAAATTGCTACAGAAGTATAGTACTCATGTCAGAATTTGCCCTTCTGTAATAGCCAGGAATTTTAAAATTCTTAAAATCTGATTTTGAATTGCACTTTCCAAATGTTTTACATTCTCATACCACAATGTTTTTTCCTTTCTAAGAACAACCTTATGTCTAACTTTCCCTGTTTCCCACTCTGATCTATTTACCTTCATTAGATTCTACTTTTTTGCCATTTTCTAACAAAATGAGCACATTGCAACACATTGCTAGCCACCTAATGCCATCCTGGCACTCGACTACACCATCACTGACCTAACTTACTCTTCCAAGCTCTTCAAGTTATTCTCTATACTACCATGATCTTTTTAAACATCTAGAGTAAAATTTTCAAAATCCCTAAGTGACTTAGGTGCCTAATGCCCATATACACACTTGACCTTATGCAAACAGAGGGGAGCAAACCCACTTGGAAACAGAGTGGGGATTGTGAAGGGGAAGGAGGAGCTCTAATTTGCTTTTCCTTCCAAGAAAATTCCTCTGGATGAACTCTACTCAATCTGAGCTCTGTATGCTGCAGGTGCAGAGCGCTGGAAAAACTGCTGTAGGAAATGTTTCCTTCTATTACTGGTGGATTTCTGAGTAGAAATCTGTGCAATAGTTTGTCAGCATAAAGCCCTCTGCACAGTCCATCTTTCAGTCCTGAGAAGGGAGCTTCAGATGCAGTTATGCAGTGGCCTATGGCAGCAGTTCCTAAGCAATTAGCTCTTCTGGGGGCAGGGGTGGCTCTATGTTTTTTGCCGCCCCAAGCACGGCAGTTAGGTGGCTTTTGGTGGTGCACCTGCGGGAGGTCTGGCTGGTAACGCAGATTCGGCAGCATGCCTGCGGGAGGTCCGCCGGTCCCGCGGCTTCAGCGTACCCACCGCCGAATTGCCGCCGAAGCTGCAGGACTGGCGGACCTCCCGCAGACATGCCGCCGAAGGCTCCCTGACTGCTGCCCCCACAGTGACCGGCAGGCCGCCCCCCGCGGCTTGCCGCCCCAGGCACACGCTTGGTGCGCTGGTGCCTGGAGCCGCCCCTGTCTGGGGGAAAGAGGGAAACCAAGGAGCAGCACGGAAGGGTCTCAGCTGCACAAATATCCTGGGATCCACAGGATTGGGAGCTGATATTCCTGTAGATTCTCAGGCCCCCACAGACTCTCTGGGACACCCCACCCACCCTCCTTTTCCTTTGACTCTGAAGCACACCCACCTCCCTGGGCTTCAGAGCCCGAGCTCCAGCCTGAGTCACAATTTCAAAACACTGTTTACGCAGCTATTTCTACAGCAATAGCACGAACCCGCTAGCCCAAGTCCGTCAACCTGGGCTGGGAGGCTCGCTCCCAAATGCTGTGTAGACATACCCTTCTTTCAGAACTATGAACCTCTTCCCTGTGATGGGAGTAGGTAATATTGTGGTAGGCTATACCTCTTTAGCACCCCTGGGGTGGGCACTCCAGTCTCAGAATCCAGGACATAGCTTTACCGCTGTGTTGTTCAGGTCATGTGCCCACTTTTTTTGGAGGGGGAGAGGGGTATAAAATTGTCCAAAGAATCAATCTGCTTCTACAGCCCACAAAAAGCAGCATCCTAGGCCTGCAGGAAGCTAAAAAGAACAGAAAAAAGTACCAGCCCTCTTCCTTTCTGAGAAGGCCCAGGCATCCAAAGCTCTCAAGTCACTTCCCTGGTCAGCACCCTCTGCCTTCAGGGACCAGGGCGGTCCAAATTACAATCCTTCTCTGTTAGCACATCGCCCATCCATGAGCAGAGATCCTCCTTTTTAAGGACCCACACATCTCCAGACTTGTAAAAAGCAACAGAGAGTCCTGTGGCACCTTATAGACTAACAGATGTATTGGAGCATAAGCTTTCATGGGTGAATACCCACTTCGTCAGATGCATGGGGTCCTGGGTTGAGGCTGATTGTGGTTAGAGGAGCTCTTTAACTCTTTCCTGACTGGAGTGGTAATCTGCCCCACCACAAGCATGACCCCATAGAGTTGACTGTGGGAGGGGACAGCTGCCCAGATTTTCCCAGAATGCCAGATGCAAACATGATTAAGCAGCATGATAGGCATGGAAACACACACACTGTGGCATGTAGCCGCATTGTGAAAAAAAAGCTGCTTTAACCATATTTATTGTCACTAGGTTAGATGGGAGTGTCACAAACTGTTGGAGAATCTTTGTTTGTGATATATTAATGGGCCAAGAGCCAATGAAAGTTCAGAAAAACACTGTTCTTCAATAATAATAGAAATTCTTATTCCTACTTATTCCTTCTTATTCCTAATTTCCCTCAATGGAAAAAAAATGTTGATTTTTAAAGCTACAAGAACACTAAACTAAACAGTAGTTCTTCAGCGTGGAAAAGAGACAACTAAGGGGGGGCTATGATTGAGGTTTATAAAATCATGACTGGTGTTGAGAAAGTAAATAAGGAAGTGTTATTTACTCCTTCTCATAACACAAGAACTAGGGGCCACCAAATGAAATTAATAGGCAGCAGGTTTAAAACAAAAAAAGGAAGTTTTTTTTCCCCCACACAAAACGCACAGTTAACCTGTGGAACTCCTTGCCAGAGGATATTGTGAAGGCCAAGACTATAACAGGGCTCAAAAAAGAACTAGATAAATTCATGGAAGATAGGTCCATCAATGGCTATTAGCCAGGATGGGCAGGGATGGTGTCCCTAGCATCTGTTTGCCAGAATCTGGGAATGAGTGACAGGGGATGGATCACTTGATGATTACCTGTTCTGTTCATTCCCTCTGGGGCACCTGGCATTGGCCACTGTTGGAAGACAGGATACTGGGCTAGATGGACCTTTGGTCTGACCCAGTATGGCCGTTCTTGTGTTCTTATGTTCATCAAAGAATTATAAATGTAGAGTGTTTTAGGATGCACTCTAACCATTATGGATTTTTAATAAAACACAGGAAATGGAAAAATCACATTAAATGCAACATTTCAGCCATAAACACTTATTCAGGTATAGGTGTAAATGGAGTAAGGTTTAGCTAACTAAACTGCTTAATTTATTTTCATAGCCCTAGAAAAGCCTAATAGCCAAAATGTCAGTTCCAATCTTATATTCTATTTCTAGCCCAGTTCAGTATGCCATGTTACATGATGCATTGTGCTTACAAGCACTGTACAACTACTCTCTTCAGATTATTATTTTTTAAAAAATATTCAACATTCAGATTAAAAATTGAAGGCAATATAAAATGGAGAAAGAAAGGCTTTCAAAGCAATATGTTTCCCTGGGGAGATTATGTGGTACTTAGGGTCTGATTCTTCTCCCATGGTCATTTATTTCCCACCAATGTAACTTCATTTACTTCAACTGAGTTACTCCTGATTTAGTTATTCCCAATTTACACCAGTATGAGGGAGAAGAAAATCAGGCCCTTAAAGTACTTATGAAATCACCAAAGGCCACTCTGTGATTTATTCTTCCTGATGTCACCATAGTAAAAATTTATTATTATTGAGGCAGTTCCTGTTATAGGCACTAATCCAGGAAGGAACTTAAGTGCTTTCTTAAGACTATCCGTGTTCAGGAAAACATGTATTCAAGTGCTTTCCTGAATAGGAATGCTTCCCTGAATCAGGGCCATGTATAGTAGACTTAGCTCCACATACTAGTGTGACCATTGTGCCAGGCGGTGTCACAACGACAAGGGCTGGGTTCAATATGTAGAGGTTCCTCTTAACAATACAAAAGTGAACCGGCTTGAGCCCTCACCTGATAATATAGGAAAACTGAACAACACCCCTGAGTGCCTCTAACAGGCAACACTTCCCCTCTTGCAAGCACCGAGGCTTTGAATAACAAAAGAAAACTTTTAATACAAGGGGAAGGGAACCCAGCATTAATTTGGGACTACACCACAACCCTGATTTGAAAGCACGTAACCATAAGCAAACACCCACCCCGCAATACACTGGGCAGTGTCCTTTGCCTTAGTTTCCCACCTTGCAGTGTGAATAAATGCATGTCCCTTTCCACTTTCCCATTGCTGCACCCCACCCACAACTGGTTGTCCTTTTGTCAGTGAGGACCTAGAGTTCAGAGCTGTGTTCACCTGTGAAAGGGGGAGGACCATGTAGAACAATGTCTCTGCTGCTGGCACCGCCTCTGTAGCTGGCTCACTACTGCTGCTTTTATCTCTGCTGCTGCTTGCCACTGCCACCACTGGCCGCTTGCTGCCACTTCTGTTGCTGTTATCAGTGCTGCTGCTTGCCGCTCACTGCTATAATGCCATGTTCTGAGAGTCCACCACTTAGCCCAGCTCTTAGTGACTTTAGCTCTGAGTGATTTCACTGGGCAGTGGGAAATCTCTCAGCTGCTCCCTCTTCATTGTTTTTAACTGCAACATTGTCCCCACACTACACCTAAGGCTTAGCCCTAGACCTGCTTGTCAGTGATTTCAGCTCTAGTAACCACTGAGCAGAAAGAACTCGCAGTGGAATCTGATCACTACTGTCTTTAAACACTGGGGAGGGGAAGGTCAAATGGTGTCACGGATTCTTGAAGTTGAATCCACACCATCAGGTGGAAACATCCATCCTCACCCCCTCTCATATTCTCTGGGATTTAGCAGTGCTTAGCAAGTAAGGTTCAGTTTAGGGTGACACCCTCAGTCAGGCCATGCTAAGTACAGTTCTGCTGCCTGTTACTCACACAATACGGATAACAGAAAACAGGAGCAGCTTCTTCACACTCTGTGGAGCAGCAGGAGAGGTTCAGGGGGGCAGCTGTGAAAGGAGCCTGGGCAGGCTTGCTAGGAAGAAGGGAGCTGAGCAGCAGGGAGTCGTTGCATGCTTGTGAAAAGGAGCCTACAGTTCTGTGTGTGGGAACTAATTTGAAGGTGGGTGGGAGAAACTGGCTACAGATATTGAGATATGGGATAGAAAGAACAGGAGAGGTGATGGGTGACCCTTAGAGGTGGGAGAAATTTATTATATGATTTTCTGTGGTTCACGTCAGATGATAATAGAAACAAAATGGAATGAAACTAAAAGTGAAAGAGAATGAGGAACAAATTCTAGAGAAAAACTGACACTTGTTTGTTAATTAATATACAAGTTAGGGTTAAGGGAAACCAGTTTGCGTGAGTGGAGGAAAAGATGGATTGATGGAAATAGTGCTATTTCAGAGCGAGGGTGTGGGGAGGGACCAAGAAAATAACACCCCTCGTAGATGACTCTTGCATTTCCCTTAAATGTTTCTGGTTTAAAACAAAACAAAACAAAAAACACGACATGTATATCACACACATTTTCAGTACAATCGTTAACAGCAGCCGCTAGATGGCAGTATACCAGGCTGGAAAAGAAACACTGGTAAAACACGACAAAGAGTCCTGTGGCACCTTTTAGACTAACAGACGTATTGGAGCATAAGCTTTCGTGGGTGAATACGTCTGTTAGTCTATAATGTGCCACAGGACTCTTTGTCGCTTTATACAGATCCAGACTAACACGGCTACCCCTCTGATACTGGTAAAACACTACACATTGTCCAACATTAAACTTTCTATGTTGCTGAATTCTACAGCCACTTTAGCCTGAGGAAATGTAGTGGGGAAGGGTGAAAATCAGTCATTCTAAAGAAAGCTCAGACCCCGTCCATAATTGCACCTACTACTAGTTACTGCACTTGGGTTAGATTGGGTTATGGGGGAGTGATAGCTCAGTGGTTTGAGCATTGGCCTGCTAAACCCAGGCTTATGAGTTCAATCTATGAGAGGGCCACTTAGGAATCTGGAGCAAAATCAGTACTTAGTCCTGCTAGTGAAGGCAAGGGGCTGGACTCACTGACCTTTTAGGGTCCCTTCCAGTTCTATGAGATAGGTATCTCTCTCTATATATATATTCTATTTTACTTTCTGTCTGACTACCTCTACTTGGCTGTCAGCTGCATCTTTTTCTCTGGGGGAGTGCAGAGGCTAGGTGGCACAGGGGATTACTTCACTAGCCTTTTGTTCTTGAACGCCTGGGTTGAAAATCTTGATTCTTAGGAACTAAATGAATTGAGTACTGTATCAATTTATTTCCAGATTTAAACTGGTAGCCTAGAGGTGAAATGTTTTATTCCATTTCCATCCCTCTGTGTCATCGTGTCCCCTCTTCTATTGGCTTTGAATTGACATCTTGTTCCTACATACTTATGCTGACTTGTCATCCCTATTATTAAAATGCACGATGTAGTCAATTGTTAACCATTGCCATCACCACTCCTACACGTCAATCCCACCGTCTGCATAGTACCAGTGTTGCTGCAGATGGAGGGCAGAAACCCTTCTCACCACTTGCAGACAATCAGGCTATGCCTTGAAACATGAAGTTTGATTGCACTTGCCCAAGCACACAAACTATAAATGTTATAACCAACCATAAAACTGCACATTTCTTGTCTTCTCTCAATATCTTTAAACTTTGTCTTGCAACAAGGTCCAGTAGGCCTCTCAAATGATGAATCTGTTACTAGACAGTCTGCCATATTCTCTTTTTATTAATTCCACAGATAGGCTGACATTTTCATAATCAAATATCAGAGTTACCTTGAATTATTTCAATAAACTGCATTTAATGATTCCTAATTTTCCATCCCCTCTGATATTTTCAGAGGAAGATAAATAAGCATTTCCCATTACAGGAATCATATTATTGCACTTCAGGGTGGATTGAGGGATGAGCAGTACAATTCTTTCTTCTAAATTTTTTTTTTGATGCAATGGAACAAAAGGAGCAAGATGTTTATGGGACTTGTTTTCAAAACTATCATTCATGCATGGAATGCACAGTAGCTGTAAGGTAGTACTAGAGCTTCATGGTTCACATGATAACAGCAAGGATGCAAAAAATTACAATTTGTAGTTAGAGAATCTTTGTTTCTCAAGCACTTTGTTTCTCAACAGGGCCAGTTGATCTTTTCCACTCTGGTTACAACCTTTCTTATGTTTGTCATTTCTAGCCCACAGCAATGTGAGTGGGAGATGTTTTTAGTGTCATCACAATTACAACTCCCTTTATTGTGGATCCTTCCATCTACATTAGCTTTGGAAGGGAATAAAGGGGAGTTTAACCTCTTCTTGTCTCTCTCTTTCACTTGTTTGCATGCCTATTTTATGTCAACTTCTCCATCTGCCTACGTAGGTGACGGTTATGCCAGGAGAAATGGGAACAGAATGAAGGTGTATACAGCCAGATTGCCTTCAAGTTTGGAAATGGCCCTTTTGACGTGGAATGTGGGGAATGAAAGAAGCTGCTAGATTACTAGATCTGGTTGGGATTTTTTTGATAAAACATTTTTTTCATTGGAAATCAAAAGCTTATGCGGGAAAGGGTGAGCTTAGATGAATTTGGTGACTTGAAAAAAAGAATTGTAAAAGTTTTGATATTGTCAAAATATTTGAAACCAGAGTTTTCTGGTTCTGTTTTTTGAAATTTAAGCTAACTATAGTAATTTTGTTTTACAAAATGAACAAAATCAAAATGAAATGTTTTGATATGATTAAAACAAAATGTTTTGATTGACCAAAACCTAATTATTTTTTGGATATTCAGTTCACAAAATTTTTCTAAATTTCAACTTTTTGTCATGCTTTGGGACAGGACATTTTTTCAAAATATTGAACATTTTCATGGAAATCAGGAAAATCATGTCTGCCCAGTCAGCAGTGTTGCCAACTCTCATGATTTTGTCATGAGTCTCATGATAATTATTGTTTTCCTTAAAGCCCAGCTCTTGGAGTCAAGTGGAGATGTGATGATTTCAGCCTTCATTCTTAAAGAAAAAGTACGTTTCTAGCCCTTGTGGCCATGGAGAAAGCTTCAAAATGTGACCCCAGAGCACACCAAAGGCTCAAAATGCAGAAGGCAAATAAAAAGAACACCAAATCTATTATTTGTACATAATCTCATGATTTTAAAGCCAATCTCATTATTTTTGGTGAGCCTGATTCATGATTTTTGAACATTTGGTGTCGGCAATACTGCAAGTGCTATAAGTGCTATCTCCCACACTTGCAAATTCACTATCTTTGATTCCTCTCTCTCATTCCCTAGGTCCCTACATCATGTCAAGTCCTATTATTTCTTTCTCTGTAATATCTCTAAAATCCACCCATTTCTTTCCCTTCCTACTACTGAAATTCAGGTCCATGCTTTTGGATCTCTCCTACCTCCTTTACTGTATCCTCTTCCTCTCTCGCCTCTTGTGTATACAACTGTGGTAATTCTACTGACTTCTGTGGTCTGATTTGGTACGGCCTTGCACCTAGACTAGTCATTTCAGCTTGTGCATAGAGAGTGTAAAACACTTCTACCTGTGCAAGTGAATGGAGAATTCTGGCTGGGTAGTGTTTTACACACAGTTTGTACTTGTTTTGTACAAGTACAAACTAGTATACAAGATGTACGAAGTGGAGAATCAGGTCACGTATCTGTGTTAGTACACCTTTAAATCTGATGGCAATTACACCAGTGTAAATAGAAAACTCCAAGGACTTCAGTGGAGTGCTGATTTATAGTGACACAGCTGAGAAGATAAGAGACTGAGAATTAAAAAACAGGACCGTTGATAGCATATTTAAGTGTAGACCAAATGCAGCTGTGTTAGATTAATGGACTTCACCTAAATCATGGGATGGATTCTCTGTGGGCAGTCTCTTCACTTCCCTGGTTGTTTCACAGTACTGCTGGGTATTTGGGGGGCCGTCCTCAGGCCATTACACTAAACAGGGGTCCTGAGGCTTAATTGGTATTGCTAGCTCTCAAAACTTTATTGCAAGTCTTGTGATACTTCTGGTATTTTCTGGAATAGGTTACATAGGTATGTTATGTGAAAAACTTAACTTTATTTTTTTTAAAAAGTTTTCAGTCCTCCTGGTTAGGGAGAAAACCCCAAAAATGTGAACTCTGAGGGCTCAAAAATCAGAAGGCAAATAAAAAGAACCCCAAATATATTCTCTTTAAAAGTCTCAATTTTTAGCCAATCTCATGATTTTTTGAATGGTTGAGGTTAGCAATTTGTTTAATTCAGGTTTGTAAGGAACTTTGAAATCCTTGAATGGCTTGCAAGTTCTTTTATTAGGAACATATCTTTAGAGCTTATGCACCAAAACAAGTCACTATGTGCTTGAAGAGACAAATTATAAACTCCTCTTTAGACTAGGTTCAATCCAGTCCTCTCAGTCTGTGTGAGGAGCTCTCCCTTTCCATAGATATTTTTTCAGCTACCTCCAGCTATTAGATAGCCCCTCTTCTGAATGCCTGAGCAAGGAGAAAGAAAGGGGAGCCATATTTAATCACTTGGTTCCTGGGTGGCTTGCTATGGCAGCAATCACAGATCCGTTTGTCCAGAGCTGTGTGAAGAGACTTTTAAAGAGAGTTCTCTTCTTATGCTGTTCCTCTGCTGCAACTGCCTTACAGCCTCCAAAATACATTTGGTATGTACATACATAGGTTTCAGATTGCAATTTAAATGGTACAGAATGGTGCAGGGCCTGGCAATTCAAAAACATGTCTGCTATCTAAGTCTCTGTTAAAAATATGATGAAGTCTAAGTGCTTCAGGTTCAATTTCAGCCTTAGTTTGTTTATTTTTCTTCACGCTGTGTAATCAAACTGCCACTTTGAAATCATTGTTCCCAGCTTGTTGTCACTTAACATCGCTTGCATTTCAACCCTACAAACCCTTTGTTACATAACTGAGTTTCAAATGTAAGTAACAGCAGATCCTAGAATCTAAGCTTCTGAATCTCCACAGCTGTGCACTTATGTAGCCAATTACGCAAGTGTGAAGTGGGCGTAAAATGGCAGTGCTTTGGGTTTTTTGAAGTATTTTACACCCACATTATGCAGGTGTGAAGGAGTACAAAAAAGGCACAAAGTATTGGAGAACTGGCCCCAGTAAAGGCATTTCATAGGGCAGAGCTAAGAGGGTACAGCCAAAGGGGTCTGCCCATACAGATGCAGTTGCAGGATTGGGCCTAGGGTTGCTCGGGGGGTCAGGGGATGGCATCTATCCTGGCACAACTTGTTTGCTGTTGAGTGCTTGTCTGACTGGCTGAAGGGTGCATGAACATGCTGAAAGCCATACACTGCACATGAGAGAGACAAAGTGGGTGAAGTAATATCTTTTATAGGACCAACTTTGAGTTTACACAGAGCTTTTCTCTCTCACCAACAGAAGTTGGTTCAATAAAAGATATTACCTCACCCACCTTGTCTCTCTTAATATCCTGGGACCAACACAGCTACAACAGCACTGCATACACTACACATGTAGTTAGTCAGTGGAGTTCTGTGCTGAACTGGAGTTGAACTTCTCTTACTGCTGTCAGCCCCTGTGACTTTCTTTATTTTAATATGCTAAACATTATTAATGGAATTCTAATGAGTCCTTTGTGATTCTTCAGTACACATCAGAAACTAAGTTATAGCAAAATTCAGCCTCTGCTGACGTTGTCTTAGGTGTGGCTAGTTGAGAGAATGTGGGATAAATGTATACTTTAGCTATTCAGTAACTTAGGAAATCAATAGGCACCTAATGTGACTGAGTGGCATATGTCTGTACTAAATTATGAACTCCATTTTGGTTTGTGACTTCCCTGTGTGAACCCTGTCTTCCATTTTGTGTGCTAACTGCCATTTTGTTTTTAGTGTTTGAAAGCCAGCCTGACCATGGCAAGGCCAGTCAGAGATATTGCCCTGCCAGGGAGGGGTGTGTGACACCTCAGAGAGGACAATCAATAGAAGAGCCATCAAGGGCCATCAACTTTGAATGACTCTCAAAGACCGGCCCACCTCAGGGAACAATTGTTTTCTTCATGTGGGACTTGTGTGGCTGGAGGTTGGATTTTCTCAGTCTGGTCACATGGCAAAACAGGATCAGAGGCTGTATTTAAGGAAGGGACTGGTTTGAGAAGTGGGAAGAGGACGTTGTCAATCATCACATGTGAGAAGACCGGGCAGGAGAGGGAGAGGATCTGCCTAGTCTGAAATGCTGACTAGACCTCAGACTCACAGGAGTGGTGATCAGTCTAGGGAGGGTGCATCTCAGGACTTTGGTTATTTTGCAAAGATCTGTAACTTTGTAGTGCTTTCTTAAAAGTGACAGTGGTTAAAAAATATCTTTGTTAAGTCTATATCCCTTGTTTGCCCTGCCATGTTGTCCCCGAAGAGGTTAAATGAGAAGTTCAGAGTGCCCATAGAGAAATGAATGCTGTGTATAAGCAACTGGGAACCTGGGGAGGGCTAAGGTACTGGTTCCAGGGTCTGGGATGGTCAGACTGTGGAGCTCCATACCTCAAAGACAGACCAAGATCTGCAAAAAGAACAGGAGCACTTGTGGCACCTTAGAGACTAACAAATTTATTAGAGCATAAGCTTTCGTGGGCTACAGCCCACTTCTTCGGATGCATATAGAGTGGAACATATATTGAGGAGATACAGAGAGCATGAACAGGTGGGAGTTGTCTTACCAACTCTGAGAGGCCAATTAAGTAAGAGAAAAAAACTTTTGAAGTGATAATCAAGATAGCTCAGTACAGACAGTTTGATAAGAAGTGTGAGAATACTTACAAGGGGAGATAGATTCAATGTTTGTAATGGCTCAGCCATTCCCAGTCCTTATTCAATCCTTAGTTGATTGTATCTAGTTTGCATATCAATTCCAGCTCAGCAGTCTCTCG
>NW_020664373.1:13728994-13829560 GCF_002925995.2 Terrapene triunguis
TCTCCCTTTTCTTCCTTCTCATTCCTTTTTTTCATTTCACTACTGGGAAAAAGGGAGAGAAAGGAAGGAAACCCATTTATTTATTTTTGATAAAAATTTTGAATAAATAAAAAATGATTCCTTGTGAAATAAAAAGTATTTCAGCATGTTTGAGATTTTTTTAAAACAAACTCTCTACTGATTTCCTATCAGCTGTACCTATCTTTCATTAATTAGTCCAACTCTGTTTTCATTCTCACCTGTGTATTGTTGAGGCCAGGGCAATTGAAACTAGTTCTTCTTCTGAGCTGGTCTGAACACCATTTTTATACTGATTTAACTACATCTGTTTAGAAACCAATATAATTAAATTGGTGCAACCCCCTGTAGTATGCGTTTATACCAGTATGAAGGGGCATATAGCAATATGACTTATTTTTGAAAAATATATGTAGCTAAATTGTGTGTGTATATGACCCGAGTTACATTACAAGGACCTGATACTGTGGTGAGACTCTGGAGAGGCCCTCGGTCTTGCCTGCTGCTGCTCCAAGACTATCAGCCACAGCTTTTTATACTCTGTGAATATAGTTTACTGTAACGGCCTTTGCAGAGCTGTAAACTATTCTTCTACCCTGTGCTTGGTGCATCCCTATTATAGAACTTACTATATATTTTGTATTTGTCATCTATTTAAAGACCTTGGATGAAATCCTGGCTCCACAGAAGACTATGACAAATTTGGCTTGGATGCATTTCTAAAGGAATAGAGCGCCACTGTAATAGTGACACTTTATAAGCAGGCTGAAATCAGGTTGGTTGAAAAGGGGGAAACTAAATTGTTTTCAATTATTTTTATATATATTCTTCTTTTTGGAAATTTTTACATTAAAAAAAATGAGAAAACTTTGACCTATTTAATAATTAATAAACATAATAATAATAATAAATAATAGAAAATTTCCCCTTTCCTTTAAATTTTTTTTGGAAATTGTTTTGAATAGCTACCTGTGCACATAATAGTGAATAAAAGTGGAACAACAGTGTAATGGATGACAGTCTTTTAGAGCAGGTTAAAATATAGTAGGCACTTACATATATTTACCAGTTTTTACTGTTTCTTTTATGCTGTACAAAACAGTTCAGGAAATAGAACAGCTAAAAAGTTTTGTGTGCCTAATGTTTTTGTTGTACATACAGTTCTAAGTACTTAAAATATAAATGTAAAAAAACCCACCATAATTTGAGGCAGAAAAAAAAGAACCACAGGGTTTTACAGCTGTATAATTCTTTATCTGCTTCAGCAAAGCAAAATAAATTAAACACAATCCCAGAAGTGGTCAATTAAAAAAAACAACCCAACCCAAATCATGAGCTCTTTGCTTTTATTTCTAAGATTCCCTCTCATACCGCTTCCCTCTCAAATGTCTGATGGAAATTTTTCAATGATTTTATGTTGAAGTTTGTTGTAAAAAGAGCACAAAATCATTAATAAGGCTACTTAAACACTAACATCACAATCCTTTTAGATTTATGAACCAGTATTGTTTGCTCTATGTATAATACTGATCACAAAGGGCAGGTGTTGCCTAGCTCGCTGTGAGGGCAGGTGTTGGGGGAGGGAGGGGCTTAGGGGAACGTGCAAGGAACATTCTCCTGAATAGGGTCCAGGCACAATCTCAGGCCTTAACCTCCCTGGGAGCCCATCACAAGCACTGCATGAATGAATGGTGTGAGTCTCGGACTGGTGGCCTTAGACTTCACAAAGGGCATGCATTGACTGCTAGGAAATGCTTGTCCCAGCCCACCCCCACCATGTCAGTCAGCAGAGCTGGGTAAGAGGAAGGAATGCTTTATCCTGTAGAAGTGTATAAAATGGATCACTTAGACCCGCATGGCACTTTTCCATCACAATGACTACAGGTGCAGCTACCAAGTATATTCCTCCTTACCCACCCCGACATCCTGGACACAACCGTGCTCAAAGTAACTTGACAGTAATGAAAGAATTGAAAAATCCAGCTAGCCAGAAAAATCCTTGTTGATACATTCTTCTCCTGGTTAACTTTTTTGGTAATTTTGATTTGGATACTTTTCTTCTCTCTGGTTGGCTTTTGTTCTTTTTCTTCTCCAGTAGAGGGCACTCTTAAACAGAAAATAGTGCTGCTCTCAGATTATTTTCTTGTCTTGCAAATCAAAACATCTCCTGTTCTCAACTGCAAAAAGATCTGAGACAATTTCAGCTTTGAGCAAGTATTTTTAACTTGCTGTTTTTATTTTAAAGCCTACCCTGCTACTTTCCTGCACTCAGTCTTTTCTACTGGGGAGAATGCTAGAATCATATCCATCAGCCACTGCAGATATACCACATTGCCCCGTACAATTACTGTATAGTGCATTAGCCCAGAAATGACCATGGTGCCAAATGATATTGGGAGGGGCTGAACAACAGGTCAAAGGGATTTTCTCTGCATAAATGACAGGTGGCTCTCTAATTACTATCTGTGGACATTACATAAGCACTCGTGCATTGGTCTACATCACCTCCTGAAGCCATGGTATGCACATTAAGCCATACCACAGTGAATTCTGCTTGAAAGTCTTTCATAAGCTGCACATGAACAAACATGGAGTATTGTGGTATAAACAAGTGACTGACACCCTCTTGTTTGTAAACAGTCATTGAATGAGTGTCGGTGGGCAAATAATCATGAACCTGAAAAAAACCAGAGCAGCCAGAAATCAACAGCAACCTCACCATCCTGCTCAAATTATTTTGGAATCTGACTTGGTTTATTGTTGAAACATTTCTTTGTGATGGGCTACATTTATCTACTCGCAGACCACAGCAGAAATTCAATATACCTAAATCTCTTATAATTTTCTCCTTATATAAGCTCCTTTACTGACATATGGAGGGCCTAAGGTTTGTGCCACTGTTGAAGACAAAATAGAAAGACTTGATAGCACTGGAAAAATCAATCTGGTATCTTTTAGAACTAAATTAACTTATATAGATAAATAAATAAAAGAGCAGGAGCAAAAGAAGCTGCTGCAGCTTCAGAAGATATGTGAATGAAATGACTTTATCAGTTTTGTTCTGAACACAATGGGCATGCATGTGTGGTTGGGAGCCAAAACTCAGCTGCACCAGAGAAGCAAGAGGAAAAGGAAGGTATATGGATTGAGAATCAAAAGGGAAGGACATTAGTGCCATCAACAGATTGAGATGGAAGAAGTGAAGGAGAGGACCCTGGAGTGCAGCACAAAGAACACTTAAAAATGATTTATAATGTGAGTTTTAAACATGAAATATTACAGTAGAACCTCAGAGTTACAAACACCTCAGGAATGGAGGTTGTTCGTAACCCTGAACAAAAAGTTATGGTTGTTCTTTCAAATGTTTACAACTGATCATAGACTTAATACATCTTTGAAACTTTACTGTACAGAAGAAAAAATGCTGCTTCTAACCATCTTAATTTATATGAAACGCGCACAGAAACAGTTTCTTTACCTTGTCATTTTAAAAAAACTTTCCGTTTATTTTTTTAGTAGTTTACATTTAACACAGTACTGTACTGTACAGGATTTGGGTTTTTTTGTCTCTGCTGCCTGATTGCATACTTCCAGTTCCAAATGAGGTGTGTGTGTGGTTGACCGGTCAGTTTGTAACTCTGGTGTTCATAACTCTGGTTTTACTGTATTATTGACCAGTTTTCAGTATAGCACAAAAATGAAACAAAGCACTTTGCATATATTTTTCTGATTTTTAAAAAAAATAACATTTGCAACGTATTTTGGGAAAAGAATATTTTGTGCAGAAGCAGCAATTTTTTGAATTTTTTGGAACAAACTAATATAATTAATTAGTTATTAGCTCAATAAACTTTCTTCCTATGGTGTGAGTATACAACTATGATATTGTGATGCCTTTAGAGTGCCTTTAACCTTAAATTTAAGAACTCTTAATGTGTGGCAGAAGCCATTTTATTCTCAGAATAGCTTCAGCCTGTGACAGTGAAGATGTGTGCACTGTTTTCTCATGGAGACTTTACTTTTGTTCTTTCTTCTTGTTGTTTTCCTTAATTTAAAGTAAAAATAATTGAGTGGAAGTACATAGGTGCTCTTTGTGAATGGAAAAACATGTCTGTAATGTCCTAGCAGAGTAAGTAGATGCCTTTGCTAGTGTGGTATAGGATGATGCATTAGTTGTCATGAAAAAGCGAGGAGCATTGGTTCCAAATAGAAAATAATCTGAGAAACTGGAGTGTCGAAAGTGGAGAAACTGCATGAGTTCTTATGGAAGTGCTGAGCCTGGAATATCACTACTCCTAGTGGCAGGCATCACAGTGACACAACTAGCCCAGATCTTGAATTGTGACATCATGTCCCAGATTCTGAATTCAAACAATTCAAATCTAGGACTGAAGATTTGGAGGAGAAGCTGGAAAAGACCTTTCAAAGGAGCGTGAAAAAATGAAATAAAGCAGAATCAGGAGAAGTGTCTGTGAGAAGTGGTAGCAAACCGACGGCAGAAAAAGAAATGGCCCAGAAAAAGAAATGCTCCTGCTGCTGCTGGTAGCACACCACTTGAATAGCTGGTTTGAGAGGCAGGGTGGAGGGAGGGATGAAGAACCATCCTCCTGTTTGCTGAGGGGTAATAAAAGCCACTTTGCGGTTGCTACTTCAGTCTTCAGATTGGAATAACCTCTGTGCCCCTTCTCGGGGGAATGGCCAGAGAAACTGTGCAGTGGCAAATCCATTAACCTTGCCTCCAATTCTGCAGTGCTCAGGGAGATCCTGCCATGAGAATGAGCCTCTGCAAACATTGGGAGTGGGGAGGCAGGAATCCCTATTAGACTTGCTCATTAGAAGTGGTTATGTTGTACTGTAGATGGATGCTGAGCTGGAAATGCAGTTTCCTAAATTGTGTTGAGGTGCACGTAGTACATCTCTACCTCAATATAACACTGTCCTCAGGAGCCAAAAAATCTTACTGCGTTATAGGTGAAACCGCGTTATATCGAACTTGCTTTGATCCACCGGAGTGCGCATCCCCACCCCCCCCGGAGCACTGCTTTACCGCGCTATATCCGAATTCGTGTTATATTGGGTCGCGTTATATCGGGGTAGAGGTGTATTAGCAGTGTAAGAGCTGAACTAGAGCCCAAAGCTGAAATTTTTTCAGAAGTGCCTAGGGGAAATTTCTTACATTTCATAGGAACTGGGAGTCCAAATCTCATCCTGGAGACTTCTTTAAACCTCCTGTTGCGTTCTACTTAATGGTCTCTGTAACTGATAGTGAATATGATATCAGAAGGGTAACTTGAAAAGTAACTACATGAGCTAGAAAAAGACAAGAGTAGAGGATTGCATGGTCCATAGAAAGATTCCTTGCACTGGGTAGCCAAAGTGCAAAAGTATCATCAGCACACAGTATGGTGCATGGAATCTCTGTCACCATGATACACAACATTAGTTGAAAGATAAAGCAGAGTAAGCCATATGGAGCTAGCTAGAATTAGTTTAGATATAAGAGTGCTCGCATATGAGCTATGCCTTCACTGCACTCTGCTTGGTCATTGTAGTGTATAGAGATAGGGTTGAATCCCTTAAAGTTGCTTGTGATCCCTCTAGTGGTGGGCTATGATGTACAGGTTGCTGGAAACCAGTTGGATCAGCAGTATGTATAAACTAGGCCTGGCATTTTTGTATATACTTAGTAAACATGGTTATTTGGGATTCAGTCATGTCCATGTTGTTTTTCTTGTTGTTTTGCTGTGTAAAAAGCAAAAGTCACAAGTCATCTAAGAAAGACAGTGATGCACATCAAAGTCCTCCTCATCCTTCTCCACCTCCTTCATCATCATCATTATGGAAAATCCCAAAGGAACATGGCCTCCTAGCAAACTGAGCACCACCCAGCTTGATCTCTGGCTAGGTCTTAAGGTGATCTGTCTGTATATTTAGTTTATGTCCGCCACTCGCAATCTTATTGTGCTACACCAATTGTGCTACACCACTGACTCATATCCAGCTTCTCGTCCACTGTAATACCCAGGTCCTTTTCTGCAGAACTGCTGCTTAGCCAGTCGGTCCCCAGCCTGTAGCAGTGCATGGGATTCTTCCTTCTTAAGTGCAGGACTCTGCATTTGTCCTTGTTGAACCTCATCAAATTTCTTTTGGCCCAATCCTCCAATTTGTCTAGGTCACTCTGGACCCTATCCCTACCCTCCAGCGTATGTACCACTCCTCCAAGTTTAGTGTCATCTGCAAACTTGCTGAGGGTGCAATTCATCCCATCATCCAGATCATTAATGAAGATGTTGAACAAAACCGGCCCCAACCCCTGGGGCACTCCGCTTGATACCGGCTGCCAACTAGACATTGAGTTGTTGATCACTACCGGTTGAACCCAACGATCTAGCCAGCTTTCTATCCACCTTATAGTCCATTCATCCAATCCATACTTCTTTAACTTGCTGGCAAGAATACTGTGGGAGACCGTATCAAAAGCTATTTTAGAGCTCAGTACCCAACTTTCAGGTTTGGTACTGGGTACATCAATAAATATACTGGATTCCCTAGAGTTATTGTTTGATTTCTAAATTTAAATATGTGCTTTGTAGGTTGCACAGAGAAAATCGCATATGAAGGGCCGTTACTGCTGTTCTTTACTTGTGCAATGCCCCCAATTTCAGTGAGGTTGCAGGGGAGTTAAGTGAAGGCAGAATGTGAACATAGGTTAATAATTAAACATTTTCAGGAGGCATGCTCTCCTGAGCCCTCTGAGGGGTGCTATGTCTGCCGACTTACTTGAACATGAAGTGAACCCATTCTTCACTTGTAATTGTATGTGGAGAGAAAGAGAGATTATTTCACCCACTGTTAAAAAATCTGGCTGCAGGGTAAAAAGCAAAGAACAACAATAACAAAAAATCAAATGCCTATATGCCAGATATGCACAACTGGCTGTGGGCCACTGCTGATGCATCTGCCGTAGAGGCCATGTGCCAGATCCGTAACATAGTCTGGGAAGGTGATTGATTTAAACAAAATTAACCAGTGTACAAGTCAATAATGGTTGTAGCTATACTAGAACAAAACAAAGTGTGCAGTCACCATCGAAAGCACGTGCAATTGAATACATGATTTAAAAACAACAAAATAAGCACTTTCTAGGAGGGGAAAGGGTGACAGTAAAACTGTCTTTAAAGAAAGTGTTATGGGTTTTAATTGTGTTTATAATTAAATATTAATTGCATTCTTTAATCTTTATATTCTAAGCACAGTACTTAAGTATGCCTGCTTGGGAATGTGAGTTCGCCACAGTATTTTGCTCTTTGGACTAATACATTGCATATCCAAATACTGTTACAGAATTTTTCCAAATTAAAATTTCTGTTGTGGCATGCGTGTGGTGGGATGCTGGCTTTGAGTGATAGGAAAACTAAGTGGAGTAAAAATGTGCCACCAGTAAGAAAGTGCCTGATTGTTCTTGCAAATGAATTCTTTATTCATCACCTCAGCAGTTCTCTGTTGCATAGATGAAATCCCTTCTGATGTTTCCGTTCCTTTTGAAGAAGGGGTGGGTGACCTGACTGAAAAACATCCCCTGGAAGTGATGTACGGTTGGTAATGCTGCAGGCTCTGTGCACAGTAGTACCCACACACAACTGAGTCACCATGTCAGCACTAAGATTTTAGAAGAATCTCTACAAGAAGCAGCTCTAATCTAAGTAGGAATTTAAATAAAATCCCAAGTGAACACCCTTATTAAAAAAAGTAGGACTTGATGCGTGCTTCTGTATGAAATAAATACTACATATTAAATTTAATTTAAAAAACAAAAATGAGCCACATTTCCTTCCCATTTCTTAAGGCACTTTCATTCTAAAAGCAAACTTGAAGTTTCATTTCCTTAAGGACAAATATGATGATGAGTTTTCTGGCAGTTTTACATCACTGAACAATAGAAAGGATCATCTTTTAAAGACAAACTTAAAAACACCGAACTTCTAGCCATGTCCCCTTGTCATTGTATTTGAAAATAACAATCAGTGTCCTTAATTTGACACCGGCATGTTTGCTCCTTTTGGAAATTTATCTTCTTGCAGTCTTCACCAATGAAAATGACTATCTCCCCTTCCTCCGCCTCCAGCTCTGGCTGCTTGAAGACTATTCAGTGTACTGAATCAAAAAGAGAAATGAAATGGAGGGAGGAGGGGTGATTGTTAAGGGTGGGCTCCATGTTTATTTCATTAGCTATTTTTCATCTTCACTTGTTTTCTGGCTGTACCAAAGTATCAAAGGTAAAGGCCAACATTTAAAAACCCAGGTTAAAGCCCTAGCCTAAAGTAATGAGCATTAGGTTCCTAAATACGGATTCAACAGCCTCAATAAAAGTGATTGGACTTTCAAAAGCAGTGAGTCCCTGCTGGTCCCACTGACTTTGTTTCCCATATGACACATGACCCCAGGATAGAGAAAACAAAGGTGGAGGCTGGAGTAGCAGCTGTGAATGGCTTTGCTACTGTTCCATAAACTGGGGAAAGGGTGAGGATTATGCCCCTGCAGGACTCACCAGCACCCAGCTGGGTTATTCATGCTGGGTACAGGGGAAGTGATTTTCAGCCTTCAGATCTGTGCACACATCTCCCATTGGAGTCAATTGGAGGACAGCCTTCAGAATGAAAATCACTATGAGATGTAAAATCATTATTCTACTACAAGCAATTTAGCTTTGGAATGGGTCCCAACCAAAATCCTGGATCCAGGTTCACAGCTCTAACTTATCTTTACAGTAGACTGAATCAAAACATATATTCCTAATATCCCCAAAATGGGATATTTGGATTCAGATCGAAATCTTGAAGTTGAAGAGTTTGGGATCTGGGAATTCTGTGCCACCTATGATAGAGATATGGGGATTGATTCTTTTTTCACTAACACTGGGTAATTAACTCCACTGAGGTCACCAGAGATACACCCAAGCAAGTGAAAGGAGAGCTGGGACCATGATGTTTAAATCCTGATCTGATATTTGCATATGGGGTCATGGATTGAGTCTCTGTCTCTTTAATTTAAAAAAAAAATTCTGTCAGCCTATCTCATTCTGTCCCTTGGTACATATGCATACACACATACATGTACTCAAGAAAAACTTTAATTATCTGTCTTTACTGATTATTTTGGGGGTGATGATGCTGGAGTCATAAGCATTTGTTTCTGTGATGTTATCCCACTCCACCTACTCACCATGTGTTAAGTTGCTATGGTATTTTTGTTCTTCTCTTGTCTAGTGCTCTCCAGCCTTCTCTTTTCTCACCGTTGACTTATGAGAACTGATTCTTTGTTATTTCTCTCTGTATCTTTCTTCCTATTTTGAAATTGTGTGTGAGTGAAATGAGAGAAGAACACTGGGTTGCTCTCCCCCCTTTGCGTTGGTGTTTACTATGAGTCATACCAACAGCTTGATGCTCCTGAAAACTTTTCTGGTGGGAGAATCAACAGGATGGATACAGCAGAAGGTTCTGCAGTTGCAGTCCACTGTTGACTCAAGAATATAAATATGGATAAAGGAGATACATTTTGGTGGGGATTTGCACCCACTCGTCTTGTATAGACAACATTTCTCTAAGGAAGCAAACCTTGATGTTCAAAATTCACTTGCTGCTTGTCAGTTTAAGATGGGCTTATTGGGAAGTGATTTTGACTGGCAGCTCACTCACCCTCCCAGGGATCTACTGAAATGCAGTCAATGTGATAAGAGGGAACTGTTATTTATGTTATGGTACCACCTCGAGGCTCCAACTGAGATCGGGCTCTATTGTATTAGGCATTACACGTTCACTCAGTAAAACAAAGTCTTTACCCCAAAGAGATGGGAGAAAGGCAGTATTATTATCCCCAATTTACAGATGGGGAACTAAGGTTAAATGACTTGTCCAAGATCACCAAACAAATCGATACCAGAGGTGGGAACTGAACCCATACTGCCTGCACCCCAGCTGAATGCATTTGCTATACGCCCATCTTCCCCCTCTGCAGAAGTGAGAGAAGTAAAGGATAAGAAACAATAATCGAATCATCAGTTGGAAATAGTGAGGATGAGTAACAAAGGAGCCCACGTATACCAGCAATCCACTTTGCCAGGGAGAAGGTGCCATAACCTGACCATGCTATAAAATGACTTTGGCTTGCTTGAATAGATGGGACCAGAAGGTATTTTATAACCATGTTTCCAAAATGTGTTACAGTTCTGATCTTTGCAGGGCTGAGCCCAGGCAGACCAAATAATGCCATGCTATGTTCTTGGGACTATCACTGTTATAACACTGACTTCCAATACAATAGTTTGGCTAGTGCAGATGAGCCCTCAGGGAGAGAGCGCACCAGGATGGAAGAAAAAAAACACCTGAGAAGTTCCAATTTCTGATTACAGGCCACAGGTTTCAGGGCAGAATGCCAGGAATTTGCTAAGAACTTCCAGTGGTGAGGAAGAAAGAGCAGGTCAGGAAATGGAAAAATTCACTAAGTTAAACATGACAATAAGATTCAGTTTCTAGCCTTGCCAGGTCTTAGATATATACCAGCCACTGGACTGACTTCCTCAAGCTGTGTTGTTTGTCAGGCACTAATTTCACAGGTGAACAAGAATTTCATTCCTCTGTGACCTCAGTTATTCAAACCTAAGTAAGTACTAGACTTGCCAATACATGAAGAAGAAACACATTTTATTGCAACAAACACTGGTCAGATTGACTGCTGAGTAACCAGTCCACCTGAGTATAGATAATAACAACTGGAAACCAGAAAGAGTTGTTAGTCCGACAGCAAGAATCATGATCACTTACTGGGGAAAATGGGAAGCTGGAGATACCTGAGATAGCCAAGATACTCGTTGAGGCAGCAGGAAAATAGCATAAACTTGATTACTCCAGGGATAGATACAGTAACATGACATTATGTATCAGGGCCAGCAAAATCATTATAGGCATCAGTGTTGCTTAGGTTGCCAGCTCCAATAGTACCCTGGCTGAAGCTGCAACATAACCAGCCTGGAATGAGTCATGTTAATGGCTGTGTCCTGAATAATACAGCCAGAGTCATGGAAAAGTATAACTGCCTATTTAAAAATCTGTGGGCCATTTATATTGTTTCAAAGTTAAACGGAGCCTTTAGAAGATATTAAAGTAGGTGAAGGAGGTGTGAAGTGTGGGGGAGAAATGAAAAAATAGGTACAGTGTCAAGTTATTAGTATAAAATTGATTATACTAATGCTTGTATTACATCTCTAAGAGTGCCCCATCTGACCTGTTTTACAGAAACCAGGCAGAGTCAGAGTACTTATGAAGTTAATGAAAGTGTTGTGCCTGCTCTCACAAATCTGATTTGAGTGTTTACTAACTATTAAATAGTGGAACACAAAAAAGAAAGCATGATCTCTGTCAATAGGAGCTCCACGTGCGGCCAGAGGAAAGTGTACGTCTCTGAGAGTCAGGAGAAGGATTGACTTGTGGATATGTCATTGGATCGGAGAACTGAGTTCAGTCCCTGGCTCTGCCACAGGTTTCACATGTGACTTCAGATTAAGAGATTCCAAGGCCAGAAGGTACCATTGTGAGCATCTGTTCTGACTTCCTGTATACTATGTGCCATAGAACCTTGCTCAACAATTCCTAAATCTGTAACTTCTCTCTGAGCCATAGAATATTTAAATCAAGAAGTCTTGATTTAGAGACTTAAAGTGAGGGAGAAGCCACCACATTTGTAGGTAAATGATTCCAAAAGTTAATTATCCTTGCTGTTAAAAATGTGCACCTTACTTCTAGTCTGAATTTGTCTATCAGATTCCAAACATTTTATCTCATTTATCTACAGCTAGAGTAAAGAGCTGTCTACTGTCAGAAATCTCTTCCCCACATAGGTACTTGTAGATTCTGATCAAGTCTCTTCTTAAACTTTGTTCTGGATAAACTAAACAGATGGAGCATCTTAAGTCTCTCACTGTAAAGTATATTTTCCAGACTTTAAATCATTCTTGCAGTTGTCTTCTGAACCTGTTCCAATTTTTCAACAGTCTTTTTCACAGTGTGGTCACCAGGACTAGACACAGTATTCCAGTACTAGTCTCATTAATGTCATATACAGACTTAATACCACCTCCCAGACTCTTACTTCATTTCCCCCTGGTTATGCCTTGCTACAGCACTGCATTTGGAGTTCATGTTCACTCGGTTATCTATCATTACCCAAAGTCTTTTTCAGGATACAGTAAGTAACCTGCAGTAAGGGTGACCTAGGTTCTTTGTTCCTAGATGTATGACCTTGCATTTGGCTGTATTAAAATGTATGTTATTCAAAGGAGCTCACCTTACCAAGTGATATAGATCAGTCTGACCTCTCACCATCATTTTTTCCACTCCACCAGCTTTTGTGTTGCATGCAAATTTTACCAGCAATGATTTTATATTTTCTTCCAGATCATTGCTATAGATATTAAATCACATTGAGCCAAGGATAGATCCCTTTGGGATTTTTTCAAATCAGAATGTAATGCTGGACTAAGTTGGACCCCATGCCATAATGCCTTTAAATATATTAGGTCAACACAGTTACCATTATCCAGCAAAGTTGTAATCTCGTAAAACATATCCATTTTGTTTTACAAGACCTATTTTCCATTAAACCGTGTTGATTGGCATTAATTCTGCTACCATTCTTTAATGCTTTACTGTTTGAGTTCCATATCATCTTTACCATGTTTTTGCCTGGGATTGATATTGGATCAACTGGCCTGCGGCTACCTGGGTCATCCCATTTACCCTTTTTGGCACAACCATAGCTTTTTGGCAGTTCTCTGAAACTTTTCCTGTTCTTCTTCTTGTTGTTAATCATGTTTATTTCAGCAGGGCCTAAGGACCAACCAAGAATGGGGCTCCATTGTGCTAGGCACCATATGAATAGAGAGAATCTGAGAGTTTACAATCTAAATAGACTGGACAGACACAGGGTGAAAAAGGACAGAACACACAGAGTGAATGATGGTGGCAACCAAATGTCATGTTAATTTCATGATTTGTTTTTGTTCTAAGATTTGTTAAAAATCAACACTAATATTTCAGAGAGTTCCTTGGCCAATTCTTTTATGACACTTGGGTGCAAGTTATCTGGTGTTGATTTTAAAATGTATAACTTTAACAATTGCTGTTTAATATCCTTCCTAGTTATTTATGGATTAGAATGTATTTCCTTCTCACTGTATGAATAAATTATTCTGCCTCTTTCCAAATATAGAACAGAGATACTTATCGGATACTTCTGTTTTTTTTTAAAAGGACCTAACTGACTTACCTGATTCAGGAAATCACTTAAGCATGATCTTAAATGCTTGGCTGATTTGGGGCCCCCAAATCTCTGTGCTTTGTTTCCCCAACTGTAAAATGTGTGTGCGTGTGTGTGTGTGTGTGTGTGTGTGTGTGTGTGCGCGTGTGTGTGAGTTCCCCATGTGTAAAGTGGGAATAATATAAGAATGTTGGAAGGATACATTTGTTGGTGTTTGTAGATGCTTAGATACCATGGAAATGGGGAACATAAGAATAGATAGAAAGATATAGAATAAAGTGAATTTATTGTACCAGGTAGCCCCTTCCTTAACCATCGGTTTTTGAATTCCTGCCTTGCGGTTTGTCACTTCTCACATCTGAATATCGGTTGCATAGTTTGATAGAACTCAGAATCCTGGTGTGCCAGAATTAGATTTATGCATAACATGTACCCATTGACTAACATTACACGAGTTACACTTGGCTAGTCCACATCTGTAAGAACAAAGGGCGTGGCTTCCATGTAGTAACAATGCATCAAAACCAGTTTGTTCAGTGTATTAGAGTGAAGCTCAAATTAAGTGGATTCATAAAGATTGAACATTTAGAGTGCCATAGATGTCAGTAACCATAGGTGCTTCTATTTACAGCAGCTTGATTAATGTACAGTGTGTGGCTTCCCACCTCGATTCTTAGCTATTGCTGCATTTAAAAGAGGCTATAAAGAAAAAATACAGGTGCTTTCACATTCATGGACATCAAATGGAGTTGAAGACACTGAACATGGCGTTTCATTGTATCCACCGGCTTGCAGCCTAAAAATCTAAATGTAAGAATTATTAAGGGCCTGCTCCTGATGCCACTGAATCCAGTGTCAAGACTCCCATAGTTTCTAATGGGAGTAAGATCAGGCCTTCATTTTCCTGTATCATGCCCTCAAGTAATATAGAAAGGCATTAATTAGCAACAAAGATTTTTAGCCTATATGGTTTTCAACTTTGGTGAGACATTAGGAAATACTATTTGTAGTGTGTGCCTTGAGTTCTTGATATGAGTTGTTATATTACTGTGGCATCTGGTCATGTGACATGTCACCAAGAGGGGTCAGGTTGTTCAAGGAAAATTAAGTCCAAACACCCACATTGGTCATGTGCACAAGTATAAACTCAAATTGTGACTTTTCTTTTTTCTGTGCATAACATGTGAGGTGTACGTCCCGGGGACAGGGCCAGGCATGCAGGCAGGACCATTGTAATTGACAGACTGGGGACTCATTTTACAGAAGCCAATAAGAAAGCTGCTCATTGATCTAGCATACATGACAGGTAGGCAGGCAAACCCTGAGGAATGAGGGAAGGATGAGGAAAAAGCAGTCCAAATCACCACACAAAGGAACCATAGACAGGTCAATCTCCTATATCCAAGACCACCAACAATACCCACCTCCCACTATAGGAGAAACATGAATTCTTAAATATCTCAAGTAATACTGTATATGAAAAATATATTAGAAAATATTTTAGTTATGAGACTGCAGCCTTTTAAAAATTGTAAATTATATTCAGTATATTGCAAAACATAAAACATTTATTAAACATTTTTGTAAAATGTATATGCCATACTATGTTTTACACATCTTATTTTATATTTCTCTTTTACACTCCTTCTATCTCTTAAAGGGCCAGTGGTAGTTTTGTCCTTTAAAAATAATAATCTATTTTTCCTTTATTACATTTAAATCAAACCCAGACCATCACACCATTCAGATTGGTTAAGAATTTAATAATATTTGGCCCAGTCACTGATACAACTTCTTTTTGTGGACATTAAATGAAAGTCCCTACAACCCTTATGTGAGAAATTTTTGAAGTCCCATTAAGGGCCATTCCTCATAAGGGATTATAGGAGTGGGCCATAACAGATTATTTCCTTTATTCTTATAAACATAATTAATCTGTTTATATAAGGAAGAAAAAAGGGTAATCAAACTAGCTTGAACTTTTATATTATTTTTAAGAACTGCAAAAAGGAACCTGTCAAAAGTGAAGACTTAAGTCCTCATGAGCTTCTCCATTGAAGGGACAGGAACACGTACTCTGTAGGTGTGAGAACGAGTACTGATGAGTTTAGCAAGACAAAACAGCCCTATCACAACAGATGATGCAAACTAAAGAATTAAAAGAAGAGAGTAATGGAATGGTGCTCAGAGGATGAGGTGTAATTTGCTATGCAGTAAGCATAGCCAGCATACTGCATTCATCTGAGGCTCATCATTCTAAAGCAGGATTGAATTAAAGGATTTAACCTACCAAAGGCCATTTGTATGCAGCCAACACTGCAGCTTGAGTATCTTTCAGGAATAAAATATAATCTCGTTTTATACCTGGTCATTTTTTCCCTTCACGCCTCTGTTTTTATAAGCTTGTGGGTTTTTTTAATGCATGGCATTTCTTCAGTGCTGCTATCTTTCCCTCTCATTCCCTTGAAAAGTCCCCTTAAAAAAAGTTTCATTATGAATCACAGTGCCATCTGCTCCTGTTTCTCCAACCAACATAATCTTAATTTAGTACTAAGATAGTGTCAAAATACCTTGTAGTCAGAAGTACTCACAGGCAGATGCTCAACAAACCAAGCCCTAATTGTGTAAACCTTGGTGTTCAGTATCCAGATCAGATACCAAAAACAACAACAACAAAACCCAAACCAGTAGAGACTGGACTGAATATTGCCTCTGATTCTATGCTGCACCACTGGGAGAGAGGGAAAATGTGGCTGTATGCTACTTTTGCACCATCCATATTCTGGGCTGGCTGGGGGCCAATGTACGTTAGAGTAGTGCCGGGGCTGCTTGAATTATGGCAGTCTCCCGATGATTGTCTATCGGCTGTATCACAGCTCAGAATCTCTGTAGAACAATGCATCATGAAGATATGTCCTTGCTTTCCCTTTGTATTCAGTAGAATCTAGATACTTGAGTTGTAATTTGACTTGACAACCCTTCTTCTCTTCTCTTACAAAACAAAGATGGTAAGTAGTCAGGACCTCGACTTGAGGTATTTATTTAGTACTGATGCAGTGAAATATGTCACCTTCTGAATTGCCAACCTTTTCCTGCAGCCCTTGGAAATGGAGGCCTCCCCATTTAGGTACCCACTCAGATTTATCCTGGCTCTGAATGGTGTTGCTTTAGACCAGTTCTAATACTTACAGGTGTCTGTACATGAGAAAATTCTCTCTCACAGTAGTTTCATTTATGTTTGACTGCTTGTGACTCATGTCTTAGATAGCAAAAACGCCCACTCATTTGTAAAGCCCCCCCCCAAAGTCCCCCACCTTATCTGAAAAGACAATTTAGGTGGCGTTTTCAAAGTAGATGAAGCAGGAATTATTTTGGGAGCTTTAGTTTTGCCAGGCAAATTTAGATTAACTAAAGGATCTGCTAAATCTTACTTACAAAACAGTAGGAAATAAAATGAAGACTCTATTGATATATAGTGTCCCAGTTTATTTCTCCTGGGATTACTTGAAATGATAGGCAGGTTACAAATATTTTTCATGAAAATTATCATTTAGAAGTTTGTCTCCAGGAAGCAATTAGTGGAGATGGGATGTACCATCTTTGCCAAAAGGAAAATGTGAAACTGCAAACACTACAAGATACTCCTCTGGAAATCTTAATTCATTGCTATTCCTGTCCAGCAGGAAGACTGCCTGAATTTGTGTTGGTAGTGTGCCCTTAAATTTCACCCAATGACAGAAAAAACGTCACAGTATCAGTGGCTTGAGAAAACAGCTGGACTGCAAAAGAATAGAAGTGGTTAGACTCATTGAGGAAGTAGCCTGTGTAAGCTTCAGTCCAAAGAAAACAACCCAGCTGTTCCCAAAGCCTGCAGGGCATACCTATGTTTCCTATAGTCTGCATATACATTTAAACATGAATGATATATATTTAAAGGTTCTGTCTGTATTAATGTGCTTCTACTGTTAGTAGCCTGGTGGTACATATGGTTGAATATTTTATTATTATTTTAAAGGAGGCGGGGGGAAGCCTAATTTGTAGGTATAGTCATAAAGTCCAACTGCTTAATTTTAGAAAACTTGATTATGTTTCTGCCTATTGGGCCCTGATTTATGCTTCAAAGTTAATATGCAAAACATCTCTTTGAAATTCAGGAGCTACACATTTACTCATAACCCTTGGTTTAGTAACAATTTCCAGAGGGTGAAAGCTTTCTACTGCCTGGTTAACTGGAGGAGGTTTGAGGAAACAACTTTCTCATTTGAAACCTTTTTGAAGCAGGGATGGCTTAGGCAGACTTTTCTGGCTCTGAGCACTCTTGTTCCTTCCTGTTTGCCCAACGTATATTCAAAGATGTGCCATAGGGACCAAACTATTGAATGGGGATATCAAAATATACAAATAACCTTTTGTATAGAATCCTGTAACCACATACTCTGCATATATAACTATGCAAGCAGTATTCCTTTGCAATTATAAGACCAGACGAAATTGCCATGCAAAGGTTAAAAGAGAAAAATCAATGGAGGAAAAAATGACACAATGCTAGCTTTGAACCTGAATATTTCCTACCCTGCAACTAACTTCATTGTGCACAAGCCACAAGTGAACTTTTCACACCCATAGGAGCAAGTGAAAACATGATTCTTAACAGCGGTATTCACACTATGCTGAACTTTTGTATAGTTTTTTTTAAAGTCATATTTTTATTAGTAGACCAATATTTTGAAAAAACAAAATCAATTACTAAAATATAAGACAGACCAAAGGCATGTGTCAGTCCCTCCTGGGAATCATATGGAAGAGAAAGAAAACCTCTATAATTTTAGCTAACTATCAAGAAATCTAGTGCACCCTGCTAGTTTTAGAACTGTGAATATTTGCATTTGATTCTGTTTTCATTATAAATGCAAATCTTGTCATTTGTTGGAATGGAAAGGAAGAAGGTGTTAAGAAAACAAGAATATACAGATCAGGTAAACATACTTTCCGCTTAATTACTTAAAATAGTGTTATATTCATATTTTCTTTTGTATCTCAAAGGGAAACCAGCAAGTAAACAAGAAGTGACACTGCAGTGAGAAATAATTATCAGTCTGACTAACAGAATGAGCTCTTGGAAATGTTTAACAAAATAATATAAGAATCATGTTAATGAAACTCACATCAAGCTGGTACATAAGTCCCTGGGGAGAATAAAGTAAAGAAGGCCAAAGAACAAGAGAGAGAGAGAGATACAGAAAGATGCACTGTCCCCTTTTGAATCCAAAATATTACTACAACAGCAATCACATTGGTCTAGTAAATTATTTCCTTGCCGTATGCTGCTTATCTGTTATATATGTAAATACTCTATTGCTAGGACTGTGGTATGTTTAGACATTTATCTATAGATCAAACTTTTCAGACCTGATTACCAAACATTCTCCCCCATAACACATATTTAGTGAATAGAAATGGCCTAATTTTTAGAAGCATCCAAAACTACCATAGAAGTCAACTGGAGCTGCAGGTGGTCAACATTTCTGAATTTCAAACCACTTGTTCAGGTGTCTAAATATAACTTTAAATGTGTAAATTTAGGCACCCAAGTTTTTGTAACTGTTCGCTCTAATGTTTAGTCTGTTTAAGCTGAAGACTAATTATTATTCTCATCAGAATAATCTCAGTGGTGCTTTGTATTCCCTTCCTGCCTGTCTATTGTATTCATCTGTTGTCTCTTTCTCTCATCACATACTGTCTCCCACCAGCAGCTGGGGGTGTAATTCCCAGCTTGGGTAGATGTGCATGCACTAGCTCGATCTATTGCCTTAAAATAGCAGTGTGGTGGTGGCAGCACACGTGGCAGCTTGGGTTAGCCTCCCCGTGGGTTGGGTGGGATTGTACTTGAGTGGGTAGCCCATGCCGCCTCAACCACACTGCTATTTTTAGGCACTACCTAGAGCAGAGCTAGCATGTGTACATCTACCTGAGCTGGGAGTTATCCTTCCCAGCTGCTGTGTAGACATACCCTTAGACTGTAAGCTCTTTAAGGCAGGAACCATGATTTTATTGTGTGTGTGTGTGGTGTCTAGTGCAAGGCAAATCTGATTGAGGTCCCCAGGCACTATCACAATACACATAATAATAAACTGTTCAATTACAGTGTTGCTACTGAACAGCAGTACTGCTTAGTTCATTTTCTTCTTCTGCATGTGACTTGCATGTCTCTGTCCGAAGCATTTCCTCCATGAGAGTAAATCACTTTGCTGACGGCCAAATAAAAGCAGTGCTGGTGCATCCCTTTCTGCAAAGCAACCTGTGGAAGGTGACAGAGGGCTGGCAAGCTCTGCAAGGATGACTCTCTGGAGTTTCCAAGTGGCGGACCTTTACAATGAGAGGAGTTTTGGGTACGTGGAGATGGTTGGTTTGTGACCTCTGAATCTTGTGAAAAATGGAGATACACTGGGAAAGGAAGCACCAGATTTGTGAGAGCAGAGGCATCCAAACTGAGGTCTAACTGCTGTTGCTGCTCCCCTTTTTCTCTTGTCATGTACCCAAATGAGGAATTTTGTATTTGCAGGACCTGATCCAAATTCCATTAAAGTCAATGAAAAGACCCCCAAGCAGGTAGAAGAAAACCTGGCTGCCTTTGAGGCAGGAAGGTGTACTGAGTTCAGACAATTTCTGCCAGAGATTTGATTCAGATTCAGCTTGTTGGAAGACATATCAGCATTCAAAATCTCAGCCTAAGAAGCACAAGCATGATAAACGACTCATGGAATAATTTATTGTAGGCAGGAGAGGGGGTGTATGTATAACTATTATTTTGTTTTCTGTGTGCTGCACCTGTGTAGTTGTGGGAGTCTTCAGTCCACCAGAGAAAGCTGCTATTCTGCATTCAGTTCAGATGCAGTCTGTGTCTGAGGGAGACTTTACTTTTCTCTTTATTATTCTTCTGCTTTTCCCATAGTCTAGAATAAAAGACATTTAAACTGAAAGTATTTGATTGCTCTCTGTGTATACAAAATAGGGAGAGAAGAGGAGAGGGTAGGGACAGATGCAAAGGAAATAACGACTCATTTGATGTGACTTCTGGCACTTAATGGTGTGTACTCTTAGCTTCACCAATTTAAACTCCTGTCGTCTTAATATAGCCTGTAATTATTCCTCAGGGTGCTTCAATTCATCAAGTGTCTATTTAAAGTAACGAGTAAGCTTTCTTTGACAGCTTTGTGATTGGAGTTCTATAGACACTAATGTAAAGCAACTGACTTTTATTCTTAGAAAAATATTCTCTGCCAAAAAAAAAAAAGTATTCTAAATACCTTAGTGGAATAAATTCATCTTTCATGTTTAGGTTTGATTTGCAGTTTCTCATTTCATACTTAAATAGGAGAACTCCCTTTAGTTTCACAACTTTGTCTAAGGTTCTGCTGGTATTTATTAAAAACAAAATTAGAAAAACTGTTCTCTGTTATGTATATAAGTGATAGGAGTTGAATTCTTGTGATAAGACAAAGCATTGCTGCAATTTAACATGGTCGCAAGCCACAAGTTATTGATTAAAAGTGATAGAACATGGTACTTGCACTCATTTGCAAGATGCAATACATTTATTTTACCTCTATATTTTGGGTGGATTAGCATCTAGCTCCAATCACAACATACAATGTCTATTATGCTTTCTATATCGTGAGTTGGCAAAGAATGTTATTGTCAGGCTAAACCTTTAGATACACAGTATATACTGGGATACCAAAAAATCCTCCCCAAAAGCCAAGCAGAACCCCAGCCCCCAACCCACAATCCGCTAGTGACAAATAGCAATCCTGATGGTTATAACTCTCAGATGTAATGTTATGGAGTAAACTGTGTCATTAAGGCACAGCCTTGTGTTGAGTGTGGTGCAGAACTACACTACTCCATTGGGGCATCCTAAGGAGTACAGCTAATGTGCCACTTTGAATGACATACCTGTTTCAGTCCCCATCTGTGTGATCAGTCTCCTACTCCTACCTCCTTGCACCCTTTCAGGAGCTGCTCCTGCAGAGTCTTTGTGCTTCCCTCATGTGAGCACAGCTGTTGTGCCCAGTCCTAGCACAAGTGCACAAAGTGATAAGAGGGGTGCAAAGAGCTGCCCCTTGCCCAGGGACCATGCACAACCTGACCCCCATACTGGTAGCCCATGAAGTATTTTAAAACATGTGAAACAGAAAAAGTTTGCAGCATCTTTAATCAGTTGTACAGCAGCATGCAAATGAACTGAAATCAATTGCATGGTGATTAGATGAGTTACCTCTGATGTTGCAATCTAGCCCCAGAGCAGTGAGCCGTTCATACTGTCTGAAAATCAGCATGTCTAGAAATCATGTAAAACATTCCCCTCCCTGGTTTTACTCTGTTACCCTCCAGCGGAATAGGAGAAATGAGAGCGCAGGGCAGAAAGAAATTTGTTTGATTTCAATCTAAATATGTAATGCCAACCTGGGGTGTTAATCAGTGGCTGCTACCTCTGCACTCTAGACTTACAGTAGTATAAGAAGCTGGTGATGGCACATTTAAGGTGGAAGAAAACCCTGTATCCTAGGATGGACATGATTGGTAGAGAAGGGGTCTGGTCTGAGCCTGGATTGTTCAGAGTCCATCCTTCGGTGGCATCTTGCGGCCTGATCTTGTGCATCCACAACCCTCATGCAAGTCACTCATGTTGTGGGGGGATTAGCATCTCTCAGGCTCAGGCCCCTAGAAGGAGACTGATAGGAAGAGTGACAGAAAATTTCAGCCTAAGAGTCATCAAGGAGGGCAGAGAGAGGGATAAAGGGAATTTTGAAGGAGTTTGTTGTTGGGAGATATATAGGAAAAGAGAGAAGTCTGGAATAGGGAGCCAAGAAGAAGTATAAAACATATGGAAAGTTCCTGGGGAAAATATGTATAGATCAGGAGAAGTAAGAAGGAAAACAAAGTGTTTGGTGGTTATGCATTTTTTTATTCAATTATAGTTGTCAGTAAACAACAATTAATTCCAAAGCCAAGCAGCCTTTTCTTTCCCTCCCTCTCCCCCGACCCCACCAGATCATTTCTGAGCAAGAAATAAAGGAGCAGGATAAGCATCTTCTGTAATATTGCTCGTGGTAGCAAGGACTGGGAATCTTTTAGGAGGTTTGTGATTTGCAAGGATTGTGATTGGCCTGTTTTGGGAACTGCAAAGGGAAAAGACTTGGCCCATAATGGCCTGGAGAGTTGTACCTCAGACTGAGACAAAAATCAAGGCTGAGATCAGCAGCATCTAGTTCTGAATTACTGACGATTTGAAATGGGTGTTTAATAATATGAGGTGTTTAGAACCTGGGACAGATGCCACATAAATCTAAATAAATGAATACAAATAGTAAGGTAAAGTTAGAGCTGAGATGCTCTTGAAGTTGGTATTATCCCCTTGAGGTCCCTTTCCCTGTATCCTCATGACTGTCCTCTCCATAATGAGTATGACATTGCTGTATCCTGGGAATTCAGGGGATTAGGGTTCTTGTATTACTGGGATTACTATTTCTGGCGTTTCTTATTTCCCAGTGAATACTTTAACCGGAACTTCTTGTCACCATCCAGAGAACATTCCATTATACATGTTTTTCTTAATATTTCTCAAACTTAAATCTGACCCAGTAGAAAGCCCCGAGGGAATGTGGCAACAGCAACACTGCTTGTCCAACCCTGTATGGGGTGCAAGCAGCCAGCTGTGGCAAGGAGGTGTGATTTATAGCTCCAGATAGCTGTGAATTTGGCATTACCCTGGTGTGTGCACACCTTGGCATTACAAATAAATAAATAATGAAATAGCTGAAAATTGGTTCCACTTAGAGTTGATTCCCCTTTTACAGTTGATCACTACACCTTAAAGCACTACAGGAAATGCAGCTCCGAACATAACACTAATCTTTAGCTATATCAACAACTCCTGCCTAAGAAACCCAGAGCCTTGTCATCTCAGGTCTTGGCAGGTAAAAAAAAAAGAAGAAGCCAATAAAAAAGACAAGACACAACCAAAACCCAAAAATAATCTTTCAGATCATTAAAAAAATATAGTAAAGTATGATGGGTTGAACTCCCTTCCCCCTTCTGGGATGCCACTTGATGTACTGGGATTTCACTGAGCCTCTCCTGCTTAACCAACCTGGGCTCCCTCTCCCTGCTTTGCTGAATTAGGCTCTCCAGCCTTTTGCAGCACACACACACACACAGGTAGGGCCACCTCCAGGTGCAGCCACTGCCTGAAGTCAGCTGTGTGTGAGAGGACTCCCCCAGCACTGACGTAAACACCCCTTTTGGGAGATAAAGCCAAAATAATACTGTCTTGCACTGTATAGAAAAATCTTCACAGCACAAGCTCATAGAAATCCACCCTCTTCCTCAATATGAAGAGAGATGTGCATGACTTATTGCCCCCCGAGTTAGAAATTACATAAACTGGGTTTAATAATAAACAAAATAAGTTTATTAACTACAAAAGGTAGATTTTAAATGATTAAAGGAATAGCAAACAGAACCAAGCAGATTACCTTAGTAAATGAACAAAAGCCGCAAACTGAGTTTAACACACTAGATAGGTAGGATACAAATTAGCAACTTCTCACCCTGAGTGATAAACAGGCTGGCAGATTCTTAAGGCACAAGTTGCCTTGGCTTTCCCAGGTTTTCTTGCACAGGCTAAAAATCCTTTGAGCCTGGGACCATCACTTTCCACAGTTCAATCTTTGTTCCTCAGGTGATTTCAGGTGTGTTGTTGAAGGGAGAGTGAGGTCCCCTCATGTTGTCATTCTCCCTCTTTTATAACTTCCTCCCACTTGCTGGAAAGCTTTTTTGCCTTGACTTGGGTCAAACAATTCCCATTGTGTAGAGCTATCTCTGAGAGATTTCTATTGCACACAGTTCCTGGGGTAATCTTTATGCTTGTGTGCATTTCTTCAATAAGCCACTCACATTGTTTGGCCTCATCCAAAGTAGCACATTTGAAATACAGAGACATGGTCAATATTCACAGCTTCATATACAAAAATGATAGATGCATGCAAATTCGATAAACACATTGGAAAGGTTATAATTTACTGAGTGACATCTTACAAGACCCATCTTGCATAAGTATATCTTAGTTATACCATATTCATATCATAAGCATATTTCCGTAAAGAATATGGTGTGTAACATCACACTAAGTTTTAAAAGTATTCTCAAAACAGCTACATTAAGACTTATTTGCTTGATGTAAGCCATTGAACCTCGATATTATTACAGACAAAAAACTATGTTAAAAGAACTTTATTAAGGTTGCAAAATCAAACATTCAAAAGTTAGGAAATGCTTGCATTAAAGTTGTGCCTGTGCAATCTTAATTTGCCCCCACTTGTGCATTATGATAGAGTCTATAATTACAAGGGAGATAAATTAATTCTGGGAGGCAACTTTAATTCTGGCATTTCCAAATTTTGAGCACTTGACTTTGGAACCTTAATATTATTTTAACATAGTGGGGGTTTGAGGCATAAATTTAAAAAAAAAATGGAACCCCCACCAGAAATTTTATCAAATGACACCATATTGACACCCACATGCTTCATCAACAGGGTTGCAATCTTTAGGTCCACCACCCAGACTTCTGCCACTTGAGCTAACAGTGACTGTTAAGTAGTCATCCTTTATGTGGACCAGCTCTAGAGGGGGATGAGACACACTGAGACCAGGGGAGAGACTGGATTTCTGCTCCCAGTGCTGTTCCTGGACAGGGTGGGCCAGGTATCATAAGTTACACAGAAAATCTGGCTCCCCCCCCCTCTAGCCCTAGGTGAGAACATGCTGAGTCACTCCATGGAGATGGACATGCACAGTCTGGTCAGACATAGAAGCTGTGATGGATGGAGCACGCTCAGTTAGGATGGACTCTTCAGAGATTTTAGCTGCTGAACTCAAAGAAGTCTCTTATTGGACAATTGTGAACTGAAATTTTTCAAAGGCTTATAAATTGGCCATATTTGGATTTTCACAGGAGCAGACATAGGCACATCACTGACACAAAAGCCTCCCCATCAACAAATTTCAAGTTCCTGCTCCAAAGCACCAAGAGAGCAGATATTCTCAAAGAAAAGAACACCAGAACATTTAAAAATGTCAAAACAATATATTTTTCCTAGTCTTGTTCTTTGAGATGGCTGAACCATTTTGGCTGAAACTTTCCAAAGAAATATTGAGCGTGAGGCAGATGCCTGGTATGGAAAATTTCAGCCCAAAGGATGAAAGTTTTGCAAATTTATAAGCAACTGAACGTAAGGTCTTATAATTGGAAGTGTTGGACAATCTTAATAACAGGCAGTGTTACCAGGGCATGCTATATGGTTTCAGAAATGATATCCTGTGTTGTCTTGCATTGGAAAACATTCTTGGGCACGTATACTTACAATGCTCCGCAATTAGAAAACAAGAGATTGACAATATACACATTGTGGTAATTAATGATGGACTAAAACACTTAACTATGGAAACTAAAGAGTAGAAAAGAGCATGATATATCCTAAAAGTAGCAGGAAGTGATGGATTGGCAAAGCAATCAGCTTCTGCTGCTTTTGCTTAGTGATACGGACACTTCCACCCTACTGATTAGTAACAAAGTACTGTTGGACTAAGAAGTTTGTTAATTAAAGCAAGTAAAATGGTAAAACATTTATTTATTTATTTATTTTTATCTAGTGCATATTTCCCTTATGAAATCTCTCTAATTAGGGGGCATAACATGTTTAAAGAACAGTAATTGGGACTGAGGTGTGTGGGGAAGGAGGTGAAACTTATTAGTGTGTTGTAGGTTGTATTGGGATGGTCTTAAATGGAAGTTTTGTTATATTAGATAAGAGATCACAAAATTCCCCATTTAATATCGGATGAGGGAGCCTCACATGGTACCAAAGGATATCATAAGGGCTGTTATCATAGACCAGGCCACTGTACTCACTTTCCTGTAGTTATGAAACTCCTCTCTATTCGAACTGATAATATGTAATTTTCCTGTCTCAAAGTACACAGTAATAGCGAATGAGTCACACAGCTCTCTTGTTATCCTCAAACCCAGGTGGATCGCATGGTTTTCTACATGGAGACCATTTTTTGTGTCCCCTCCATCAATATAGTAGCATGACACTGATGGCGAAGCATTTTCAGGGCTTCCTACACCAATAGTTGTCACAAGAAAATCCCCAAACTAGGATTTCACAACATGAAAGCAGATTTCCTATGAGGCTTATTTATTATGTGCCCCATCCTCCACCCTGTTCTCCACATGCAGTCCCTGGACACATTCAGGTCTTTCCAGGGAGCCTAGCATAGGGTCAGGAAGGTGACAGCCCATTGTTGTGCACTCAGGATCATAAGGAAAGTGCGTCAACCACCCCATGCAGAAACCCAACACAAGGCCTGTGCACCATTAATAACAGAATAACCATTCTGTTTTGTGGCAACATTCAAGGTTTCAAAATTTGTTTTCATTCCACATTGGGATGAAAACAAAACCTTCCGAATGTTTTTGTGAAAAAGGAATTGGGTAGAAGTGTCCATTTTCAGATCAAAACCTGAGCCCTCTGATTTGGGAAAGCTTTTTGTGTCTCGGGAGCATGCTCTCTCCTTCTAGTCCTGGATCCCAAAAAACTTCCATGTGAAAACATCATAGAAACTAATATAGCTCTGCACAACCTTTTGGGTTTGACTATATGATTCCAACTATCTCTACTGTGCCAGACTCAAGCCCTCAAAGTAGGGTCTTTTGCAAAGGGGTGGATTTCTAGGATGAAAATCTGGTCCATTGAAGTGTGTGTGTATAAATTAAACTGATACCAAGCAACAGAAAACTGTTAGGAGACACCTCTGTAATGACCAATAGACAATGTACTCTGCTATTTTCTCTAGAATTCTAAATACTCTCTCTTTCAGGAGAAGCATACATGTGTGCAGGAAGGGAACAGTCATTAAAGACAGGGTGGGGGGAGAGAAACTTTTGCATCAAAGCCTGATGTTACAGCTACTTTGAATGCTCTATTTCTAGGAATTTGCCAGAAGTGCTAATTAGCTTGTGAATGCATGTCAACGTACAGGTCTGTTACTTGGAACATATAATTATGTGTATTACCAGTATGTCTAATTGACAACTAATAATTTGTAATATGTATAGGTAGATCACTGGGTTAAAATACATTAGCTGTCACATTAGTAACAAAAAATACATCAGAGAATGCAGCGTATTCACTGAGTAGGCCCAGGGGCTGAGTAACAAATGATAATATATTTGGACTGGCCAACTCCACTGTTCTAGTGGTGTCACAAACATTAAAACAAAAATTTCTTACATATTTCACAGAATAGCCCACCTAACAATAATTTGTGGAATAAAGCTTCTAAGAATTAGTGTGGTGATAAAGTATAAGAATAACAGGACCATTAACAATTGGATATTGAAGTGTTATGATGCATAACTAACCTATCTTCCCAGCTTGTGCAGGATTATTTCCTACAGTACATTCTCCACTGTTATGCCCAGCTGCAATGACTGAAATGATGGGTATTATCCCTTTGGTATTATGCAGTCTAATAGACCTCACTATTGAGATTTTCCTCTGACAGTCCACCTGTTTCCTTTCCATAATTTCCTCCATTACATATTAAACAACTCAGTCTTAAGAAAATGAAAGATGTGTGTTTTGAGAGAGAACAATCTGATGCCTAAACTTAGGGCATCTCAGAACATGGGTGTCTCTCTAGCAGTAGGCTTGTTTCAGAATGTTGTGTGTAACTTGGAGGTGTTAGGAGGTATATAGCAGATTACATCATTTAATATAACAGCCTCCTGATGCGGCAAAATAAGAAAAGTGCAGGAAGTCCTCACTTTATTTTTTTAACTTTATTTTTGTTTTTATATAAGATATAAACACATAATGAAACAAAACATATATAAATACATACACAAGATGGAAATACCATATAACTAACAAAATGCAATGTTATAGACATTATTTATAGACATCCTCATTTTTAAGATTTTTTTTAATTGGTGCCTGTTGTTCATCCCAATTGTCCTGAAGTAACAGAGATATCTGAATGGGATATCAATATGTTCCAGCACATCACCAATTCCACAGCAAAATACTGTAAAATGGTCACTTCAGCTGCATGTTGAAAAAAATCCTACAATAATGAATTATGCATGCAGGCAACCCATGTAAAAAAGTTATACATCTAAAGAGCTGATAAGTAAAAATATAGTTTAATGCAAATACAGAAATCAGAGCTGACAAAAAAATGGTAGATCATTTAGTCCTCTCTGTAGTGTAGGATTGTTGAGTAATGCATCTGTCCATCAGCAATCTACATTTAAAAGGCAATAAGCATGATATTTTAAAAACTGTATTTCTAATACAACTGCAGAAGCTTAAAATGTAATCTCTGTCCTCACCTTTCAATATTGTAGGATACTTCACTTGGTGGTTGGCTGTCAGTATATGAGGCTCATGGTTTCTTGGCTCCTGGCAGATAATTATTAATAATAATAACAAACCATTTGTTTTGAAAAATATGGTAGCTAATAGTTACAAGACCTTTGCAAATGGAAGAAAAATATGTGGGTCAAATTCTGAGCCTTCCAGCCTTTGCCCTGGAGAGCTGATTCTGCATTACCCTGCACCTTATGTAGTTGTTTATTCCATTGGGAAATAAGTGCAATACAGGTGTAAAAGGATTTGGTAGCTTTTACTCCCAACAGGCACTCACTTTGCACTAATGAAAGTGACTACACAAATTGCAGTGGGATGGAGAATCAGTCCCTGGATCTTTTAAGTGCCTATTGTTTACAGTATATTTTATTTCTGTCTCTTGTGCTGGCAAGGAAAGAGAAATAGAAGGGAGGTGGGATGCAGATGCAGTAGCAAATGAGTATTCGTCACACACTTCTAATTTCAGCCAAACAAAGCTAGTGCTTAACCCACATGGCTATGGAGACAGCAATTAAATTGTTGCTAGTTATACTGCTTCCACAATTGTAACCAAAAGATGTTACAGTATGTAAGCTGGTGGAGTCCCCATGCTGATTGTAGTTCAGACTGAACTCCTTTCTAGGGAATGGCTTTTTTGTTAAGTCAAATAACAATAAACATCAGCTCAAGCTTTCTTCCACCAGCTGTCTGTTTCTTGGGTTGCCAGGGAGAGAGCCCTCTGGCCTAGCTCCTTTTGCCTGTAGAAACACACTCATCTCCCTTATATCCAGGATGCAGTTAATGATTAGCTTCTGTTACAATGAGTCAGCAGGAATTAGTCAGCATCTCTCTTTAGGGTTCGAACACCTGCTAACAAGGTGAGTTAACAGAAGATCCATGCTACCTGGTTAGTAATTTCCCCTTTCCCCTTTCATTACAAATAAATAAGTAACACTGCAATAGATTCTACTGTTAAGGTTGATATGGGAGCTTTATTCTTAAGGCCTTATGTACTGCCCTTAATCAGGACAGAAATTCATTCCTGTGATGTCCCAGGTCTTTGAACCCAGGCCTGGGCAGCCTCAGACCTCCCCCCAATGGCTACTGAAATTGGGTGGGCTGAGAAACTACTAGGGCTATAGCCCCAGCCAAGGCACCACCCACAAGAGCTCTGATTGGAGGATCACCCGGCTCCCCTGATTGGTCCAATTACACTATTTAAGCCTGGAGGAGGACCAGGAAATTTGTTTGAACAACAAGATGGTTTCCTATTGTGGCTGTTTTGGACCCTGGCTGTACCTGTCTCCTGCCTTACCCTCACCTTTGCTCCTGTTCCCACTGTGCTTGATCCTTGCCTCTCCCCTTGTCCTTACGCCTCACCTCCAGTCCTCAGTGGCCAGTCCTGGGGCCAACCCTGGTCTCTGACCTCTGAGCCTGACTCTGGCTTGACCCTTGGCTCTGTCATTTGGAATCTGAACTTGGCTCTGACCCTCAGCTTTGATTCCTGGTGATGACTCTGGCTTGACCACTGGCTCTGGTAATTGACTCTGGTGCTGACCCTTGGCTTCGTTCCCCAATCTGTATGCCTGCTCTGCCCACTAGACATGACTGCCTTCATTCTGGTCCGTAACAATTACTGGGAGTTCAGAGATCAAGAGCAAAATACATATCTAGTCTTCTCGTTACAACAGTTTGTAACTTTTCTCAAAACATGATCTTCCAGGCTGGAAGTTCTCATGCTTGGCCTGGGATGTATGTACGAAAGGTTCATACAAGACTGCTCAGATATTTTTTAATTATTAAACTGCACTATACCAGATACTTTTAATTTTAACAGAACATTTTTATTGAGATATCAGCCTTACATACAAGTCTGTTAAATTATAGCTACGTCATATTACTACAGAAAGTACCAGTGTTATGTACAGTTCCTCCTCTCACTGTATCATGATTATGTATGATGTCCATACAATCCCTAGCAGAGGCCTCTTCTAACCACTACTATTAGTAGAATGTAATACAAGTTCATTAGTAAGGGTGACCTTCTCTTGGCAGTGACATTTGTGGTTGAATCTCTTCTCTGCCTGCAGATCTTTATGCATGAACAAGGGGCAGATCACATTTCAAATCATCTTCTGTCTGCCCCTTGGAACAGGGTGTTGGGAATCTGGTGGTGGTAAAGTTTACTAGCTCTATACTCCTTCAGCACAGCCTCATGGTTCAAATAATAGCCACTGTTGTATCTGGTGCTAGATTTATGCATATGTTTATTGTTCAAAGTGTCCTAGGTTCACTTGCGAACATCAGTCTTGATCTTTAGTGCTTCCTCACTTGAGTATGCTCAGAATATCAGCCCAGATAAGACTAACATTATCTGAACTACATTTATATTAGTCACAGTTTTTAATCTGAACAAATTGTTTCACCATGATTATCTGTTTTTCACAAAACTATGAGCAATGTTTCATCCCCATCTTAACTTGACCTATAGAGTTGCATATACAAATGACTGGACCCACAATATGGGTCACTTAGACTTTTAAGACCCTGATTGCACTGAAAAATAAATGGCGCCAAAGATCTGAAAGATAACCCTACATATTACACATAGTTCAAAAATCATGTAACTCATCTGCAGGACACTTAGTCAAGTCTTGCTTCTCATCATCAATGGTTTGTCCACACTGGGTGGGGCAGGGGGAGGTGATTTCTTGTCCCATGTGTTCCCTAATACATGGTAACATCTTATTGGAGACAAGGCAGTTTGTATATTTCACATGTATTGGGGGGCAACCTGCCTCATTCTGCTAATATGTTACAATTTCAGTTGCCTCGGCTCTGCTAACATGTGGTAACATCTTAATGGAATACATCATAAAAATGACCTTTTTTCCTAGTGGCGACATGGCCACAGTGGTTAGTTTCCAAAGGAGACAATAGGTTCTGCAGGTTGTGATATATTGCATACGTGTCTGTGAAGTGAAGAGAATGTGATACGCCTGATGGGTGTTTTGTGAGATGCTGGGCTGGCTGCGTGTGCCATAAGTTAGTAGCCTATTCAGTCTCCTGGACAGGTCCTGAGTCTATGGATATCCATCCGATGAAGTGCCAACAGTACCATGGAGGAAGCAGCTGACCCCCTTCTGAGTTGAGCAAAGAAGATTTATGTGTAGAAGACCACCTCTGCCCATGGCTCTCCACGGCATGATCTGGCCTGGATCTCATGATGTACAAAATAATATCCTCCTACAGCATATGGAAAAACGATGTGACTATTGTCTTTAGTGACTGTTTAATTCCATGGCCAAATCTTGACACAGAATCACAGACCAGCTGTATCACACTCATACTGCGCAGCTTTACAGCACATTTCTCCAACATGTTGCTGGATTGTTCTATGGAATAATGCTTTTCTTCTGTTAGATAACTGTGACCATACCCCTCACCCCAAGAGGATCTTTAAACTCCTCTAGCAAAAATCCCCCTTAATTATAAAGTTGTCCAAAACTTTTATTGTGGGTATTTGGCAATCAATATTCTGAACGTCAACAAAGTCAATATTCATTAATTAACAAGGGAAGCTGTGCTTGCTATCTACAAAAAAATAATTCGGAGAAGCCCTTAGCTTTATCCTGGCTACAGGAAATCATCTTACTTGAGTTGACACCTGCCAGATTTATTCTAAGAAATCTAAAATAAATACATCTTCAGTACTTCCTGGAGACAGAAGTTTCCTTGTTTTGAGAACGATGAAATAAAAGCCTTTTATTTTTTTCTTTCTTGAATAATTCCAATAGAAAACTGACAAATTTTCAGAGTGCTGATCACCACAGTGAGCTGGAGTTGTGGGAACTCAGTACTTCTGAAAATCAAGCCAAATGTGCTCCAAGTCAGGCACTCAAACAGAAGTACTCAAAATCAGAGGCCACTGCTAAGAATATTTGCCTTGATCCCTTTGTGTGTTAGGGTTGTAGCATTTATTACTACAGAATTACTTATGGCATGTAACAGGTACCTGTAGCATCAGCATAGTAAAGGTTGTGTTGGCCTTTCCATTAGTAGTCTCTTATTTCAGGGATTAATTCTATATCAGAGGGACTTGGCATACTGTGCTGACTTTTAATGTGGACAGAATTGGTTTGTCAAATTTGCTCTTGGCTTTCATTTTTAATTGGATATATGTCATGCCTTCAATTTAAGATTCTTCAGTCGCAAAGACTAGCAGCCTTCTGGCTAAGCCAGACCATAGAACTGTCCAGAAGGTCACAGACCATGTGCTGGTAGAAGGCAAACATAGTCCTCAGAAAGGAAGCAGAAAGGAAAAACTAACTGTTCTGCACCAGAGAATTGCACAGCATGTGGAGAGCTCTTGCAAACAAGAGTTATTGTGAATGAGGGGACAGATGGGTTTGTCAGTCCATCCCTAAAATGTCATCCAGAGAAAAAAATAACCATAACTTGGAGTGTGTGTGAATGAGGGTGGAGGATTTATTGGAGGATTCAAGCTCATAAGGACCAATGCTTTTTTTGTTGACAAAAATCTTCAGGCTGTGGTCCCTCTATTATGCTTCCCTAGCTGGTTGAGATTTTTGAGCTGCTACAGGAAGACCTGTACATGTCAACCATTTCCCCTTTACTTCCATTGATGTTATACAGAAGTAAGGACAAATGGCTGATAATTGACTTTCCCTGGAGAACCTCAGGTACAGACCGATCATCTGAGTAAGAGTTTGCATCCAAATGTCTGTCAGTATTATCATGTATTTCTGGCAACAAACCATTTACAGGGGCAGGACCAAGAAGTTAACCCAGCCAAGGAGATACCTGGGTAACCTAGGACAAAGTAACATTGTAGAAAATGGAGTTTTGTATTTTCATTCACCTTGCTAACTTATTCTGTACTATATTAACACTGTAATATACTATAAAACATGCCTATAAAGGTTCCTGCCAAACAAGACATAATAAAAGCTACATACGATAACTGATATCATTTTATTTCAATATGCCTGTTTAATAACTGCTCTGTTGAATTCTTATTGAACAGAACAATGTATTGCAAAAAATTCCATTAATGTTTACGCTGTAATGAAACCCAACCAGTTTTTAATTAAAAAAGTGAAAAACAAAAAACCCCAAAGTGAGCAACAAAATAAACTTTCTGTGCTGATGTAAGGAAGCAGAGAGGCACCTGAAGCACCTACATCAAATTCTGATGAGGATCCATCTCTATAAGGAATGAACATCCCTTCTTGTTAAGAACTCACCCTCCACACTGGGCATTTCTTAATCAAGCTCCCTTAACCTCAGCATCAAGAACCTGTGATGTTATACCCCATATTCTTCATAGAAATATTGTTATAATATGAATATGCCATAACTAAGATATACTTTATGCAAGATGGGTCATGTGAGGTATCATTGGAAAGGTTATAATTTACTGAATGCGATTATCCCATTTGTACGCATGTATCATTTCTGTATCCAAAGTTAGGAATATTGACTATGTATCTGTATTTCAAATGTGCTACAAATTTGAAATGTGCTACATTTCAAATGTGCTACAAATGTGCTACTTTGGGTGAACCCCACAACTAGCCCTTCTGGTACAACAATGAAAAAGCCAGACAGGGCTAATGGCCTATCAGTAAAGACAATGGACTGTAAAAGAGCTTAGTCTTCCTGTGGACGCTCCAGGCAGCCTGCGAGTAATGGCTGCTACGACCCTGCAGAGACATGGGACTGAGTCACCTGGTACTGGGTCCCCTCCCCCGCTTGGAATGCCAGTGTTTTTCCACTGCAAGGCAAAGGGTTCCAACCTTACACAAAAGCTATATGAGGCAGGGGAGTGACATCATCGTGGTTCTCCTCTGCCTCCCTGCCCAAAGAGACACTGAAAAACACCTGGAAGAAAGAACTGAACTGGGGGGGTGGGGGGGGGAGAGAGAGAGTTGAGCCCAGGCTGGAAGGGTGTTTAGCCTGTGAGTAATAATACATGAAGTTTCAATCTGCAGGCCAGTGCAGCTGGCTTTCCATAATCTTTGCAATCTGCCTGAAACAACATTCAGGGTGAGAAATTACTATTTGTAGCCAATTTCTTTACTGTATTAAATTTAGTCTGCATGTTTTGTTTTATTTGTTCAGTAATTTGCTTTGTTCCATTTGCTATGTCTTATAATCACTTAAAATCTGCCTTTTATAGTTAATAAATTTGTTTTGTTTATTATTAAATCCAGTTTGTGCAATTTCTAATGGGGTGGGGGGCAAGAAGTTTTCCATCTCTCTCTTCACATTGAGTGAGAGGGTGAATTTTTATGAGTTTGTGCTGTGCAGATTTTTCTATACAGCGCAAGACATTAAACCTTTGGGTCTGCACTCCAAGGGAGGTGGGCACCTGAGTGCTGGGGCAAGTCTCTTATAGCTTGTGTGCCCAAAAGAAGGCAAAGAGGGAGTAATCCCTGTGCTCCCTAGAGTACAAGGGTTGCAATTCTGTCCATCTTTTTTGCTAGCAATGCAAGGTGAGAGGCTAAGGCTCTTTACACCTTTCCCCTATCCTGGGCACCTGCATAAAGGCTAGGCACCCTCTGGCCCTTGATAAATTTAAATTTAAGTGAAATTTAAAAATCAGAATCTGATTGTGGAAAGCTCTGTTAAAAGCCTGGCATCATTATAAGAAAAATCCCACCAGCCAATTTAAAAATATTAGCTACTGGGCGGTAGTGGTTGTCAATAATACATCACACACAGGCTGCTTTTAACTTACATTTTCCATTATTAACAAAGCTAAATTGGAGGCCAAAATGCCTTCAGTTTAGATTTAGTTTAAAAAATCCATAAGTGACCTGCATTCAGACAAAGCCATAGCTGGGACAAAGACAATTACATTCATAGACAACTAGGATGAAATACAATTAAAAACAAAAGCCATAGGAAGGGGATGCTTTTTATATGTTTGTGAATGTGAAAGAGTGTACAGGGGTTGATTTGTGCTACTCCGTTGTTACAGTTAGTCCTTAATAATACCCACCTGATACCTAATATAAATCATGCCCCTCAGTCTGGCCTTATTCAAAAGAATATAATATTCTGCAGATAATGTCAAAATCTCACATTTCAGTATCATCAATTCTATTCTATTTTCAAAAACTGCTGCTCAAACTGAGGATTTTCTAAGTATTCTCTTCTGGAGTTATTCTCCTTGGTAAGAATAAAATAAGACTAGTCAAGCCTGTATTTTCCATGCAGATTATAAAAGGATTTTGAAAATGGAGGTCATAGTCGATAGGAAATTGATTAAAAAAGTCATACTAATAAATTACAATATTGCAGCTTAATGCAAGTTACCAGTCTCCTCTGCATATTTCTGCAGGCACCGCTCTCTTCTGCTCATTTCTCACTGAACTTTGTTACAGATTGGCTTATATTTATGAGCCTGATCAACTCCCCTCCATGGCAATAAGAAAACATTCAATATTCTCCCTTAAATCAGAACAGGTCATTATTTTCACACTGACTGTAAAAATCGGTCACACAGAATAAAAAAATTGTCCATATATATTACGAGTTGCATCCTGAAGATGAATAAATGATTATTTTATTGCAATAAATCAACAGCTCTTTAAGACAGCTGTTGAGAGTGCATTTGTTTTATTTATTTAGTGTTGTACTTAGGGCTTATGAAAGGGAAAAAAGGTTTAGTGCCAGCATACAATATAATTAAAGGTAATTTACTGTTGGGCTGTGGAGTGCCGAAGTCCCAATTAGAAACAATATTTTATGCAGTATTGATAAAACTATTAGATGGCGGGGGGGGGGGGGGGGGGGAGAGAACTTGTTTTCAGAAGCCTCAGACTTGACATGTTCATTACTTTGTTTTATATTGCATTAACCCACAGTTATTCCTGGTCCATGCTCAGAGGTGTCTGAGTCTCCTGCCTGGCCACTTGACTTATTAGTCAGGAATTGGCAGTGTGGACAATTAGAAGTTCAGCACCAATGTAATTATAAGTTATTTATAGGATTATTTGGGTCATGTGGATGATGTATTTATGGCCTAAGCTTTGATAAGCATGTCAGATAGCTCAGGGGTTGGCCTTTTATTTCTAAGTCATCAGTTCAAACCTAGTCCTGGCAGAAGTGAAGGAAAGCAGTCATTGTCATATATGCACCATGGCAACATCTAGATGACAGAATATTCACACAGTGAACAGGAAGTAATCAAATCCATGTGATGAAGCCTCACAAAGCTGGATTCTGCTCTCACACTAGTTTTACACTGGTATAACTCTATTGTCTTTGGTAGACTTATTCCTGATTTACAGTGGAGTAGATGACAGCAGAATCTGGCCAGGAAATGTGTGAGGTTTTGTGTCTTTGTTAAATAGATGGTTACTACAGGCTGGGATTGTGAGAAGTGCCTACATGAGTTAGAGACCCAAATCAATTGAAATTTAATGGGAGTTAGGCCCTTAACTCCCTTAAACGTCTTAGAAAATCCCAGCTACAATTATCTCCTTTAGGGACTTGTCTGAAAATATTTAGAGATCTCAACCCATTCTGGATAACTACATGATAAAATTGCATATTATTTTACTACCTCAGAATAAAAATCAAGGACTGAATGGGCATGGGGACTAAACTGTCTTCACACCCCCTACAGATGATGGTGCTGGATTTTCCGCTCTTCTGCATTCACTACACCCATCTTTACTGACTTCAGGAGCCACGTCCTGTAAGTGTACTGGCATTTTAACTGGTAACACTTGATGAATGTGCCTCTTCATTACCTTCCCTTTTACCTCTACCAAATACATCACTGGTCTCAACATCTGCTTTATCACACATTTTTTCGCCTCACTTCTTCCATCACCTGTAATTTTGTACCAACAGTGCAAAACCTGGGACATTTATGTTGTGGGTTTTTCACTGTTTGATGTCTTTTGTCAAGTGCTCTTGGTAAGCCTGGTCTAAGTAAGTAAAATCTAGTAGGTAACTGACATCTTAAAAACACTCAGGAGTTTTCTGAGTGGTAGACTGTGGGGTAGACCTATACATGAGCAATACAATGCAGTGTGGGAGGGGTCTCCTGTCATTTTTGTGTCATGTTCATTGCAGTGTCTGCACAAGACAATGCCAACTCACTTGATGCTGGATTATAAGTAGCTGACCTAGTTTGCTTCACACAATTTTGCCACAGAAATGTCTGAAAATCCTCAGAAACAAAATGTGGACAGTCTGTTAGCTGAAATGAAACTACTAAGTACATTTGCTTATTTTTGTTCTGCGAAGTCAATGTGAAACTTTTGCCAGGGTTTGTAGCCCACTTCCATGGGTGGCATAGTACCTTTTCTGGCATGTTTGCCTGGCTATTACCGGAGTCACACTTGCTACCTTCCATTACCATAGATTCATCTAAAGCTGGCCACCCAAAATAACTTTTGGCCATCCTATTTCTACTCCTTGGTTCTGCTCATATAGTTCCACTAGCATTCTTTCCTGTAAACTTTTTGGTATTATCCTTCATAGACTCTATAGCAAACAATCCGTGTCCATGGATAACTCCAGTTTCCTGAAATAACAGGGAACATAAGAACATAAAAATGGCCATACTGGGTCAGACCAAAGGTCCATCTAGCCCAGTATCCTGTCTACTGACAGTGGCCAATGCCAAGTGCCCCAGAGGGAGTGAACCTAACAGGTAATGATCAAGTGATCTCTCTTCTGCCATCCATTTCCACCCTCTGACAAACAGAGGCTAGAGACACCCATTCCTTACCCATCCTGGCTAATAGCCCTTAATGGACTTAACCTCCATGAATTTATCTAGTTTTCTTCTAAACCCTGTTATAGTCCTAGCCTTCACAAGCTCTTCAGGCAAGGAGTTACACAGGTTGACTGTGCACTGTGTGAAGAAGAACTTCCTTTTATTTGCTTTAAACCTGCTGCCCATTAATTTCATTTGGTGGCCCCTAGTTCTTATATTATGGGAACAAGTAAATAACTTTTCCTTATTCACTTTCTCCACACTACTCATGATTTTATATATCTCTATCATATCCCCCCTTAGTCTCCTCTTTTCCAAGCTGAAAAGTCCTAGCCTCTTTAATCTCCCCTCATATGGGATCCGTTCCAAACCCCTAATCATTTTAGTTGCCCTTCTCTGAACCTTTTCTAATGCCAGTATATCTTTTTTGAGATGAGGAGACCACATCTGTATGCAGTACTCAATGTGTGGGCATACCATGGATTTATATAAGGGCAATAAGATAGTCTCCATCTTATTCTCTATCCCTTTTTTAATGATTCCTAACATCCTGTTTGCTTTTTTGACTGCCACTGCACACTGCGTGGACGTCTTCAGAGAACTATCCACGATGACTCCAAGATCTCTTTCCTGATTAGTTGTAGCTAAATTAGCCCCCATCATATTGTATGTATAGTTGGGGTTATTTTTCCCAATGTGCATTACTTTACATTTATCCACATTAAATTTCATTTGCCATTTTGTTGCCCAATCACTTAGTTTTGTGAGATCTTTTTGAAATTCTTCACAGTCTGCTTTGGTCTTAACTATCTTGAGCAGTTTAGTATCATATGCAAACTTTGCCACCTCACTGTTTACCCCTTTCTCCAGATAATTTATGAATAAGTTGAATAGGATTGGTCTTAGGACTGACCCTTGGGGAACACCACTAGTTACCCCTCTCCATTCTGCAAATTTACCATTTATTCCTACCCTTTGTTCCCTGTCTTTTAACCAGTTCTCAATCCATGAAAGGATCTTCCCTCTTATCCCATGAAAACTTAATTTACGTAAGAGCCTTTGGTGAGGGACCTTATCAAAAGCTTTCTGGAAATTTAAGTACACTATGGGTATGTGATTTGGCCACCCTGGAAGAATATAGATCATCACCTTAATCAAAATGGGGTCTTTTCTTGTTTCCAGGGCAATTTCCTTAGCTGTAATAGGGAGGTCATCTAGGAAATAGACTCTATACACAGAAATTTCCTATGTTTCCCAATGTAAAGGGACAAAGGGGACACTGCATCTGCATGAGCATATTTTTCTAATAGTATACAATAAATATTATATTGGGAGGCAGCTAAGATGAAAGATCATCTTTGCAAGCTTGTTGCTGCTAGTGTTGAACACCTACCTTTGGGCCCAGTATTTTTACCAGTAGTTTATGATCAGTGATGAGAGTATTTCTTTTCCCAAACAGGTCCTCATGGAATTTAATAATCCGAAGAATGATGACCAAAGCCTCCTTTTCTATTTGTAAGTAATTTCCCTCAACCTTTGATAATGTTCTGGAAGCAAATGCTCTGGGGTTTTTCCCTTCCATCTTTACAAATGTGTGAAATGACAGCCCCAACTCCTAGAGGAATGGTGTCACAGGTGATTGTTATGGGAACCTCTGGATTAAAATGCACCAGCAGCCTGGAACTACTCAGTTTCTTTTTTGCTTCCTCAAAAGCCTTATTTTCCTTTGCTGTCCAAATTCACTTTATGTTTTCCCATAAAAGGGCAGACATTGGACTGATTAATGTTGATACATTTGGAATTAATCTTCCATAAATGTAATTTGGCTTGAAATGATCTAACCTCTGAAACAATCTGTGGTAGTGGTGCATTCTGAATGGCTTTTATCATCTCTTTTAATAGATATATCCCTTCTGCATCCATACGATGCCCCAAGTAAGTAACTTGATTTTGGGGAGGAAACAATCACACTTATCTCTGTTAACTTTAAAACCATAGTTTTGCAATCGCTTTAGAACTTCCTCTAGGTTTTTTAATATTCCTCTGAATTCCTTCCAGTCATTAATATGACATTTACCAGACAATGCCATTTACCCCTGCACTGCCAGATCCATTATTCTTTGAAATGCAGCAGGTACATCAGCTATCCCGTAGGATATTCTTTCATACCTAAATAGCCCCTTATATGTATTCACTGTCAGATTTTTTTTTTAATCTGGCTCCAACACCACCTCCTGGTCAGCTTGGGACACATCTAGTTTGGTGAACTTCACTCCCTCTGACAGTTTTGGAAATCAGGCTTGCGGTTTAGGAATTGGATATTGATCCACTTCCAGCCCAGGGTTCGTGGTGACTTTTTAGGCCTCACAAAGTCCTGTGGTGCCATCCCTCTTTGGGATACATACAAGTTCTGGAGCCTGTGGGGATGTAAAGTTCCATGAGAGGGTAAGGGTCACGATGGGACACTTGCAAGGTAATAAATCATGGCCTTATGTAAGGCCCCCTGGTGGTTATGTAAGATGAGGCCTTATGTAAGGCCCCCTGGTGGTTATATAAGATGAGGCCTTATGTAAGGAACATCTGAACCAATCGGTGTGGGGCTGTACATGTGATAAACACATGATTCTCCTTCTTGTCCAATTGGTAGATGTGTGATTATAGCCTAATTGTGTTATGTAATGTTAAGAAAGACTATAAAAGAAAGCTTGTAATAAACAGAGTTTGAGTCAGCTTGCAACCACATTGGTCGTGTGCTATATCTGCTCCCCACAGGAGCCCATTCACTGAGGTCCACAGCTGTAATTATACCCTGTGTAGCAGGCTTCACTTGAGGGCCAGCAGGGCTTGTGGACAGCCATGGCTCCACAGTGCCCAAAGTCCTAGGGTGGTCTTGCCTGGCAATCTGAGGGTCTGGTGGCTGAGTTACAGTCTGTCATCCCCCAGTGCTGGCCAGGTTCCCCCTGTCAGGCAAAGGGGGAAGAAGGGTAGGAGGACCCAGGCTCTTCCTGTCTACCAGGTACTGGCACAGGATACAAGGAGGAAGGGGTGAGGAATGTCTCAGCCCCCTCTTGCTGCTGGCCCGGGGAGGCTGGTCTGGGCCATGTCCTACTCTACCTGTTATCTCCTCAGCTTGGGGCACAGTCACAGCACTCGGCTTTCTTCCCAGCCAAGGGTTCCTCAAGCAGATAGCCAGGTGGCTCTTCCCAGCTCACTTGTCAGTGTCCAGTTCTTCCCCCTTATCAGGGAGAAGAGGAGAGAAAAAAGGGCCAGGGAACCCTCTCATTTTGGTCTTACCCACAGTCCCAACCTGTCCCCTGTGGATCCATCTGTTCCTGGAACTACAAACTTCCTCCCTTCCTACAAACACTCCTTCACTTTTCCCTCACCTGACTGTCAGAGTCCCCTGTTAGGCAGGTAATCTATTTGGAGCATGCTCTGCAGCTGCTGAGGTGCCGGTAGGGTGACCAGATAGCAAGTGTGAAAAATCAGAAGAGGGGGTGGGGTGGGAAATAGGCACCTATATAAGACAAAGTTCCGAATATCCGGACTGTGCCTATAAAATCGGGACATCTGGTCACTGTAGGTGCAGGGCCTTCTTGGCCCAGAACTGCTCGATCACTCCATTAGCCTTAGTGGGGGGTCTTTAAACCCCACCACACTCTCCTTTTGCAATTCATCCAGTTGCTCTTCCATAGGCTCTTGCAGAGCATATGGCAAAGATCTGGCTTTCAGGACTGGCCTTGTCAGATGCAACCAGCCCCACTGTTGTGACTTTTACCAAACCTATGTCTGTACTAAGTACAGTGTTGTATTTTTCTTTTAATTCCCCTACTCTGTCTGGCATGTGGCGTACCACCCTCCAATCCAATTTAAGCTTGTATAGCCAGTTTGTGCCCATCAGTGGTGAGGCCATTTCCTTCAGTTACAATTAACTCTGTTAGTGACAGATACCTTTATAGGTTACAGTGACAGGGAGACTGTCTAATACTCCTGTCTGCACCTTATTGTAATGCTGTTAAAGCATGTTACTTTCTCTTAACCGAACCTAATCATTTCTATAGGATTCTATATTAATTTTTTTCTACACCCCTTCAGAAATCATGGCCATTGCTAATCCTGTATCTATTTCCATTTTCAGTATCACATAAGTAGTTTGGTGGCTTCTAGTCATAGGTACTGATGGCTTCCTCTTGGCATATACTTTGGTGTCACCCTCCTGCATTGGGCGGAGAGTTGGACAGCAGGAGAGGGGAATGCATCCTATGCCATTTCAAGGTTTATAGCTACGATCATGTTCTTTGTATATCATGAGACCTCCAGGAGGTCTCACATCAGCTTGAGACACAGGGCTTCAGAAACTCCAGTTAGGTTATGGCAGCTCCCCACTGCCCTAACTGGGAACAGTGTCTAATAGGTACAGTTGAGTTCCTTAAAAATACAAGCCTGACCTTAGTGTAAAAGGTTAATACAATTCTATTAACTTTCTACTGACTAGTATCAGATCAGCTGTTTCCTAATTATTATACATTGAAATGATTATGTTACATTAATTTGATTATTTGGTACATAATTCTTTTCTGTATGAATTCCAATGTGGTTCAGAATTAGAAGATGGGTACTTAAAAATGATACTTGAATTTACCTGCGTTGTACCTCTTTGTGTGTTTTCAACTGTGTAAATAACTAGAGTTCATGGGAAGTCATTTTTACCATTTTGCACATTCTTATGTTCCATACATTTAGTGCACTTGAAAGAACCCCTTTCAGCTTTCAAACATATCTTTTTAAAGCAATTTTTTGTAGTTTAAATGTCATGATTTGCAGCTGCACAGTATTACCCTTTTGTACAATGGAAGCTGTTTGTATCAAAAATGCTCTGACTTTTGTAAAAGCACATTGAGTTAGTCAATTTTACTTTCTTACAACATTTTAGGTAATTTAGACAAGTGCACATTTCTCTCTAATAAGCTAGAGAAGGGAAATGACTGCCACAATGTGTTATACAAATATGAAAGTTTTCTTTCCTATGTCTGTTACTTGAGCAGATCACTACACTGATATTGAAAGAGCAGAGAAAAGAGAGAGCCCTGTACTTTTAAATAAGTTAAAGTGTCACTGGTGCCTCAGAGATTGTTTTGAAAACAATGTGCCTAATAGTAATTTCTGTTTCTCTTGTTCTGTGTGGTAAGGACATTTACATGCATAAAGGAGCTGTGTTTCTAATGGCTGTCTACTACCAGTGAGCCACATGCAGAAGTGACAGTGAGGTCAGTTTGAGCTACATGCATAAATGTATGGCAGCCCAAGCCCTAAGAGTTTATTTGTTCCCACTAATGATTGTCTCCCAGTCATACTCCTCTGTAACGTCACAGCACTCCTCCCTATAGTACAGGGGTCGGCAACCTTCCAGAAGGGGTGTGCCGAGTCTTCATTTGTTCACTCTAATTTAAGGTTTCACGTACCGGTAATACATTTTAATGTTTTTAGAAGGTCTCTTTCTATAAGTCTAAAATATATGACTAAACTATTGTTGTATGTAAAGTAAATAAGGTTTTTAAAATGTTTAAGAAGCTTCATTTAAAATTAAATTAAAATGCAGAGCCCCCCGGACCAGTGGCCAGGACCCGGGCAGTGTGAGTGCCACTGAAAATCAGCTCGCGTGCCGCCTTTGGCACGCATGTCCTAGGTTGCCTACCCCTGCCATAGTATATCAAATGTGGCCTGCACAGTGTACTTTTAGAGCAGCCCAACTTTCTTTTCATTGACACAGCTGTGGGCATTCAATTAAGGTGAACTATATGCTTGCAATGATGTTGCTAACATAAGGCTATGTCTACACTTGGAGCAGGGGTGTGATTCCTCGCTCACACAGACATATTCACGGTAGCTCTCCTTGAGCATGTGAAAAATACTAGTGCAGGCACAGTCACGGTGAGTGGCAGCATGAGCTAGCTACCCAGAGTACGTCCCCATGGGGTCCCTGTGGGTTTGCGCTTGGGGCAGCTAGCCTGTGCTGCTGCTCACCGCTGCCGGTGCTGCCCCGGCTACACTACTATTTTTAGCATTTTAGTTCAACGAGAGCTAACATGAGTATGTCTATGTAAGCTGGGACTCTCCCCCAGCTCCAAGTGCAGATGTAGCCATAGCATGTCTCTGTGTGTGTATGTACAGAGGGGAAAGGTGTTGTTCCCGTCAAGTTCGCCATCACAGGGCTGGTGTGTCTGAAATACTCACCCAGGCATCTGTCCAGTGGTTTCCCTGTCCTGATGACAGCTAGTGAGAGCACAACTGACTGAGGTGACATCACTGTGCTTTGAAGCTCCCATGCTACATTTAGATCTGAACAGGATTCTCAGGGCAGCAGAGAGGAGGTAGAGGATTCCCTCTGCTGCCAAGAACTCCTTTTTATTTACCTTAAAGAAAAAGAAGAGACTCTTAATCATTGTCTCCCACACCTTTCTTTACCTGTTTGTGTCTGGTCCTACTAACTACTGTCCAGCTATTGTGGCAGGTGTCCCAACCCAAAAATCTGGGTTCAAGATGATTTATCAGTACTCTGACAAGAGCGTTTGCCTGTGAGTCCCCTCCCCTGATCTGGAAGGTTCTAAAGAAGAACATTGGCCCAGATGCCAGAGGATCCTAATTCCCCCAGAACAGCCTGGTTTGCCAACCTCCCCTGCCTCTTGAGGGGCTGCTTCCAAAGGCCTGTGCTCCACTCAGCCCAAGCTCAAGCTCAGAAGTGGCTCGTGAGTGGATCTACATAAAAAAAAATCTAGGTATTTCTGAGTCCTCCTCACTGTTGTGCTCTCAGAAAAACAGGATGAACATAGCTCACTACAAAACATGGGGTCTCCGCTTGCGTAGGTCTCCCAGACATGCTGAGCTTTATCCAGAGTGTCACTGATAAAGGTGAGTCAGCCATATCCCTGTGGCTTTGGCAAGCGATTGCTTGGAAAACCATGCTGGGACAAGAGCGAAGCAATTCCTTTTCCTCGTCCAAATGATGTAGGGTGGGATTGGGAATAGCAAGCTAGTGTCACAGGCTCCAACCACTGACTGAAGGTGACTATTACTAAGCAGGTTGCTTTCCAATAAAGCATGTTGAAGGGAACCAACGTGGAAAGGTGTTGGGATGGCCTTCACTGCGGTAGGATATTACCTTTAGCAATATATTTTAAATAGTACAGTACCTGAAAGGGGAGAGACTTGGAATAAAACCTCAGGCTCCTAACTGTTGTTTTGCTTCCTGACTGATACGAGAGGAGAGGAACTGTATAACACATATGCTGGGGAAACAAGCCAAAGAAAGAAATGTCAGTTTTCCATTTTTATTAGTAAAAATACTCTTCTATTTCATCACCATATCACATTATGGAAAAACTTCTAGAACTCTGACATGGCCTAATGTACACTGCTTTCTAAATCTTGACTGCTCATGTAATAAACACCACATTCCATCATAAAGTATAGTGTACTGCATATTCTCAACACAAAACAAAAAAAGATTCTGGTTGGGTGGAGTAAGCTGGGAATGGTGGTAGTGAGTGAGAAAGGTGGTGGGGTATTACACCACAGTGTGGAGCTAGCTGCATCCCATAGCTGTTTGTTTATAGACCTTTTCCTATTTTGGGTAGAGGGAGGTTTGAACTTGTAGATTTTTTTGTAAAGAAAATGTAATTTGGGGGAGTGTTAGCTGGGCTCCAGTGAAGCACACCTTCAGCCTCAGCTCTGTTTAAACAGGGGTTCACAGGTGAACATTAGGACTCTACGAATAACCATATTTGTACTCCTGTACCCAAAAGTAATACCTCAAAAACGTGAAGAGAAATGATTGACTTAATCCAAAATATCAACATTCATAAGTGAAAGCATAAGTCACCTGAGTCATACATTTTCCCACTAATTTATTTTCTTTCTCCGTAACTGAAATCACAAACAAGCATTGTTTCTTTACTCCGGTGAAGTTCTGACTTCAACTCAATGTGACGTTTGTAGAGTGTCAGTCTGTGGGAGAGCTTGTTGAATATCCTGCTCTTTGCACTAGAGGGTCAATTCTACAACAGGCTTCCCTGGAAGAACTGCTTTCTCCAATGAGGAGGAAGCAACAGGCCTCCTTTAGACATACTTGCTTAGAAGATCTGAGTTTCTTGAGACAAAATGTAGGCTATGAATGACCGGACCTTTGCTGCAGCAGGGCCACATGGCACTTGTCATCTCATGTATAGCTTATGTTTTTCCATTTGAGTAGGAGAACAAGGGAGACCATTAACTTTAGAGTAGTTTAGACATTTTAAACAGGAAAATAATGTTGATTGAGGAGGGGGATGTTCCTTTGCTCTGACCTGTTACTGAACAGTGCAAAAGAAAGCAGGACAAGAAAGTTTAACAGCTGTGCATATTAACTAACACATTGCCTTTAAATGGTCAACATTATGACTGCGTGAAGGAATTCTTCTTATACAAGAGCCTCATCACATACTGCTGTCATAATTTTTAAATTCAGAAACAGGTGATGCCCTTTCTCTGACTAATTTCATTTATTTATCCTGTCACATTATCATGGGTTGGCTTCTTTGGAATATCTGAGGAACAGAAGAATACACACAGAATAGTGCTAGGCACTCAGCTGTAACTTCAGTATGACCTTATCTTGACATATGCTGGTAAACTGAAATACAAGCAAATTATGAAAAGAAAGAAAGAAAAAGAACAGGCCCTAAATAAACTAGGGCTCGTCACTTTGTTGGAAACCATTTTCATATGTGATTACAACGATATACAGTTCACACTCACACCTTCCATGCACAAACTCATAACATCTTCAGAATCTGTGCTATAGAATTCCTATGGGGAGAAGTAGATGTCTATAGCAGTTTCAGCTGGTGTAGTTTTTACAAGAAAATCAAGTAACAAGGAGAGGAAAGATGATCCAGTAGTTAGGATGCTTGACTGAGCATTAGAAGACCTATGTTTAATTCCCTGCTCTACAATAGATTTCTTGTGTCACTGTTGGCAAGTCACTTAGGCCCAAAGTAACCAGTGATTTTGGTTGCCTCAATTATTGGGTATCCAACTTGAGAGAGAGCTTAAAGGGGCCTGATTTTTAGAAAAAGCTGAATACCCACCCTCTCAAAATGAAGCCCCTTTATGTTGTCACAAGTTGAGCAGCCAAAAAGGGAGATGATCAAAACCACTAGTCACTTAACAAAAAAAAAAAAATCTTGCCCTTAGTCTCTCTGGGTATGTCTATGCTGCAATATAAGCCCAGGCTTCAAATTCAGGCTCAAGCCTAACTGCTCCTTCCATCTACACACAAATCACGCTAACCTAGGGCTCGGACCCAGTGTCCCAGGACCCCATGGGGTAGAGGATCCGAGTCTGAGTCAAGCCAGGACCTGGGTTCAACCCCAATTGCTTTACAGGGTAGATGCAGCCCCACTGGATTTGTGCTCTGGGAGTCTGCCAAAAGTATTCCACAATCCCATGGACAACTTTCTTTATCCTCTGGACAGTCAAATTTGGTAGACAGTCAAGTTTTTCCACACTTCACCATGAACAAAGGGCTAGAGCGGGCACATTTGGGAAGGTTCAAAGAAGTCTGGGGTATGAGTGGTTGGCCTTGGGCCTGCAGATGCAGGAGCCCCAGGTTGGGACCCAGCGTTCAACAATTCCTAACCTGGGGTTACAAATGAGTGTAGATGCTCAAGCCCTCAGGTAACATACCCATGGTTTGCTAACTCAAGTTCTAACAACCCTGGGCTTATGTTGCAGTGTAGACATATCCTCTGTGTCTCAGTTTCCCGTCTATAAAATGGGCTAATAGCAGTTCCCTACCTCCAGAGTGTTGTGTGGATAAATACAATGAAGAATGTGAGGTGCTCAGATACTGTGGGGATGATAGCCATAGAAGTACCTCAGATAGCCAGAACAACCATGTTTGAAAATAGTATTTCAGATTTTGTAAGCTCCTTAAAACTCTGGATTTAATTGTAACAGGGTCCTGATTACATTTTTAAATGAGGCCTCTAATTAACCATCTCTGATAATGATTGGAAGAAGTTTACAGTTCTAGTAAAAAAACTATATGTCCTTCCCCTTGCAAAGGAAGAAATTAGTTTTTGCAGTACAGGGTGCTTTCCTTAATTGTGCACAGTATGCATGAAATTACACAGACTGTGTATAGAGTACCCCTGGGTGCCTAAATATTGCGGAGTTTCTGTAGGGAGAGCAGTCAAAAGCTCTAACTTCTTGCCATCACCACTCCACCCACCCTATAATGACAGAGCACAAATAGGAACATTCTCTGGAATCTCATTTCCTTGCTGAATTGAAGCCAATATTTTAATCTGAATAATTTAGCTGTGGTGTTCTTTGGTTTCACATGCTGTATTGTATTGTTATGCATTGAGGGCATGTGGCACCCAGCAAGGAACCAAAATCTGAGGCCTGAGGAAACAGTTGCATTGCTCTGTGGTAATGTTGCTGGCAGATTTAGTGATGAAGAAGACAGGCATTTTCTCATCCTTTTATTTTTACATGCTGACACAGTAGCAGCTTCTGGTTGGTAACAGAAGTTAGAGTCATGATATGCCTTTATATTTACAAGTGGTCATGCTTTAAAAGTTTGTTTCCCTTTTGAAAGATGTTACTTGTTCTAGTAGAAGTCCCCATTTTAAGGATAGGGAATACATCTCAAACTGATAAAATCTGTGAAAATGGAAAAAACTTTTAAAGTGCAACCACTATATAAAATAAAACTGCATATGCTCACCATATGAGTATCAAGGCATATTATCCAAAGCATCCTCTAAACTTATGACCTCTTAAAATAATAATGTGAGCAAGCAGTTGCTTTTGCATGTCAGAATTGATTTGCTGAGGGGGGGGGAAGGTTGTGCATGTAACTTATATATGCTGATTTGAAAGCTGGTTTAAGGCCTTTTAGAAATTTGGCCTTATGTGTGGTTTTGGTTACAGTGTTAGATGATTTGGGTTGACAACTTTTCCATTACAAATTTTAATTTTAATAGAATATGCCTTTTCTGAGCCAATAGAGTTTTTGGAATATGAACACCCTTGAGCTCTGGAGAAGTTTAGAGCTGGACCTGAATTTTCAGGCAGGACCTATCACTTATAGTGCTCATAGAGGCTAGGAATTACTTAGAAAATAAAGTAAACTGAGTTTTCATATACTTTTATAAAGTTTTAATAGTAGACCTTCCAAATAGACTTTGGACAGTAATTTAGACCTCTAGATCTCCCAGGCTCTGCAGAATCCGGCCTAATCAGTACTTGATAGGAAACCTCAAAGGAAATGCCAGGTGCTGCAGGAGGTGATGCTGGTGACTCAGTAGGTGGCACTGTTCCCTCTGAACGTAATAATAACATGGGTTGGGTAGGCTGAAAAATTGAGGTACTGGCCTATTGTGTTGTTTAAAGATTTCTAGGAGCTTTGTATAAGAGTGGGAGTGAGATCACCTCAGTGTGCTGGCCAAACTCCAATGAGGTAATTACATATTGCTTACTGTAATCCCTCCTGCAGTTGTTGCTCTTCACTTCTTGTCCTAACCTGTTGGTTAGTGTTGCTAGGTACTGTTAAGCAGCTGCTTTATTTCACCCTGGGAGGGGTTAGCAGAGGTGATAACTGTGAAATAGCTTTTCCAGTAACTAATAAGGCTGTTATTCTGAAATAAATCTCTGCTTTCTCTTGCTTATTACTTTCTCAGAAATTCTTCTGTTGGGATAAGAACAGTTGTGCCAGAAAAGGATGTGTATAACAGATCCAGGTTTAGATAACAACAGGAACATATTTGAGATAAATCACTTACCCAGAAGGAGCGTTTCTGCCCTCCCAGGACAGACTACCTGTAATCTCACAGAGCTGGAGGGAGGCACATAGTTAGGGTACAGAAAGGTCAGGCTCTGAAGGATACAGACACCACAAACAACATACACAAAGAGAATTTCCCTGCGAAAAATAGATACTTGGTTGGCCTCAGCGGAAAGGTGATTTTTTTGGGTAGCATTTGAAGAACATCTTCCCAGCTGTTTGTGATTTAGATTAGTGGTGAATAAACTTTAAAATATTTGGAATGTAAAATTACAGGTGCAAATGTAGCATTGCAATGTCTAGCTACCAGACTGCATCCACAAATCAGTAATTCAATGTTGTATCTGCTATTAACTTACCAGAAAAGATAGAAGTTATCTGTTACATCCCTTTCTAGAGCCTCTTGCACCTGGTGCAAGGAGGCAAGGAACCAACCATGTCGAGCAAGATCCAGCAAGGAAAGGTTGGAAAAAAAGTAAGTTACAAATGACAATTGTTCCCCTCCCCAGGAGTGCTGGAACAATTTGTATAGTGGGGTGTTAACAGCCATTGAACCAAACTATAAACACTGTATATGATGGAAACCACTTCAAGCCAGGGGTGCAGTAGCACCCCTAGTTCCAGCACCTATGCTCTTCCCTGGAGACTGCTGAGGGAAGGTGATTAGTTGCAGCTGGAAAGAGGGACTTGAATGGATAAAATAAATAATTTTAGATAAAGAATCACAGAAAATACATGTGAGGAAGAGGGAAAAGAGAACAAACAGAGGCAGTGTATTACATTAAAAAAATAAAATCTGTCACCTAAATACTTTTATTATAGTTTGGAAAGTGAGGTGCCATTTTATAAGTGTTGAAAGAGAGCTGCCCAACATTCTGGGACAATTTTCCACATTAGGTTGCATGGTTTCACAGAGTTTAAGGCTAGAAGGAACCATTAGATCACCTAATCTGACCTGCTGTGTATCATAACAGGCCATCGAAAGTTACACAGAATTACACAGTAACTAGTTAAGATATTGACAGGTACTAAAGGCATTTGGTATTCCAAACTGGTTTTGAGTGGGGTCCTATTGCTAAAGTGAGTTCACTGTGTTTCCTGTAATTTCATCGTATCAAAGGAACTTCTGTGTCAACAGCAAATCTTTTATAACTAGAGGAAGGCAAAGCTCTATTAAGCTTAGAAGTCCATACACATGAATAAAACTCCCTGTTGTTCCCTTGACAATAAAATGAGGACAGGTCACATTCTGTTGTGGAAGTCTGAAAGATTGTAGCGGCAGAATGGACATTTAGCCAGAAAAACAGTTCATAGAGTTTAACTGCAGTCCCAAGAGAATGCAGGAGAGCAACTAGACTGGGAGGGAAAAAAAAAGTCAATTGAAAGGACATTGACCTGAGAAGAAGATTGACAGCAGGTGTTATGTATAGATGCATGCTAGTGCAGGAAACTCTCTTAATAATTCATGATGTCCATAAAGTGCAATGTGGCTCAATTACTTTTTTTTTTGGAGGGGGGGGAGGTGTGGGGAGAGAGGGCTGTAATTATGCAAACTCTCTGCCATGTATTGATTGACTGGCTTGATGCATATTATGTACTTTATTCTTTGATAAGTGCTTTATGTGGCTGCATTAAAAAATAAAATTGTTTTTCCACATTGCAGAGATTGTAAATTGCACAGTTCTCCGGACCCATTAAAATAAATAAAAATCTAGTATCCCACAAGATGTGCAGTAGGAGATGGAGGGTAAAGAGATACAAGGGGCCAAAATGTATAGTTATCTGGGAGTGCTGGAGGTGTTACTTTAGGGTTATTACAGTCATCCTAACTAAACAATAATGCCATTATTTATGAACCCCACTGCATTGAGAAAAACTGTTCTTACCCTGCATTCGGCTTAAATTTGGCAAAGAAATTCCCAGCCCAATGCCAGAACTTTTTTTTCAATTTTATGTGTATAACATTCCTCCCAAATGATTTTGGCTATATGTAATTTTAGGTTTTGTTTTGTTTTTTAAACCCAACAACAGTTTAGAAGTTTTGGATACTTTATTGCTGGTGTACACAGGAACATTCCAACAAAGAAAATAATTAATTCAAACATGAATTAATTCACTTTTGGTGTGTTGAATTATTTTAAAGTTAAATTGTAATATTTTCAAGACAGGGCTCATATCTTCCTCTGTGTTTACCCAGTGCTTAGATGAACGAGGGCCTTGATGCTGACTGACTACATTTTGGCTTTGGCACAAAGCTCCTCTTAACAGGATACTTTAAGGTAGAGTGAGGGGCCAGGTTCCTGGTTCCAGGTATCCAGAACAATCAAAACTAGACATTTGGTGAGGAGATGGTCCCGGGGAATAGCTAATGTGGGGAAGCTATAAGGAAAAACCCAGGATATTTTTTCCTTTAAGGGTCAGGGACCAGGAGCCTCTAGAGTTGGTGAGGCAAGGCTGCCTCTCCCCCAGGTGACCCAGACCCACTTAGGAAGGGTCAGGTGATGGGGGTGACTCGAAAAGGAGGCTCCAAGCCCCATCACGAAGAAAGCTGCTGAGGGAAACTATTGGGAAATTTGGAGCAAAGGAGCTGCAAAGGAACTGCTGAGGGGGAAGAACTCAGTGAGGACACAGCCCTGGGATGTAGGGCTGTGAAACCTTTGAATCTGAAGGGAGAGTCTAGAGGCCAGGGGGACCAGGACTGGAAATGCAGCCCCAAAAAGAAGGACTGTGAGACCCTAAACCTGAGGGGTGAGCAGAAAAGGATCTTCTTGGGAGCTGAGTGATATTTAATAAATTAGACTGGGGTGAAGGGTAATATAGTTTAGAAGATCTTGAATGCAACTGGATTATTTTGGGAATTTGGAGGGAACTGTCAGGGTGTCTGCAGGCCCATTCCAGGCCATGAGGGGGTGCTCTGTCTGGGTGACATCTGTCTACACTTCTTGTATGAGGCAGTCCGTTGTTGTGCTGCCCTAAGACAGCCCCAAAATGAAATGACTAGGTGAAAACTCTGGAAGTGGAGCCTCCCGAAGTTATTCTCCCCAATATTCCACCTGTGTTTATTCATACCCCTCTCCCCCACAACAGGAGTGTGCAGTCTGCCCCCTGTGTGATCATTATAGTAACCCTGAAGGGATTTATTTTTTTTAAAGTTGGAGCACAATCAGCCATTTTTGAGTTCTATGGTCTGGTAAAACTACACTTTTCTCCAGTGTTCCAACTGAAAAGTGTGGGCAGACCCTCAGCCATGTGCAGAGTTCCATTAAATGTAATCCAACTCTGCTAAACCATAAGCTTCTACCCTTGCAGATCCTTTTATGCTAATGGGCTCTTGCCTCACTATATCTTTAAAAATACTGATCTAATTTTCTTCAAACCAGGAATAATTTTCAAGTTCTGACTATGCAAAGCCAACACGATGATGCCCACACATTACCCATTTTCTTTTGTGGGTTTTTTTATGTGTATGCTTTTTGAAAAAGATTCCTCTGCTAATGGTGCCTTTGTTATCTCTGCAAGTCCCATGCCTGTGTGGTTCTAATTTCTAAAGGTTTTTAGCTCTGCCTGGTACAAAGAATTTACAGGCCCTGCTAGTGTGAAATTCCCTCCTATGCAGAAGGACGGTCCAAGGCCTATGCCACTTAGATTCCACTTAAATCTTATTTTGTGGGTTCAAGTGGGACTTCAGTCCCCCCTTGGAGGAAAGGAGGAGTGTGGCAGGGCAGGGGTAAACCCCTTGAATGTCCTGCTAAAATGCTGGCTAAGCCCTAATTTCTGGTAGGGAGGCCAGGTGTGGGGGCCCAGGCACTTAGCAGAGAGCCCAGCTGCAAGCCCTAATGAGGGCTGGCTCACTGCTATGAGTTGAGTAGAGTAGCGACAGCTGGGCTGAAGAGGAGGAGGAGGGCTATAAAAGCCCAGGGGAAAGCTCAGTCATGAGGCTAGCCTGGGAGGGTACATCTCTGTCTTCTTACCAAAGGAAAGGAACCTTATGGGCCAGGAGACCCTCGGAGGGTCTGACTGGGGATAGCCGTTGGGGGAAAAATGGGGATTGCACTGATGCAGTGTAAATAAAGACACAAGGGTAAAGCACCGAAGAAGGCGTGGGGACTCTTTATTTTAACCAGCCAATACAGGGCACAGGCACGAGAGAGTGGAAACCTGTAAGGACCCTGTGACAGGGAGATTTCTTCCCTAGGAAAATCAGTGGAGTGTGTAACCTCAGTCAGCTGAATAGCTCCAGCTTTGTTTTCACTACTGCACATTTTTTTATACATTTTATTTAGTAATATTAAAGCTTACATTTAGAAAGCAAAACCATAGAAAACATTGGAAATGGGTGAAACTGGCCCTCATGCAGAGCAGGCACCACTTAAAACTTTCTTTTTGAGCACAGGGGTTGTGTTGAGGTCAATTTCACCCTAGGTACTCTGTGGATAAACTAACTCCTGGAATTACCTGAATAGTAATAGCCCAGCTTATAGCACTTCTCATCAGTAGAGCTGAAAAGTGCTTTATAAAGGAAGTCACTATCATTATTTTTGTTTTACAAATGGGGAAACTGAGGCACAGAGGAGACATGGCTTGCCTAAGGTCACCCAGCAGGGTAGTAGCAGAGACAGGAATAGAAGTCGGATCTTTGGAAGCCAGTGCTCTCTCCACTAGGCCACACTGTCATTATGAAAATGCAATATTGTAAAGTCCCAATAATTCAAGGATTTGCAGTTAACACATCCAGTAGATATAATAAAACTAGTTACCGTATTATATAAGGCAGTCATTAAAAACTAGAGAAAGAGGAAAGATGTGAGGGCTAAAAGCTGTGAGTCTAGCCTGACCTCACACCATTCTGTCCTGTATTTTATGATTTTACTAAAAGCAGGAGGCAAGGCCAGTTTTGAAATCCATCAGAGCCATAGATTAGAAAAAAGTCTTAGAAAAATGGCTGGTTTTTATATATAGGTTCCTTTTGTCACCATTACATCCTGTGATATTTTTCTTTTAGGTGATGGCAGGATGAACAAGGATGAGATCATTAGACCAACTACTAGAATTGATTTGGGCTTTAATACTTTAAAGAAACAGTTACTTTTAAACTGCATTAACTCCATTAATGTATGACATCATCTCTATCTCCCAGTATGAGTATTCTTCTCATAGGTGAAATTCATCCAGTGTACCATTTTAAGAGTGTGATGGGTGGACAAGGCCCAGTGGCTCCCTGCTGGAGTCCTCAGGGTCTTGTCAGACCTGTCCCAGGAAAGAAACAGTAGAGCTAAGTCCTCCAAGTGGCCTAGAGAGACTGCACAGGAAGCAGCCAATCAGGAGGGGAGGCTGCAAGGGGCTAGCCAACCAGAGGGTTGCAGGCTAGTATAAAAGGAGCTCCAGTGCAGACCTTAGTTCCTTGCTGGAGTGAGAGGAGTGCAGGTAGTGCTTCTGGCTGGCCAAAGGGAATTGCAGCACCATGGATAGCTCAGTGTTGGCAGGGGCTAGGGGAGGGAGAAAGAGCTCCTGGCTGGCTGCTGGGTTTGAACATACAGTCCTCAGGTAAGGGTGAAGCTTTGGTGAAGACTTGGGCCATGGGGAAGTGGTAAAGGGAACTGAAAGGAGTTTTGTTAGACACGCAGCAGTGTGTGGCTGCTATTCTTAGGGTCTTTGGGCTGGGACCCAGGGTAGTGGGTGGGCCCAGGTCCTCCCCATAGGCCACTGGGGAAGTGGCCTACAATTGCACAGTGCTAAACTCCTAGAAGGGGATCTGAAGTACTTAGTGGCCCAGCTGGAGATCTGGGGCTAAAAGGGCCCAGAGAGGGCAAAACCATTGCCTCCAGGGCAGAAGCCCTGCAGGTATGATTCAACACCAGCACTGTTTAAAGGCTGCAGACACACCTGACCAGGTGCTCATGAGAGGTGGGTGCCATGCCATTACAGTCCTAATAGAGAGACCCATTCTTCTGAATATAACTCATGTAATTGTTTTGTGTATGGGAAAGTACAGAGTGGTTGGGGAGGAGAAATGCAGCCTCGGTCAAGCATGAGTCTACAGTGCAGCCCCCTGAGTCCATTATGCCAGCACAGAGACCCCTTCTGTAGCATGCAGAGCATGCACAGGAATCCACATGCAGTTGCTCCTCCAACACTTGAATGCAAGACTTAAGTGATGTGGAGATCTTTGTGCTGGTCCCTTTGTACTATGGGTGAAATCAAGGGCTTATGTGGAAGCACCAAGGGAGAATTTCACTCATCCGGGTTTAAAAGCAGACAAATATTGTATAATGCTTCTTCAGGTTCTTGTGGAGCAAATGAGAAAACCATCATATAATTTCTAAAGACTAAATAAATAAATAACCTAGTAGGGTAACAACGATAGGTTAAAGGGTATCTCTTGTGATGTAAAATTTTAGTCAAGGGGAAAACCGTCTATTCCAGCATGTGTCAGTAATTGCTTTTCCTAATATGACTTTAGAATGAAATCAATCACAAAGAGGGTTTGAGAAACATGGAAAAATCAATCCACTCCTGGGGCCGCATCCTTGTTAATATGTTGCTTCCTTGTGAACAGAACCTAGCTAATTCTTTAAAAATCCAGAGGCTTTTATTTTTAAAGCACTGATGCTGCCACAGGCCACGTGATTGCAGCCATGAATTCCTCTGTCAGGGGAGGATCTGGCATCAAAAAACCAGCAGAATTCCTAAACTGCTTTGTCAGTGCCTATCACAAAGTAACTTAGGCCTGGTCTACACTACGACTTTAATTCGGATTTAGCTGCGTTAATCCGAATTAACCCTTCACCCGTCCACACTACAGAGCCAGTTAATTCGAATTAAAGGGCACTTAAAATCGATTTCTGTACTCCACCTCGACGAGCGGAGTAGCGCCAAAATCGATTTTGTTAATTCGAATTAGGGTTAGTGTGGCCGCACACCACCGAATTAATGTGGTTAAATTAATGGGGTAGTGTGGCCGCACACCACCAAATTAATGTGGTTAAAAACCGAATTAATGTGCTTAGTGTGGCCGCGCACAATCGAATTTATACAACCTGTTTCCCAAATTCGAATTATCTAAATTCGGATTAATCCCGTAGTGTAGACATACCCTCACTCTCTGCATTCCTGAGTCACATTTCAGACATTTTACTTTGTAGCCTGTAGGGCATTAAATGGCAAAACTGTGAGCATAAGAGAACTCCGGATTGACACTTTTATGTGTACTTTCTATTTGTTTTCTGTTTTATATTATGTCTAAGCAGTCTTTAAAATACATCTCTAGCCTTTTCTTTTGAAAAACCAGCTTTCAAAATGTAAACTGGGGGGCTGTTAGTACTAATCGTAAATAAAAACTACATGGCCCACAGGCCTTAATAATCACACCCACCCTCCAAAAAAAAAAAAGTAAACGGCAAAACAAGTAATACATCTGAAAACCTTAAATGTGGTGGGCCAGAGTCTGAGCTGCTGATCTACTGAAGTCAACAGAGTAACATCAATTTACAACAGCTCCAATCTGCCTGAGAATATTCAGCCCAACACAGGCACTTAAAATGGAACAAATATGGAAAAGGAATGAGTTGAACCTTGCCTGGAGGATGTTAGTGATTTGCTTTTGGGGTGTGCAGAGGGCCAGCCTATGCATCACTTGAGTCCTACTTACACCCTCATATGTGATGCATCAGCCTTTTGCTAGTCCTCTGTACGAGGGCACATTTCTCTCTTGGTCACATTACAAGGAGAAGCATACTTTAGGGTTATGAGGCTTCAGTAGAGAAGGTTCTACCCCTCATTGTCATGTGACTGTGATAGGGATGGCCAGCCATCTCAACCTTGCTTATCTCAGTTGCTGTGACTGGTGATAAGGTGACATAACCCCTCAGGTAGCGCAGACTTGTACTATCTGATTTACAACTTTCAATTCTAGTGACCTTGAAAGAAAATGTAGGGCCACTGTGGTAGAGGTATTTAAGCTCCTAAAGATGCAGATCGGTACCTAATGGGACTTTCCAAAGTTCCTAAATCAAGAGGAGTTAAGGGCATTAGGCTCCAATGCAAGCCACAAAACTCCTGTCTCCAAATCTTGTAGGTGCCTCAGCTCACTAGGTGGCTACATTTTCAGAGTAAAAATTCCCTCTGCGTCTACATTTCTGCCTCTGGGTATGCAAACCGCTTCCTTCCTCCAGGTGTCCAGACATCTAACCCCCTGCCTAAGCTGCGGAGTGATCCACAAACCAGGGAAAGATAGGCATTCACCCACCTATCTTGCCTGCGGGACATGATCCAGTAGGTGCATTCAGAGGCTGCCTATCAGATCATGTTCCATTCAGAATCCAGCTGGAGGAGGAGGTGCTGCCGCCCACCTAATAACTTTTAACCTGAAGTCTTGTCTGTGCCTACTGTGGATCATCTCCCTGAAACCCCCAGCCTCTAGCAGCAGCAGAACTGCTTTCCAGGCTTCGCTCTCTCTGTACAAGTAGTGCCAGGCACATACCCACTCCTGAGTCCTCAGAGCATTTTCTGCAGTGTCCAGACCCTTTTCCTCTGGACACTCAGGCCTGGTCTACACTATGGGGTTAGGTCGAATTTAGCCCCTTAGAGCAATTTAAAAATGAATGCGTCCAAACAACTAACCCCGTTCCGTCGACCTAAAAGGCTCTTAAAATCAACTTCTGTACTCCTCCCCGGCGAGGGGAGTAGTGCTAAAATTGACTTTGCTGCGTCGAATTTGGGGTAGTGCAGACGCAAATCAACGGTATTGGCCTCCGGGAGCTATCCCAGAGTTCTCCATTGTGACCGCTCTGGACAGCACTTTGAACTCCAATGCACTAGCCAGGTACACAGGAAAAGCCCCGGGAACTTTTGAATTTCATTTCCTGTTTATTCAGTGTGGCGAACTCAGCAGCACAGGTGACCATGCAGTCCCCCCAGAACTGTAGAGCATAGAATGTTTCTACGCTCCCCCTATCATCTCTGTCCCTGAGGTTATCGCAGATTAGAAGGCGAAAAAAACCGCACTCGCGATGACATGTTTTCCGAGCTCATGCAGTCCTCCCGCACTGATAGGGCACAGCTTAATGCATGGAGGCATTCAGTGGCAGAGGCCAGGAAAGAATTAAGTGAGCGCGAAGAGCGGAGGCAGGATGCAATGCTGAGGCTAATGGGGGAGCAAATGGACATGATGAAGCATCTGTTGGGGGAGCAAACGGACATGATGAAGCATCTGTTGAAGCTGCAGGAAAGCCAACAAGAGCACAGACCCCCGCTGCATCCACTGTATAATCGCCTACCCTCCTCCCCATGTTCCATAGCCTCCTCTCCCAGATGCCCAAGAATGCGGGGCGGAGGGGGGAAAGGGAAGGTTCTGGGCACCCAGCCACTCCACTGCAGAGGATGGCCCAAGCAACAGAAGGCTGTAATTCAAAGAGTTTGATTGCTTATTGTAGCCACACTAAAAATGTGGCCTTGTCCTTCCCTCCTCCCCCACCCCACCCGGGCTACCTTGTCCGTTATCTCATTTTTTTTTAATTAATAAAGAAAGAATGCATGTTTTCAAAACAATAGTTACTTTATTTCGAAGGGGGCAGGGTGGTTGGCTTACAGGGAATTAAAATCAACAGAGGGGGTGGGTTTGCATCAAGGAGAAACACACACAACTGTCACACCAAAGCCTGGCCAGTCATGAAACTGGTTTTCAAAGCCTCTCTCATGTGCAGCATGTCTGCCCTGGTGTCTGGCACAAAATGATTGTCTGCTGTTGCTTTCACGGAGGGAGGGGCGACTGACGACATGTACCCAAAACCACCTCCGACAATGTTTTTGCCCCATCAGGCAATGAGAGCTTAACCCAGAATTCCAATGGGCAGCGGAGACTGCGGGAACTGTGGGATAGCTACCCACCGTGCACTGCTCCGTAAGTCGATGCTAGCCACGGTAGTGAGGATGCACTCTGCCGACTTAATGCGCTTAGTGTGGACATACACAATTGACTGTATAAAATCGATTTCTAAAAATTGACTTTTATAAAATCGACCTAATTTCGTAGTGTAGACATACCCTCAGTTACTAGGCCTGCTGTCCCCAAAGGAACAATACATACCACCTTGTAAGATTCAAGTGGGGATCACCACTTTGCTTAACACACAAATAGTTACAGTAGAAAATAAGAATAAATTTATTATCAAAAACCAGAGATTCAAGTGACAGAGTAAGAATCTTGGAAACAAATGGTTACATAGCCAACAAATCATAATGCCCTTTCTAGAGACTAAACTTAGCTAACAGGTTAACCTCTTGTCTAAAGAAGTTTCTCACCCAAAGTTTTCTCCAGAGTTTTCAACCAAGTCTGGTTGAGACCCTTTTTCATGATGCAAAGTTGCTATCCATTTACTTCCTCAGTGAAGAATGATTGGGTGTCTTCTTTGTCTCCTAGATATAGTAGAACAAACCTGTGATTTGCATGTCAAGATAGGGTTCCCCCCTCATAGAATCATAGAATATCAGGGTTGGAAAGGACCTCAGGAGGTCATCTAGGACCAATTCCCAAACTAAATCTCATGCTCAAAGCAGGACCAATTCCCAACTAAATCATCCCAGCCAGGGCTTTGTCAAGCCTGACCTTAAAAACCCCTAAGGAAGGAGATTCTACCACCTCCCTAGGTAACCCATTCCAGTGCTTCACCACCCTCCTAGTGAAAAAGTTTTTCCTAATATCCAACCTAAACCTCCCCCACTGCAACTTGAGACCATTACTCCTTGTTCTGTCATCTGCTATCACTGAGAACAGTCTAGATCCATCCTCTTTGGAACCCCCTTGCAGGTAGTTGAAAGGAGCTATCAAATCCCCCCTCATTCTTCTCTTCTGCAGACTAAACAATCCCAGTTCCCTCAGCCTCTCCTCATAAGTCATATACTCCAGCCCCCTAATAATTTTTGTTGCCCTCCGCTGGACTCTTTCCAATTTTTCCACATTCTTCTTGTAGTGTGGGGCCCAAAACTGGACACAGTACTCCAGATGAGGCCTCACCAGTGTCGAATAGAGGGGAACGATCACATCCCTCGATCTGCTGGCAATGCCCCTACTTATACAGCCCAAAATGCCGTTAGCCTTCTTGGCAACAAGGGCACACTGTTGACTCATATCCAGCTTCTCGTCCACTGTAACCCCTAGGTCCTTTTTCTGCAGAACTGCTTCCTAGCCATTCAGTCCCTAGTCTGTAACAGTGAATGGGATTCTTCCATCCTAAGTGCAGGACTCTGCACTTGTCCTTGTTGAACCTCATCAGGTTTCTTTTGGCCCCATCCACTAATTTGTCTAGGTCCCTCTGTATGCTATCCCTACCCTCCAGCGTATCTACCACTCCTCCCAGTTTAGTGTCATCTACAATCTTGCTGAGAGTGCAGTCCACACCATCCTCCAGATCATTAATGATCTCCCCTGCTGTTTTTCTCTTCCTTTTAGTTTCTTTCTTTGAGGGTCTCATAATCCTTAATTTGCATTAGGTTCCGAATAGCGACCCATTATGAACTATACAATGCTTAATTTACATGTATATAGCCAGAAAGATACAAATTTCTTGTCTGACAGAAAACCTGGTTTTTTCCTTTGCTGATGACCAGTCCCTAGACACAGACTGTTTCCAGCCAGACAACAGCAACGTCAGCAAAGGTGTGCAGTCTCTTTCTTTTCTCTATCCAGGTCCCTAAAATGTTAAATTTCAAAGCATAGTTGAGATTGAATCAGAAGAGGAGCATGCTATGCAAAGTGACTGTTGTTTGGGTAGGCCCCTGGAATGTCCTGTCCCAATCACAGGAGCCCATCTTGAGAGTACACCCCCTGTGGAGGGGGTGATGAAGCTTAGCGGGGGACACAGAATGGTGAGCACCCTCCAGTGCTTCTGCTTCTGATGCAGGGAGCAGTTCACTATCCTTTTTCCTCATTTGTTCTCTAATGCAGACTTTCCTGATGTTAACTATGTGGGCAGAAGGCTGGTTTCATGTTTGAAAATTTGGCTTTTTATTTTCCAACCTCGAAGTTTACAAAATGCAATGGAACACTGGTACTTAACTTCAGCTGCTACATCCCTCACCCGACAAGAGGGGGCTGTGAAGTCACAAGGCCTGCACGTTACTCATGGATTCTTAGCAGATACCTTGGTAATATCTAGTCTAGTGAGCCGTGTCTATGCTAGGGACTTTTGCAAATGAATCCCACCAGTGGGAGTTCTAATGTACACCAGGCTCCTTTGGCCAGACCTGTTTTTAGCCCCATGCAGGTTAAATGTGCTTTTCTTCAGATTTAACTATCATGGGGATACCAACAATGAGAGATGCTGGACCCTTATCAACATGAGTGCTCCCGTCAGTGCTAACGCCATTTCAGCTCACCCAGTACACTACACACCTGTGGGGTGGGAGACAAAGTCTGAATCAGTATTGATTGGATGAGACAACTTTAAAATCAGGCAAATAGGGATATTCATACTTTGCAACTATGATATATTGTGAGTGGGGGTAGTACTCTGTCAAGGGCAACAGTGTGCCAGATCGGTGTCGGCGAGGCCAGTGTTTGAAAGGGCTCAGGTCTGATGCTGTTGAAGACAGCATAAGTGGAGCAGCTTTGAATGAAGTGCATTGGTCTCTGCACAGGAAGCAGATTTTAGCATAAAATGGAGCTGCTTTGTTTTGATGAGACCTAAATAACTTGTATGAGCAGTGTGAATAATTTGGAATCTCAAGACTAAAGACATCGCTATATGAGGACCTGGCAGAAGGCTGTTCGAACAGAGAACAAAAACTCCTGTTTCATTGCAAAGCCTTATTTCTGGATCAGGAGAGTGAATTTGATTTAGTGCCTTCCACTTGGGTGAGTTGATGAGAATAATTAGTGCCCTGGGAGTATTGTCTTCCTGTGTAGTAGGTTGTATCCTAGCCCCATCATCAGTTGCCCATGTCAGATATTTGTGGATAAGCCAAAATATACACAAGTGTAACATTAGCTCTTTTATTCTAAATAATGACTGTGGTCATCATCCCACACCTTTTTACTGCGCTTTCTTTCTCCTCCTTCCCGAAATACACTAGATTCTCCACTTCTCCTTAACGAGGGTTAGCTATACACACTTTCTCTAGCATTTTAGATGCAGTAGGTCAAGTACTGTGTATTTTATACCCTCCGCAGTCCTACTGCTTGCTCCTGGTTAGCACTGCTAACCACTCCAAAGTGGTGGAGAGGAAGCAGGGTCATTTCCTGCCCTTTCCTCACCAGCCTAAGAGAGTTGGCTGGGTTTGGAGGAGAGCATCCTGTGCACCTTCCAAAACCTGTGTCAGCGGCTGCAGAAGGCATTGTGCCTGTCAGACAAAATGCTTCCTGAGCTACCACCTCAAAGGCAGGGCTGTGCCTTGAACGTACAATAAAGCCCGTAATTAACAAACTGCCCCAATTTCAGCTAAAGGATTCAACCAAATGTAATGGCTTGTCCCCAAACTGCTCTAACCCACCTCCTCAAGGAGAATCCTGATTTAAACTACGGGGTTTGACAGTGCACTCTTATGGCAGATTTGTTTCAATCTGTTTTAATCATTTTTGATATAATAGTTTTAATGTTAAGAATGAATTTAGAGTGATATATGCTGTCTTTAAAAGCAGACCACACTGGTTCCAGATTATCCCCTTCAGCTGTCGGAGGGGGAAGCTAATTTGACGTGATGAGATGCAACGGTGGGTGGAGGAATTAATTCTGTGAGCTGACACCTTTGAAAGAACTTTCTAAATTGTAAAAGAAAAACAGGAACTGAAACTGCTTATCGATAGCAGTGAATCCAGTCCGGAAAGGATCTGGGACTCAGACACTGGTCATCCATGACAGACCCTGGGGAGCACTGCGTTGCGAAGGAGTGTCTGGTATGGTAATAAGGCTTATCAAAGAGACTCAAGGAGTATTACTGGGTAAGTCAGGCATGTGGAAGGAAGATGAGACCAGACAGTGAGATGTGTCTCATTGATGTGCTGCCAGGGCAAGACAGATAATGGAGAGATAGTAGGTATTTTCTAGAAATGTAAGATATTTCTGATTTGCTGTAACTACACCCAAGGTGAATCTATTAAGAGGAGCATTTGCAGTGTCTGACTAAGTTTGTTGTTTTTTTTTGACCAGAGCGGTTAGCCAAAATCGGGTCTAGTGTGTGGTACCCATTAGGAAGAGAAATTGATGTGAATTTGTTTATTTACTAAGAATGTACAAAGTCCTCTTTCCCTGAGCTCAGCACGAATCAAACAGGAAATAATTTACTTGCTCACAGATCCAAGCCCCTTTCTAAGCAGTGCATCACTCAAAACTCTCTCTAGGCTTTTCTCAAGGCCACTTTTCCAATGCTTGTTCTGGCTGTGTCCTTGGCTTTGTGCTGCTTCTCTCACACACGCAAACACACACACCACTATTAAATACCCAGTGAAAACCCTTCACGCACAGTTCAGATTCCTGAGCGTCTTCGACACATGCCTTTGTTTTAATTTGAGGCCCCTATTGTTTCTCATCTCTATCTTGAATGAAGGGTGGCTTCATTCAATGGCCCCTTTAGTGGCCCCACCATTCAGTGAGGTTTATCCCAACCCATAACATTATTCATGATGATTATTTTGTTTCAAGCCGCTTTTTCTCTTAGTATAAGTATATGTAATGCACATACTAATTAGGCAACTTAGGTCTTAGACTGCTTTATTTGGAAATTTCACTCAGTATGTGAAACAACTGTCAGATTCCAAGAAAAGAGAGTGAATAAAAGTTGTCTAGAGCTTATTTCCTCTGGCTCTTCAGTTCAAAGCGCAAGGACTAAGGAGTCCTTTCAGATAAGGCATATTTACTTGCAGGGTTGCACATCAATGGATGCACAAGAATCTCCTGAAAGTGACAGCCCTGAAGATTAGTATCACAGACTCTGTTCTCCCAATGAGGGGAATGAATTCCAGAGTTGAGAACTGTGCACTGAAACTGTCCTGATATTGAACTTTGGAGGCTGTTTACTTCAGTTCTAATTGAGAAAGAACTCAAGGGGCCAGGCAGTCTCTAAGGTAGTTAGGAGGCAAACCACTAAGCTCTTTATAGATTAAACCCAACACTTTATATTCTACCTGCTCATGAATCTGACTGACCAGACTCTTACTGCCACTTTTCACTACTACTCTTGGAAATGATCAAACAACCCTATCTGTATCTGATACATATTTTCTTTGCTGCATAGGTAGTAAATTCCTTATGAGAAAAATAATTTGACTCTGTAATCAAGAGGCAAAAACGTGGATTCACCGGGCTCTGACCCCTCCTAGAATGGTCATATTGACCTAGATCTCCCTATAGGGATAAGGGGTGGGGAGCAAACTTTAACAAAGTTTTCTCTCACCTCACTTTTTATGTTTTTTCAGGCCTGAAGTTGATCATATGCAGGAACAAATTAAGATAGCACCAAGTAAATTTGGTTCTAAAATGAGTGATGGAGCTGTGACTAGAGTTTAAATGAAGAGGCCTACTTCCATGAGTCAGTGGAGCACTACTGATAACATTGATGACACATGGTTATTGATTATCTCCCCAGTACACCAATAAGCAGATGTATTGATCATGAAGAGTTCTCTCTCTCTCTCAGGTGTGTGTGTGTGTGTGTGTGTGTGTGTGTGTGTGTGTATAAAAATTAAAGTTGAAAGATGGTGATAGGCAGGGTTATCCTTTACTGAGCTATGAATTAATGGATTGATGGTTTCTACAATTTCAGATCCAACTTGAGCATGTCATTTTCGTACAGCTTGTCATACCAAGGGGTAGAGGTACTCTTAGCCCAATGGAATCTGAGTTTGACCCTGCACATCCCACTGGTGTTAATGGGCAGTTGTATTGCTAAGTCTTTTGTATCACCCTGAGAATATACCCCTTAAGTGTGTGCCCATGAGAAAAGGGAATGGTCAGGCAGCTGAAAACACCTCTGTACTATTTATAACAAATGATGGAAGATGTGGAAGTGGACAGCTTTAAATGGGTTCTTTTCACATTAAGAACTATTCATCCACTAATATAAATTAATAGTGGCAGGCTGGGGAGGGAACAGTGACTGTGTCACCTGTTTCTAGCTGCTGCCAGTCCTTGTGTCACTCCCCACCAGGCTATCAGCTGCTACAGAACTAAATGATCATTTCCAAGACCCCTAACTTGGTGGAAGGACAGCTGGTATTCTGAAAGAAAACAGGAGCACTGACTGTAATTCAGAATGGATCACAGAAAGCCACTATTCATGCCTCAGTCTAGATTGCTGATGATCTTTTTCAGTATTTCTTTGGGGGGCACTTACAGGGAATTGAAATTGATTTAAATTTACCGATTCTTATTGTTGCTGGATACCAGGAATCCCCAAGGCACCAGCACCATGCTTAGTGAAAGAGCACACTTTTATCAATGGGCTGTATTTTTCTGTCTCCATTAGGTTTTTCTGCTTGTCTGTTTTCCTGTGCTCATCTGGTAACCTGAGCTAGCATTATTTACACCCCTCAGGACCTTTTGATTTCAGATTTTTCCTGCAATTAGTCATTTGTCAAGAGTAAATTTAACAGGTTTACAACAGTACCATTGCAAAGGTCATTCACATAAATTAGAAATGGAGATCCAGCCACTTTGTTCATTGACATCCTACTCTGCATTACTCTCCAGATGGTCCTGAGCCTGAAGATGCTACTTCCAAATCTTTTTATTCTATTAATCTCTCTTCATACCTTTCCCTCAGTTCTAACCTGAATACTTCTCTCACTAGTGTGTCTTGTATTGGTAAAAGCAGCCCACCATAGAACACATCATGAACCACATTCAGAAAGTGCAGTGACATTTAGTGATGCTCAGATAGATTCTATAGAGGGATAAAAAGTCTAAGCAAATAGAAATTAAAAAAGCAATGAACTATTATTTATCTGCTTTTGAATTTTAACAGTATAGGTAGGAATAGTTTTCTCTAAATATAGATATTTAATAATGATCACCAGAAAAGTGATACATAAGCTTTTCGATGGTGAATCAGATCTTTGTTCCATTTGTCTAGTACCCTGCCACTGTCAGTAACTAACACCTAACAAAATATCTGTAGTGATGAAAGGGAGTGGGATGGAGTGGGATATAGGTAATTTAATAAACTAGACCAGGGGTCGGCAACATTTGGCACGCGGCTCGCCAGGGTAAGCACCCTGGCGGGCCGGGCCAGTTTTATTTATCTGCTGACGTGGCAGGTTCGGCTGATCGCGGCTCCCACTGGCCGCGGTTCGCCGTCCCGGGCCAATGGGGGTGGCGAGAAGCCGCGGCCAGCACATCCCTCGCCCGCGCCGCTTCCTGCCGCCCCCATTGGCCCGGGACTGAGAACCGTGGCCAGTGGGGGGCCGCGATCGGCCGAACCTGCCGCATCAGCAGGTAAATAAAACTGGCCCGGCCTGCCAGGGTGCTTACCCTGGCGAGCCGCGTGCCAAACGTTGCCGACCCCTGAACTAGACGTTTAAAAGCAGATTGAAATTATGAGGATTTTCATTTACTTGATAAAATTCAAAACCTGAAAAATCCCTTCCTTCCCCATACCTGTTCTGAGTCTGGACTGAGAGGCTCACTACTGTTATCTATGTTGTTAGGAACAATCTTGAGAAAACAAGCTTAAAATGTCACATGTTCCTATGTTGGATCAGATCACTGGTCAGTCATGTATCCTGCTTTTAGCTGTGGAAAATATTTCTTGAAGGAGGCAGCCCCATGCTTCCTACATCCATGTTGGAAGGCACAGAGCTAAAGGCCTGCTCCTGTTGAAGTTAATGATTAACCACTGATGTCAAGGTGTGCATTTCAAGTCCTAGGTGTGCACTGTGTATGAAGTGAAAAATGCCTACCGAATATCACAGTTTACATCCTGACATCTTAAAATTGGATTATCACAATGTAGCTTTAATAGTTAGCTTCAAACATGAATGGTCAGAAATCTCAAATCATCTTGTATTCTGGCTCTCTGCACCATATCTCTGGGTTAGATATATAATAGCAGGAGGTAAACTATAATTGAGGTCCTATGCATAATGTGACTGTAACAAGGCAAGGCTTCTCCCCAGCTGGCTAAGAACTCCTTTCCACACCCACAGTTGCTTTTAGGCAGCTTTACTGATAAAACTTAAACAAAAACAGCTCCTCAACTCATCCTGGGCAAACCCCAGGGCATTATTTTTCTCCTTTATCTCTCAGGCTCTTGTTGCCTCACCTCCCAGGGGCTCTGACAACTCTAACTCATCAAGGCTCTCTTTCCCTCTTTTAAAACCTAATCTGGGTCAGCTGACCAGGCACAGGTTGACTGCGCATTGTGTGAAGAAATACTTCTTTTTGTTTGTTTGAAACCTGCTTCCTATTAATTTCATTGGGTGACCCTTGGTTCTTGTGTTATGCAAAGGGGTAAATAACACTTCCTTATTCACTTTCTCCACACCAGTCATGATTTTATAGACCTCTATCATATCCCCCCTTAGTTGCCTCTTTTCCAAGCTGATCAGTCCAAGTCTTTTTAATCTCTCGTCATATGGAAGCTGTTCCATACCCCTAGTTATTTTTGTTGCCCTTCTCTGTACCTTTTCTTATTCTAATATATCTTTTTTTTGAGAGGGGTGACCAGAACTGCAGTCAGTATTCAAGGTGTGGGTGTACCATGGATCTATATAGTAATATTGACTGTCTTATTATCTATCCCTTGCTTTTTTGACTGCTGCTGCACATGGAGCAGATGTTTTCAGAGAACTATCCACAGTGATTCCAAGATCTGTTCCTTGAGTGGTAACAGCTAATTTAAGCCCCATCATTTTGTATGTATAGTTAAGATTGTTTTCCAATATACATTCCTTTGTATTTATCAACATTGAATTTCATCTGCCATTTTGTTGTCCAGTCACTGAGTTTTGTGATATCCCTTTGTAACTCTTTGCAGTTAGATTTGGACTTAACCACCTTGAGTAATTTATTATCTGCAAACATTACCACCTTGCAGTTTGCCTCTTTTCCAGATCATTTATGAATAAGTTAAACAGCACTGATTGCAGTATGGAACCCTGGGGGACACCACTGTTTACCACTCTCCATTGTGAAAACTGACTATTTATTCCTATTCTTTGTTTCCTGTCTTTTAACCAGTTACTGATACATGAGAGGACCTTCCCTCTTATTCCTTCACAGCTTAGTTTGCTTAATAGCCTTTGGGGAGGGACCTAGTCAAAGGCTTTCTGAAAGTCCAAGTACATTACATCCACTGGATCACCCTTGTCCACATGTTTGTTGACGCCCTCAAAGAATTCTAATAGATTGGAGAGGCATGATTTCTCTTTACCAAAGCTGTGTTGACTCTTCCACAGCAAATCGTGTTAATCTCTGTGTCTGCTAATTCTGTTCTTTACTATAGTTTCAACCAATTTGCCTGGTACTGAAGTTAGGCTTACCAGCTAGGATCGTCTCTGGACCCCTTTAAAAAAAATTAGCTATTCTCCAATTGTCCGGTATAGAAGCTGATTTAGGTGATAGTTTACATGCCACAGTTAGTAGTTCTGCAATTTCATATTTGAATTTCTTCAGAACTCTTGGGTGAATACCATCTGGTCCTGGTGACATATTACTGTTTAATTTGATCCAAAACCTCCTCTACTGACACTTTAATCTGGGACAGTTCCTCAGATTTGTCACTTAAAAAGAATGGCTCAGCTGTGGGAATCTCCCTCACATCTTTTGCAGTGAAGACTAATGCAAAGAATTCATTTAGCTTCTCCGCAATGGCCTTGTCTTCCTTGAGTGCTTCTTTAACACCTTGATTGTCCAGTGGCCCACTGATTACACTGCTTTACAGCCAAAATACTTCTGAAATAAATGTAGTCAAACTTTACTAATTCTGGGTCACTGAGAACGAAAACGATGCTTAAAATTGTTGATTGGCTCTAGTTTTCAAGATATGCTATTGGGTCAGTATATACGACCCTTGACTTGGGAATGGCGGAGGATAAGTGAGTTATAAAGGGAAGGGATCTCAATTTAAACCGGAAATGACTAAAATACATCTTTGACTGGATCTATGAATAAATCTATGACTGGGTTTGGACAGTACTTGCTTTTTAGGCAAAACAATGAATGATGCAATCTGAAGCTGGTATTGCGTCATACATGATATGAATTGCATCATGTTATTCCTAGAAGTCATGGATGATGCAATCATAACGAAGTTTCCATCACTCTGCTGAACAAATTGCCCTATATCAGCTCTAGAAATCATACAGTGTCGTGCTCTCTTATTTGTCAGTGTTTGATTTTGCAAAGGGACACATTTCTGTTTAGCCAAAGTGAGCAGAGATGCCTCGTACTTGTGTGAACAGTGCAGATAACTTCTGCTATGTTTGTAGTGAAGTGACTTTTGCATCACAAAAGCGCAGTATAACCACTATGGTTAAGAAAGACTATCACCTTTATTTTGGCTGCAAAATTGGAGATCAGGACAAGAGGTGGGCCCCACACATATGCTGCAACACTTGTGCAACAAATCTTCGCCAGTGGTTGAACAGGAAAAGGAAATCTATGCCTTTTGCAGTGCCAATGATTTGGAGAGAGCCAACAGATCATACCAGCAATTGTTACTTCTGCATGGTGCCTCCAGTTGGGAAAGGTGTGTCAAAGAAGAAAAAGTGGACTGTGCATTATCCAAACATTCCATCAGCTATACGCCCAGTACCCCACGGAGAAGGACTGCCGGTTCCTGATGCACCAGAATCATTCTCACTTGAGTCAGATGAGGAAGAGGATGAAACTTCTGGTCCTGAACCGTCAATGTCACAGGACCCACATTTTTTCCCATCCTCCTCCTCTGAACCACACCTCATAACACAAGGTGAACTGAATGACCTTGTCAGGGATTTGGAACTACCCAAGAGTAAGGCAGAGCTGTTGGGCTCCAGACTACAGCAGTGGAATCTCCTGGTAGGTGATGTTAGGGTTTCCATGTTCCGTGACCGTCAAAAGGATCTTATCCCATTCTTCTTCATGGAAGGTGATCTTGTAGCCTGCAACAACATTGATGGTGTGATGGCAGCCCTCAACATCGTTCACGATCCAGATGAGTGGAGACTGTTCATTGATTCATCGAAGACGAGTCTTAAAGCTGTTTTACTGCATAATGGCAATGTTTTGCCATCAATTCCAGTTGGTCATGCAGTCCATATGAAGGAAACCTATGACAACATGAAACAACTTTTGAGGTGCATAAACTATGACCAACATCAGTGGCAGCTTTGTGGCCATTTGAAGGTTGTTGCTCTCTTGCTTGGTCTGCAGACTGGATACACAAAGTACTGCTGTTTTCTCTGCGAATGGGATAGTCGTGCAAGAGATTCCCACTACATCAAGAAAGATTGGCCACTCCGACAGTCATTGGAGCCTGGGAGGAAAAGTGTTCAGCATCCACCACTTGTTGAATCAAGGAAGATTTTGTTACCATCCTTACACATCAAGCTGGGTCTGATGAAGAACTTTGTCAAGGCCATTGACAAAACACAAGCAGCTTTCAAGTACCTCCGTGGAAAATTTCCAAGGTTAAGTGAAGCTAAGATAAAGGAAGGTGTCTTTGTTGGTCCTCAGATTCGTGAACTTCTTCGAGATGATGCATTTGACCATGCACTGCGTGGCAAGGAAAAGACGGCATGGAAAGCCTTCCAGTTAGTGGCAATACATTTTCTCGGAAACAACAAGGCAGACAACTACAGGTTGTTGGTGGAAAACCTCCTCAAGGCATACAAAAGCCTTGGTTGCAACATGTCACTAAAGATACATTTTTTGCACTCTCATCTAGATTTTTTCCCACCGAACTGCGGAGCAGTGAGCGACGAGCACGGCGAGCGATTTCACCAGGACATTGCAACAATGGAGAAACGCTATCAGGGCAAATGGAGCCCATCAATGCTTGCAGACTATTGCTGGACAGTGACAAGAGATGCTCCATTTAATGAATACAAGAGACAAGCCAAGAAGCGCCGAGTAGACACTGAATAGGACTAAACTATGTACATAATAGTTTTTTGCCTTTTGTTTCATAATACATTTTATTTATATAACCCTTCTGCTGATTTTTAAAGTGTTACATAAACAGGACAGGTGAAATATTATCATGTAAAGCAACCATAAACACATGAAAAGACCTAGGTTTACAATTTATGATTAAAACTCTACTATCTACACAATATACATAGACATAAAATGTAAAAACTTAAATATCTTAAAAACAGTAGCCAATCAGTTGTTTTAATTGCCATATTTGAATTCAGCACATCAAAATACATAATAAATAGCACATTTTATCTCTGAAGCAGACGACTTCTCAAAAATTGTAGACCAGTGTTATTTGACAGGTTTCCTGCTTCTGCTTAAAAACTTTTTTGCTGTTAGTTTTTGTGTCTTATGGTACTTGCTCTTCAAATTCTTTTTAGCCTGCCTAATTATACTTTTATATGTGACTTGCTAGAGTTTATACACCTTTTTATTTTTCACAGTAGGATTTGACTTCCAGTTTTTAAAGGATGCTTTTTTGCCTCCAACCACCTCTTTTACTCTGTTGTTTAGCCAAGGAGGCCTTTTTTGGGGGGGGGAGGGGGACTCTTACTATTTTTTTAATTTGGGGTATACATTTAATATGAGCCTCTATTATGGTGTTTTTAAAAAGTTTCCATGCAGCTTTCATACATTTCACTCTTGTGACTATTCCTTTTAATTTCCATTTAACTAGCTCCCTCAGTTTTGTATAGTTCCCCTTTCTGAAGTTAAATGCTACTGTGATGTGTTTCTTTGCCACTCCCCCTCCCCTCCCAAGGATGTTAAACTTAATTATTTTGTGGTCACTATTACCAAGCGGTTCAGCTATATCCGTTTCTTGGACCAGATCCTGTGCTGCTACTTAGGACTAAATGAAGAATTGCCTTTCCCCTTGTGGATTCTAGGATTAGTTGCTCCAAGAAGCAGTCATTAATGGTGCCCAGAAATTTTATCTCTGCATCCCATCCTGAAGTGACATGTACCCAGACTATAGGCAGATAGCTGAAATTCCCCTTTATTATTGAGTTTTCTGTTTTTATAGCCTCTCTAATCTCCCTGAGCATTTCACAATCACCATCCTGGTCAGGTGGTCAGTAGTAGATTCCGACTGCTCTACTCTTATTATTCAAGCATGGAATTTCTATCCATAGAGATTCTATAGTATAGTTTGATTCATTTAAGATTTTTACTATATCTGACTATATTTGGGTTTCTTTCATATATAGTGCCACTCCCTCACCAGCATGACCTACTCTCTCTTTACTAAAAAGAAGAGGAGTATTTGTGGCACCTTAGAGACTAACAAATTTATTTGAGCATAAGCTTTCGTGGGCTACAGCCCACTTCTTCGGATGCATGGAATGGGACATATATTGAGGAGATCTTGTACCCTGATATTACCTCTGAAGGGTGAGGCCAGAAATTACAATGGACAATTATTTACGTTTTCATACTACAAAATACTTTGGCAATATCCAGAGTAACAAGACTTTCAGCAACATTACAGCCAGTGGGATAATGGCTATTTTGGAAGCTCAAGGTCTATCTATTCAAATAGTTGAGTGAGAGCCCACAGGGGGAAGGGATGCCTAATGGGGTTCAGTCGTAGTCTTGGCAGGAAGCACTGAAGCTGATTCAGAATGAAATGTTGTGTGCAAGAGGGAGAGAATTTTTGGAAGCTTTAATTCTCGTATTTAGATAGGTGAGTCAAGGGAGTGGGGATCTAGGATTCCCCCCAGGAATATTTTACTTATGACTGCAGCTGAGAATATTTTAATGCTAAGGGTAATGTGACTCCCTTCCTCCCTGTCCTGCTTTCTCTGTCATGTAAGTGTTAGGGGGTTACCATGTCACTCCCACACTTCCTGATACCTGAATTTTCTTTACTTGGTGCCTCCTGCCTGTGTCTGACGAGATGCTGCATCTGGCCAAATAGATGTTCTCTCGTTATCTTGTTTTTAATCACCATTTTATTCTTTCCACTTGTCTATTTTCATCCCTCTTCTTTTGTTTATTACCTCCCTCATGCTTGCTGTCTTCTTGTCCTTTCTCCCATCCTTGCTCTATCAATTTTGCTTCCTTCCAGATATGCCTCATTCCCTCCCAGTATTTCTTGCTCTCTGCTTTCCATTTCCCCCTCTCTGACTTTATCCCATTCCCTTCCGCCTTCATCCTCTCCTGTTTGTCTTGATGTCCATATCGCTTGTATGCACACGCACAAAGTGAAATGTTAGTCTGTGGTACGCAGCCAGGACAAAATGACCCAGTTCAGGCTTCTCTTCCACTGGAATCATGCCCATCCTCATTTACCTATCTAGCTGTGAAGCCAGTTGGGAGGGACTCTAGGGACAAAAGCTCAGTGATAGAGTCCAGTAGCCTGTTCAAGGGGTTCCCACTACAATCATTACATTCATCACTCTCCATTGTCTGGGGCTGTATCAGACATAATGCTAGTGTTCCTATAGAAGGCGGCAATGGGAAATGGTATAGCTCTGGTATATGGTGTTAAAAATACACCATTAGTTCAATTGGTGTGTGTGTGAGACAGAGGTGTATATCAAAATCATATGGGATACTTAGTAGCTCTTGGAAAAGTTAAAGTTGTAAACCAGTTTCAGTTTTTATCCAGATTTCACACACTTAGATTTCTAAAACATTTGCCTTTCAGCTGAAATTTTATATGCTTGGTCTCCACCAGAAGATTATTATTTTGTTTTTAATGTGAACAAAATCCGGTCAGACTTTTTTTTTTTTTTTTAGAATAAAAAAAAATACTTTTCCTATTTAAAAACAATTCTAGCTACACTTTCAGTTAAGGCTACAGCAAATCATCTGTAGTTTGGAACGTTGCATGGAAAAGCCCTACCTAGGGACTAATATGTCTTTGTTTAATATGAAATAAATTTAGTTTTGATTTAACAAAGAACTGAAAAAAGTGGGTTTACACGGTAGAAAATTTCCATTTAATGATGCACACTTAAACATACAGGGTGGTTGGACTTAGCACATCTAGTGAAGTGCTGTGGGAGTTTTAGCTGACACGAGAACTGGGTAGATGAGACCTCATTTGAAAAACTCATCTGAAGCAGGGCATTGTATTGGTAAAATACAGAAGGCAGAACTGTGAAAGCAATGAGTATTATAACCGAAAACTGAACCACAAAACATCGAACTAACAAAACAGTGCCAATCATCACCTTATTAATTTATTTGTCAGGCCATCTATTTGATCCAAACCCTTCATCTGTTCTTGTGACTTCTAGGCTCTAAGCTTTATGGGTCTGGACTGTTGCTGTATCTCTGATTGTACACTGTCTTCCACACATGCATTTTGCCCATTGTCTTTGAAAGAAATGGGTGGTTTTGGCTTCAAGTTGCCACTTACCTCCCATTCAATATTCCAACACCCTTGATTATTTCTGCTCCTTCTGTAGCTCATCCTGAAAAGCTTTCCCAATACATATTAGGCAAGTTGAAACTCCTATCACATGACTTTCTTAGATCATAAAATATTTCATTTGTTCCTCTCTCCTGACTGGATCTATGGAGCACACTCCTAATACAAGTCCGTAGATTTTTGATTGATAGTTGAACTTACGTTGAATTACTAGATTTTTTTTTCCTTTTTATAATGAGAAGTGTAGTTCAAATCAATTATTGGTGATGTATGCTGAAAGGTTACACCTCCTGTTATGAATTTTTCACCATATAGCATAAGCCAGGACACCTTAATACCAATTACATCATAAATTCCAGCTGCTTTAATGTTTCTAGCTCTGACAGTATGCCATTAAAACTTTTGTCAATAGAAGTATTGCACCATATAATTTTCTTCTTTATCTCTAGGTCTGTGCTCATATGCAGTCTTTTCAGTTTAAAACTTGGTTTTGCCTTTCATCCCTCTATCAAATTCCAAGGAAAATTTTTCAGATTTATAGTCATGCTGTCTGAGCCAACTTCTTAGGTTCGGGTGCCTCAAGCCAAGACTAGCTTATAGTGCCCCAGACAGAAGTCTGAGATGGGGGAGTTTTATATCTCTGAGCAACATCCCTTCTAATTTGTTGTCCAGTGTGCCCAGCTGTTTTTGAGGCCCCTATGGCTGATTCTACCCTGCTGTCAGAACTATAATCCTACAAGGCTTGGGGCCTGGATTCTTAGAAGCTTGGCCCCCCCTTAAAGAATTTTCTTCTGGCCATATGAAGACGTGAGAGAGACTGTTTTAGTAAGAACTGTTCAGTTGCTGTCTTGTAGGTAGCACTGGTGGTCTGTGGGAGAGCACAAAGCGCGAGCGTCTCAATCTGATATAACAGACAAATGGTTTATGGCACTCTCTTGTACTCCAAGTATTTTCAATATCTTTTCCATTTTTACCTAAATTTAGCCAGACATCATTCCTGTCCCCCAAGAAAAAGTGCTCCAAATGAAAGAAAAAAAGCAGTCTGCACCTTGTGTCCTGTAGAGGAGGGAAATTGAGGGTGAAAGGGTTAATAGCGCAAGATGCTAGTTCTCTTTTTGAGTGTTGACTCAATCCCTGCCTGGTGACCGGTAGTGAGATATATCGCATAGGATACTTTAATATATATGAATTCAGATAGCAATACTTTTGAGTGGGAGAAGGGAGAAAGGGGAGTGTGACTTGCACCATCTTTGGATAACGCTTTGCTTAATTACAATGACAGGTGACTAGGTGAAAGTGGTCTGTTTCCTTTAGGCTGGATTTTCAGTGGAGCTTAAAGGACTAGGTGCTTAACTTCCATTAAAATTCACTGGGGGCTGGGACTCTAACTCCTTCCCACGGTCTTCCAAAATCCCAGCCTTGCCCCTTTTTTCTTGCTGGTATCACAAAAGTCAAAAATATTGTGGACTTTCTTCCTTCCCTCCTGGGGTGACCGTAGTCTGTGCTGCTCTGAGAGTGCTGTGTTTTCTCACTTTCTACCCATTGTGTTCTCTGTGTATGTGTTTGTGGTAAATAAGATCATAGGCGACGGACATCCTAGCTTGCTTTCTTCCATTGCTATGTTTTGCTTTCCTGCAAATATTCACTTTGTCTGGTCTCACTTATCCCTGCCCTGTTCGTCATCCGAAGTAAATTTCACACCAATCTTTTTTTATTAAAATAAAGCTTATTCATTTTTTTCTGAAAAAAATAATTCACAAGTTTTTGCACAGTTCTGCTCCTCAAGCTGCAATAATAACGTCCATGGTTGGTTTCCTTATGAGTGTTCTTTGATTTGATTCAGAAGTTGTGTTGTTTTAACTTTGATGTTTTGATCAGGTTGCACACATTTTGCCTGATTTCATTTCAAGAGGCAGCAGAGGCTCAGTGTCGACAGATTAGAAGAGTGAGCCAAGATCCCCAGAGGATAATTCTAGGCATTCCCTCGCTAATATCACCATGAATTAAATAAGACTAATGTGAAATGCTTATGATACATTTGGATTTACTCAATCAGTACAGCTGAATATTTGTTGTGTTGATCTTTTTTCTCGATAACCTTGAGAAAGAATAAAGATTAAAGGTGAAATCCAACCCTATTGAAGTCAATAGCAAAACTCCCATTGGCTTCAATAGGGCCAGGATTTCACCCTAAGGATGTAAAATTACTCATATGTCACCTTTCTGTTGTACACAAGCAGAAGAAACTCACATTTAATAACAATGATTAGCAATACTGGGAAATTATCTGTGTGACCATTTGCTGTCACAGAATCCAAAAATACTGGTGTTGGTGTCATTTCAGAGCTATTACAGCTATTGCTTGATGGGCTAGTGCTACCCCTGCTTACTATGCAGTGATAGTATAGCAATGGCCTACCTAATAGATTGTTCTTCAGGAGCAATATTGGAAAGTAGGTAGTAATTGATTTTAAAAGTTGATTTGATTGCCAGCAATATATGTCATAACAGTTGCATCTATCACCATCTTCTGGTTACTGTAGTCCAGTGGGCATTTCTTTTTTGTTATAGTGATACTGCTTGACAAAGTAATAAATAAAATAAGTCTGTCTGTGTTGTGTATTCTTTTGCTATATTAGGAGGCAGACTAGCTATTTTGCAGCTGGATCCTGGAGAGACAGTCCTAATAGAACATAGCAATTACAGAGTGATGTCACATGGCCCAGGGCAAAGGTTTTTGGCAAGTGAAGACAACGGCTGTCAGCCAGTTGGCAACCATCAGACCAGCCTCTGCACTGAAGGAAGTGGTTGCCAGAAATTGTGGCACGGGATAGGAAGGGAGGGGAGGCTGTTTTGTAACTCATTAGTCTGATGTCTGGTGTGTTCTGGGCCTTGAAGATCCAGAAAGCACCTGTATCTATTATTTCTCCATAAGGGTTCCCAGCAACCCCAGGCTCCTGTAAGCAAGAGTTAGGCTAAAGAAAGACAGAAGGAGAGTTGTCAGTGAGGGATTCATCTTGGGAGAGAGAAACTACTGCCATGGGCCTTTTTGAGTCATAGCAACTTGTTTTTATTAACAGGCTAAAGTTCAATGTCTGTTGGCTCACTGGACTGGTAAATGCAGACATTATTGCCTTGATGGTGTAAACTGGCACCTTTTGCTTAAACTGATGTCCAGATTATATGTTTGTCAGAGATGGCTGAGATTCCAGAACCATTGGCTGCCAGTCTTAGGGGGTTCTTTCTGGAAAGGAGATGCCAGATTAGACAATTGGAGCAGATACTGTTGAGACTGGCCCTCTTTTCTGCTAAGAATATTAATGCTGAAGTGGTGAGTTCTTTAGCATTTTTACAGTGTCTGCACCAATAGAATCTCTTTTCCAGATTGCCCAGTATATATACTGCCTACATTGCCCTCAGGATTACTGTAGTGGGGTAACAGATGGTGCCAGGGAGTCCAGTCAGCTGAAGGTTCCAATAAGCATTTTCTCTGGGATGGTACTGCTTGTTAAGAGTATATGGGGAGGGAAGAAGAGGAGAAGAAGGTAAAGGAGGGCTCTCTTCAGGCTTGATAGTTCATAGCATCCCCTCTTAAGTTTGCCTCTTCTAGAACTTTCGACACTGGTTACAGCCCAAGCTAATCTTTAAATAGGGGTTAAATCAGATAGTGTTGAATCAATCACTAGTTCTTTCACAAGAGCTTGGGCCTCTGTGAAGAAGATTGTAGGAGAAAGCTGGGGAGAAGGGCGCCCTAGAGGACTCAACCACATAGTAAAAGAGAAAACTCTTAATGTTTAGTGATTGCTGGTATTAAAGGCTCTCTCTATATGTGGTAGTTTGAAACTAAGCTAAATAAAATGATTCCTTTGCTTGGCATCACTTTACAGTGAACCCCAAGGATGGGCTGAAAACTCCGTTGTTCTCACTGCAAACAAAGCATCAGGGGAGATCATAAGAAAATCCACTTGAGAACAAGTGTTCTAATTAGTTACTTTCTGCATGGCAGTAATCTTCCAGTGACATTGAGGCAGGAGTCAAGTCTGTCCAGCAGCATCTCAAACCATCTGCTATAGTACTGCTGGTTCTGCTTCATTTATGTTGACTCCTCTGCTTTCCATCTGCCTTCCAATTTTCTCCCTGGCTCTGGCTGTTTGAGTGCATGTCTAGACATGTGAGTGTTTCCCATGGTGACTCTTACCTCCCCCGATGGGTTTCATTATTTCCTTAATATTTAAGTGTTTTGGTTCAGAATTTGGTCCTACCGAAATGTAGACAAAACACTGAGAATCTCTGCTGATCCTCTTGTTCTATTGCCTGTAATTCTCATGGACCATCTGTTTTAAGGGCAAGTACGCACTTCTTCTGTGGCTCCATTTCTTTCATTTTCCACATCTAGGGCATCATTCCTATATCTTTATTTCAACTTATAGAGCCTTCTGTCCATATCTACTAGACTTCAGTCTTCCTAAAATGTCAAGTTCCCCTGGTTCTGCTCTCTCCCTCTCTCATTCCTCCAGTCCTTTGCTTCTATATAGCCCCTCTCAGTCTCTCTGCTCCAAGTCCCTCTTTCCACCATGAGTCCTGTTACTCATCCTCTTTTCTGAGACAACTGATCATCATGTTTCCTTCTGACAGTAACAACTGTAAAATTTGTGTGCTGGCAGGGCTCCCCAGGGCGAAGTGGAAAGTATATGTACTTTGTCATATTGGGTGTACTACCATGTCATTTTGTTTTTCAGCAGTACTACGAGAAGCTAACTACGTTATCTTGCAGCCAGCACTAAAAATATTAATGGAATTGCTTCTATGAAATACAAAAGCTGAGGAAAAAATTCTGTTCCTTGAATATAATTTTAAACCTTCAAAGTTTTGAGTTCTGAAACTTATTCAGACACACTCTCCTAATCTTACCTAGATCAAGCGAAAAAAAAAGTCTAGAAATAAATTTAAATTAACAAGGACTGGCTGTTACCCTTTCTAGTGGGAAGAACAGAGTTCATGTTACAGGCTCCTCATATTCATGTGTGCTCCTTACACTTGCAGAAAGGCACAAAATTGCTAGCAGTTTCTTATTCCTCTCTAATTTGTATTGTTCTTGCTGTTCAGTGGGCCTTTTCAGAGGGGAAGGATGATCTTGTGTTTAAAGAACAGGTTTCGGCATCAAGAGAACTGACTTCTATTTTCAGGACAGACCTAGACATACTTTCTTACCTTGGACTTTCTGTGTGCATTAGTGCCCACACATCTGTACAATGGCTATGCTAATTCTGTCTTATATCAGAGTTGCCGTGAGACTAACTTTAATAGTTTCCAAAGTGCGCGGAGATTATAGAATGGAAAGATAGAAGTCCAAACTGTTGTTGCAGCTAATATTCTGGATGGTTTGGACTGCTACTTCTACTTTAGAACAACTATTTAAAGAGATCTGAATTAAGCTAAGACAGTTAATTTCAATTATGACTCATTGCCATGTGTCTGGTCTTATGGCTGTCACTTTTCAGACAAGCAAAATAGAACTAAGCCCTGCTTTTGCCCCCTTTCCTAACCCACACCCATTTTTTGCCAAGCCATCCTCCCCTACTTTCGGCACCCAGCCTTCAAATCCAAAATACAATATTGCACCTGTTATGATTGGAATGATTAGTGTGGAGAAATTACAAAGCAACTAGCAAGACAGATGGCAACATTACAGGATGCTTTTTATATAGTTAAACCAATGCTTCCCCCTCCCCCCCCGACTGCCAGCTCTCCTCTCTGGACTCCTGGCTCTGGCTCACCTCTCTTCCCATCTGGCTATGTCCTGATTTTCCTCTAGAGCTGCCAAGATTCAGCCCAAGACGAGGGAGAGAATTGGAGCTCTTCAACATTTTAAGGCCACAATGTGCTGTGTGTGAATTGATGTCAGCCTGCTGGAAAGTTAGTTACTCCCCTGTTTCTTCATCTACACAGTGCATCCCTCTCGGAAGTGTTTGAGTGCCATGGAATGCCAGTACTTCAAAGAATGCCACAGCCACATAAATGGCCGCCAGTACTGGTGGCGGTGCAGTGCAGGTGAACCTACGTGTAAAATATGCTATGGATGTCTGTGCCCTTATGGCGACAGTTGGTGGTTTAAAATGTATTCTTTACTATTTATTTGAATTGTGATTGAGCCTAGTGGTCCCAGTCATGGATCAGGGCTCCATTGTGTGTACAAAACAAATGGTTCCAGCCTCAAAGAGCTTACAATGTACATATAAGATGAGGGAAAACAGGTAGATACATGACCACACGGTAAAAAGAGAGGTGTATTGGGTATGCATTTAAGTATGTGTTTTTTAAAAAACAAGTACAGTACTGTCAAGGAGTGGAGCAGTCCCACATTGGGTTCATTACAGCGTTTAAGGCCTCTGTAGAAGGAAAATGTCCCTTTTGGTCACTTTAGAAGTGTAAAATGCTTTATTTCAATTTTAAAAAATGCTGCTTTCAGTAGTGCCAGAGAAGCTTTGCATTGTTAAGAGAAACCACAATTTGAAACTTTCCTGGCCTCACCACGGCTATGTTAAATGGCTTGGCACATGATAGATACCTGAAATATAAAGAGAAAAAAGTGCATATAAAATGGCCATTAACAGCCTAGACACTGTTGCTGTGTCTTTATTAATGCTTCACTAGCTTCTTGGTTGTTTTTTTTTTAACTTTCTAAATATACAGCAGCTGAGAGCATAAAATAAATTTGAGATTGCACTTTTCCCCCCTTTGTTTATCCCCTTCCTCCCTCTCCCCCCATTTTAACCGCCTCGTTCACTTTATCTTCTTCTTTTTCTCTTTACCTACTTTCCATCCCCCAACCGTAGACATATGCCACTTGGCACATTCTTTACTGTTTCCCCCCAAACAATTCAAACATGTTTCTCCATTTTTTTAAAAATAAAGAGAATTTTTTGTTTAAACGCTTCTTAACTTCAGTTTTTATGATACTGCCATGGTCAATATTGATATCAGAAAAGCCTGGCCCTTTTCCTCCTTGTTCACTTATTTTACCTTCTTTCAGCAGGATGGCACACGTTCTCAGTGGGAACTACACAATTAAATAGATATATGGGTATTTGCAATTTTATATTCCTCTCAAATTGGGTTTCTCAAACTTCTCTCTAGCAGGGTTCCTATTATGATTACCTAAAGGCTTGTTGTTATTGTTTGTATTACAGTGGCCAAAACTGAGAATAAGGTACCATTGAGCGAGGCAATGTTGTGGCTTCCCCTTTGGAATATCCTTTAAAGCAGCATCCTGCCAACAGAAGGACAGGAGGCAGCAGCACTAGATAACTGTTATTCCATGGATTGCCCAAGAAGATTAAGGAAATTGTGAGATCATCTGGTTTTGTTCTCTCTATGGAAGAGGGCAAACCCCACCATCAGAGCCAACAATGCAAGGTAGTCTCTGCAAAGAGCCCCTCAGAGTGTAAAAATCTCCAAATGGGCATTAAGGATGAACTGGCCCTTGCCAATTTAAATAAATAATAATATATCTGGCCACACCTTTTTTAGCTATTTTCTCCTAAGCTAGCACATTACTGAGAGTGGATAAATTCAGTGAATGAGAAATTCAGTTTTTCAAAAGCTTTACACAAATTAAAATTTAATACTAAATATTATCGCAATGAGACACTAGGGCATGTTTTATGGGGCAATTCATACTTACCTCAAGCAGATGAATGCACTCAGCTTTGAGACTTAAAGTCCACTCAAAGTGTGCATTAGTGGCCTATAAAGCATATCCTTTCATATTATTGTTTAAATGGTCCTTTGCCAATGTGGTTTTGGCAATTTTTTCTGAGGTAAGTTGTGACCAGATTAAGTTCACTGCCCTGTGCTTACAGTAGAAAAAAATTGTCAAAGTACATTGGCTAAGCAGTATGTAAACAATAATAGCAAATGATGGAAAGGTGTGCTTTATGGGATCATTACATGACTTGGGTGCATTTGAGGCAGAATAGCCCATATCGTCTTGTTAAGCTTAGCTGTATTCAGTGCAAGACTGGAGGCGTGGTGGCTTCCTCAATCTGTTCTAACTTGTGTCCAGCTGCCCATGCTCTAGGGGCTGTTCGAGTAGCTGGGGATCACTAGGGCAAAGGGATGCTCCAGCAATGGTCCCATTACCCTGATTATATCTCCCCCCCCCATACTGGAGGCTGTCAGAGGATTGGTAAAGTGTAGAGCCCGGTGAAATTTTTTGCCTACAACTCTTATTCAGTGAGGAATGCAGACAAAGCAAAACCCCACAACTGACCTCCCCCTGAAATTCCAAAAGTCTAATGGTTTCATTTTGTCATTTTTGAAATACAGTGTTTCAATGTTTCGGTTCAATAGGCCTTTTCGTTTGAAAATGTTTATTTTAAAAAAAATTTAAATGTAAAAATCACTCCGTCCAAACATTTCCCCCCCAATGTATTAATTTTTTTGGTGGTGGGGGAGAGAATTACAGAAAACTGAAAATCTATTGTTTGCACAGGCCTAGTGAAGAGGGCACTACTTTGCCTCTTCACCACTCAAAAATGTCCTTTATAAAGGAGACGTTCTTAGGGGACAGATCTGCTATACATGCAGTTTGCAGACCTAATCCTCATCCTTAAATGACAACTGAGTTTGGCTGTGCATGAAGCTATATAGTCCCTCTGGGTGGCTTCCCAGGCCTCCTGGCCAGTAGAACGTTGGCAGTTCTGCTGTACTTTGGGCTTCCTATGGGCACCGAGGGGAGCAGACGATTATTTCACATGTAATGACTAGTACAGTTCACTCATGTTCTTGGTTCTTCACTGAGCAATGAACAATGAAGCTATGTTTAAAAAAAAAAAAGAATGGAAGGTAACAGGTGACGAGACTAGAGGTCCCTTGTGGCCTTGGTATGCATGAAAAAAGTAGCAGTGAGCAAGAAGGAAAGTAACAGAGAAATCAAGAGCTTAACCTCCAAATTAGAAAGGGGAAACAAATTGCTATGTGAATGGGACAGATCACTGAATCTTCTCTGTGGTGTATTGTGCAGATAATGAGAAGGCAACACTAGGCCAAACTGAAGTCAGTGGAGTTACAGCAAGGGTGGATTTGGATATTGTGTTCAGAAGGAAGTAAAGGCTTTGTAATCCATGGATAAGAAGGTGATGTAACTGGGAGTTAGTCTTCTACTTTTCGATATAGTCAAAAATATACTACTGAATTATAAATATCTGTGAAAAGCTCAGTGAGCAACATCAGTGGTGCCTGCTTAAGAGGAAGATGTATAGGAACTGCTATACTGGATAAAGGCATTGGTCCATATAGTCCAGTATCCTGTCACCGACAGCAGCTAAGGATATATTCTTCATTCTCCAAATAGTCCAATACTTTACTGGGGTGGGGGTTAGAAAAAAGTGTCTATGTAAAAAATAGCACCTTCTTTATACCTAATAAACTTCACCCTGTGTGTATTCAAAGCCATATCTGATTAATGTAGTTTAACATCCCCACACACCCCTTTTTACTATGTTGGTACACTTGGTAGCACTCCAGAGTCAGTATCAGCTCTGAGAGAGTGAGCTGGATTCTTTTCCCTATCATAAATAGAACTGTTAATAGAGATTCTGCAATCAGAACTGAATGTTGGCAAACAAATATGAAAGATTGATTTTCAGTTTCAGGGTGAGATGGAAAGGTTGGCAATCAGAAAAAAATCTGTTTTTCACTCAGCTAAGCTCAACAGAGTTGGGTAAAATCCAGGTCCTACTGAAGTCAGTGGTAAAAATCCAGTTGACTTCAATGAGGCCAGGTTTTCACTCTGGCTAGAAGTCATTGAGAGAATAAACTTGAAACCCCACAGTGACATTTTACAAAGTTTCTTTTCAGCATAGTTCTACACTTTAAGGAAAATAGCTTCACTATATATTTTCTCTCTCTCTCTCTCTCTCATAACACCTTTTGTGTCAATTGAAGGATTAGGTAGTGGCAACATGCCATGTTTTCCTACATGCAGAGTCAAAAATCATCAGATCAGTGGGTTGATTTAAAGAAATTATCACAAAGGGCAGGTCTACACTTACTTCCTGATCCGGCCGTAAGCAGTCGATCTTCTGGGATTGATCCCGGAAGTGCTCGCCGTCGTCGCCGGTACTCCAGCTCGGCGAGAGGAGTATGCGGCATCGATGGGGGAGCCTGCCTGCCGCATCTGGACCCGCGGTAAGTTCGAACTAAGGTACTTTGAATTCAGCTAAGTTATTAACGTAGCTGAATTTGCGTACCTTAGTTCGAAGTGGGGGGTTAGTGTGGACCAGGCCAAAGATATTAAAGGTTTCAGAGAGATTCCCTTTACTTAAAGTAGGGAACATCTCTAAAATTAATAATCACTCTAAACCAAGAAGGTGCTTTTTCAGTGTCTCCGCTGGCAAGCTAATTGAAGTAGCCCTTGTGGTCTACTTATTAGGGAAAAGGACTGAAAGGGAGGGAGATTCTAATTTTATCTTCTTCTTAATGTAACTTGCTACTTCTATAACTTTTAAATGATCTATTTCTGACCATCTGTAATGTTAAAAAGGGTTGATTTAATATAAAACAATTTGTTTCTAATACGTCTGGTGCTTACACTTTGTTGTTGTTGTTTATGTATTTATTTGTATTATTATGGCATGTGGGGGCCCTAGTTATAGACAGGACCCCATTGTGCTAGACTTCCCTGTAAATAGTTGCTACATCTCTTCCTACACTACTGGCAGCCATTTATATGGCCAGGACATTCTTTGAAATACTAGCATCCCATAGAACAGTTCGTTGTTTTTTATTTTCCTGTCGAAAGTTGTCTCCGTGGATTGGATCTTTTCATTGTCTGAAAAATGCTGCAGGTTTGTGGACTATTGCTGCACAGTAAGTTACTGGGGCTACAGTTCAAACTTTGCTGATACTTTTCAGCAGAGTATATTTGTTGTTCCATGGCCTTCCAATTTGTCCTTGAATAAAGTTTTAGCCAGAGAAGAATGCTGCAGCCAACCTTTATCCATACTCCTTTTTCATAGATCATTCTTCCTGTGCTTAGATTTTTGTCTTACATGCCATTAAATTTCATCTTGCTCTCAGAGTTGTATTGCGTTTAGCTAAGCATTGCACCATCTCAGCCCGCTCTATGCCTATGAACCTATTGTGCTGTTGACTTCTTGACAACTCCAAGCTGTGAACTGAAATAGTTGACCAAGCTGGTTCTTGAATTTGGAATGCATTACCTTTGGATGTTTCTCATGCTGTCTCTGCTTTGAGTGACCAGATTCAAATTTTACTTGTTTTCTTTGGCTTACAATGCTTAACTGAGCAGTGGTTTTTTTGCTCTTGTTCTGTGAAGAGCAATGGGTTGACTACAGGTACAATGCATATAGAATTAGAATTCACAAAAGCACTGGGTGACCTTCAGCAAGCCAGATGACCTGCTTCTTCAGTTAACCTAACTGTAAAGTTGTCTAAAGCAGAAGATCAATGCCAATCAGCTGCTACACAGAGTATTTGAAGATAAGTAACTTTACAGAGAAATTCAGGCTTCTCCCTAAGATGTCCTATCAGTAACTTAATAGGATACATCTGGAAAGTGTTTGTGTCCAGAAGATGTGCCTGGGATTTTAACTGACACATTAGGTGGTCTTTTTTTTTTTTAAAGTAGCAGAATCCTGAAAATCATAAGTAGAAAGGAAAAGACTTATAGGGTCACATTTGTCCTGAACTGGCCATTTCAGGACAGGATTCATTCCTACAATATATTTTCCAGTGTTATCTCCAGTCCAATTTTAAATGACTCATGTGATGGGGCTTCCCGTGGGAGACTGTTCAATTAGTTCTCAGGGCCAGATTGAGATTTGGACTGTTCATCCACAAAAGGGTGTTAGAACTCCCCTTGAGTCCCTATGTAGGCTACTGGAATGTTGGGTACAGGTATGGAGAAGTTAGAAAGGTTACTCATGTGCTTACTCCCTCCATGGAGCGAGTAGATGGAAGGTGCAAGGAATTGGTAGACTCTCAGCTCTGCCCCTTCTGCTGAGTGGCCAGAGTAGCTGAGACAGTGCAGGGTAGTCTCCTGGTCCTAATGGTCAGCAATAAATTATACCCGCCAGGAGGAAAAAGGAGGCTTTGAGCAAAGAGGTGTCTGATTCATCATGCCTCTTGTGGCTACTCTCCCAAGTTGGTACAGCTTACACACCATTCCTTGTTCATGGCAGTGCTGAAAGTCACAACATAGTCCATAATTAAGAGGTGTTCCTCATATTTGTCCTAAATACTCTTTTTTGCATAATTTCATCTCATGCTGAGATAGTGTTTTCATCTGCATGGGGCAAGTAGCTCCACCAACTCTGTCCTTACTCCTTCTCAAGCTGGCTTTCAAATCCTGATGCACAGAGATGTCCTAATTCTATACCAGGACAAACAAGGAGTGTGCATCCTGAGTGGAGTTCTTAGATTCAGCCTTCATCTGCACAGCGGAACAGCTGCCATTCTGCTGTTTCCTGGCCATAATAGTGGGAGCAGTGTTTTCATCTTATCTGCTGAAGTTCATCAAGGGTGCTGTTTAGGGTCCTAATTAAAAGTGGACAAACCATGTGGTAGGTTTTGTTATGAAGAAACCCAGGCCACCAACAAATGACCATCTGATACTTTCCTGGGCTGCTTGAAACAGGGTTCTCTAGGTGAAAAGCTCTTAGGCAGGGGTGGGCAAACTATGGCCCACAGGCTAGCTGTTTTAATCCGGCCCTCGAGCTCCTGCTGGGGGGGAGGGGGGTCTGGGGCTTGCCCCGCTCCGGTGCTCCAGACAGGGAGCAGGGTTGGGAGCCGCGCCACACGGCTCCCGGAAGCAGTGGCATGGCCACCCTCTGGCTCCTATGCTGCAGGGGCAGTGCCTGCGGACAGCACAGTGCTCAGAGCTGCCTGGCCACGCCTCCACATAGGAGCCGAAGGAGGGACATGCCGCTGCTTCTGGGAGCTGCTTGAGGTAAGCGCCACCCGGAGCCTGCACCCCTGAGCCTCTCCCTGCGCCCCAACCCCCTGCCCCAGCCCTGATCCCCCTCCAAACCCCTCGATTCCAGCCTGGAGCACCCTCCTGCACCCCAAACTCCTCATCCCCAGCCCCACCCCAGTTCCTGCAACCCTAGGGTGACCAGATAGAAAGTGTGAAAAATTGGGACGGGGGCAGGGGGTAATAGGCATTTATATAAGAAAAAGCCCTGAATATCAGGACTGTCCCTATAAAATCAGGACATCTGGTCACCCTACGCACCCCCAGCCGGAGTCCTCCCCCCCCCCAACCCCGCTCCCTACTCCCCCGGCCCAGCCCCGGAGCCCCCTCCCACACTCTGAACTCCTCATTTCTGGCCCCACCCTGGAGCCCGCACCCCCCAACCAGAGCCCTCACCCCCTCTTGCACCCCAATCAAAAAGTTTGCCCACCCCTGCTCTAAGGCCATGTCTTCACTACTAAACTAGTTGTGTTTTTAGCTTGGGGTAGCTAACGCACATAAGCTATCCCATAGTAAAAACAGAGGACAGGGCCCTTTAGTTTTATTGGGAGGTCAACCCCAGTAGGTGGTATAGGGCTCTCCTCAGCAAGTCTGTCATGTTAAAAGTAAAAGGCTTTTTCTTCACAGTGAAGACACAGCCTATATCTCATTAACAACATCCTATAAAATCTATAAGCAATTGCTCTCCTTTCCAGATACTCAGCAGGATTATAGAAGATCAAACACTGATCAGTAAAATGTTATGTGTTCTTATTACTTCATGGCTGCTTTGAATGATCAGGGTTTCAAACAAGCCCATGGGCATGCTGTTTTCCTTCTGATGGCCATTGCGTGTTTTTTTTTTTCTAGAGCAGGCTTTTGTGTTTTTTTTAAGCCCTTGCTTCAAAGTGGATTTGTCAAGTTACACTGATATTCCTTTTCTGTAAATAACTCCAAGAAAAAGACAGATTAATTCTTCCCAGTCTGAATAAGAAATCAGAGTTCTTATAATTATAAATCTGTGTGAGAGTTTAATAAGGGTTTGGTGAAAGATTGAATTTGTGGTGTTTTCCCCTTATTAGATTGATTCAGTTCACAAATAGTCTTTTGAGTGATGCAAATCCTCTGAGGCTATCAAAACGTTTCAATGGACTCCATGCTGCGCGTGAGAAGTTTCTATCTAGAAGGTCCGGAAACTTCTACCCCACTTTACAAGACATTGCTTTAGGAGCTCATTTTGATTCAGGAAACATCCCAATGGCAGCAGTTTATTGCTCTCTGTGCTGATCTTTTTTGGTTTTGTCTAATATCTAAAAATGAAAACTTTCAACTCACTTCAAATATGAATAGTGAAAGGATTGATTATTATTAATAAATACTCCTATCAAGAACTTTCCTTGGGAACTAAGGGCATTTTAGGAAATCTGTAAAAAACCACTGAATATCTGAAAAGATAAAGATTGAAGCGTATGATAATGTTTAGTTTTTGTTCCTGAATGTATTTGACTCATGGGATTGTTAGGAATACAGGCATTGGATAATGTGATTTTTATTTACAAGGACATTTACTGATTTTTTTTTTATACACAGTTCTTTCCCATATGATTTCCTGTAACATGTTATTTATTAGAGATGGCATGAAATTTGGTTCTGACCTCCACATTGCAGGAATCTTCAGATGCAGGGGTCTGGGAGGCTCATTTGTAAAATATAAATCAGCTGCATAATTTAGGTGTTGGTCTAGTTTCCAATTTCAACCCTCGCTGAGCTAAGGGAGTATCCAGATCCCGTGTGGCATAAGCCCATATTTCAAACATGGGTTTGAAAATTGCATACTTAAAGTTAGGCCTTTAAATCCATACTTGGGCACCTAAATGTCTGGTTTTGAAACCTATAGTAAGAGTTATTTCATCACATGGTTACCGAAGTTCAAAAATGTGGTTCTACAGAAGTATATTTCGTATATACAATATATACAAACAACAAACTTTGGGGAGATCTGACATTTGAATCCAAACTGCACGGCTGGCCTTTGTCACTATCATGGGACAAACCAAAACTCCCAAACATGATGGAATGTTTGAAATCCAGATCTGGAACCAACTTTTGCAATTCAGACAATATACTAAATATATAAAGCCAAAGCTTTAACTATGGCTGAGGAGCACATAGAGAAAACTGGGAGAAAGAAGTTGTGAAAAGATGGCATAAACTTTTGCACTCTCTTAGTCCTAATGGCCACTGTGTTGACAATGAGGTTTGAGGGAGGTCATGATGGATGGGCTTCACTGGCTCTGTAGCACTGGAGAATCTCCTTGCAATGGGGTGATCCTTCTTGCTAGCAGTCAGTGTGACCCAAATAGACCCGTGATCTGACCTAATATATTTTAAACAGAACTAAATAAAAATGGCCCCAAGAGAAACAAAAGAAGACCATAATAGCTCCATCAGCATTCTGAAAGCAGGTAGTGTTCCCACCTGCTCAAAACATTGTACCATCCAGACTTACCCATCTCTTGTGCTCTGATGTAACTGCTAACTCAAACAACAAAAACAAAAGCAAAACCTAAACCTTATAGCTTGGCTTATTCTTTAGCAGTGGTTCTCAAACTGTGCATCGGGACCCCAAAATGGGTCGTGACCCTGTTTTAATGGGGTTGCCAGGGCTGCTTAGACTTACTGGGGCCCGAGGCCAAAGTCAGAGCCCCACCACCTGGGGCCAAAGCTGAAGCCCAAGTGCTTTAGCCCTGGGTGGCGGGGCTCAGGTTACAGGCCATATACCTGGGACTGAAGTCCTTGGGCTTCGGCTTTGCTTCCCCACTCCCACCTGGGGTGGTGGGGCTCGGGTGGGCTCAGGCTTCGGTCCCCTCTCCTGGGGTCATGCAGTAATTTTTGTTGTCAGAAGGAGGTCACCGTGCAGTGTAGTTTGAGAACCCCTGTTCTAAAACTTCTCAGCCCATCCCATACACACATTCTCTCGCCATAGAGATGTGATAACCACAGTCTTGGCCAGTACACCAGGGACTGAACTATAGATCTCCAGCACTAAAAATCACAAGTCTCTACAGCCTGAGCTAAGGAGCCAGGGTCTTTTCCCTGAGAGCTGTAACAGAGTATCATCCTGTATGGACTGGGCACATCGCAGGACATGTAACACATATTGACTGGTGTGTTTCAGAGACACTTTAGCCCCTTATATGTATATATATATAAAACCCACCCACCAATAGGAATTAGTAGTTATTCTGCATCTTCATACAGGGCTCTTGCACCTGAGCTTAGAATGAATCAGCAGCACCTCCATTTCCAGGCAGACTTGATTTGTCAATATAGAATTGTACAGATATTATCCTGTAACATGTACATGCTCAGTGGTAGATACAGGAATAACAAATTGCAACTGACAAAACCATATCCAGACTGGCACTTCGCAGCCCACAGAAATGTGAGGGAAGCCTAGAAGCCATTTTCTGAGCAATTGTTGCTGTTGTATCCATTTACAAACATGATAATGTTGTAGTACGTATATGAAATGCAAATACTCCAGAAACAGTTTATCATTTGATACCTGTCTTGTGGCTGTATCTCATTGCTGAAAATTGCAAAGAATACAAAAAAGCTGTGACCAGGTTCTCTGGGAATAATCCCTAGGGAACTCTTTGGTGATCTACAAGGACATCTTTTATAGCATATAAGCATAGGTCATAGCAGAGCATGTCTTATCTACAGTAGTGATGGATGAAACACTTTAGATTCAGTCAATACCATTTCATGCCTTAGCACAATCTCTGATTTATTTTTTAAGGTTCAGTAACGGCCCCAGTATCTTATTGCTGCTGACATTGGGGGCCCACCAGACATAGTAGCTTCTTTTTATCAGAAATTATGCAATACAACCAACCAGTCACTTTTCATATTTGTTTTACTCTTTCTGGTGCACAAACTCTCCTGTCTTCTCTTAGCATAAATGTCTTTTTACTTCCTGTCATTGTGACATACATAACTACTACACTCAGAAAGGAAAATACACATGTACAAATACAAAATGAGGAATAATTGGGTAGGCAGTAGTACTGCTGAAAGGGTTCTGCAGGTTATAGTGGATCACAAATTGAATATGAACCAAAAATGTGATGTAGTTGCAAAAAAGCCAAAGATCATTCTGGGATGTATTAACAGGAGTTAATTGTCCCACTCTACTTGGCACTGGTGCGGCCTCAGCTGGAGTACTGGGTACAGTTCTGGTTGCCACACTTTAAGAAAGTTGTGGACACACCGTAGAGAGTGCAGAGGAAAGCAACAGGAATGATAAAAGGTTTACAAAACCTGATCTGTGAGGAGAGCTTAAATGTTTAATTTTGAGGGGAAAAAAAGACTGGAGTGGGAGACGGTCCCAATGACAGTCTTCAAATAGGTTAAGGGCTGTTATAAAGAGGACAGTGATCAGTTGTTCTTCATGTTCACTGAATGTGGGACAAGAATTAATCTACTTAATTTACAGCAAGGGATGGGTTAGATATTAGGAAAACTTCCTAAGTATAAGGATAGTTAAATGCTGGAATAGGATACAAAGAAGGTTGTGGAATCCTCAGGACAAACACCTGGGATGGTTTTGGTAAACTTGGTCCTTCCTCAGCATAGGGGGATGGACTAGATGACCTCTTGAGGTCCCTTTCAGCTTTAATTTCCTAGCATACAGAATCATACAAGAGTACCACAATAAAGCAATAGAAATAGAGATTCTCTAGGTTTTAGTCAGAAGGAGAGGATGGAAGAGGATAAAGTATGGGCCAGATCAGATGAGAAACATTCACATAAAAAAGAATCTGACACATCAGAACAAATAAACAGTGACAAGTTTTTAAAGTGAAAATGCTAGAAGTCTAAATAATAAGATCGGTGAACTAGAATGCCTCATGTTAAAGGAGGATATTGATATAATCGGCATCACAGAAACCTGGTGGAGTGGGAACAATCAATGGGACACAATCATTCCGGGGTACAAAATATATCGGAAGGACAGAACAGGTTGTGCGGGGGTGGAGTGGCACTATATGTGAAAGAAAATGTAGAAACAAATCTTAAATGAATCTACGTGTTCCATAGAATCTCTATGGATAGTAATTCCATGCTCTAATAAGAATATAACAGTAAGGATCTATTATCGACCATCTGACCAGGACAGTGATAGTGACGATGAAATGCTACGGGAGATTAGAGAGGCTATCAAAATAAAGAACTCAATAATAGTGGGGGATTTCAATTATCCCCATATTGACTGGGTACATGTCACCTCAGGATGAAATGCAGAGACAAAATTTCTTGATACTTTAAATGACTGCTTCGTGGAGCAGCTGGTTCAGGAACCCACAAGGGGAGAGGCAATTCTTGATTTAGGCCTGAGTGGAGCACAGGATCTGGTCCAAGAGGTAACTATAACAGGACTGCTTGGAAATAGTGACCATAATATAATAAGATTTAACATTCCTGTGGTGGGAAGAACATCTCAACAGCCCAACACTGTGGCATTTAATTTCAGAAAGGGGAACTATGCAAAAATGAGGAGATTAGTTAAACAGAAATTAAAAGGTTCAGTGACTAGAGTGAAATCCCTGCAAGCTGCATGGACACTTTTCAAAGACACAATAATAGAGGCCCAACTTAAATGTATACCCCAAATTAAAAAACACAATAAAAGAACTAAAAAAGAGCCACCATGGCTTGGTTTAACCATGTAAAAGAAACAGTGAGAGATAAAAAGGCATGTTTGAAAAAGTGGAAGTCAAATCCTAGTGAGGTAAATAGAAAGGAGCATAAACACTGCCAAATTAAGTGTAAAAATGTAATAAGAAAAGCCAAAAAGGAGTTTGAAGAACAGCTAGCCAAAAACTCAAATGGTAATAACAAAATGTTTTTTAAGTACATCAGAAGCAGGAAGCCTGCTAAACAACCAATGAGGCCCCTGGACGATCGAGATACAAAAGGCGCACTTAAAGACGATAAAGTCATTGCGGAGAAACTAAATGAATTGTTTGCTTCTTCACGGCTGAGGATGTTAGGGAGATTCCCAAACTTGAGCCGTCCTTTGTAGGTGACAAATCTGAGGAATTGTCACAGATTGAAGTGTCACTAGAGGTGGTTTTGGAATTAATTGATAAACTTAACAGTAACAAGTCACTGGGACCAGATGGCATTCACCCAAGAGTTCTGAAAGAACTCAAATGTGAAATTGCGGAACTATTAACTATGGTTTGTAACCTGTCCTTTAAATCAGCTTCTGTACCCAATGACTGGAAGATAGCTAATGTAACGCCAATATTTAAAAAGGGCTCTAGAGGTGGTCCTGGCAATTACAGACCTGTAAGTCTAACATCAGTACCGGGCAAATTAGTTGAAACAATATTAAAGAATAAAATTGTCAGACACATAGAAGAACATAACTTGTTGGGCAAAAGTCAACATAGTTTCTGTAAAGGGAAATCATGTCCTCCTAATCTATTAGAGGTCTTTGAAGGGGGTCAACAAACATGTGGACAAGGGGGATCCAGTGGACATAGTGTACTTAGATTTCCAGAAAGCCTTTGATAAGGTCCCTCACCAAAGGCTCTTACGTAAATTAAGTTGTCATGGGATAAGAGGGAAGATCCTTTCACGGATTGAGAACTGGTTAAGACAGGGAACAAAGGGTAGGAATAAATGGTAAATGTTCAGAATGGAGAGGGGTAACTAGTGGTGTTCCCCAAGGGTCAGTCCTAGGACCAATCCTATTCAACTTATTCATAAATGATCTGGAGAAAGGGGTAAACAGTGAGGTGGCAAAGTTTGCAGATGATACTAAACTGCTCAAGATAGTTAAGACCAAAGCAGACTGTGAAGAACTTCAAAAAGATCTCACAAAACTAAGTGATTTGGGCAACAAAATGGCAAATAAAATTTAATGTGGATAAATGTAAAGTAATGCACATTGGGGAAAAATAACCCCAATTATACAATATGATGGGGGGCTAATTTAGCTACAACTAATCAGGAAAGAGATCTTGGAGTCATCGTGGATAGTTCTCTGAAGACGTCTATGCAGTGTGCGGCAGTCAAAAAAGCAAACAGGATGTTAGGAATCATTAAAAAAGGGATAGAGAATAAGATGGAGAATATCTTATTGTCCTTATATAAATCCATGGTATGCCCACATCTTGAATACTGTGTACAGATGTGGTTTCCTCATCTCAAAAAAGATATACTGGCATAAGAAAAGGTTCAGAGAAGGGCAACTAAAATGATTAGGGGTTTGGAACGGGTCCCATATGAAGAGAGATTAAAGAGGCTAGGACTTTTCAGCTTGGAAAAGAGGAAACTAAGGGGGGGGGATATGATAGAGATATATAAAATCATGAGTAGTGTGGAGAAAGTAAATAAGGAAAAGTTATTTACTTGTTCCCATAATATAAGAACTAGGGGCCACCAAATGAAATTAATGGGCAGCAGGTTTAAAAGAAATAAAAGGAAGTTCTTCTTCACACAGTCAACCTGTGGAAGTCCTTGCCTGAGGAGGTTATGAAGGCTAGGACTATAATAGGGTTTAAAAGAGAACTAGATAAATTCATGGAGGTTAAGTCCATTAAGGGCTACTATCAAGGATGAGTAAGGAATGGTGTCCCTAGCCATTGTCAGGGGGTGGAGATGGATGGAAGGAGAGAGATCACTTGATCATTACCTGTTAGGTTCACTCCTCTGGGACACCTGGCATTGGTCATTGTTGGTAGACAGGATACTGGGCTGGATGGACCTTTGGTCTGACCCAGTATGGCCATTCTTATGTTCTTATGTAAGCAATTTGATTTGAATATTATCTATTCCTCTGTGACACCAGAGGCTCATTTGTGGTTCACAGATCTGTGTTAGCAGCTCATGTCAAGCTTGACATACTCACTATGACACACACACTTGGCATCACTTCACCTATGTTCCTGTTTTTAATAAATTTGTTTTATTTTTACTATAAACCAACTAGTGCTGTGTTTGCAGGGAAGGGTGTGTTTACCCCAACTAACAAGCTGTGATGTGCTTTTGCCTCTTTAAAGGAACAAAATAAATTTATTATTTCTGTAAACTGCCCAGGAGAGGGCTGGACATTACAGAGCACATGGTTTTGTAAAAATTTGGGACTTGGAGTGTGTTGGGGTTACTCTGTTTGTGGTAACCAAGGCTGGTTGAAGCCGGAGTGGGGCTATGGGGCTGTAGAAAGGCTGTTGGGGGGGTCACACCTGCTGAACCAGGGCTGGCTGCATAGCACAGAGACATTCAGGGTGTGACCTGCATGCTTGTAGGCTGACTATGAGCATCCTAGGCCAGCAGCTACAGTACCAAAATATAGTGAGGCACTCAGGGTTACAGGGTAAGACCCTCGCTAGTCTGGATTGCCCCCTGAATCATGTGACGCTCCACTGGAGGATTGCTGGCAGAAATATGTTTGGCCAATGGAAGCTTCTTTTGATGAATTTTTCCAGGCAGCATCTAAGGAATGACAACCATGTGGGATAAAAACATTACAACCTTTTGTTTTTGGCTCAGTTAAACAGCTCCCAGATGGATTAGAACAACAAGCTCACACGGTATTACTTGGTGCCATATTGAGTAGTCTGGGTTAATTCAGCTCTTCCAGATGTTCATTAGTCCCTGGGAAATGCTCTCAGCCTTTTATTTTTTTTTTTTATTTTTTTTTTAAACTAGGTCCTTAATTTTTTTTTTTTTATGATGAGGACAATCCCTTCACTCAAATTTGAAATTAGAATGGTCAATTTCCTAGAGTTCATGCACTCAGTGATATTTGGATAATGCCAAAAAGGGTTTCATTACCATGCTCTAGCCTTGGCACAGCTTCAGGAAAATACACATGCCATATTAGAGCGCACATCTGCTCCCCTTCCATTTTCTTTTAATGTACTACATGAGAGATGAATACTGTTTCCATTGAACATCATTGTAGTGGTGTGATAGGTAATAACCTGCCTTAATCTTTGTGGTATCTGTATGAATTTTTGACTTTGTATTAAGTCCCTACAAAATTTTAAACTCAAATCTGAACACTTTATTGAACATATGGTAACCGCCAGAGAACAGACAAAAGTAAACTCTTCATTTGCATGTTAAATTCTTTCCAGGAATACACTCATCAACAATATGGAGAGAGAATTAATTGAAAAATATGCAAAGGCTCTTGATTACTGGAAGACAGAGATATGATAGGATTTATTATATGTAAACGTTTAAAGCTCAAAGAGCCCAGACGATATGGACTGTCCTCTCCCCTAGACTAATGTAATTTGGAAATAGCTCCACTGAATTCAGTGAATGGAGCTCTGGGGAAGTGAATGGATCTCAAACAATGGTCAACCTATTTATCCTCTATGAATAGCAAAGGCCTTGTTTGAGGGAGCATTCAGACAGATCCCACTGGAGTCAATAAAGCTATTCATGAAGTAAGATACTACTCAAAATTGGCCCTTAACAAATAGTACTTCTGGGCTTGAACCAAAGCCCACTGGAGTCAATGGAAAGACTCCTATTGATTTTGATGGACTTTGGATCAGGCTATGTGTGAAGTGAGATAATATCCCATACATACATAAATAAAGGACTCAATTATCAAGGAAAACATAACAGAGTGAATATCTAGTATGTATTTTGGAATCATGAGAGAGGGGAATTTTTTTTTCTTCAAATTGCTTTCAGTGGGTTGCCTTGGTGTAACACGAAGCAAAATTTGATTTTTCAGATATCTACCCGCTTTGGAGTTATAGTAATTCACAAATTACAATGTCCTTATTTCTTAATTCCAAAATACATATTGGCCACTCATTAAAATGCATCTAATCATGCTGGTTCAGCTCAGACTAACCAGTTCACACCAAAACTCCAGTTCCAAAGAGCCTTGAACTTTGGAGTGTTTGAAATACAGATCTGAATTTTGCAGGCTATTTCTGTCCCAGAAGAGTGCAGAAACAAATGGTTGACAGTGAATTTGTAAATCAGGTGACAGGTGTTAAGTGAGAATCCCCATCAGTTTTAAAACAGAATGATGTTAGTGTTGGAAATCTCCCTTATACCCTTTCCTCACGAGTGGTTTTGTCCTCATGAGTTGGCGTCTCTGTTTTAAGCATTGGGTGGAAAGTGACTATATAAGATGACCTGATGAGTCGACAGTGTTCCTTATGAAAGTCACCTGATATTTTCTCTGTCCACAGAGTAACTTATGTCCCTCTTCAGTTATCTCTTTGGAGCAGAGACCACAGCACTTTCTATGGCCACAACTCAGCTCAATTCATAGGCTATCACCTAAAATTTGGTGCATTTGGATCCAAGATTTTGAGTGGAGTCCATTGCTATTTTAGATTATTTGAATAAATTTGAAACCTACTGTAGAACAACAATTGATCTTGGCATTTAAACAGCATTTCACTTTTTTTTCCTGAATGCAATCAAACTATTTATTTTTTTAAAAACAAGGATAAAATACACAATAAATACTAAATAGACCAAAATATTCTAGATAAATATTTCCCTTGCTGTAATGGGAAAACAACAACAATATATTTTAATTACTACATGAAAATATATGGTAAGCATAAAAATGTCTTTGGCACTGAAAATGTAAAATCCTGCTTCCTGGAGATGTCAGTGTTACCTTAAGACATGATTCTATTCATGTGTCGGGATTCAGGAACTCTATCAACTGATCGGAGAACTGAAACTGCAATGGAAATTTCTTCTCCAAGAGTCGCGATCAATAAAAACACATGCTCATAAATACAGCAAAGCTTCAAAAGTTTAAATTGCTGCTTTTCGTTCTGCATTCTCACAAGGAACACGGTAGTAGCCTATGCCAGGGTGACTGGTGATGGCAGGAAGATGTCACTCTTAACTTAACCTCAGTTTAGAAAATGCTGCTGCTCAGTAAGGTTGCATGTAACTAGAATGTACAAGGCACACTGCAATGAGTTGTAGTGCTTGGGGGAATCTATTTGTAGTGAAAACTTCTTAGCAAAAGTGGCGTGTTTACAAAATGTCCGTTGAACCCAAATAAATTTGCTAAAAATTGAAAAGGTTCAGACAAAATGTGGTGAGGACAAAGCTTCTGCTGTTAGGATGATTTATACTGTGGCAGTGCCTCGAGGGCCCAGTCAAGGATCAGGTCTTCACTATGCTAGGCACTGTATATACACAGACCAAAAAGACAGTCCCTGCTCCAAAGAGCTTACAAGCTGTGTGTGTAATGAGTGGGAGCAGGTGGCTAACACAAACAGATGAGGGAGCACAAGATAACGGTGAGATTGTTCCGATTAGTGTAATAAGCAGTGATTACAGCACAACTGTCACCTAAGAGTGTTTCTGGGTCTGTCAGACTTCCCTATGTGATCAGGAGAATTAGCAGCATCCCCCTGAGGTGCTGTGCCCCCTGCTGTCAGACACAGCGAATGAGAGTTCTGGGTTAATGCTAGCACTGAGGAGTAAGTGCAAAGAGGTCATAGCTAAGTGTCTTGTTTACATGATGAGCTTCACTTTTACATCCATTTTCTCAGATATACCCATTCTCCACATCCTCTTCTGCCATGTGCTCATGAGAGTAAGGGAGAGGGTGTGAAAGGGGCTTAAGGAGCTGTCAAGGCTGGATCCCCACTTTGAACTTTAGGGTTCAAATGTAGGG
>NW_020664373.1:13829570-13913091 GCF_002925995.2 Terrapene triunguis
GTCTCTGTACACAGAGAGCTGTTACCCTTCCCTTTATAGTTATGACAGGAGCTTCAGATTTTTATGACTTATTATGGTGGATTGCACATAGTGTGTGACTCAAGCATAGTCTATATTCACATTTGCACTCCCTGCTGCCCAAGGACTGGCAGGATCAAGACAATAGTGATTAGAATAATGGAGTATCTTTACCAAACAACACTGGCACTTCTAAGGTCATTTAGGTCCCTGCAGAGCAGTTAAGCACATGTTTACCAGTAGAGTCCCGCTGACTTCAATAGGCCTTTGTTCTCCTGGTGCCACATCCCCTTTGTCATTTCTTCGTGACAACTCCAGTTACCTTAAACAAAGGCAGAGCTTGTTGGCATGATCAATGATAACTGTAAATAGATGCATATAACTGGCTGCCACAACACAAGCACCTCAAGATGAGCCAAAGTTTGTTACACAGTATGGAAACGCTGAATATGGTGCAGATGGACAAAGTCTCTCTCATCTTGAAGGTGGGCTGGCTTTGCCTAATTTGTCTTGCAATTGTGTGATGCCCTAGATTGTTGTTCTTCCTCCGTTGGCTTTGAACTGAGTCCCTTTTCCCTATGATATGACGATTACCCACCCCGGTACATCATTCTTACCGTCAATACACAGTAATGCTGTGCATCCCTTCCCTGTGCATAATCAAAGATTCTCTCTTCAGATAGAACAGGTGTTCTGTACATATTGCTTTATTTTGGCTTCTTCTTTCTTTTCCTGTGTAAGTGTTGACAAGAATACTAATCTGCATTTAATAACCATTTCCCCAGTTCTGACCATCAGATGGTTTACATAAAGCCTCATTAACTTGTAAATTGCCTTTCCCACCTCTCTGAGAGCTGGGTTTGTTACCATGCTAGTTTGCATAGCCCTTATTTCCAGGCAGACTAATTGCTACTTACCATAACATAAATAACACAATAATAAACTTCAAGATTTCTACAATGCAAGTCATATTGGACAGGCAAGACGCTGACTGGCACACCTCAATGTTTCAGTCCTGTTTTCCTTTAAGCTAGTTTTTAATTGGCAACCTTGTAGTGGGTTGGCTGTCATCCCTCCCCCTCTGGCTCGGAGGTAGGCCACTCCACGTCAGTGGGTCACTGTGGGGTCAGCCAGTCGCAGGGGGAATTAGCAAATTGAGGGCTGCTGTCTAGGAAGCCCTGGGTCTCAAGCAGGGCAGAGTGGCAAACAGTCTAGGGAGCTCAGGTCCTCAGGCAGGGTGGAACAATAGGCAGTTTTTTGCCTGGCCTCCTGACTCAGGCAGACGGCAAACAAACGCAGGCTTCTTGTCCTAAGGTACGTAGGCGGCCATCCCAGGGGTGGGGCAGCTGCAGGGGGTAAGGGGACCTGGGCCTCCCTACTCCACTGGGTCCCAGCCCAGGGCCCTGAGAGTGGTAGAGGGCTCCGCCACTGGGTCAGCCGAGATCCCACCGAAACACGCCGACCTGAGCACCGACAGCAAAACTGGACTAAAGTCTGGTCTCCCTGGGTTATTTCCTACCACAATCCCTGGCGGCAAGAGGTCTGGCTTGTCTCTGCCCACCCAGGCACAGAGGGTGGTCCCTCCCCCTCCAGCTCCAAGGGAGGCGACTCCACCTCACTACCCTCCTATACATAGCACAATCAGATCAACGACAAGCACTGGTGTCACCAGCGTAAAACCAATTTTAGGGATGCTATACATCTCCATTACCCAGACCTTGGTGCCCAGTGGAAAGGACCAGCGGTGATAGCCAGAGGTTATATTCTCTGAGCATTAGCTTTGAAACAGTATATTTCTGTCCTGTAATTTAGTGTATATAAGTGGTGGGGTGGGAAAAATCTATTAAAAAGGAATCCTCTTTCTCAGCAAAGCTCCTAAGGGCATAGGCGCTGACTGTGTGGGTGCTCTGGGGCTGGAGCACCCACGGGGAAAAATTAGTGGGTGCTCTGCACCCACCGGCAGCCAAGCTCCCCGCCCCGCCTCACCTCCGCCTCCTCCCCTGAGCGAGCTGCGTCCCCCCTTCTCCGCCTACCTCCCAGCGCTTGCCACCACCAAACAGCTGTAGCAAGCTCCGGGAGGGGGAGGAGCAGAAATATGGCGCTCTCAGGCGGGGAAGAGGCAGGGCCGGGGCGGGGATTTAGGGAAGGAGTCGGAATAGGAGCAGGGAGGGGGTGGAGTTGGGGCGGGGTCGAGCACCCACCGGTGCCAGTAAAAGTCGGCGCCTATGCCTAAGGGTGGAGAACTACTAACGAACATTTCAAATGCAAGGCACTGGTGAGTGGGTGAGACACACAATAAGGAGCGGGAGAAGAAGTTTAAAGCAATGTCCATTAGTGTGGAATGTCTCTCCTGAGAGAGAGATGATTAGATTTTTTTTTCTAACTTTTTTGCAAACTGTATGTTCAGTCTCTGTTCTGACCTGCAGTCTTGTTGCTTGGCTTTCTTTTAAACCTCTCTTTTTGCTTTCAAAATTTTAGGATGCAATCATTCTAAGGGCTCTGTAGTTGCATGGGACATCTTTTCTAACTACATTAAAGACACAACTCCCTTTATAATCACTATAAGAATTCCATTGGGGAAAAAAGACCTGGGAATGAAAGAGCATGTTTCTTACTGGTGTGCAGTGAAGGGAGGAGCAAAAGCCTGGGAACTGCATGGACCATGCTGTTCAGAGTTGGCAGAGGGGACAGATGAGGTCATTTACCCCAAAGCCCACTGAATGGTTTTTGGAGCTGCTCAGTAGAGGCTACTTGAGGTCACCTATCATTGTCCCACCATGATGGACATAGCCTATAGAGTACATTGCCAGATTTCAGGATAGTGAGTATTATACCCAGCAGTAATGCAAGAAACCTACAGACTTCAACCTGTGAGACATTAGCTTATGCAATTAGCTTATGCAGTTAGGTCTTTGAGCTTTAGCATAAGCAATTTGACCAACAGTGACCCATAAGAGGGCATTATATTTGTTGTTTTGCCTATTTTGCAATATGTAGTTTTGCTGAGATCTTGCATAAAATGCTGACAGGTAACTGCAAGAAGTCGGCTGATACCAGTTTGGGATATTTTGAAATGGGAACATCAGCAAATGTACAACTGCAGGGTTGCCATAGTAACAAGTTGACATGCATGCTAATAAGTTTGGGATAACTAATATACTAACTTATAGAATAAGAACATCCCAACATTATTAGGGTGAGGAAGTTAGTTATAGACAAAGGAAGCAGAACACTCCTATGAATATTCATGACAGCCACCAAACCCTATAAGCTGCCCGCCCAGCCATGATGTAGGCAAGAGACCTTGACCATTGGACTCACTTTGCATGCCAGAAAGACAGGCTAGGACCCCTGTGGACCACCAGTTGCCTTCCTGTCTTTAGGTCTCCATGAGAATTGTATGAGTATGCATATGGGATGATGCGGGACACCAAACTGATACTGCACTATAGGATTGGGAGACTTTTGTTTTTATTAACTGTGTTGATAAAAATATTAAAAACTGTGCTTTGCCCTCAGTGAGTACTGCCAATGTAGGATCCCCAACCAGACAGTAATTGTGAATCTGTTGTGCCTGATTTGACCAAATTGCAGAGGTCTAATTGCTTCCTAGATGGGGATTTTAAATAATCAATATAATCAATAAATTAGGCAATATGGATGATTCTTCAACCCACACACACTTAGTAGAATTACAATGGTTCTGCTGCCAGGGTGATCTCCATGACAGTTGAGATGGGGGCTGGATTTGCCCCTGTAATAAACTTGTTATCAGTGGGTTAACTGTGTTACTCAGAGTATTACGGCTTGAAGCCATGCTCCACCCCTCCCTTACTTCCTGTTTACTTAGTGTCTCCCCCACCCCCACTCTCCTCACTGTTATGTAGTGGAATAAAGCAGCACATTACTTATCAGACTTTAGGCTGGGAAAGTCTGTTTCTTGCGCACTAAGCGGTCCTATTACAAAAGCCTCTTACTGCACATTGTGTGACCTAGCAAGGTTGCTAGTATGGCTCAACAAGGTTCAGAGTATTGCTGAGGTGTTGTTCTCTTTAGTGCTGTCTTCCTCCTTCTGCACAGATATTGGCAGATGGGTGTTTACACTCAATTCAGAGTGACACAAAATACAGATTTAGAGCAGTCTTTGTTCTGGCTGCTGTAATGCTGTGGTTTGGGGCCTAGCTTTAGCTGTTTTAGTTTTTAACCGCTGTTGCATGGTTATACAAATTGATAAGAGACGTTTTAGGTGATGGTCCCAAAGATTCCATTCCTAAACTAGACTCCCATATTTTTAGCTTCCCAAAATTGTCACATTAGATTTAATCAGTTTCTTTAGATGGCAGCAGTGAAAATGCCGATCCAATTTAGAGTCATTTTCTAAAGTGGGTTCAGAGAAGAGCCACAAGAATGATTAAAGGATTAGAAAACATGCCTTATAGTGATAGACTCAAAGAGTTCGATCTATTTAGCTAAACAAAGAGAAGGTTAGGGGGTGACTTGATCACAGTCTATAAGTACCCACAGGGGGAACAAATATTTGATAATGGGCTCTTCAATCTAGCACAGAAAGGCAGAATGCAATCCAATGGCTGGCAGTTAAGGCTAGACAAATTAGGTTGGAAAATAAAGCATAAATTACCCGGGGTCATGGTGGATTCTCCACCATTGTCAACTTTTAAATCAAGATTGGATATTTTTCTAAAAGATTATTTTGGGGAAGTTGTATGGTCTGTTATACAGACTAGGTGAACACAGTGGTCCCTTATGGCCTTAGAAACGATGAATAAATTAGAATACACTTGTCATGGTTACAGAGGTAGTTGCACCTGCTCTGTCTGAGTGCGCCTCCTCAGGTGTCAGGCCTTGTGGAATTCCACAGTTCTCCCACTCTTAGGGTACGTCTACACTACAAAATTAGGTCGAATTTATAGAAGCCGGTTTTATAGAAATCATTTTTATACAGTCGATTGTGTGTGTCCCCGCATAAAATGCTCTAAGTGCATTAAGTCGGCGGACCGCGTCCACAGTACCGAGGCTAACGTTGACTTCCGGAGCGTTGCACTGTGGGTAGCTATCCCACAGTTCCCGCAGTCTCCGCCGCCCATTGGAATTCTGGGTTGAGATCCCAATGCCTGATGTAGCAAAAACAGTGTCGCGGGGGATTCTGGGTACATGTCGTCAGGCTCCCCCCCTCCGTGAGAGCAATGGCAGACAATCGATTCGCGCCTTTTTACCTGGGTTACTTGTGCAGACGACATACCATGGCAAGCATGGAGCCTGCTCAGCTCAGCTCACCGTCACCATATGTCATCTGGATGCCGGCAGATGTGGGGCTGCATTGCTATACAGCAGCAGCTCCTTGCCTTTTTGCAGTAGATGGTGTATTACTACTGGTATCCATCATAGTCGTACTCCTCGGTGAGTTTGGTCAGAGGCACCTGGGCCATGGCCGGCTCCAGACACCAGCTTCTCAAGCAGGTGCTTGGGGCGGCCGCTCCGGAGAGGGGCGGCACATCCAGGTATTCGGCGGCAATTCGGCGGATGGTCCCTCACTCCATCTGGGAGTGAAGGACCTCCCGCCGAATTGCCGCTGCAGATCGCGATCGCGGCTTTTTTGTTTGTTTTTGTTTTGTTTTGGGTGCTTGGGGCGGCCAAAACCCTGGAGCCGGCCCTGACCTGGGCAGACATGTTTTGTCTCCTGGAGACTCAGTCCTGCCGGCAGTCCTATTGCACCGTCTTGACGATGATGGCTACCAATCGTAATGCAGCATCTTCTGCCAAGCACCCAGAAGATGCCGATGGCTATCAGTCATGCTGCACCATCTGCTGCCAGCCTAAGATGTAAAAGATAGATGGACCAGATTTGTTCTGTATTCATTTGCTTCCCCCTCCCTCAGTGAAATCAATGGACTGCTAAACCCAGGGTTTTGAGTTCAATCTTTGGGGGGGCCATTCTGTGTGACAGTTGTTTGTGTTTCTCCCTGATGCACAGCCACCTTTGTTGATTTTAATTCCCTGTAAGCCATGTCGTCACTCGCCCCTCCCTCCCTCCATCAGACAATAGTTTCGCGCCTTTTTTCAGCCCAGACGCCATAGCACTGGGATCATGGAGCCTGCTCAGATCACCGCGGCAATTATGAGCACTATGAACATAAGAACGGTTGTACCGGGTCAGACCAAAGGTCCATCTAGCCCAGTATCCTGTCTACCGACAGTGGCCAATGCCAGGTGTCCCAGAGGGAGTGGACCAACAGGCAATGATCAAGTGATCTCTCTCCTGCCATCCATCTCCATCCTCTGACAAACAGAGGCTAGGGACACCATTCCTTACCCATCCTGGCTAATAGCCATTAATGGACTTAACCACCATGAATTTATCCAGTTCTCTTTTAAACGCTATTATAGTCCTAGCCTTCACAACCTCCTCAGGTAAGGAGTTCCACAAGTTGACTGTGCGCTGCGTGAAGAAGAACTTCCTTGTATTTGTTGTGACAGACCCAGACCAGTGGGGTGCAGGAGTCTGGTAGAGGGCAAATATACTGGTCACTGGATGAGTAGTTTTCTGTTCCCTGAGTGACCAGAGCAGGGGCTGCACTAGAGTATCAGGAACCTGCTAGAACCAGTTAAGGCAGACAGGCCTATTAGGACACCTGGAGCCAATTAAGAAGAAGCTGCTAGAATCAATTAAGGCAGGCTAATCAGGGCACATGGGTTTTAAAAGGAGCTCACTTCAGTTTGTGGTGCGAGTGTGAGGAGCTGGGAGCAAGAGGCGGAAGGAGCTGAGAGTGAGAGGGTATGCTGCTGGAGGACTGTGGAGCACAAGCGTTATCAGACACCAGGAGGAAGGTCCTGTGGTGAGAATAAGGAAGGTGTTTGGAGGAGGCCATGGGGAAGTAGCCCAGGGAGCTGTAGCTGTCATGCAGCTGTTACAGGCGGCACTATAGACAGCTGCAGTCCACAGGGCCCTGGGCTGGAACCCGGAGTAGAGGGCGGGCCCGGGTTTCCCCCAAACCTCCCAATTGACCTGGACTGTGGGTTCTCCCGGAGGGGAAGGTTTCTGGGCTGTTCCCCAACCCACATGGTGAATCTCTGAGGCAAGAAAATCTGCCAATAAGCGCAGGACCCACCAAGATAGAGGAGGAACTTTGTCACACTGTTTTAAACCTGCTGCCTATTAAACACCACGCGCATTGTCCTGGAGTATATGCAGAGCCAGAACATGCCAAAGCAAAACCAGGCGAAGAGGCGATTGCAGCGCAGCGACGAGAGTGATGAAGAAATCGACATGGACATAGACCTCTCACTAAGTACGGGCCCCAGCAATATGCAAATCATGGTGTTACTGGGGCAGGTTCATGCCGTGGAACGCCGATTCTGGGCCCAGGAAACAAGCACAGACTGGTGGGATCACATCGTGTTGCAGGTGTGGGACGATTCCCAGTGGCTGCAAAACTTTCGCATGCATAAGTGCACTTTCATGGAACTTTGTGACTTGCTTTCCCCTGCCCTGAAGCACCAGAATACCAGGATGAGAGCAGCCCTCACAGTTGAGAAGCGAGTGGCGATAGCCCTGTGGAAGCTTGCAATGCCAGACAGCTACCGGTCAGTCAGGAATCAATTTGGAGTGGGCAAATCTACTGTGGGTGCTGCTGTGATCCAAGTAGCCAACGCAATCAAAGACCTGCTGATATCAAGGGTAGTGACTCTGGGAAATGTGCAGGTCATAGTGGATGGCTTTGTTGCAATGGGATTCCCAAACTGTGGTGGGGCGATAGACAGAACCCATATCCCTATCTTGTCACCGGAGCACCAAGCCACCGAGTACATAAACCGCAAGGGGTACTTTTCAATGCTGCTGCAAGCCCTGGTGGATCACAAGGGACGTTTCACTAACATCAACGTGGGATGGCCGGGAAAGGTACATGATGCTGGCGTCTTCAGGAACTCTGGTCTGTTTCCAAAGCTGGAGGAAGGGACTTACTTCCCGGACCAGAAAATAACCATTGGGGATGTTGAAATGCCTATAGTTATCCTTGGGGACCCAGCCTACCCCTTAATGCCATGGCTCATGAAGCCGTACACAGGCAGCCTGGACAGTAGTCAGGACCTGTTCAACTATAGGCTGAGCAGGTGCAGAATGGTGGTAGAATGTGCATTTGGATGTTTAAAAGCGCGCTGGCAGAGTTTACTGACTCGGATAGACCTCAGCGAAACCAATATTCCAATTGTTATTGCTGCTTGCTGTGCGCTTCACAATATCTGTGAGATTAAGGGGGAGACATTTGTGGCGGGGTGAGAGGTTGAGGCAAATTGCCTGGCCGCTGATTACGCACAGCCAGACACCAGGGCGGTTAGAAGAGTACAGCAGGGCGCAGTGCACATCAGAGAAGCTTTGAAAACCAGTTTTGTGACTGGCCAGGCTACGGTGTGAAACTTCTGTTTGTTTCTCCTTGATGAACCCTCCCCCCCTCCCCCGGTTCACTCTACTTCCCTGTAAGCTAACCACCCTCCCTTCCCCGCTTCGAGCACCGCTTGCAGAGGCAATAAAGTCATTGTTACTTCACATTCATGCATTCTTTATTAATTCATCACACAACTAGGGGGATAACTGCCAAGGTAGCCCGGGAGGGGTGGGGGAGGAGGGAAGGACAAGGACACACTGCAGTTTAAAACTTTAACTCTTATTGAAGGCCAGCCTTCTAATGCTTGGGCAATCATCTGGGGTGGAGTGGCTGGGTGGCCGGAGGCCCCCCCACCGCGTTCTTGGGCGTCTGGGTGAGGAGGCTATGGAACTTGGGGAGGAGGGCTGTTGGTTACACAGGGGCTGTAGCGGCGGTCTCTGCTCCTGCTGCCTTTCCTGCAGCTCAACCATACGCTGGAGCATATCAGTTTGATGCTCCAGCAGCCGGAGCATCGACTCTTGCCTTCTGTCAGCAATCTGACGCCACCTATCCTCTTCAGCCCGCCACTTGCTCTCTTCAGCCCGCGATTCAGCCCGCCACCTCTCCTCTTGTTCATATTGTGCTTTTTTGCACTCTGACATTGACTGCCTCCACGCATTCTGCTGTGCTCTGTCAGCGTGGGAGGACATCTGGAGCTCCGAGAACATATCATCCCAAGTCCGCCGTTTTCTCCTTCTAATCTTCACTAGCCTCTGCGAAGGAGAAACATTTGCAGCTGGTGGAGGAGAAGGGAGAGGTGGTTAAAAAAGACACATTTTAGAGAACAATGGGTACACTCTTTCATGTTAAATTTTGCTGTTCACATTACACAGCACATGTGCTTTCGTTACAAGGTCGCATTTTTCCTCTTATATTGAGGGCCTGCCAGTTTGGTGTGAGAGATCACTCACGCAGTGCCAGGCAACAGAATTCGGCTTGCAGGCAGCCATGGTAAGCCACAGTCTTTTGGCTTTTTTAACCTTCATAACATGTGGGAATGGTTTCAAACAGCAGCGCCCTCATTTCCCATACCAAGCACCCGTTGGGTTGGCCATTTAAAATGGGTTTGCAATGTAAAAGGAGGGACTGAAGTTTCCGGGTTAACATGCAGCACAAACCCAACTAACCCCCCCCACCCAATTCTCTGGGATGATTACTTCACCCCTCCCCCCCACCGCGTGGCTAACAGTGGGGAACATTTCTGTTCAGCCGAGCAGGAACGGGCACCTCTGAATGTCCCCTTAATAAAATCACCCCATTTCAACCAGGTGACCGTGAATGATATCACTCTCCTGAGGATAACAAAGAGAGATAAGGAATGGATGATGTCTGCATGCCAGCAAACACCAGGACCATACACTGCCATGCTTTGTTATGCAATGATTCCAGACTACGTGCTACTGGCCTGGCGTGGTAAAGTGTCCTACCATGGCGGACGGGATAAGGCAGCCCTCCCCAGAAACCTTTTGCAAAGGCTTTGGGAGTACATCAAGGAGAGCTTTCTGGAGATGTCCCTGGAGGATTTCTGCTCCATCCCCATACACGTTAACAGACTTCCAGTAGCTGTACTGGCCGCGATTGCCAGGGCAAATTAATCATTAATCATTAAACACGCTTGCTTTTAAACCATGTGTAATATTTACAAAGGTACACTCATCAGAGGTCCCTTGTGTGCCCTCAGGGTCTGGGAGCACGCCTTGGGTGAGTTCGGGGGTTACTGGTTCCAGGTCCAGGGTGATAAACATATCCTGGCTGTTGGGGAAACCGGTTTCTCCGCTTCCTTGCTGTGAGCTATCTTCATTGTCTTCATCATCATCTTCCTCGTCCCCCAAACCCGCTTCCGTGTTGTGTGATTCTCCATTGATGGAGTCAAAGCACAGGGTTGGAGTAGTGGTGGCTGCACCCCCTAGCATGGCATGCAGCTCCGCGTAGAAGCGGTATGTCTGCGGCTCTGCCCTGGACCTTCCATTTGCCTCTCTGGCTTTGTGGTAGGCTTGCCTTAGCTCCTTAATTTTCACGCGGCACTGCTGTGCGTCCCTGTTATGGCCTCTGTCTTTCATGGCCTTTGAGACTTTTTCTAATATTTTGCCATTTCGTTTACTGCAACGGAGTTCAGCTAGCACTGATTCGTCTCCCCATATGGCGAGCAGATCCCGTACCTCCTGTTCGGTCCATGCTGGAGCTCTTTTGCGATCCTGGGACTCTATCATGGTTACCTTTGCTGATGAGCTCTGCGTGGTCACCTGTGCTCTCCACGCTGGGCAAACAGGAAATGAAATTCAAAAGTTTGCGGGTCTTTTCCTGTCTACCTGGTCAGTGCAGCTGAGTTGAGAGTGCTGTCCAGAGCGGTCACAATGAAGCACTGTGGGATAGCTCCCGGAGGCCAATAACGTCGAATTCTGTCCACACTACCCCAAATCCGACCCGGAAAGGCGGTTTCAGCGCTAATCCCCTCATCGGAGGTGGAGTAAAGAAACCGGTTTAAAGGACCCTTTAAGTCGAAAAAAAGGGCTTCGTCGTGTGGACGTGTCCAGGCTTAATTCGATTTAACGCTGCTAAATTCGACCTAAACTCGTGTAACCCTTCTGCCAGGCCAAGTTGATAGCAGCAAGGGCCGGGTTCAGTACATAGGGGTCCCTTCCCAACAGCGTGACACAGAACCAGCTCGAGCCCCCACCCAGTGACCTGGGAAAATCTTACACACACCCCTGGGCGCCTCGAAGAGGCAATACTTCCCCTCTCGCAAGCACAGAGCCTCGGTGTAGCAGAAAATGTTTAATAACATGAGGTAAACGACATAGCATTAAATTGGGAAAACACCACACTAGAGTTCATAGACCAAACCATGAGCGAAGACCCACCCCAGCAAATTGGGCCGTGTCCTTTCCCGTTGGTTCTTGAAACCAGCAACCCAAGAATCACCAAAGTCCCAAAAGTCCAACAACCCCAAAGTCTCTTGGGTCCAGCAACCCAAGAATCACCAAAGTCCCAAAAGTCCAACAACCCCCCCAAAGTCTCTGTCCCTGGTCAGTGCAGCCCCAGAGTTCGGGGGGGGGGGTGTGCAGGGTGTTAAGGAGCACCTTACGTGATCCGAGACCAACCGGCCACCTCTCCGTGGGGTTCCGCCGCAGCCTTCACCAGGAGCCGCTCCACTCCACCTGCTGTCCCGTGAGCCGCTCCTGCCGTCCCACGAACGGCTCTGCTCTGCCAGCTGCTCCGCTCACCGACCTGTGAGCCGCTCGGCTCCGCTCCACTTCAACCATCCCTTGGGCCGCTCCAACCGTCCCCGCAAGGCTCCGCTCTGCCAGCTGCTCTGCTCACCAACCTGTGAGCCGCTCAGCTCCAACCGTCCACGCGAGGCTCCACTCGGCTAGCTGCTCCTCCAGCCGTCCCTGCAAACTGCTCCGCCAGCCGCTTAGCAATAGAGCTTCAGGCTCCCCCACTAGTTAACACAGCCTCAGTGATCTCAGCTCTTAGTAACTTTAGCTCTTTTGTGATTTCAGCTCTTAGTGATTTCAGCTCATAGTAGAGGAGCCCCAGTGCTGGTGCACTAGTGGCCCAAAGTGAACTCAGCTCCGCAGCCTGTAACTAGACTCCTAAGGGAATCAAAGTTAGCTCTGACATTCAACAGTGGAGAGAGGAGAAGGTGCAATTGGTGTTTCAGGCCCACAAAAGGGACCCACACCACCAGGTACCAATACCTGCCCCCAACCTCTCTCAATTCACTGGGTTTTGTAACCCATGCCCCTTGACAAGCAAATGCTACTTAGGTAATGGTGAAGGATTCACTCAGTCCTTCTGTCATACAACAGTTCCACTGGCCTTGATTCACAGAATCAGGGTAACAAAACTTTATTCTTCCTGCCCCAATAACAGGAAGAATAGGGGATCCCACACCAGCCAAAGTAACCACTTTCGGTTGCTGTGGGCTCATGCTAGGCGTGTGGGTGTGCCTATGCAAACAAGATCTGCCCCTGGAGTTCTTTTTCACACTCGCCATAATTCACCACCAGATGTCAGGGTAGAGCTCATCCTGACTCTGCTTACACTCGTAGTGTAGACCAGGCCTTAGACCAGGCCCTGTGTGTCAACTGGGATTACCCAGTAGGCCCAACTGAGTTTGGGTACCTTCAGTTCTTCCCTTTGAGGGGGTTTGTGACCAGTGGTGTACAGTGATCAAACAGCGTCTTAAAGACCAAGGTTTTGTTTAATCTTAACAGCACAACAAAGCATAACATAATAGAAAAAAGATTTTAAAACAGTCTATCTACCTTCCTATCTTACCGAAAGGCTTACTATCCTTTGGTAGATATCCTAGGCAAGCCTCACTTTCCTAGTCACCCCTAACCTCTGGAGTCTGGGTGTCACTCTGTTACCTTAACTCTTTCCCCGCTCCCCCATGTGCCTTCTTAAGGGAGCGCCAGGGACCATTTAAATCTAGTCAGGGTCTTTGTTAAGGGTCAGGGTCAGTGTTCACAAGCGTCCCTCTCCTCTCAGGGCTTGTCTACACTGACAATTTACAACACTGCAACTTTCTCGCTCGGGTGTGAAAAAACACTCTCCTCCCCCCCACCCCCCGAGCGCAGCAAGTTTCAGTGCTGTAAAGCACCACTGTAGACAATGCACCAGTGCTGGGAGCTACGCCCCTCATGGAGGTGGGTTTTTTTTAGAGCACTGGGAGAGCTCTCTTCCAGCGCTCTGCCGCGACCACACAAGCCACGTTAAAGCACTGCCACAGCAGCGCTTTAGCGTTGCCAGTATAGACTAGCCCTTAGTAAGCTAGTCTGGTGAGCACTGCAGGGGGTCAGAGGTAGACCGTCAAAGCAAATAGCTCTTGCATTGTCCCTTAAGTTTTGGGAAATGGGTCATTATCTTGGGCCATTGTTCTGTTTCTGCTTAGTTTTTCAACAGCCTCTATTAAACTAAAACAATACTGTATATTTATACAGTAAACCTCCCACAGCAAAATAAAGTTATTTACCCAAAGTCACACAGCAGATTCATTATACAGCTGGGAATAGAAGCTAGGTCCTAGACTGGTGACCTTTCCATGCACCATGCTCGTTCTCGTCTCTCGTGCATATTATTAGTTACTTCAAAAACTGTGAGCTGTTGTTCAATATCACAATCAAATGCTGTATGAAAACAACTGTATGTTATGATTGAAGATGTGTACAATAAATGTTGTCGAAAATATTTACATATTAGCAAGTCTGGATTTAAAAACTCTATTTAACTGCACTGTGGGGATAAAGGTACGGAAGAAACTGTATACGTTTATTTGTTTCTCAAACAGAGAAATTCAGTAATTGTCAGAGCTGATATGGTCCGATCTCCTGTGTATACAATCAGTACAATTTGGAGGTTTATATGTAGACAGCAAACTTTAGATTTTCTTTGGCTTACGTATGGCTTCCATCTCGGAAAGATACACTATGAATAGTAGCTTTTCTTCAGTAGCTTAACCAAATGTGTATCTCTTCACAGTTGCAGTGTGCCTCTGACACTTCATTTATCTACACTGTCAAGTCATTACTTGTATACAAGATGCTACTGTATCAGAGGAAATCCTGAAATTCCCACTGATGTATACTTAGTTTTAGCTCAGAAAAACAATGGGAGATTGTATATGGTCAAATTCTAAATAAGTCAGGCCCACTTTCATGCATAAATGCATGCACATTTGGCCATATATATGCAAATATACTGTATAAATACATACAGGAATGTTTTTAGATGACTACCCTTTTGTTCATTTACCCACTTGTGCACAATCATGGTAAATCTATGCACAAATAGAGGCATTCAAGTGTGCAAACATTTCTGCATATGAACCTTGGGCCTGTGTCTTTGAAAATGTGGCCATTTTATCTTTTTTGTAAAAATGCAACAGGGTCATGCTAAGCTCTCAATCCTATCATTCAATCTACATTGTCTGTTTAAAGAATTAACTGCTGTGTTGCTGTGTCTGAGTTGAGTGGATGACTTTCCAAGACATGTAATGATGGCAGGACAAGTCTTATGTGTCTGTGTTAATTATAGACTTGTAAAGAAACTGTATTTTTCTAATGGTGAAATTAATGCTGAACTTTTTATAGCATTAACCCTTTAAAGACTGTGAACATCTATATCCTTAGTATAATTTATTGGGAGTCTGAAAAGGCCAGCACGCAGAGGTGTTAAAGCAGTACACAAAGAATTTCTACTTTCCAAACTGCTAAGCCTTCACAGGTACTTGTAGAGCATAATATTTGACTGAATGACGTACACCATATTGAGCTTCTCTTAAAAAACAAATGTTCCCTGATTCAGCAACTGCAGATAAGTATGTCTGTGCCACGATGAAACAAATTCTATTATTACCCCTGTACTGGCACCTCACAGCAGGGAGGAAATGATTAATATTATTTGCCAGCAGAAAGCAAGGTATGTATGGTACTGTAGGCATCTTTCATTTGTGGAAGATGTGACAAGAGAAACAGATTGTTTCCAATCCCGTTTCAGTACATGAGTCCCAAACTTTAATTTCTAAGATACTTTTTACATGTTATAGCAAAGAAAATGTAGAAAATATATAGTAATAGATGGATTGTTTATTTCAGAGATGTGGCATATAGTGGGTGAATTGGAGAAGTCTGCCAATTGACAATTCAAGTGCTATGAAAGGACATAGCATCAGCAGTCTTATATGAGAGCCATGGACGGTTCCTGTCTTTTGAGTCACCTTATGCAGATTATGACAGATTATGATAGATTAGTTCCATCAATACTGCAAGAGTTGAATGCAAAAAAAATCTGCCTTAAAGGAGTTTCAGGTACTTTGTGGGGCTAGAAGAGAGACCACTGAAACATTTTTCCACAATTTAGGCTAATGAGATGTATAAATGAAGACTTTAGATATATTATTTAAAATCTCCTGCATTTACTGTATTAATGAATATCTGTTAAGGAAAACACTAACGCAAGGAACAGACTTCTCTTTACTCCTGTTGATAATATTATGTTGATTAAATGTAACTGTGCCCCCCCCTTATTAAGGACTTGATGGATGTGAGTACTTTATGGTGTTCCAGTTATACTACTATGGGAAATTTTAGATAGCCAAGAACTGACAGGCAAACTTTTTCATGACTCTCATCCCTTACAGGTAAGATTTTTGTTATTTATTTTTTTGACAGCTGAGCCTAGAGGCCCCAACTGAGATCAAGGCCCCACTGTGCTAGGCACTGTACAAACACATTGTAGGTGACAATCCCTGCCTCCAGAGAAATTACTGTTTAATCAGGCAAGATGAAAAAAGGGTGGAAGGGGAAACAGAGAGGTGAGGTGACTTGTCCAAGGTCACCCAGCAGACCAGTGGCAGAGCTGGGAAGGGCACCCAGCTTTCCTGAGTCCCAGTCCAGCACCCCTTCAAGATTACTTTGTCTTTTTTTCACTGTGGTTTTTTTTTTAAAGAACTTGTTTAGTAAAAGACAATGAAAAGGTGACTTTTTTTTTTTTTTTTGGAAATTGTCTTATTAAAGGCCCTTTAGAACTGGCCCACAGAAAAGAAAAGAATTGAAAACTCATAGAAGTCGAATATTAGCAGAAAGATTTATAGCTTTCTGAAACTGACTGTAATAGAGTTGGCAATGCAGTTATTTAGTGACTCTATTTCCTGTGGGTTAGAAAACACAGCGGAAGGTTTTTTCTACTTTGATAAAAGTTAATAAAATTAACAGCCGACTCTCACGCAGTTGCTGAGAAACTGACAAAGAGGCGGAATTGTTTTTTTATTTCATACACTGCCACTGGTCTCTCCTTATAAACAAAGTCTTCCATGGAACAGGAGCTATATCTATTCACACCGGCTGAGGCTCTGGCCCCATATGTCTGGTTTCTTTTAACCATCAGTTGCTCTTGTACATTTTCTTAAGTACAGGACCTCATTAATGACTATTATATGCAATGAAGTAAGAAAATAGGAGACAAAATCGTGAGCTTATGTTTTATGCTCCACAAAAGTTCACAGTATGTAGCCTACAGTGAATGAATAGGTGAGAGATGCTCAGTGCAGACAACAGTAAATTAAGCAGTGAGGGATCCTGAACTAGTGATGGACAACTCTCCACAAGTTCCAAGTACTGCCTTGGATAAATGTCCAAATGCTTAATTGCTTATCTGAATTATCCACCTATCTGGCTGTCCTCCTCGGTCTTCTGGGGCAACTACCTTTTTGAGGAAACAGTTGAAAAATTTGCTCACTATTTTGCAGGAACGCCAGCCAGTTGACTCACTTCCAGCTAACACCTTTCAGTGACATCCTGTTCGGACCCAGGTTCTGCAGCTGTGGACCCCAGGAAAGCTTTGCTGGATTCTGTCACTCCTATTGCTCCTGGTGCCTTAAGCCTCTAAACCATTAAATCCTGGCAGAAACTCTGTGATAGTTGCACTTCACGCCATCCCAAATGCAAGGTGTCCCTTTAAATAATATCATGGTGGGAGTGGGGGAAGTGAAAGGCTGTAAGCCAGCCTGGGCTGAGATTCTTACATGGCGGGGGTATTCAGGTTTGTTTTTATTTTCTTTCTGTTCTATAACTTATAGGGTGCCAGTTTCAAAATCAGAGTGAGAATTTCCTAAAATTGGCACATGATCATTCCCTCCCCCTTGGTTCATATACATTCTGTCCCTGGCCTGGCCTTGAATATTTGAGAAATTCAAGGTTTATCAAAGTTATGATTAGCATTGAGAAGCCCCAGCTCAGATCAGAGTCTCAGTGAGCAAGGTACAGCTGCTGGTTGAAAATTTTCCAGTGAAGCAGTTTTCGAGTGGAAAATTCTGATCTGACGGAATCGACACGTTCTGTGGGAGCATGTAGATTCTGTTGAAACTTTTGATGGAAATCAGGTAGGCCAGCTGCCTTGTTGGCAGAGGGGCAGGCTGCTTGGCTGGCTTGCCAGCTGTACAGCCTCCTGGCTGACTGGTGGGTAGGCTGCCCAACCAGCTGCCTGGCGTGCTACTGGCCAGCATGCTGACTGCTTGGCTTCCCAGCTGTTGATGGGTGGGTGAGCAGGATACCTAGCCAGCTTCTCAGCTGTCTGGCTAGTGGGTAGGCGGGCGCCCAGCCACTGTGCCGCTGCCCAGCTGTATTTTTTTTAAAATGTATTTTATAACATTTGTTATATTATACCTCTTCCGATAAGAAACTGCAAATTACCAATTAGAATATAAATTACAATGACCAGTTAAAATACCAATGAACAAACCAAATACCAAACCAGTCACCCATTTCAGTAGTAATTTACCATTACCAAGTAAAAATACTTATTTTCAATGGCCAATTGCAATACCAATCACCATTTTCTTTTACATTATAATTTTAAAGTAATTCAAATCTAATTAGAAAGTATAAAATGCAAACACTGATAATGTAAGCCAAAATGTTTGACTATGTCACATTACAATAGTTGAAATGCTTAAACTAAGATAATATATAAAAAGTCAAGTTAATAAAGTCAAATACAAATGATTTGACTTTATGGACATGAAATATTTTGATAAGATGAAAACAAAATGATGTTTGTTAGTCCTAAATGAAATTTCAGATTTTCATACCACAGGAAATTTCAAAATTTAAATTTTCCACTCCTGTTTGGAATGAAAAAATGTGAACTTTCCCACAGAGCAGGAATTCCAGATCCTGACCAGCTCCAGTGCTAGGTACTAAATGTGCACATACTGACAGTTCCTATCCCAAAGAGCTTGCTTTCTAAATAGATAAGACAGACAAAAGGAGGGAATCTAAATAAAATTAATCCTCCCCTTGGGTTCATTGATATGCAAAGATGGGGACATATTCTGTGTAAGTTGCCTTTTTTCACACGTCAGTCAGAATACCTCCTTAGTACACAACAGCAGAGAAGAAGATGGGCTTGGTTAATGCATTGCCCATGCAGTATATCCTTAGTGGAGCTTGCTTTATGGAGCTCTCCCAAACTATCAACAGCAAGCACTAGCCAATAGATGGTGGGCGTGCACCGCAGGGGAATAGAAAAGTGCTCTCCAGAGTGCAAAATGCTGGCCTTCTCTGTTGTGTTCTGTCTTGGCTAGCAGAAACCTTAGAGTAAGTCACTCATCTGGCACTCTTTCTGTTCCCTGGTGCTTGATTTGGCCCATAGTGTATATATGTAATGAAATACCTCAGTGGTGATGTCATTTATTTTTATAATATTCTTTTTGTCTGATAATATTCTCCTTTTTCCTCCTCTCACTTTGGTAGTGTAACAGGGTCTCCATAGCGTCCCTGAATATCCAGCCCCTTGGCCCTGCTCCTCAAAGACTCAGGGACACTCCAAACTGGTGCAACTCCAATGCTCTTTATTTATGTCCATTTCCCATCACTAGTTTTCTACTATACACAGGCTATTTACAATGGCTTGGCCTAACACAGACCTGGTCAGCAATAGAGTAGCAGGCTCTTCTCTCTCCCTGAGCCTCCCAGCCTTATAGCTCCTACCTAATGAGGCTGGCAGATGCAGTCAGTGATTAGGCAAACCTAGGCTATTTACCCAGCTCCAATCCATTTCCCCTGATTGGGGCTGGAGTGGCAGGAGCTGATTGAGGCTCTCCCAGCAGTGTTCTGCCACAGGTAGCTTCCTACTGACTGCACATTGTTGTTTTTTTCCCCCGGGCTTGGACTTTATCTGTTTCTCTCTTTCTGCGGGGAGCCTCTCTTCTGCTTCTTTAGCACAGACACTGTGATTTTAGCAGGACCGGCTCCAGGGTTTTTGCTGCCCCAAGCGGCAGGGGAAAAAAAAAAAAAGCCGCTATTGGCGGCAGCTCCACCGCGCCACATTCTTCTTCGGCGGGAATTCGGCGGCAGGTGCTTCCTTCCGAGAGGGACCCGCCGCCGAATTGCCACCGAACAGCCCGACCTGCCGCCCCTTCCCCTTGGCCGCCCCAAGCACCTGCTTGCTGGGCTGGTGCCTGGAGCCGGCCCTGGATTTTAGCAATTCATTCAGTTTCAGACTAAAAAAAAAAAAGAGTATAATGCCACATGGAAATATCAGCTCTCTTAGTGTGCCCAGAGTTGTTAATTGTATTAGAAGACCCATGATTTTTGAGTGAAGAAAGTGAACATCAGTGTCTTAAAGGCGAGGCAACTTGTACTGGGTGAGGCAGGTAACTTGCAAAGAGAAGCGTTAGCACTGCTAATGGCGTTGGGGGATGAGGTCAGTAGCCATTTTCACCAATAGATCCTTGGGATGTGAAGGAATGAAACGTATTATGAGAATCACAGGGTAGGATTGCTCTGATGGCATTAATCTTTTAAGTAGACAATTCTGATTTATTATGTTGCTCTTAACTTATGATGGGCACTCCACTCATACCTTATATTCTAGGGTGCGAATGGGATACAATTCCAGATCTGGTTCTGCGGACCTCTAAAGGTTCTGAGATAGGGGCATTCTGTGTGCTATACAAGATGTTGAAACTATTGGATATTATTTATTTATGAGTCCTTATTGTACTAGGGCATTGTCAAACACACAGAAAAATTCACCTAGAGAGCCAGTAAGCTCACACGCACCGGTTGGAATTTCACTCTAGAAATATAACCCATTAAAGAACCTATATTTTTCACTTGACATGTAATTCAATTTAATATTCAATCTCATTTTACATAATAAGAAACTTGTGATTAAAGAAGACTAAATGGTTCTATGAAAGGACAGTGAGATGTTCTTTCTGTGTTCAAGGGTGAACAAGATCAAACATATCACTATTTCATTGGAACAGATCTGACTGGGCAGCAGTAGTCTTTGCAGCACAATACCAACAGTTGTTTCAGAAATGCTGTTTGGTGTTCAGACCATGATTTGCTGTTTGAACTTCACAGGCTTGGATCCACAGTGGTCATCAGCAGCTATCTCATTACCCCCAAATGTTTAGCCTTGTCTAGCTTGTTTTCTATGTTCTCTTCCTCCTATTCTCAATTAACTTATTTACATTTTCAAAGTTTAAAAAAAATGCAAGTTCAATTTTGAGATGTTACTATCATTCCTGTTTTTTTTTATCAAAGCAAGCATACAACTTTCATATTATTGCTAATTTTGCTTGGAACTGCAATAGCTCATGAGTAACAGTCATGTAAATCAAACTGGCTAGGGGCACAATCCCGCCACCCTTTCTCACATGAACAAATCTGTTGATTTATGCAGCAACTACTGGAATGAGCTAGGGGTGTGATGTAGCATTGGTCTACACCCCTTTTTTATTTTTAAGGGTGCCTTTTATACATTCCCATTTGTATCTTTGCAAAGCAAAATTCATTTTTTAGTACCAGTGATTTTGTTTTAATCCCTGTTTCCTCAGTCTGCGTCACATGAGGCGGTGATGCTACCAGCATATCAGTACCACCTATTGATTGACCCAGTTCTGCTACAAGGATCTCTGCAATACATAGCTCCTACCAAAGATGGCTATGGCTCAAACAGCTGGTGCTGTTACAAGATCATTTTAGTTTACTCTTTTGGATAACAGCCACTCTGCCGAGGAACTTCTTGCCTGTCATGCCAACAGACAGGAACTCACTGGTCATCAGCACAGTGATGATTTGGGAAGAAGCAGCTTTCTCGGGAGTTCTAGGCCCAGTCTCTTGCATCCAGTAGGAATTATTAGCAAAAGCAACCCATCAGGAATGTTCATACATGCCACTCTAGACACTGTATGTTTTGTTAATGCTTTAAAAATATTTCCATGTTCAAATGGTCCAAGTCACTTTGCTGTGAACAATGTTATTCATGCATTATAATTTCCCCGAGATGGCATTTCCCTAGGACATCAGGAACTAGCCATAAAATGGAATATATAAAATGTCTCAGACAGAAACAACAAGTAGAGGCGTTTTGCTATAGACTGGGAAGAAACATACGGTAACAAAGGTAGGGTAATGTGCAGTAAAATTACTTGCCTTTGTGAGCTGGCACAAAATATAATTAAAATAAAGAACTGACATCTTATGTGACAGAACCTGAGTAGGCAGCACAGCATTTATCACCTCCTGTTCACTAGCTTTTCTCTTTTAAAATTAGTGAGATTTATCTTATATGACGCCTACTCATGGGTCTTGGCATAAACTAAAAACAAAAAAACCTATGGTGTAAAATAGAACATTAGCCTCCTTTGCCCAGCACACAGTGTTGACTTAAACCAGAAGGAACAAATTCATCCCTAGTGTCAGTTAAATGAAGTTATACTAGGGATGAATTTGGCCCCCATAGTTTTTTTTCCTGGCCTTTCTATTTCTACTGGAAATAAGCAGAATGTGGGAACTACGCACTATAATGAGCTGTTTGCCGGAGAATTAGAACCAGATTTTGATCTCAGTTTCACTGATGTAAATCCAGAATAATTCCGCCAAAACCAGTTGAATTATTCTGGATTTATGCCAATGTAACCTTAATCAGAATATCTTCCTTGGATTTCAGTGAAGAGGGACTTGTGACATGTGGAAAACAGAAATAGATACTGCTGTCTGGCTCTTAGGCTGTGCATGCTGGCTTGCCTGGTTCTTTGTGCTGAGTTTACCTGATTGTTTGTTTGTTTCAGCCAGTTGCTGCAAAAGAAACCAATGGTATTTCCACCCGAGAGCTCCCTGGTCTGGTCTGATTCTGAAACAAGTAGTATAAAACCATTATGGGGGGGAAATAAAAACAGCAGGAATTGTTAATTGAAAGTTTTTGTGATACAAGTGCTGATAACTGTCACTGAGTAGGAGGGCTACAGGAGAAGAGGAGTTGTTATATAAACATATTTATTAAATCAGAGCTCACAACAGAGATCAGGTAACAGTACACACTGTACAGTAGCTTTATTTACTGGCTTAAAACCCTCTCTTTACATGGGGGAACTGGTGAGAATGTGCAGGTGGGCTGAGTCACTTTAAAATGCCCATACTTCCACCCCAACACAACATCAAATTGGGAGCTCTGAAAGCAGCTGTGAAGTAGGAACAAACATGCAAGGTGATAATGTGCCCATTATGAAGCTCTCTGTATCCCAGAAATAAGGACCAGTGGCATGAGCACACCATTTGTCTGTGCACTGAATTATGTACTGTACAGAGTGTCCTTTTGCATTTTAGTAAATAAAACACAGTAATGACACATGGCTGGGCAAAGCAAAGATTGCTGATGTTAGGTCTCATGATGGAGAGAACGTAGCTTGTAAACAGCTGCAGTGAATATTTGGAATAACAATTCCTTGTGACAGGCTCTACATTCAGGAATTAACTAGGGAGCTTGATCCGGCATTGACTACAATGAGAGTTTGGGGTGAATGAGTACTATGTGATCAGTCTACTATATTTTATTCGGATTATCTGTCCTATCTAATCTATTTAGTAATTTATTAAAAACATAAGAATGGCCATGCTGGGTCAGAGCAATGGTCCATCTAGCCCACTAACCTGTCTTCTGACAGTGGCCAGTGCCAGATGCTTCAGAGGAAATAAACAGAACAGGGCAATTATTGAGCGATTGATCCCCTGCCATCCACTCTCAGCTTCTGGCAGTCAGAGATTTAGGGACACCCAGAGTATGGGATTTCATCCCTGACAATCTTGTCTAATTAAATAACCATTGATCGAACTATCCTCCATGAATTTATCTAATTCTGTTTTGAACCCAGTTGTACTTTTGGCCTTCACAACATCCCCTGGCAATGAGTTCCACAGGCTGACTGTACATTGTGTGAAAAAGTACTTCCTTATGTTTGTTTTAAACTTACTGTTTATTCATTTCATTGGGTGACCCCAGGTTCTTGTGTTATGCGAAGGAGTAAATAACACCTCTTTATTCATTTTCTTCATACCATTCATGATTTTATAGACCTCTGTCATATCATCCCTTAGACCTCTCTTTTCTAAGATGAACAGTCCCAGTCTTTTTAATCTCGCCTCATATAGAAGTTGTTCCATACCCCTAATCATTTTTGTTGCCCTTGTCTATACTTTTTTCAATTCTAATATATTGTTTTTGAGATGGGAGGACCAAAACTGCAGGCAGTATTCAAGGTGTGGGCATACTATGGATTTATATAGTGTCATTATGATCTTTTCTGTCTTATTACATATCCCTTTTTTAATGGTTCCTAACAGTGTGTTAGCTTTTTTGACTGCTGTTGCATATTGAGCAGAGGTTTTCAGAGAACTATCCACAATGATGCCAAGATCTTTCTTGAGTGGCAACAGCCAATTTTATATGTATAGTTGGGATTATGTTTTCCAATGTGCATTTTCCTTTGCATTTATCAACATTTATTTTCATCTGCCATTTTGTTGCTCACTCACCCAGTTTTGTGCAATCCCTCTGTGATCCTTTGCAGTCAGCTTTGGACTTAACTATCTTGAGTAAATTAGTAGTACTCTGATTATTATCTATTTGTTTTGTGGTAGCATCTAACAACCACAATCTGGAATAGGAGCCCCATTGTGATAGGCACTGTACAAACATAATAAAAGTGCCCGCCTTCATAAGAGCTTACGAACTACTAGGCTGTCAAGAGAGGACAGGTGAAGAAACACATGCACACACCCAGTGGGAAAGGACAAGGCAACAGTGAAACAATCATTTTAAGATCAGCAGTCACAGCACATCAACTGCCTAGCCATTGTTGAGATTTTTTTGGCCTCATGTTCCAGTAGACTCTTTAAATCAATGGAACTTTTTAAGAGTGGCCCTAGTAGTTACATATTAGTGACACGCAGTGATCAGCCTCAAATACAAGTTCACATACATACATAGTTTTACCACAAATGAACAATGGGGTACATAATGGTACACTCACTCACTATTACGTATAACAACATTATTCCCAAGAAACAACAATAACAAGAAGTTTACCAACAATTTGCACTCTCAGTTGAGATGTAACCAATATAGCCCACTTAACAGTGTCACTTATGACAAAATGTTTAGATCCCAAATCTGGATAATAAGAATAATACATTTTAAAAAGTGCTACAATTGTTCTGTTTCATTGACATTTGCATTTCTTTGTAGTAAATAAGAATAAGGTCAGGGAGAAAACATGAAGAAAGGAATGTCCTTTGAACATGAGCTTTAAGCACAATGTAGAAGAAGTGTATCCTAAAAAAGGCCTGAACATATTAATTGAAATCTTTCGTACACTGGGGATTCCATTGGTAAACCAACCTGGCCAAAACAGTTAATTGAATAAATGTGTATGGTGTAAAACAGGGGTAGGCAACCTATGGCACACATGCCAAAGGCGGCACATGAGCTGATTTTCAGTGGCACTCACACTGCCCGGGTCCTGGCCACCGGTCTGGGGGGCTCTGCATTTTAATTTAATTTTTAAATGAAGCTTCTTAAACATTTAAAAAATCTTATTTACTTTACATACAACAATAGTTTAGTTATATATTATAGACTTATAGAAAGAGACCTTCTAAAAATGTTAAAATGTATTACTGGCACGCAAAACCTTAAATTAGAGTGAATAAATGAAGACTCGGCACACCACGTCTGAAAGGTTGCCGACCCCTGGTATAAAAGCTGGAACTCCAGAGTGCCATCTCCATCTGTCAATGTTATTTTGATAAGAGAATAGGTATATTTTGATAAGAGAAGTGATCAATAGGTACTTGTATCCTGGTAACCTACAAAGAGTGGAAAAATGTTAGTGACAGCGTTCTGTAACAAGATAAGTGTGTTTAGCTTGAAGCTATGCTTCATATATACATGTTTTCATGTAAGCACATAGGGAAATGAAGTTCCAGGAAAAAGAGTAAATATTTAAAGATCACTGATGAAGTATTGTTTTCTGCTTTCATTTGGGTCATGAAAGAATGATGGATGGTGTTCCTTTTTCTTTTCTGGGCCATATTTTCAACATCCACTCTGCTCTCTATTTTTAATGTTCTTTTTCCTTATTGTCACTACTTTTACTCATCCTTCTAACTTCTAAGGTTATCAGATATTCAAATTCTGCACCATTACTTCAGATTCCTATTCTCTTATCTTATTATTTTTTAATTTATGATGAGAGTACTGCTATCAGAGAATGGTGGCTGTGCTCCCTAACAATCCATGTGCAGTGCGGGAAGGTTTCTTGCATTCTCTCCCCAACTTGTGTACTTGTGTAGGGCTAGCCACCAAGCCCCAAATCTACAGCATTTGACAGTATGTGTTTAAGACAGACACTACATAACAATTTATGGATTATTATCAATAATAGTATTTCCACCTCCCGCTCTTATCTTTGCACCTTTTCCTTGCTGTGCCTTATGCATAGAAAAGTCTCCTTCTTTCGCATGCCACTCAATTGCCTCCTCTGCATTGAAATCCCTCCTCACAACACACTCAAAACCTTTTCAGTGATAATCTGCCAAAGAAGGGAAGTATAATAAATGAATAAATAGATAAATAATCCCTGTATTATGAGATTGGATTTTATTTGGTCCACCAGTGGATAATTATGTGTCTGATCTATATCATCTGTCTAATTTAAACTCTAAATTCTTTAAAAAGAACAGGAGTACTTGTGGCACCTTAGAGACTAACAAATTTATTAGAGCATAAGCTTTCGTGGGCTACAACCCACTTCTTCGGATGCAAGCTTATGCTCTAATAAATTTGTTAGTCTCTAAGGTGCCACAAGTACTCCTGTTCTTTTTGCGGATACAGACTAACACGGCTGCTACTCTGAAACCCATCTAAATTCTTTGGAGGCAGGAGCTGAATCTTCCTGTTTGTAATGTGCAGTGCTGAACACATGGCTGACGGTTAACTTATATACATCGGCTGAACTATATTATGCCTAACATCCAAGTTTGCCACCACAGAACATCATCTTGTGGCCCCTGGAAAAATGCCTTAAGTTTGTAGATCTGAACTATGGACAGGACATTCCGGGGTTTTTTTTATCATTCTATTTCCAGTTCACATATACAGTGTCCACCACTGAGCTGTGAGAAGGAACTTCCTGGATTTAGGAGAAATGTGTGGAACAACTCAGGCCACTGTACAGTCTATCAGTATGGATGCTCGAAAGCATGCCTATTCCATTGTCTCAAACAATGCTGCCTCTGCTGGTGATGCCTATTCTCTCAGTTGGGAGGGAAGAAAAGTACACACATAGGAACCCAACCACTTTTGCTGGTCACTGGAATTGGTCCTTGACAAGGGCTGTGCATAGTTTCCAGGGGCAACAGAAAGACTGTTTGCCAGTGGTGTAGTGGTACCACAAGAGGTTGGTGAACTAAGCTAAATGAGAAGTGAGTAAACTGTTTAACGGCGTTTACCCTTCACTACACGACTGCTGTTTTCTGCTGCTGGATCACCCCAAGGTTCACAGAGAACGTCTAAGATCTCCAGCTATGCAGCATCTCTGTTAGGTGTGAGGTTTTCAAACTCACACAGCTCTTATTAATTTCAGTGGAAGTTGTGTAGCTAAATCTCCTGCCCGGCTTTGAAAATCTCCACCTGTAGTTCTTAGAATTATTATTTTCTTTGCACAGGTTATGAAAACAAATGTTTGTCAGATTTTCGTGCCTCACTGATGTGGTGACTGCTTTCCCATTCCCCTTGGCTAATTCTGAAAAAGGGGTTTTCCCCTTTTCTCTCCTTCTCTGCCTCTTTATGACTGTCAGTTATTTTGGGATCAATAGCTGCCACTATTTGTAAGCATTCCCAGTACATTTCAGGTACCCATGATAGCTGCCAGCAGCCTTTCTGGGGAGGCGCTATTTTGAAAAGGAGATAAGGTCCAGAGCAGGAAGGAGATTGCAATCAAGATGTTACCTACTCCTTCCTAGCTCTGCCATCACTGAGGCTGGAGTATTTCTCTTCAAGGTGCCCATTAGTGGCAATCAACTATTTTGAGACTCCATTCCAGATGTCTTCCACTGGCAAATTTCAGAAAAATAAAACTATAAAATAGAAAAATGCCTTAGAACAATGTTCCTATACTTGCTGCTGGGCAGGCAATAAGGCTTATGCTATTAAAAAAGAGCCAATGAACATACATTGGTAAACATGTGAGTGGCTGAGTGGTAATGAGCAAAGAGCTCATTTGATTTTATTTAGTTTTATTGATATTGCTCCACTAAGAGTGGTAATCTTAATATAACTAAAGAGCTAGCAACAATATTTTCCTTCATATCTGTCTTATGGTTTGTGGTTGCTATTATACCAGTCGGAATTCAGGCTGGATCAAAGACGAAAAGTTTAATGAACCAGGGACTTCTTTAACATTTCTTGTTCCACATCTAGCCATTGGATTAAAAGAACTTTCATGTTCTTCTAGAAGAAAAAGTGTCAACCCTCCATAAGACTTACACAAGCCTGAGGATCCCAGTTGGACTCAGTACCAGAGGGCCAAGATTATACAACACAACAGTCTTTATCGTCTTAACTTTTGCTTGCATCTGCACTTCTAAACAAAATACGATGATTCACAGCTTTGTGCTCAGCTGAATAAATTGAATGTTTTTTTACTCTGAAAATGCTGACTCTAAATGTACTTGGAATTCTCTCTCTACTTTGTTACCCCTTTAAAAATAAAAGTAACAAAATAAAATATTTGCTTGTAGTGACTCGGTGTGGCTCCCCTCCTGCCCAGCAGAGGGAGTGCCCTTACAGACACCCAAGTGGGCGGAGCCTCCGCCACCTGTTCCCGCCCCCCGGAAGTCAAGGGGCGGGACAGGAAGTATAAAAGCCGGCCGCCAGAGCTCAGTGCGGCCCCAGCCACCGCAGGGAGCAGACGTACGGCGGGGAGCTCGTGGCCGGGAGACCTCCGAGGCCCGAGGCCCTGGCCCTAACTGGCCGGAGTTACCCCGAGCCCACTACGAGGAGGAACCACCGGAGCCCGTCCGCTCCCGTCGTTGGGAGGAGCCGGTGGAACTCCCCCACACCAACCCCGAAGGCGAGACGCCACCGGAGCCCCTCCGGCCCTGCTGTTACCCGGAGGAGCCGCCCGAGCTCAATTGGCCGGATTTCCCTGAGGAGCTGCCGGACCTGCCACCAAGCCCCGGCCGAGAGGAACCCATGCTGGTGGACTGGACTGGGCCCGGCGCCACGGACGAGGTAGGCCCTGAGGGGGAACCCGGAAGTAGCCCGGGGGTAGCCGACCCCGGTCAGGCTATAGATACGTATGAGCCGATGTCAGTGTGTTTCGGTTCGGACACCCCACTGACTCGCAGCGGCAGTGGCCGCTGCTAGGGCCCCGGCCTGGGATGCAGTGGAGTGGGTGGGCCTGCGTCCCCCCCGCCACCCCACTTACGGGTGGCAGGCTTCCCCCTCACCCAACGCTCAGGCACAGGGTCCTGGGCCTATCCTCATCACTATATTGTTATATTGTTGCTCAGCCCCTGCACCAAAGGGCCTGAGCTCCCTAGACTGTGATACTGTTGCTCAGCCCCTGCACCAGAGGGCCTGAGCTCCCTAACTGTTTGTTTGCTCAGCCCCTGCCTGAGGGCCTGAGCCCCCTGAACTAACTCTTTGTTTGTTCCACAGGTAGTGAGTCGGTGTGGCTCCCCTCCTGCCCAGGAGGGTCGAGCCCCGGCACGAACCTTCTACATTGCTCAAGAATCTTAAAATGATAGAAAACATTTGGTTCTAACTCTAAATTAAAAAAACAACAACAGCTTTCAGCTTCAGTCCAGTCTGATAACATTTCTCTCCAGAATGTGTCCAACAGCAAAGCTCGACCCCAGTCCTTCCCTTGTATGGCATAGTCCTGTGTTCTCCCTAGGCCCACTTTAGTCTTTGAGGTGATGGGGTGTCTGGTTTCCATTGGGTCTCCTCAAAGACACATTCCTGCATCCAGGGAATATTACTGGTCTACTAAAATAACATATGTAGCAAGCTTTTTTTCCTAGACTTAAATCAATGGGACTATTTGCAGTCTAAGGTGCTACTGAATGTAAGCGTGGCAGAGCCTGGTTCATAATTTGCTTTAGCAGATCTTTTCCTTTCAGATAGTTACTTTCTCTATTACACCAGTTACCCTACTGCCCACAACTGTGGCCTATTGGTAAAGTTCATCAACATAGCAGAATCTGGATCACACAATTGGCTGCATAATTTAATTTGTTGTCATTGAAAAAAATTCCTGAAATGTCCATGAGCTTCAAAGGAGAAAATGCCCACATCATAAAATACAACGAAAACAGCTGTATTATACAACTCCCCCGGCCCCCACACCGCACCATGTCAATCCCTTGAAAATATAAGGCAAGTCAGATTTAGAACCTTTAATGAGAAAAAGTACATTGTGTGAAGTTTCTAATAAAAACCATAATGATCTCACAGAGACTGACAAAAATTACTCATGCTCTCATGGGCTTTTAAAGAGAGACTTATCACAATCCTAAATATAGTGCTGTTCAGAAATGTGTTTGGGTGAAGGAAAGTGGGCTAGTGGTTGCATGGCTGCAAAGAGGCTGGTTTTATACCAGGTCTACAGTAGAAGAAGCTTGGGATTTTCCCAGAGGACTAGGATTTAATTAAATGAACTTGAATTACAAGAAAGTTCTGTACTGTATGAAGGAGTACATACATCTATCACAGCTAGCACAAGCTAACATTAGACATGGTAATTAAATTCAAGTGCTTTAGCAGTGGGACAAAATGAGAGGTAAAAAAACACCTTATTGTACTGTACTTTCTTTCACATATTCTGGAAAGGTACTTTGCCACTAATATTCAGAGATGAGGCTACCTGGATGCATTTGCCTGATTTCAGTAAAATTTTCCAAAGCATCTAATGGTCTTAGCTACACGGGTCTCATTTACAGGAGTGATTTAGGAACTTAAGAGCCTAAATTGCTTTGGCTTTCAATGACACTCTTGAATAAGAGTAGAGCTGTTGATTAATCGCAGTTAACTCACGTGATTGACAAAAAAATTAATTGCAATTAAAAATATTAATTGCAATTAAATCACACTGTTAAACAATAGAGTATCAATTGAAATGTATAAAATAATTGTGAATGTTTTACCACATTTTCAAATATATTGATTGCTATTACAACACAGAATACAAAGTGCACAGTGCTCACTTTATATTATTATTTTTGATTAAAAATATTTGCATTGTAAAAAATGATAAATAAAATAAATAGTATTTTTCAATTCACCTCATACAAGTACTGTAGTGTAATCTCTTTATCATGAAAGTGCAACTTACAAATGTAGATTTTTTTTTTGGTTACATAACTGCACTCAAAAACAAAACAATGTAAAATGTTAGGAGCCTACAAATCCACTAAGTCCTACTTCTTGTTCAGCCAATCACTAAGGCCTGGTCTACACTAACACCCCAATTCGATCTAAGGTACGCAACTTCAGCTACGTGAATAACGTAGCTGAAGTCGACATACCTTAGTTCGAATTTACCGCGGTTCAGACGCGGTCCACACACGGCAGGCAGGCTCCCCCGTCGACTCCGCGGTACTCCTCTCGCTGACGTGGAGTACCGCAGTCGACGGCGAGCACTTCCTGGTTCGAATTATCGCGTCCACACCAGACGCGATAAATCGAACCCGGAAGTTCGATTGCCAGCCGTCGAACTACCGCGGTAGTGTAGACAAGCCCTAAGACAAACAAGTTTGTTTACATTTATGGGATATAGTGCTGCCCTCTTCTTGTTTATAATGTCACCTGAAAGTGAGAACTGGTGTTTGCATGGCACTTTTGTAGCCAGCAATGCAAGGTATTTACATGCCAGATATGCTAAACATTCATATGCCCCTTCATGTTTCGGCCACCATTCCAGAGGACATGCTTCCATGCTGATAACACTCGTTAAAAAAATATTGTGTTAATTAAATTTGTGACTGAACTCCTTGGGGGAGAATTATATGTTTCCTGCTCTGTGTTTTACACACATTCTGCCATATATTTCATGTTATAGTAGTCTTGGATGATGACTAAGCACATGTTCATTTTAAGAACACTTTCACTGCAGATGTGACAAAATGCAAAGAAGGTACCAATGTGAGATTTCTAAGGATAGCTACAGCACTCGACCCAAGGTTTAAGAATCTGAAGTGCCTTCCAAAATCTGAGGGACAAGGTGTGGAGCACGCTTTCAGAAGTCTTAAAAGAGCAACACTCCGATGTGGAAACTACAGAACCCGAGCCACCAAAAAAGAAAATCAACCTTCTGCTGGTGGCACCTGACTCAGTTGATGAAAATGAACACGCGTTGGTCTGCACTGCTTTGGATCGTTATCGAGCAGACCCCATCATCAGCATGGACACACGTCCTCTGGAATGGTGGTTGAAGCATCAAGAGACATGGATCTTAGCGCATCTGGCACATAAATATCTTGCGACACTAGCTACGACAGTGCCATGCAAACACCTGTTCTCACTTTCAGGTGACATTGTAAACAAGAAGCAGGCAGCATTATCTCCTGAAAATGTAATCAAACTTGTTTGTCTGAGCGATTGACTGAACAAGAAGTAGAACTGAGTGGACTTTTAGGCTGTAAAATTTTACATAGTTTTATTTTTGAATGCAGGTTTTTTGTACATAATTCTACATTTGTAAGTTCAGCTTTAATCATAAAGAGATTGCACTACAGTACTTGTATAAGGTGAATTGAAAAATATTATTTCTTTTGTTTATCATTTTTACAGTGCAAATATTTGTAATAAAAATAATATAAAGTGAGCACTGTACACTTTGTATTCTGTGTTGTAATTGAAATCAATATATCTGAAAATGTAGAAAACATCCAAAAATATTTAAATAAATGGTATTTTATTATTGTTTAACATTGTGATCAATCATGATTAATTTTTTTAATCATTTTGACAGCCCTAAATAAGAGCAGAAGTCACTTTTGAAAATGGGACTTAAACTCCTTTTAGAAACTTCTGAAAATGCTACCCTCTCCATTGAAGCAAGCAGGCCTGAAGGAATTTACTACATGTTAAAATTCATTCAACGCTATGACACAGCCTTGTACCAAATCCCGACAAAAACAGTCATCATAGTGAGCGTGAAGTAAAGAAGTAATACTTCTACAAGAGTGCATATGTGACACGTGCAACGCCTGACTGAAAACAGTTTGTTTCTTTATTTAGTACTTGTCTACATGGGGGGGAGTGTAAATCTGCAGCTAAAAATCAATGTGCAATATATGCAAGTGCAGTAATAGCGTGCCCATGGGACAGTGTGCCCTCTGTCAATACACATCATTGTGTGCACACATGCTGTGAGCTGAGGGTGTGGCATTCTTGGATGGTATCCCATGCTCCTTTGCCTTACTGCGGAGCAGTGTGCATTCTGGGATTTTTCTTGCTGTGCATTGTGGGATGTACAGTGCGGGTCAGGCTTGTTTAATTTTTTTAAAAATCCCATTTATTTGACTCCACCCTGCACTTTTAAGGGCATGCTAGCATCATTTCTGAACTGCTGTCAGCCAACATGTACTCAACAATGCTCTGTGGCTCTACGTTGGCAACCTTGAATATGTGGAGGCTGCTTGGGCTGTATTTCAGCATCCAAAGCCAGATGAATTTGGCTTTGGACTTCATCTGCTGCACCAGCAAGTGGATGATGTGGTGGTGGCAGCGGTGGCAGTCGCAGCAGCAACAAGATCTTCAGTGATGGTGGAACCGGGAGGTGGCTGAGGAAGAAGAGGAAGACACCGAGCAACTGAGAGTAGAGGACCAATTCCTGGAGCAGCTTCACAGCATACAATGCTGTTTCTGCACTTGGCAGGCCAGTGAGTCTTGGTGGGAAAGGACTGTTCTGCACACCTGGGATGACCAGCAGTGGCAAGAGAATGTCAGGGTCGCAAAGGCAATCATTTTGGAGATAGGCACTGAGCTGACCCTGGAGCTGCAGCGGCAGCGTTCCGACATGTGATGCCCCATACCTGTGGACAAACAGGTCACAATTGCCATCTGGAAGCTGGCCACCCCAAATGCTACTGCTTCATAGCAAACTAGTGTGGCATGGGGATACTGCCCATTGAAGCCATTGTCAGGTAATGCTATACTGTTGCACCAGGTCATGAAGGGTTGTGCTCAGGAGATTGGTTTTGTATGCATGGGGTTTCCAAACTGAATGGGGAGAGGTGATGGAATTCTTGTGCCTATTATTTCCCTTCCTGCTCCACCTTCCCTGCCTGCCAGGGCTCAGAATTCATAAACAGAAAGGCTTGTTGACCACCATAGCAGGCTTACAGACATAAATGCTGGGTAGCCCAGAAGGGTCCATGGTGCTAGCATCCTTTGGAACTCAGCTCTATTTAAGTTTAAGGGAGAAAGGATTGTTTGACCCCAGGACCATGATGGACAATAATGGTGTAGACATTGCTCTGGTTATCCTGGGAGACCCAGTTTATCCTCTGCTTCCTTCACTGATGCAGCCATTCATGGGCTGCTTACACAGAAGGAAGGAACTGTTTAACTACTGCCCCTCAGTATTTGAAGAATGGTGGTAGAGTGAGCATTTGGCCATTTGAAAGGGAGATAGCACTGTTTATGGAATAGATTAGGAGCAGCAAAACCACCAACCTCCCTCCCCCCCCCCCACCAAAAAGCCCTCCTCCAACATCACACGGATTATAGCAGTATGTTGTGTTTTGTACAATGTTTATGAGGATAAGCACAAAACCTCAAACAGCCAAGGTAATATTGTCAGGGATGCCTCCTGCTCTTATTTTGAATCGCAGGCCTGAAATTATGCAGTGGTTCATCCAGCGGTTAACCTGTGGAGGGGGATTGGAAGTTTTTTGTGCAGTTCAGTGTTGTTTATGGGCAGTGGAAGTACAATGTTGTGGCAATCCCTATTGCACCTTATATCTTTGCCTACATGTGTTTGTAAAGCCTTATGAATTAGTGAAAACGTAATAATGTTCTGTGTGAAAATGAACTGTTGACTCCTTAGGGAATGAAGTTTTAAAGGTTTTTATTATTAAACAATCTATGTAACAAGCTGAAATGATGGTTTTTAATTAGATGGAACAATATATTAAAAACCAATCTAACTACAAAGAACCCTTTCATTAGACTGGGAGTGAAACAAAACAGTAAAGTGCAACAGTGCAGGGCACAATGCAAAGACCATGTGGGTGTACAGGCAAAGTCTTCCCTCTGACTTCCTGGTTCATCAGACTTCTGGTGTAGTGCAGAGGTACAAAGTTATCAGGGGTGACAGAGGGCTCAAAAGAGCTGGGGTATCAAGTACCACTGTTTCTCAGTGCCCTAAGCTAGGGATCTATCTGCATCTCCCTTCCCATACTGTCTTTGGCCATGCAACACTTTCCCTTGGCAACTGCCACACTGTCCTTTGCCAGTACAGCAAGCTCCGTGGAAAGCTCCTTGTCAGATTCCTTCTCAGCCCTCAGATACTGCCTCCACCTCTCCTCTATTTTCAGTTTTCTGGGGACTCTGTAATGATGTCTGAAAACATTTCGTCATGAGTTTTCCATTTTCTCCCCTTCAGGTTTGCCAGTAGCTGAGCCATTGATAAGGGCCCTGACCTTGAGTGCTGTGAGGGTATTAAAAATGACAAGCCGTTATTGTTTATATCCTAGGGAGGCTGTGATAACATTTCTTTTTACATTTCTGGCTTTACCTGCTTGAGCTTTTTCCTAATCTGGGGGAAACCTCAGAAATGGTAAGTGATGTGTGAGTTGGGATTTTTGTCTGTGCAGTATATGCTGTTTGGCTTTGCTGATGTGCTTTGGAGGCTGGAGGGGTGGGGGTGGTTTGGGAATTATGTGCCCACTCTGGGGATGGGGTAGGAATTATGTTCCTGGTCCGACTTTGCAGTTTTGCAGTGCTGTGGAGGTGCTTATGTGGTGTCCGAGGTGTTAGTGGGGCGAGTCTGCGGGTGAGCTGGATAGTAATTGCCTCTACATCCACTTTAGGCAGTCCCGACTCTGGGTGATGTTACTCTGAGGCAGGTGACTAGGTGGCAGAGAATGGCCATATTCACCAAGGCAAAGGGCAGACCAGTGAGATACACTGTGAGATATGCTGTGAAGTTATTCACCAAGATGCCCCTACCCCAGAAGAGCTCCCGGAGTGGGAGCAGCTATAACTTTGGAGAAGGCTTTGAGCTATTCCTCTTACTCTCTGAAGAAAAATGAAACAATTTCTCAGCCTTAGATTTTGCTTTATCTCCCCTGCAGATGTGTTGAAAGTGCAGAGAAAAATAGATAGGGTTCTGCAATGATTGCCTGAAGCATTCACTGTTACCAGTTAGTAAGAATGCATGTTACATGGTTGTTATAAGGAGGAGGGAGAAAAATTGTTCTCCGTAACCTCTGAGGATAGGACAAGAAGCAATGGGCTTAAATTGCAGCAAGTGCGGTTTAGGTTGGACATTAGGAAAAACTTCCAGTCAGGGTGGTTAAGCACTGGAATAAATTGCATAGGGAGGTTATAAAATCTCCATCATTGGAGATTGTCTAACCTGCTCTTAAAAAAACACCTGTCAGGGATGGTCTAGATAATACCTTGTCCTGCCACGAGGGCAGGGGACTGGACTAGATGACCTCTCAAGGTCCCTTCCAGTCCTATGATTCTGTGATTCTGTGTTACAGGGCATTTATACCCAGGGCCAGCTCCAGGGTTTTGGCCGCCCCAAGCAGCCAAAAAAAAAAAAAAAGCCGCGATCGCGATCTCCGGCGGCAATTCGGTGGGAGGTCCTTCGCTCCAAGCGGGAGTGAGGGACCGTCCGCCGAATTGCCGCCGAATAGCTGGACGTGCCGCCCCTCTCCGGAGTGGCCGCCCCAAGCACCTGTTTGCCAGGCTGGTGCCTGGAGCCGGCCCTGTTTATACCTCAGCGGGGAGCTGTACTCTTTGTAGCTCTACAGGCATGCAATGTGCATGTCCACCTCATATAAAGTGAGAACACTAACCAAACGTCTCAATAATAGTAAAACAAACAACAACACCCTGCTGTCTCCATAAACTTTTCCATTATGCACAAAAGAATGATTTTCATATTTGAGTCTGCCACAGGATGGGGGTGGAGAGCAGGGGCGGCTCTAGCTTTTTTGCCACCCCAAGCACGGCAGGCAGGCTGCCTTCGGCGGCCTGCCTGTGGGAGGTCCCCGGTCCCGCAGATTCGGTGGCATGCCTGCGGGAGGTCTGCTGGTCCCGCGGATTCGGCGTACCCGCTGCCGAATTGCCGCCGAATCCGTGGACCTCCCTCAGGCATGCCGCCGAAGGCAGCCTGACTGCCGCCCTCACAGGACCGGCAGGGCGGCCCCCGCGGCTTGCCGTCCCAGGCACGCGCTTGGAGCGCTGGTGCCTGGAGCCGCCACTGGTGGAGAGAGACTGCAGCTGGGCCATGATACTGGCTGCCATTTTGAGGTGGCAAATGGGGGGTGGGTGGGTGGGTGGGGAGGGGGTGAAAAATGCCAGGCAGGACAGTTGAGGGAAGGGGCCTGAAAATGGTCGGCAGTCGGGGCTTTAGCATAACATGGTGGCCAATTGCCCAGCTGGAGTAGCCCCCATTTTGGAAAGGTGTGTCGAGGGCTGACAGGACAGTGTGAGAGGAGGGAAGGAGATGGGGACTTCAGACTCAGAAAGGCTTCTAGCTCATATCCACCTACAGTGACTGCACCCATAGGCCTTCCAGAACAGAAGCTAGCACAGCAAAATCATCATCATCATCATTAATAAATTATTAAAAAAGAAAAAAAGACTTACATGTCCATGTGCTCTCAGTAGGATCTGCCTTTTTAGTCCTGGTCTGTGCTGCTGCCTTAGAATCAGGCTGGTTGCTTGGGGGCAGGGATTGGGCTCGCCTTCTATCTGTCCAGTGTCATGTTTCCAAGTTCCCAAATTGGTCCTGGCTTTACAGGAAGATCTCTACTGGCCTCCTCATGCTATAGCCTCTGATAATCTTGCTGGTCATCCTTGAGGGTGTGGGACTGAAGGTGGGAAGCAATTCCACAAGCTGCCTGGGTTGGGTAGTTATGTAAACTCCTGTCCAGCTCCTCAAAATATGGACAGATTACATGTCTTCTTCTGGACTTTCCCCCTGTCATCCCTTGTTTTAAGGTAGATCCTCTGTGCTCTTTTGCTCTGTATCCAGTAGTGTTCGGCATTTTGGTCATGGCATTTTGCAGACATTGGCCTACCTATTTCATAGAATTATAGAAATGTAGGGCTGAAAGGGACTTTGAGGGGTCATCAAGTCCAGCTCGCGTGCTGAGGCAGGATCAAGTAAATCTAGACTGTCCCTGACAGGTGTTTATCCACCATGTTCTCTGCCTCCAATGATCAAGATTCCACAGCCTGTCTTGGAAGCCTATTCCAGACCCTATCTTTACAGTTAGAAAAGTTTTCCAAATATCTAACTGTAGCAGTTCGCTGACTCACCACCGCGGCGCTTCCTGCTGGTCATCTGGGAATTAGCTCTTTTCCAGCACTCAGAGCTCCCCCTGCTGGCCAGCATCTCTCCTGCCTCAGGCCCCCATGTCCCTCTCGGACCTCAGTGCCTCTTACCTTGGGGTTCTTCCCACAGCAGGGGATCCCCAATCCCCTATATCCACCTTGCCTCAGTGGCTACTGCCAGTCATCATCTAGCCCCCTTTCTCTGGGGCAGACTGCAGTCTGTAATGGCCACTCATCACTGGCAAGGGTTTTGGACCTGCTGCCTCTGCCTATCCCTGGGCTGCACCTCCATAGCCCCAGTACCTCCTTAGGACTTTACCAAGGCCTCAGGCTGGGGAGTTGCCAGGCTGGAGCTCCCCAGCTCCTTTTGCCCTTTCCCAGCACTGCTCTGCTTCAGGTACCCTGTGCGCCAAGGCAGCTAGGTCCTTCCTACTCCAAAGCTAGAGAGAGACTGTTTACCCTCTGGCCTGGCAGCTCTTTTATAGGGCCCAGCCTGGCCCTGATTGGCTGCCTCCGAGCCTCTTCTTATTGGCTCTCAGCCCCAGCCCTCTCCAAGGGCTGGTTTTTAACACTTTCAGGGCCAGAGCGGGGTGACTGCCCCGCTACACTAACCTAAATCTTCCTTGCTGAGATTAAGCAGATGACTTCTTATTTTATGTGCAGTGGACATGGAGGACAATTGATCACCATCCTCTTTATAATAGCATTTAATATATTTGAAGACTGAGAAGGGGACCTGATAAGTCTTCTTTTCTCAAGACTAAACATGCCTATTTTCCTCATAGGTCAGGTTTTCTAAACCTTTTATCATATTTGTTGCTATTCTCTGGACTCTCTCGAATTTCTACACCTCTTTCCTAAAGAGTGGCACGCAGAATTGGACACAATAGATTAGCTGAGGCCTTACCGGTGCTGAGTACAGCAGGACAGTTACCTCTTTTGTCTTATATATGACACCCCTGTTAATACACCCCAGAATGATATTGGACTTTTTTGCTACTGCATCACATTTTTGACTCATTCAGTTTGTGGTCCACAAAAAGATCTTCATTCCAGTGGCTGGCCACAAAAGCTTCCTGCATCAATGCTTCTCCCCAGATGGCAGTGGGATCCAGGGACTCGGCCAGTCTCCAAGTGGCTGCTTGAGGCATGTTTTAAGGCTTCTGGAGTATTATTGCGGCTATTGTGATACAATGAAATCCAGAATCAAATAGAGAAAATCTGGCTGTTCACCAATTTATAAACAGGAAAGGGAACATCCAGTCAACCTGACCCCATAGGAGAGAAGGGCACACTGGTAAATGCACAGGTCAATAACAGTCTCCCACAAAGCAGCGTGGGATAGCCATTTGAAGAGTGCCAAAGTAGTTCCCAGCAGCATTGTGTGTCCAAACAATAGACAGGACTAACTCAATTTGCAGCAAAGGTTGTTCACTTTGAAAGAAGACTCCAGAGTGTGTGATAAATGTAGAGTCAATACATTATAATGAATTGCTTTGTCTGTACACAAGTGTTTTCTTGACTTAGTCCAGTTTAAAGTCCCCATGTAGACAAGCCATAATTCATTGCCCTGCATAGAATAAAAAGTATCTTGAATTTCTTAAATGTTATACCCTACTGAACAGTGCTGTTTTGATACAGCACACTATCATTTTTTTCTCGTCTTTTAATACTTATTTGTTTACTTATGGTTCAGGTCACATATATTGTTAACTCCTTGTCTTGTCTGGTTTCTTGAACCAGAGCATTTATAAAAGTAAATGAGAGCAGAGTCAAGCAGTTATATATAAAAAAAGCAAGTATATAGCAAATAAATATTTTCATTCATTATCTATAAAACAGTCAACTGTGGCATTTAGCCTTGAGGGTGGTGCAGCCTCCATCATCTTGGAGGTAACACTAGGGAGCACTATGCCTCCGAATGCCTCCCAGAGCTCCCTGGTTGTGTGTGGGAAGGTTGCAATCTGTGATTCCTCCCCAAAAGTGGTGTAGCATATTCCCATCTCTGTGTGGCAGACAAGGAGTTGGAGACATGGTTCTGCATACTCCCAGCCCTCCCTACCCACTTTTGGTGAGTTCCTGGCCCTAGAAGTTTACAATCTAAATTAGATCAATATCACTACAGCTAGCAACCACAGACCATGATAGATGAGGAATGGTGAGGGTGGTAAGGAAAGCAAAACTGATTTGGAAAATCACTTTTATAAGAGAAATGGATCATATAATTAATTGTTTCATATGATATATATCTTTTTTTAAAGCAATTATACTTTTTCTTCTGTTTTTAATGGGGAGGCTTTGTTGATCAACCTCAACATAGGGGGCAGGTATAGGGCATACCACACGTCCAAAGTTACACAGAAAACCTCTTTCTTCATATACATTTACACATTACATTGTGTAATCATGCCAGAGTGGAGCTGAGTGTTGGAAAACAGTTAATTGGGTACTGTGGTTAGATAAACGGCACACCTAGATATATAATCTGTCTTCACAAATACACTCATCCCAGTTTTTGTGAGTGCAAAAACTTCAGACTTGAAATATTGCAGCCACATTTTTAGAGAGATATGAGCAAGCAGTGGTATCTGTGGTAGTGAGGGCAACTTGAAATATCAGCTTTTCCAACAGTGTCAGCAAAAGAAGTTGGAACAAACCATTTAACATAATGTGTACAGATGTACTGCATATTACCTACATTAAGTTTTCCTTAAGGCTGTTCCAGTAGACTACTACAAACATGAATATTATTTGCTTGAAAGACTGACCATTCCTGGTTTATCCAGCAGAATTACAATTTAGAAAAAAAAGTTAGTTTTGGGCTACTGAATCTTTACTGGAAGCTGCCTGGTTGGTTAGAAGGAAGACCAGAAATTCGATCAATAACTACTGGGCCGTTAAGAAGAAACTTTCTTGAAAGTAGAAAGAATTTTGTTGTGTTGTGTGGTGTATTGAACTGTGTTAAAATTACAAGTTATCAATTAATCACAGGGGATTTTTCTCATCCTGCTCGAAAGCTAGGGACTCTGTAGGGAAGCATGTGATTGGAGTCAGTCTGCAGAGAGCCAGTGCCTCTCTGTTTTAGGGAGCAGCCTGCTTTGTCTCTCTCTGTTTTGGGGGTACTCGTGTGTTATGAGTCTGATTTCTAAGAAATAAAGTAGCATTACATTACAACCTTCCAGCAAGAGTCTATTATGTTTTATCTAGCTTCTCTGTGTGTACACTGTGAACATCATAAATTAGATATTGGATTACATGTAACAACAGCACATACATAAATCAAATCATATTATCTGCTAAGTCTGCACTCTCTTGTTCTCTCACCAGTCCAAGTTAGTAAAAAAAAAAAGTGCAGATCATCTGGAGATTTTCATTTAAGTGCTACAGGAAATGAGGCTGAAGCCATGCCTCATTCATTCCTCACCTTATACAAGATACCCAGAGAAGGAGGATGGAGGTTGGGCATCACAACTTTAAAAAAAGGAGAAAAATACAATGCAAATAAAACAAATGTGAATATAAAAAAGAAAAACAAAAGTAGTGGAATGTAGGCCTGGCTTGACATGAGTAATTGCATGTAGGGGAAGCCTCATTTCTTGGGAGATGGGATTAGGGAGATAAGTGGCTCAGCAGGCTGGAAAGAGGATGTCAGCACTAACTAAAATAAGGGGAAACACCCAGGGAACTATTTACAATGGACAAGAGAAGCCAGGAACCTAAGATGAGGCAAAGGTTAAGTTGTGTGTGGGCAGAGCATGCTGGACAGGGATTGGTTCCTACAAAGTAACCAAGCCAATCCCAAAAATGTGTGATGCAATGTATAGTCAATGCAATGTAATGTGTAAATGTATATAAAGAAAGAGGTTTTCTGTGTAACTTTGGATGTGTAGTATGCCCTATACCTGCCCCCTATGCTTGAGGCTGATCAACAAAGCATAGCTTTGCAGTACGCCAAATAAAGGAACCTAAGTAACAAGACTAGAGTCAAACTGAATTTTTGAGGAACCAAGTGGGAGAGGTCTCGGGGGAACCCCAACAGTGTACAGTTCTAGCTGCAGTGGTTGTGGGAAGATTCTTGAGAGGGATTTGCAGACAAATATCAGGTACACACAAATACAACTACTCTCCAAACATCTTGAGACCAAAAGAAGGGGAGTCACAAATATTTGCAGCAAATTGAACAGAAAAGGGTAGGAACAACATTGGATCAAATTCAGATGTCTGAAGAGTATCAAGTCATAGGGAATTTCGAAAACTGAGATGTCTGTTAATGAGGCTGGAGTTTACAATAATTTTAATCAGGCAGCACAATGATTACTACACAGCTGCAGATTTTGAAAGCTGTGGTTTTAAATCTGCTTTTTAACTTGATTTCAGTCTTGCTGTGTACAGTATATTTATCTTGGCACTTTACAGAGGAATCAGGAAAAATCCTGTTTCATAAAAATGATTATGGGGACCAGAAATGATCACTCATCCCTGAGCTCTGGGAGAGGATTAGTCAGCACTTTGATGTATTTGACCTTGACATATAAGAGGAGATGTAGGCATGTGTGGGAGTCAGGGAGAGCTCCATCATTTAGTCAGCTGCCTTCCACCTTGTTCTGTAGATACTCTTTATCCTGGACCTTCTGTCTTCACTTGCAAATTATTCCCTGTGTGGTCTGCTTCCTCAAAATGCTGCTAAATCACTTTGAAGGAGTGAGATATGCCACAGTGAGCATATGAAAAGTTTATAAGATCACTTTGTTTAACTAAAAAGCAACAGAGGGTCCTGTGGCACCTTTAAGACTAACAGAAGTATTGGGAGCATAAGCTTTCGTGGGTAAGAACCTCACTTCTAGTAGGCAGGAGAAAAAGTTTCTTAATGGCTACTAATATTCGTTTATTAAATGCATTATGACTGACAATTACATTGATTTCAGAGCATATTTTTTCTGAGAAAGAAGGGTACCTAAAATATCAAGAGAGAAAACTGTTGCAGTGTAAACCCAGCAATATAATCATGCAGAAGTGAATTCTGCTATGGCACCTATGGCTGACAGAATCTGTATAAAGAGGCACAAGTGGAACAGAAATATTTATATTCTGTTTCTTTTGGAGGGAAATGATACATGATATAAGTGTGATTGGGGGAAAGACAAAATTGTTCTCCTCTGGGTGTGTAATCTTATGTTCTCAATGCATCTGCCTGTGAATAGCACAGCTTTAGTCTGTAGTATCCATAACCATATGACATTTTATTAAATATGAAGTATCCATGTGATAAAATAAAGCCAAAAAAACCCCACCCTTAACTTTTAATTTCCAGCTCCTTGAACTGGAAATATTTACATAAATGGTAATGAATCCCCATTGTCATTCAGATATGATTCCTACTGTATGAGGATCTGAATTGATGTTGTCCTGTAAGTTTGCCAGAACTGAACCATGCAAAATTAATTTAGCTGTTGTCAATATCTCATCTTGGACAAGTGGAAATGCTGGGTGTGATTTTTGTATCCTTGCAACTAAGACCAGGTAATCTTTATCTGGAATAAATTGCCTAGGGAAGAATCTCTATCTCTGGAGATCTTTAAGAGAAGGTTGGACAAACATCTGTCAGGGATTGTCTAGATAATACTTAGTCCTGCCATGAGTGCAGGGGACTGGACTAGATGACCTCTCGAGGTTCCTTCCAGTCCTATGATTCTAGGTCTACACTTAAAAATTAGATCTACATAGCTACATCGCTCGGAGCTGTAAAAATTTTTGAAACCTGTGTGACTTAGTTAGGTCAACCTAATCCCTGAAATAGACATGGCTAGGTTGATGGAAGGATTCTTCTGTCAACCTAGCTACTGCCTCTTGAGGAGGTGGATTAACTACATTGATGGAAAAACCACTTCTGTTGATATAGGAAATGTCTACATGATGGTGCTACAGTGCCACTGTAGTGATAGTGTAGACATACCCTACATCAGTTTTTATTGAGGAACATCAAGCAAGGATATATAAATGTCCTTTATTGCCTCATGTATTGACTGCATAAAGCACCTCAGTTCGACATGAATTGATTAAGAACTGGATCATGGCTGGCCCATACACACAGCTGCACAGGGGAGCAAGGAGCCTACCAAACCGTTCACATTCTGTGAAAGGACTGTCTGAGAGCCACCCTGGGAACAAGTCACTCAAAAGGAGGCAGACAAGAGGGAGTAGGAAGAGCCATGGCTCCCCCCCACCCCCGTCATCTGCACAGAGAGGACCTGGATGCTGTATCCCATAAAGGGTGTCACAGATTGCATTCCCTCAAGCACAGCTAGAGAGCTCTGAGAGACAGAATTTCTCCAGTGTCCCACCAGTGCTGCTCTGCATTCCCTTTTACTGTAGGCTGAGGCTAAATGTTGCAATGTATCCCTGAGAAAACACTGTACATTGACCAGTCAGATGCACAGACTAATGTTTCTTGTAAGGATGTCTTCATAGTTGTTTGTGAACAATACAAACCATATTGTACTTTTCATGAGCTTTTTTCCATTACTCACTAAAAGTTATTGTAACTGGGTTTTTTTAGATGAAAGCAGAAATATCTCTTTCAAGATTGCTAAAGCCTCAACTGCTGTACTATCCCAGGAAAAGACATATGTTGTATACAGTTTTTACACTGGCGTAAAGGGAACATATGTCTTTAGACTGTAACAACTTATATTTTTATTGTTGTAAAAAAAAAAAGCATTGATGTTGGTGATGGGCAGTATGTGAAATAGCTGCACTTCATTTTAACTTGTCTAAGGGTATGTCTACACTCCGAGAGTAGTTCGATTTTAGTTAAATCGAATATGTGCAATCGATATTAGAAAGTCGAACGTATGTGTCTACACTAAGGACAGTAATTCGACTTTGTCAGTCCACACTACCAGGGAAAGCGTCGACATTGGAAGCAGTGCACTGTGGGCAGCTATCCCACAGTTCCCGCAGTCCCCGCCGCCCATTGGAATTCTGGGTCGATCCGCCAATGCCTTCTGGGTAAAAAAATGTGGCGAGGGTGCTTTTGGGTAACTGTCGTCATCCGTCAGTCACTACCGCCCTCCCTCCCTCCCTGAAAGCGCTGGCGGGAAATCAGTTCGCGCACTTTTTGATCAGTGACAGCGCGGACGCCACAGCACTGCGATCATGGATCCCGCTGCGACCATCGCTGCAGTTGTGGCCGTTCTCAACACCTCGCAGCTTATCATACACCTTTCCCTGAGGCAGATGCAGAGAAATCAGGCGAGGAGGCTATGGCACCGCCGTGAGGGCCTGAAGTCGGAGAGTAGCACAGAGCTGTCAGAAACCACGAGCCCCAGCGCCCAGGACATCATGGTGGCAATGGAGCATGTGGATTTTGTTGAATGGCGATTCTGGGCCCGGGAAACAAGCACGGACTGGTGGGACCGCATAGTGCTTCAGGTCTGGGATGAATCCCAGTGGCTGCGAAACTTTCGCATGCAGAAGGGGACTTTCCTCGAACTTTGTGAGTTGCTGTCCCCTGCCCTGAAGCGCAAGGACACCCGCATGCGAGCAGCCCTGACTGTCCAGAAGCGAGTGGCCATAGCCCTCTGGAAGCTTGCAACGCCGGACAGCTACCGGTCAGTCGCGAACCACTTTGGCGTGGGCAAATCTACCGTGGGGCTTGTTGTCCTGCAAGTAGCCAAGGCAATCGTCAAGGTACTGCTGTCAAAGGTAGTGACCCTGGGAAACGCGCAGGCCATCATAGATGGCTTCGCTGCGATGGGATTCCCAAACTGCGGTGGGGCTATAGATGGGACTCACATCCCTATCCTGGGACCGGGCCACCAGGCCAGCCAGTACATCAATAGAAAGGGCTACTTTTCAATGGTGCTGCAAGCACTGGTGGACCATCGGGGACGGTTTACAAACATCTACGTCGGATGGCCGGGCAAGGTTCATGATGCTCGCGTGTTCAGGAACTCTGGTCTGTTTAGACGGCTGCAGGAAGGTATTTACTTCCCGGACCACAAGATAACTGTTGGGGATGTGGAGATGCCTACAGTGATCCTCAGGGACCCAGCCTACCCGCTAATGCCCTGGCTCATGAAGCCCTATACTGGGGCCCTGGACACTGCACAAGAACTCTTCAACTACCGGCTGAGCAAGTGCAGAATGGTGGTGGAGTGTGCTTTTGGCCGTCTCAAGGGGAGATGGAGAAGCTTACTGACTCGCTGTGATCTCAGCGAAACCAATATCCCCATCGTTATTGCAGCTTGCTGTGTGCTCCACAATCTCTGTGAGAGCAAGGGGGAGACCTTTATGGCGGGGTGGGAGGTTGAGGCAAATAGCCTGGCTGCTGATTACGCCCAGCCAGACAGCCGGGCGATTAGAAGAGCCCAGCGGGACGCGCTGTGCATCTGGGAGGCTTTGAAAGCCAGTTTCAAGGCTGAGCAGGGTACCCAGTGACTTTTAAGTTTGTGGACACAGAAGCTGAACTTGCCCCCGTTTCTTTACCCAGTTGCCGTCGACTATCCTCTCCAGTTACATACCCCCTTCACTCCATTCCCAAAAAATAAAATCTGTTCTGTTTTGTTAATGGACACCGTTGTCTTTATTACTGTTTTCGCGGGAATGTTTTAAACCTGGGACGCAGACTGTGGCGGGGGCGGGTTTAGTGTTGTGATGCAAATGATGCTTCTAAACTCCAGGAATGACAGGCTCCGCGGTGGTGGACTGGTTGTTTCAACGGAGCCTGCCAGCCCTCCTGGCCGGGACTGCGTGTATGTGTCGGCTATGTGACTGTCTTGCAGGGGGAGGAGGGTTACAGATCCCCTGCTGCGCGGCTCTGTGATCCAGGGTAAGGACCACTGCATAAGATCTGTAACTGCCCTCCCCCGCCACCAAGTCACAGAGCAACACCACCCCCCCCCACCACACAGAACATGAAAACCACCTCCCAGACTGACCAGGATAACTAGTCACTGCACTGTATATGTGCCCTGCTGCTGGACCTGCCCCCTGCTAAAGGTGACTGTCCTGTCCAATTACCAAGCCCCTTCCCCCCCCTTCAGACAGATTCTCATCTAAAAGAAGAGGATGGAAACAATAATGAACAAAAACGTATTTTTTATTAACAACCGCACATGGAACGGGGGGGTGAAACTTGGACGGGGTCTTGTGTGAGGCGGGTAGGAAAGGACTTTTCAAATTTTGGGGAATGAGAGCCTTCTAGTGGTAGAGCAGTCCGCAGGGGTGGAGTGAAATTTTTCACGGCCCCTTCCGCCCCTCCGTGTTTGGACTTTGGGTGAGGGGGGTATGGGACTTGGTGGCGGGGCAGGGCAGTTAGAGAGAGACTGCAGCGGGGCTCTCTCCTCCTGCCTCCGGTCCTGTAGAACATCCACAAGGCGGCGGAGCGTGTCCGTTTGCTCCCTCATTAGTCCAAGCAGCGTTTGAGTAGCCTGCCAGTCCTCCTGTCGCCACCTCTCCTCCCGTTCCATGTTTGCCCGGTGCATTTGGGACAAGTTCTCCCTCCACTGTGTCTGCTGGGCTGCCTGTGCTCGGGAGCATCCCATTAGTTCAGCAAACATGTCTTCCCGTGTCCTCTTCTTCCTCCTCCTAATGTGCGCTAGCCTCTGGGCAGATGTGGCTGTGGGAATTGGAAAAAGGGAGTGAATTCCTGAGACAGATCAATGTATCTGTGAACAGAGAACATAGTCTTTCAACAAGACCATGCAGAGCACCTATCACACGCGCACTGAGGACAAGGTCGAATTTTCGGCCCTCGCCTACAGTGCCTGCGGTCTTGCTGTGGCGAGCTGAGGAGCAGGGCAGGACACCGGACTTTGTCTAGCTGTCAAACATGGTAAGCCGTAGACTTGTGGCTGCTTAAAACTTTAAGAGTGGCACTGGCCTCCTTTCGCATAGAAAGCAATGCGAGTCTCTGCTGGCAGCAATCCTGCAAGCATGAACTCTGGCCCTGTCCCACCCCCTCGCGTCTGTAAACCGCGTGGCTGTAAACCGGCGGTTGCAGTTCTGTAAAGGGACGGGCAAGCAGTCCCAATACTAACTTTCCCCTACCTAATTCACAGCAGGGAGTCATGCCAGACATCACCCTCCTGAAGGTCTCGGAGAGCCAGAAGGAGCGGATGCTTCGTGACAGCCTGCAGAAACCGGGGCCATTTGCTGCAATGCTCTGCAAGGCCATGATCCCCGAGTACCTGCTGGCGTTGTGGCAGGGAAACGTCTCATACCACGGGGGGCCTAACAAGCTCTCCCTGCCCAGGAACCTGCTCATGAGGCTTGAAAAACACCTGCAGGAGACCTATGAGGAGTTCTCCCCGGAGGATGTCGCCTCTACCCCGGATACATTGACCAGTTTTTGGGTTAGGTGCCCTTGGAGGGACAAAAGAGTGCAGCGTTTTGGGCATTATAATCATGAAGCGGACATTGTGAAATTTTTTGAAAATAGACTATATATTGAAGCGCCCAAAGACAGAGTAATCATGATACACTTTGCACAGATTCCCGTTTTGTTGGACTTTCCTGTTTACATGTTTTGAAGCACTTTACCCACTGTTAATATTTTAAATCTTCCTGTTTTGTTGTAAATAAATGTTTACATGTTTTAAAGCACTTTACCTATTGTTAATATTTTAAATATGCCAGTTATGTTATGAATAAATGTTTAGATATTTAAAACACTTACTGCTTGATCCTTCCCCTGAATCTGTGTCTGGGATAACAGCTGGGGAGGGTTGGTAGGGGATCTCTGTGAGGGTGATGAAGAGCTCCTGGCTGTCGGGCAAATCAGCGTTGTAAGCGCTGTTGACTGCCTCGTCCTCCTCATCTCCTTCCTCCTCTTCCCCGTCCGCTGAGGAACCGGCCGCGGACAATATCCCATCCTCAGAGTCCACGGTTAGGGGTGGGGTAGTGGTGGCGGCCGCACCTAGGATGGAATGCAGTGCCTCGTAGAAACGGGATGTGTGGGGCTGGGATCCGGAGCGTCCGTTTGCCTCTTTGGTCTTCTGGTAGCCTTGTCTCAGCTCCTTGATTTTCACGCGGCACTGCGTTGCATCCCGGCTGTATCCTCTCTCTGCCATGGCTTTAGAGATCTTCTCATAGGTCTTTGCATTCCGTCTTTTGGAGCGCAGCTCGGAAAGCACGGACTCATCACCCCACACAGCGATGAGATCCAAGACTTCCCGATCAGTCCATGCTGGGGCCCTCTTTCTAGTCTGAGATTGCACGGCCATCTCTGCTGGAGAGCTCTGCATCGTTGCCACTGCTGCTGAGCTCGCCACGGTGTCAAAACAGAAACTGCGATTCAAACTGCCCAGACAGGAAAAGGAATTCAAATTTTCCCGGGGTGTGGCTGGTCAGAGCATCCGAGCTCGGACTGCTGTCCAGAGCGTCAACAGAGTGGTGCACTGTGGGATAGCTCCCGGAGCTATTACCGTCGAATTCCATCCACACCTAGCCTAATTCGACATGGCCATGTCGAATTTAGCGCTACTCCTCTCGTTGGGGAGGTTTACAGAAATCGATTTAAAGAGAGCTCTATGTCGAACTAAATAGCTTCGTGGTGTGGACGGGTGCAGGGTTAATTCGATATAACGGCGCTAAATTCGACATAAAAGCCTAGTGTAGACCAGGCCTAAGAGTTATAGCTTCCCTTACTACCACCACTACTGGCACTGTACATATTCTGTGGTATTTCTTTGAATTAATTAGTCTTTATCCTTCCTATCTGAAGGCAGACAGAGGAACTTAATATATTATTACTAACTAATGAGAAATTCTACTTTCTGATGATTAAATTTTCAGAAGTAATTTGAAATATAGGCTGTATTTCCTTCACATGGAAACATCATCAGATGGACTTAATTAATTAATGAACACTGTCTGGTCAGTGCTTGGAATGGCTACATACATGCTAACTAATATTACTATGATTATTACTTGTTGAGCTTACATTCCTCCTTGTTTCTCACCATACTAGCCTAGGACTTGTATTAACTCCAGTTATAAATCTGGTGTTGCCTCTAACTCGACTCCTGTCTACCACAAATACCCTTAACTCAAGTTGGCTGGTCTGTCAAGGGTCAGAGGCTAAAGCTCAAGTTAGCACAATCTGTCAGCTGCTAACACATGTGCCCCATTGTGCAGACGCAGGGTAGCTTCTCTTGAGTGCAGCATGTTCTCCAATACCTTCCCCTAAATCCCTCGATATGTCTGGAAAGAACAAACAAGATCTCCCACAATTCACTGGCAAAGAATTTATGACCCTCTTGTGCAGTGGTGGGCAACCTGCGTCCCTCAGGCCGCCAGACCGTTTGTTTACATTTGCACGGCTGCCTGTAGCTCCCAGTGGCCGCGGTTCGTCTTTCCCGGCCAATGGTAGTTGCGGGAAGCGGTACGGCCCGCAGGACGCAGGTTGCCCACCACTACTCTTGTGTGTCTTAGTGCCACACATGAGTAAGTACAGCACCAATGTGGACACAGCAGCTCAAGTGTGCTTTTGCATTGTGGCCACCCTCACTGGAACTAGGCGAACTCAAGAGGAGACACTTGAGTATGGATAACTCTGTATAGAAGGCATAATGTTAGTCTGTGTCTTTCTTATATGACTGTGTAGTGCAGGAGTCATGAACCTTCTCCTTTACTCATGAATAAAGTGCAGCCAGAATTGCAGTCCCTGTGTTTGGGGGAGTATCACATTCTGGGGTGCAATCCAGACCAGTTAGGCACTGTGTCACTGCTTGTCCTGCAACTTGGGGTGCCTCACAGTTCTTTGCTGTTGTAACTCCCAACTTGGGTTGCTCACAATCAGCCTGTCAGCATGCAGCTCACACCCTGAGTGCCTATGTATAGTCACAGCCCTCGGTCCAGCAGCTCTGGCCCCACCAACCAGGGTGAGAGACAGAGAGAGAGAGAGAGACAGAGAGAGCGAGAATACGTGGGGTGTTTTGTCCCTCTCTGTTATAGTGCTGTCACCCTTTGAAATGCATTTTTCGGAGGATTACCCCCAGATAAAATTCCTTCCCACAGTGAAGACTGAGGCATGGTGAAAGAGGTTCCATGTTGTTGTTTGTTAAAATGCAGATAGATCTGTTCCTGCCACCTTCTGTGGCCAAAGAATGGCCACTCCACTGGTGATTGCCAATCCACTTTGATGACACCTGGCTAGAGGCGTCAGCTTGTCCTTTGTCTTTGAGAAACACCTGTCTGGTAAGCATATTTCAGTCATAATTCCAGATTATGTTCATAACTTTACATATAATGTTGCCACATCCATTTCACCATATTATTAATCAGTGAGTTATTGGTTTTCAAATGACAACTCACAAGGCATATTTCGTACAAAGATTATGACAATAGAGTGTAGGGTGTGAATACTGGGGTGCACTCAGTCACAGGGAGCACAGTGTTTGATACTGAAAAGCTCCTCCCTGGACAATGAAGAGGGGCATAGCAGAGATTAGTTGGGCTTTGCCCCCTCCCCATGCTGTCTGGCAGAGGGGAATATACCACCACTTTTAAAGGGTAAACACAGTTTTGTGCTCCCCCCATACCACCAAGCTAGTAGAATCTGGCTCCAGATTGGCACTGGAATTTTTAGTGACATTTATGACATTAACATTTTAAACTTTTCTCTGCTTTATAATTTGCTATTTATTACACTCACAGAACTACAGGGGCATCGGTGAGGAGGCAGACACACTGCTGGTAAAGCGCTCTCCCTCCCATACAAGTCCATGTACCAGCATGGGCTTAACTACCTCTACTACATTAACTACCTCTTAGGTAGACAGTTGAAGGGAATTCACTGCTGTTGAGTAATTTCTATGTCTATAAATCATTTTAGAAATTCTTATAAGTTAATAAGGGCAGAAACAAGACTTTGAGTTAGAAGGTTTGGAACCTCTGCTATCTGCTTGTTCTGTGACCTTTGATAAATCACTTCATTTCTCTGTGCCTTACTATTCCTATTTTACAAACGAGGAAACTAACACTTGTTTGGAGGCTACGAGGCTTCATTCGATGGTGGTAGATTTGGGTTAGGGCACTGTGAATAAAGTTCAGACCAACTGTCGCACTTTATCTACAGAACAGGTATAGGCTGGGCCAACAGGGACAACCATGGGTAGGTGTCTCCCAGCTCCCTCTGAATCAAAGACTATACACCACGAGAATCAAAGCTCTCTTCCTGTCTGGGATTTGGCTTTATTAACAGTGTGATAACAAAGTTCAGCTTGAGCTTTTTCACCATGTTTAGGGGTTCCTACGGTTCCTACCTCAGGACTGCTCAAGTCCCATCCTGGGTTCTCTGTCTCTCCTTGAGAAAGCCACTCCTGCCTCCTTTATATCTAGGTGGGATATGTTAAACCAGCCATAGGTACTAGTGGGAGCATAGCTTATTTCTCCTCCCTCCCTTCCCCAGATCCGGCACTGGCCGCTAAGGCACAAGTTATATACTTACTTGGAGAACTAAGACAATGTTTTGTTAAGGAGTCCAAATTCAACGTGAAATATTCAGAGTGGAAAAAAATAACAGTCCCTCGGTCATTAACAATCACAAATGGGGGATTGGATGCCTGAACATATATAGATCTAGTTCAATAGAAGAAATTCCATCATGTACATCAGACTGGATAGTACTGTGTAAGGTAAATAATGAAGATAAAGAGCAATAAAGAAAAATCCCAAACAACTCATGCATATTTAATTATTACAGAAAGAGAGAAAAGCCACCCTTCTGAAGTTAAAGGGCCATTTCCAATGAACTACTTCAAAGGTTTGAGAATGGGAATGACACATACAGTGATCACCCCTAACATTTATGGAGGTAGCTGCTATATATATATATCTTTATGACATACTTGGCTGACACACTCATTGAATGATGACACACTTGGTACAAAAGGCAAAACACACGTCTGCTGCACAGATCTGCCACAGTATGTGCCTCTGACACTCCAGTGAACAATGCTTCAAAGCAATGGCATGCACAGGATCCTGGAACAGAAAACAGGGTTAACGACACAGATGGCCTGATTTTCAGTCCAAATTTGATCAAACCTCCCTTTTGCAGGTGTACTTTTCTGCTTGCAAATATGTCTGCGTGTATGTTAAATATGTCTGCATACAGATGTGTTCATAAAGTACCGCAGCCTAAGTATTTAGACTGAGAAGTGACCCAGAGGCAGCAACAAGAGTAGAGTCAGAGGAGGAAGGGACACTGAATAAACAAGAATATGTAGAGAACTATGTGCTGCCTTTGACACTGGCACTGTTTTTATCTTCTGACGGCAAGGGAGTGCAGGGAGTTTGAAGAGTGCATGCAGTTACTGTGGGAGCAGGTGATGGAGAAGAGAAAATGTAGATGTGACCACGCAAAACCAACCAACGCAGCTTAGACTCTGAAACCTGACTTGGTTCTATGAACTGCCAACACCTTGAGATTTGTAGAAATTATTTGGTGAGTAATTTTGAATGACAAATGCATTCAGGAAAAATCATGATCTGTTCACAGACAAATTTGCAATCAGAAGAAAAGGGGAAATTCATCAGATAAATTTTTTACTAGTTATTCCCAATCTCTATTAAGAATTCAAAAATCAGAAGTCGCTTCCGTATTTCTATTTTGCCTGAATAAAAAAAAGGGCTAATAGGAAAGATGACACAGTAGCTGTTCAGATATTATTTAAAATATTATGATCTCCTTTAAAAAGGCAGGCATCTGAGAGGAAGTACTCCTGCTTTGCATAAAATACATTGGTTTGGCATCAATATTACCACTCTGTTATGTCAGAGCTACAGTTTTAATTTTCAAACCTTTGAAATCTCATAATTTTGCATCATGCTATGGTAATCAGCAGCAGCTCTTTAATAATGTAGAGGTTTTAAATAGACTTCAGGTAGAAATGACTATTCGTATGGCCAGACACATTTGTCTGAATCCAGAGACACCTATTTCTGGACTCCTCTTTGAAAGTTTCAATAAATTACAGTAACTGGCTTTGCAAAAGAATACCTGGGTAGATATAAATGTCAGACAAATAAATGTAAGCATTCCATTTTTCCTTTTTGACAAAGGCAAACTGGCACATGATGAATAGTTCGATATAAGGTTTATATGGTCCCAAATAATACTGATAATTTAATTTGCCCAGTACTTTAACTAATTCTATGGCATTGTGGAAGGGGAAAAAAGGTGAGTCTATTCATCCTTCCCAAACAATTACATTTGATATATGTTTAACAGAAGGTTTCCTCAGTGCGACAGAGCAATTCACTTTGAATATTTAATTACCTTCTATTATTCTGTGCAATTTAAATCAGCCCCTAAATGGCTCCACTAATATGGGAATTTATTTTTTCTGACTTCTGACTATTAGAGAAAGGCTGATAAGTTTGTTAATTGTCCATAGAAGAAACAAGACTCAGTTTATGGAGCATATTAGACTAAATGTTTTAGTTCATTAGACACATAAGCCTGAGATTTAAAAACTGTCTGACAGTAAGTGCCAAAGATTGAACACCAAAGAGAATAGGGCTAGATTGTGACATTTAACCCCAGCCCTCAGAAGTGGGTGGTGCAGAGCTGCAGTACCCTAGGGGGAGCTCTGGGAGGAATTGTGCCTTAGGAAAGGGATGGCATTGCCCTATCTTGTCAGCGTGCAGGAGAAATGAACGCAATACAGTCTCTCTGAAGTGGTGCAACCCACTTCCATCTTCACAGCTGTGCAGTCTGGGGGGCCTGTGTAGAGGTATAGCAGGCCCTGTCTTCTCTGTCCCCTTTGGAGAAATTTGTGCTCTGGGGCAGAGGCGAGGGAGAGGGAGATGGCCATGTGCCCTCCCTCCTGAGGGCAGAGACTGCAACTGCCGCCAGCCCCTGTGTGAATGACCCTGTGTTTTTCCCTCCTCTCCCCCACACCCCAGCACAGGCAACAACACCTAGGAGGGCAGAAAGAGAAAGAAAGAAAGAAAGAATGCCTGGTACAGGTGCGCTGATGCTCTTTTATAGATCAGAGGACTTTGAGAGAATTCCACTAATGAGGCCTTAGAAGGTGATATGTGAGAGACCAGGATTTCATTAACCACCTCCCAAGTCAAATCTCTGTGATGATGTATTATTTTTGATAAGGGAAAAACTGCCAGCTCACTCCAGAGCAATATAGCAGACACACCAAATACCAGGAATTCTACTTAAGCCTTTCAAACCTATCTTTGTGAAGGCATCTTCACTTTCAGTAGGATCTCTCCCTGTCCCCCAGAGGAGAAGGACGTGTTGTACGTTTGGGGTCAAATAGGCGCAATTTGTCAAGAACACTATAAAAACATATAACTTTAACTATCTTGTAAAGATCTTTAAAATACTTTTACTGTGAAAACCGGTATGTAAAACTGTTATTTTTTCCTTCTTTACCTAGTTTCCCATTTGATCTCGATGAATGTCCTTCAGTTAAACTGTTCTCAGTGAACTTAAATATAGTAACAGAACAAAGCATTCAAAAGTGTGTCCTGACTACTGGCTAGCACAGAATTTACTTCCCAAGCAGATTCAATGGCTGTATTCAGTACATCTCAAATGCACGCTTTACGAGTTACCTGTGCAATGCTAAGGAGAGCAAGTAGGAATGATCCTCTGTTAGCACAGGTATGTGAGGCTACTATGAAAGTCCAGAGAGCGGAACACAGCTCCCATTCCCTAGTCAGAGAGGTGAGCTTTCCATTATGTAAGGGGGAGGGGCCTTGTGGGAGGCATTTGAGTTATCATTTCTAGTAACCTGCAACAATAGGTGCTGGACAAGTTACATTTAGGCCATCTAGGGATGGTTAAAAGGCACACACAAAACCAGTTTTGGTGGCCAAACCTTAATAACCAAGTTGAAAAGTTGGCCAAAGGACACATGGAAGCTAACAGAGATCGAATGCACCAAAAGAGGCTTCTTTTTGCTCCTGGTGTGTCCATGGGTACCGAGGAAGCATGTGCACACACACATAGACATTGTAAGACATTTCCAGGGCCAAATAGACATTGTGACCAATGCCTATTCAGAATGATGAGGGCGGTTACAAATATCATGTACAACATCCGCGTACATCACTGGTGCGCTACACGGCTTGTTTGCAAGCAGAGAGGAAAGCTAGCCCAGTGGGTAGTAGGATAGCTTGGGGCTTGGGTTCAATTCCTTGCTCTGCAGCAGACTTGCTATGTAACCTCAGGCAAGTCAATTAGGGTGACTATTTTATAAGTGTGTAAGGGAAAGATTCAGAAAAGGACTTAGGTGCATGGAATTCATAAAACCCCAGAGCAGCTGCTGCCAAATCCTGTAGGTGGCCAAACTCCCTCAGTGCCTACACTTTTGCAGTAAAAGTTCCCTAGGTGCCTACATTTCTGCTTCTGAGCATGTGCCCTGTTGTCCCACACCAGGCATCCAGATGCCTGAGCACCAGTGCAACTCACACACCAGAGGAAGATAGGTGTTAATCTGCTTAATTTACCTGTAAGTGGGCTCAAAGCTCTCCTACTAGATTGGGGACAGACATTCTCTCTCTCTCTCAGCCCAGTGATTAGGGTACTCACCTGGGATGTGGGGGACCCTGGTTCAAGTCCTCTCTCCACCTGAGGCAAGAAGGGATCTGGAACCTCTCTGGAGAGTGTTCTAATCACTGAGCCCATGGGATATTCTGATGTGTGGCTACCTCAGTCTGTCCTGTGGAAAGTATTCCACTGTGGATAAATAATTAGAGTCATTGTGCCAGAGAGAAAGAGAGCTTGACAGAACAAACAAGCATGAGAATGATTCTGTAACCAGGTAGCTAGTGCACTCACCTGGGAGACTTGGGATCCAGTCCCCCTGCTCCAATGCCTTTTTAAATTATTTATTCACAGTGTAACCACTTCAACAGGAGAAACTGAGGGAGCCCCATATCAGAGTATCCCAGAGCCCCCTGGCTAGGGCACACAGCTGAGAGGTGGCAGATCCTTGTTCAAATCCCTTTGCCCCCTGAGTTGGAGAAGGGACTTGAACCAGGGGTCCGCCACATCCCAGAGGAGTACGTTAACCTCTGGGCTATAAGGTAAATTGGGGTTCCTTCTTCTCTCCTCCATCTTGCAAAAACTGCATAGATGACTAACCCCGAGAGAAGGTTTGCAGTTGAGAATTCATGCAGCCTAAATTTAGGCACTGAACTCCCTGATGGGGTGGAGCTTAGAACACACCCCTGGCCTTGGCCCCTTACATTGGCTAGATTAGGCAGGGAGCTGCTGAGCATGCAGGCTTTTATGAATCCCTTTTACAGGCGCTCATCTCTCCTCCATTCACTGTTTAGGGAGCCTAGGCCCTTAACTCAGGCTTTGTGAATCCTAGCGATTTTCTAGCTGCCTAAAAGGTAGGCGCGGCAATGCTTAGTGTTGCCATGCGTAAGTTCCTTTGTGAATCTAGCCCTAAGTCTCATTAACCTAACATCATAGGTTACAACAAGGGAGGTTGTGGAATCCCCATCATTGGAGGTTAAGAACAGGTTGGACAAAAGCCTGTCGGGGTGGTGCTGCTGCAGCACAGGGGGCTGGACTAGATGACCTCTTGAGGTCCCTTCAAGCCCTACAGTTCTATGATTCTATAACACAGTCAGGCAGTTTTGAAAAAAATTACCCTTAGTTTCTCTATGCCTCAGTTCTCCATCTGCAAAATGGTGTTAGACATACTAATCATGTGGCAGAGCCACAGCCTAATTATAGCCAACATGCTAGAGAGACTCCTTTATTGTGACTGGCAACACCATCAACTGTGTTATAATAACAGAGAAATCTAGCAAAGTCTACACATTTGTCTTGCATGGGGAACTGGAGCAAGAACTAACTATATGTAACCCTACACCAGCTACAAAGACCGTAGTTCAACTCGATCAAGGAATTGCACCTTAAATTCAAGAAAAGATCAGCCAGTGACCTTTGAAAGCCAAACATTGCTGAACTAGAAAGATATTTACCTACTCATCTTATTAACAGTTATTGGTTAGTTCAGTAATTTTCACTAGACTCACAGTGCCATTTATTCAGCATTAAACTCACACTTTGGAGGAAGTTTTGAATCTAGAGGTGAGGTGTTTTATAGGCATGCTAGGGTGTTTGCAGTGATGGTTGCAATACTGGAAAGTGTTAGTGCAAACACTTTTCCTACTTTGCACAACACAATTAAAAACAAATATTTATAAGTCAAACAACTTTTATCTTGGGCATTTAATAATGATGCTATTGTTCCACCACTGGGAAACGGATGAGAATTTGGTTTATTGCAATAAGTAAATATGCAAGATGCTTTCAGCCCAACTATCTTCCTCCTTAGCCCTGTCCTTTCACTCTCTCCGCACATCCTTTGTCATTCCTCTCCTGTCCTCATTTCATTCCTCAACAAGCCCATTTTGGGGCTGCTCAATTCCCAGTGTGCTGCTTGATTTCCACTCTGAAACTCCATTATGTCTAGGGCTCACTATGACTGCTCCTAAAGTTTGATGGACAAAATATTTTAAATAATAAACTATGAGGAATTTAAGAAAGAAAACCAGGATCTGTAACAGGGTTCACAACAGCTGAAGAAACCTGCCCAATGAACAAGGGGAACGAAGAACTTTCAAAATGAGGGGTTTAATAGAAATATCAAATTTTGCTGCACAAATTGATGTAAATGAATATGCCAAAGGAATGAAGTTCTAAAAAGTTGTATCAGAAAACAAAGATCTGATTTCTAAAATAGTTATTCTTGGAGTAGGAGTCAATCATGTGGATAGTCATGACCACATCAGGAGAATGAAAAAAACTGTACCCTGCCAGCAAAGGTCCCAAAGTTGTAGAGCCCTGGAGGGATGGCAGCAGTAGAAGTAATGTATATGCTTTTATTATGTACAAAACTAGCAAAAGCTTAGATCAGTTGCTGGGGAGCTGCATCTACATTATCTCTTGGAGGAGCTAGAGTGCTGAGTCATGATCTCAACTCATAAACCAAACATCTTATATAGTTTTTTCTATGCATGACTGTGTGTAGGCTGAATTTGTATCTCAGGTATGAAAAGATTATTCTCACTGATAAAACATGCCTTTATCAGATTGACAGGGAACAAGAAAACAGATGGCAATGTCTTTTTTTTTTGTATCATTCTCTCTTCATTTGTACAGGGAGGGCCAAACACAGCCCTCAGATGCAGTTGTGCAACTTAACTTCAGTGGGATTTGCTCCTGACCACCTAAGGAGAGAATTTGCTTTTAAAGCGCTAAACTTTCTGATATGCTCACTCACTCCAAAGATACCCTGGGAACAAATGAAGACATAATATGCAAAATAGAAACTGTTCAATCCAGTCCTCAGCTGAAGCTGATCACAGCAGAAGGAGCACAAAAGCAAATAGAAATGAGCCTGAGCGAGGAAGTTTGGATCTTGGATCCAAATTTTACTTATGTTTGAGGGTGTTCAGATTTGTGGTTCCAATTTGGGCCTTTTATGGACACAGGTTCAAACCAGGACATCAAGGGTATGTCTACGCTGCAATTAGACTCCCACAGCTGGGCTCGGGCTAAGGGGCTGTTTAATTGCAGTGTTGATGTTCGGGCTTGGGCTGCAGCCTGAGCTCTGACTCTCCCACCTTTCAGGGTCCTAGATCCCAGGCTCCAGCCCAACTCAAACATCTACGTGGCAATTAAACAGCCCGGTGAGCCTGAGCCAGCGGGCATGGGCCAGCTACGAGTTTTTAATTGTAGTGTAGACATACGCTTAGATCTGGAGCCAAGCGTTCCCAAAACAGAGAGGTGATTAAATTGGACCAGTTCCTAATTGTGATTTCATGGAGGCAACATTTCAAAGGCATGTTGACTAATCACCCAAATTAATGGGTAATTAACCAACATATTGTCTTGCAATGGAAAGGGGACTCTACACTATCAAGAGTCAACGTTTCAATGTTCTGTGGTTCCTTAACAAAAAGCTATTGTATTCTACAATAATCCTCCATAAGACTATATTATTATTTATATAGCTGCCATAACATGGTACTTTGTGATAAGTAGCATATGTTAAATAAAGAGCAGAGTAGCTGTCCCAAACAGCTTATACTGTACCCAGAAGACACAAGTGAGTGCAATACAGTGTGTCATATGCAATACAAAAGAATATAGTTAGGAATAAAATAAGCAAACAGGATGGTATGTGGTCATTGCATCTGGAATGTTTTGCAAAGCAAGGGCTCAAACAGTCACAACACTTACTACCATGTACAAAGTACTCCAATGAGTGGTCCCATTGATTTGAATGGGACTATTTGTAACAGAAGCATTCAGTTTGCTAATACACCTCTACCCCGATATAATAATGCGACCCGATATAACGCGGTAAAGCAGCGCTCCAGGGGGGCGGGCCTGCTAACTCCGGCGGATCAAAGCAAGTTCGATATAACGCGGTTTCACGTATAATGCGGTAAGATTTTTTGGCTCCCGAGGACAGTGTTATATTGGGGTAGAGATGTATTTGGCATGGTCAGGCCCCAAGGTACGCTGCAGTGTCTTGGATCACCTCAGTAGAATGCTCTCATGTTTTTATACAGGATGCCAGTGGGTAAGAATAGGGGAAATGAAATCTGTCCACTTACTAAGCTTGTTCAGCACCAGCAATTACCAGCTGCCCTGTGTATATCAATAAGCTCTCTCTATTTGAGCAGCTGGGGTGGTGTTTTCCAAAGTGACTGCAGTGTAGTGATTAGATTGCTGTCTCCTGCCAGCTAGCACGTTGAGGCTGCTGGCTGAATAACAACTATGGTAGACAGGCAGGGTTATTCCTAAAGTGCTCCTGAGAGGATCACTGATTTTTGATTGATTGATTTTTTTTCCTCATTGCTTGCCTGCAGGAGGCTTATAATAGGTTCAGCATCGTCAACTACTCTAGGTCAAGCCACTTCAACCCTAATGATAACTTTTCTAGAGATTTGGAGTTGAGAATTCAGTTAAGTCAGCGTATAACTTTCTCAGCTTTATTATTATTTATTATTATTTTATTATCTGTGGTGCTTAATTACATTCAAATCAATTTCAGGGACATTAAGCAGATTTCTTTGGATAATGTTCACAATGAACAAGATGACAAATTTATATAAAATGCTTCCTCTCTGTTCTTCACAAGTCTGACAGCTGTTGATGTGAGAGTTTTGCCTGTGTTTCTTAATGTCTTTTTCTCTCTCGACTGCTCTGACTGCATTATGTAATTCTGTGACTGTATTATTTATTATCTATTTAACTCTAATTCTATTCCAATGGTAGCCATCAAGGAAGCACTTATCTAATATTGACTTTAACATGATATATCATGCTTGTTCTTTGGAAGTAATATTGAGGCAAGATATTTTTATTGCAATAAGATCCATGTTTTCTGCACATAATTTTGTAAATTATATATTCTTATAATATATTTGCTGAGTGCTGCCAAGGCAGAATGCCAGATTTGACACCTATTTATACATGTTTCAATGACAGTATTGCCAACTCTCGTAATTTTATCCTGAGGGTTGTGATATATGGTGTTTTTCATAAATCCCTGGCTCCTGGAGTCATGTTATTATGGGAGAATCTCAGCTATAATTAAAAACAAGTAAGTTGCTATCCCTCATGGTTGTAGAAAAAAATATGAACATATGAATAAAAGGGCTCAAAAAGCAGAAAGCAAACAAGAACCACTAAGTTTATTATTTTGAAAAACCTTGTGGTTTTTTTAAGCCAATCTCATAATTTTTGGAGGCCTGATTTATGATTTTCTGAATGCTTGGGATTGGTGTTACTGAAATGGCTACACAAGGTGCAACACAGTGGAGAGTCAGGTTAGTTGTGTTTTTAAAAAGAGCCTGTAATATTTTAGATCTTTACAGCAAATCCTAGGAGGCTAGATAAATTACAACAAGCAAATTATCTTGGAACAAATTATTTGATATCTAATTGAATCCCCTACCATGAGTCCCATAAATCTAGTGTAATGAAGACTACCTGTAGTGTGTACTGCACTTGATAATTATTAAAGTTGGTGATTAATGATTAGCCATAAAACAGTATGAAGAATTTACTTCTTGGTAAATTAAAGAAGGGGAACTTAATTGTTTTTCCTTTTCAAGTCCTGAACTTTGCCAAAGGGATATTTTGGAAAATATCTGTAAAATAGGTATAACAATCCAGATCAGAGAATATTTTTATTTATCCAGAAAAATAAAAGCAAAGGCATGTTAAAGGAGCGAGGCTAATGGTGCTCTCTAGTGTAATGAAAGAACAAAAATCTACTTGTAGATTTTGTTACGGGCACACCCCACTTATTATTTGTAGAGATCATATCACCTGGTCAGATCATTTCTAATACCATTATGCCCCGATCCCACAAAGTTCTATTCTCCTCCTGTTCTCTGTTTCATCTCTCTTGGCCACGATACTTCTGAATTCAACCTTAGTAAAAACTCCTGTGCACTCAATTCTAAGTTTATGTGAACTGGTTCTAAGAAAATTAGAACTGGCCCAAACTTTTGCCCCCAATTAAACAGAATACTTTAGAGTTTGAAAAATCGTGGTTTACCCTTATATTTTATTGTCTTTAATTTTTATATGTTTTACGCTTCTTGGGTCTGTCTGCGAAAGTAAGCGGAAGCCCTAAAATACATACCAGGAGAGAGATTTTTTTTTTATATATCCAGCTTTGCTGGCAGCAGAAAATATCTGGAATTGTACAAGAGACTCTGTGCTTGTGCAGGTTCCTTCTCTGTTTTGTGGGTTCATGAAGTTCAAATAAAAATCTGAATTTATGGGTGCTTCTCTGAGCCTATTGAGTGGTTTACCCATCACTAAGTGACCCCATATCAATATCTTTTTACTGTTTCATCCTTTTCTTCACCTTTACCTCAATCCCATCAGCACTTGGCTTGAATTCCTTCAATTCATCCCAAAGCCGTTTATTAACTGACTTGCCTTCAACCAAAACTCCACCACATCTGTTTCCTTACTTGACTCAAATCTTGCATGTAACTCCTACCAACAGGAACATATGTGTTCAAAGTGATCCTGAACTTGCTTTTGACAGCTATATTTCACAGATTTGTAAATCAGCCACAGTTCCAAAACACCTCCTGCATTCTGTACTATTTTGACCACACCCTGTCAAAAGGTGAGCTTTTTTCTGTTTGCTTTATATAGTCTGTTACACACAAAAAACCCTACAGTAAAATTGTTAAAGTTGCAAAGTCAAACACTCAAAAGTTAGAAAATGCCAGAATTAAGGTTGCCTGTGTAATCATAATTCAGTACCCTTGTGCACATGTGTTATGATACAGTCTTTACGTTTTTTCCTCCACAGGCCTCATTCAGCTAATCAATATTTCGTTTTCTTTTCATTTTGGAATGGGTAGCCCAATGCCTTATTTACTGCACACTATTCAAACCCTGCTCTGAAGTCAGAATTATTAATTTCCTCGTGGACTTTTCTATGACGCTTATCACTATGGTATCTGAGTGCTTCACAAACATTAATGAATTTATCTTCATAAAACCCTTGTGTTGTGAGGGGGTGGTATTATGCCCATTTTACAGGTGGGGAGCTGCCAAGGCACAGACAGATTAGGTCAAAAGTTCCCCTTATTGTTGGGTAGCCAGTCTGAGGGCTGATCTTTATATAATATTAAATACTAAGAAGAATCAGCTTTAGGCATCTCAAATTGGGCACCAAAATTAAGGAAAACTTTTGACCTAATCTCTCTGTGCTGCTAGGCTAAGTCAGGTGACCAAGAGCCAGATAACAGCCCAGACTAGAGGCAGCACTTATTTTGACAGGGAGATGCAGGGTCAGGGGAAAGTTCTGGAAGGGGCTCCCTGCACCTGCCATGTGGAAGATCTGGTAGGAGATAACTTCAGCGAGGGGGGGTAAGAGTCGTATTGGGGAAAAGCTTTAGGAAAGGCCAGGTAGCAGTACTTTCTTTTCAGGAAGAGTCTATGAAAGATTTGTGTTATCATTGAACTGTTTTGGTAAATAAAGAAAACCCTGAAGAAAGGGAGTGAAATTCTGCTGCTCTTGGGGGCTTGACTTGGCACACTGGCTAATCAGTTGTACCACCAGCATACGGGGCCTCAACAGACGTGAGACCGGGAATGATGCCAATAAGGGGAGGATATAGGCTTGGTATTTCTTCATATAGGGGCAGTATGGACAACTTCCCGGAGGGGGAAGATACAATGAGTGAAGAGAGTGGCATTACTGGTGCAAAAGGATGAGAGTGGATGTGACAGATATTCTATAAGGGTGTTTTTCTGTTTTTAAGGGGGAGTAGTGCATGTAGTTATATGTGCTCTTGGGGCTAAGTTATCTCTCCTCCCATGTCAAGCATCTGTGGTCCACTGTGACTAAGGAAAAAGAGGCTGAATTTTCCACATGATTTCTGTACCTTGTAATGGAAGTTCTTAGTACCGTAAATACCTGTTGGAGTACACAACAGATGCTTGATAGGAAGTAATAGCAAAAAATTCAAGGTCTTTGTCTTTCTTTAAAAATAAATAAAATCCATGCCCACACATTATACCACTATCGTTATACAAGATGGTTGAACTCCTAGCCCTGCTGAAGTCAATGGGAGTTTTGCCATTGATTTCAACTGAGTCAGGATTTCTCCCTCTGGGCTCTATTATTTTAAAGTATTTATTTAGCTCTGAGGTGTTGGAGGTACTCTCTTCCTTTAACACAAGTTTCAGAAAGCAGTACTAAAATGAGCTTTTAAAAGTTCTCAGTTCAGGCTTTTTACATATGGTCCTTTCCCCCTTGTAGTTACTGCACAACAATTACTTGAGATCACCACAACCTTCAGAGGCATCAGGAGGAGGGGAAAAAAGCACAATGCACTTTGACCACAAGGATTAGAATTGCCAGTGCTCTTTCTTATTACTCCCTTTACAAGACCATCTGCTGTAAGTCACCTGTAGATGAGCTGTATCTGGTGAAATGTACTGTAGGTCCAGTACATGTATGCCTGTGTTTAGTTTACAAGCAGCTCTGAGACCTCAAGAGCCTTAGCTACTTGAGTAGAGGACCTCAGCTGGATCTCTATTTCATGATCCCCTATCCCTTGAAATATAATTAGATACAATTTAGTTAAAAATACACATTTAGTTAAATGTTGCTGTTAGGTATTTGAACAACTCATACCACAAAGAACACATTTTAGAAACAGTACAAAGTGCCATGCAATTGTGTAATCTGCCTACACAACTGCAGATAAACTATCTCCCTATTAAATTCAAATCTGCATTCTTCCTCGCAAGGCATAGTTTTCTTAAGATATTGTTTTTCATTTTTAGGGCTGACATATCTTAACATGATGGCAGCTGATGACAGGCTTAAGAAGGATTAGTAAAGACAGTCTAGCGTATGAATAAAGCTTTGATGAAGAGCCTGGCCCCTGGATGATGATATTGCACATGTCATCTAGTTATACATCATGTTATGAAGTATACAGATTTTTATTAAATTCTGGTAAATGTCACAGTACTGATACAATACAGGACATTCATGATTCAGTGTCTTTCCTTAACAACTGTTCATCGCTTTGCAAGGTTTTAAATGACACAAATTCATTCTGCAAATAGGAAAGCCGGTTCCCCTTTGCATGGTGTAAGAGCATAATTTCACTGCTATGCATTCCAGAAATAGCAGGGAAATTAGTCATGGCTCTCTGAATATTCTAATTTTTTCTCCTACATACAGACACATGCAATCCTTTGAAGATGGATAGCTACCAAATGAAATCAGTGATCTTGGGGTAAGGCAGAGGCCAACACTGCTTCTCTAGGTCTTATAACTTTAGTATACAGTCTGGTTGACACAGGGTAGATCTGTACCCTAGACTAGACAAGACTAAATTGTACTATACAACAAATGTAGCACCTAGTGACATACAGATCATGCCACTTAGGGGATGGATTGCTGCCCTCTAACAGAAATAGCCAAGACTAGAATATGCTTTGTTCTAAGCATAAAGATCACATGGATATTGAATGTAGAGTGTAAACATTCTAAAAATATGACGAGCACGATAGATATTGTATTGGAATGTGTCTTCTCTAGTGAGAAAATGGAATTCCATTGGTGTAAAATGTATTTTAAAATAAAAAAATCTGAATATAGGAAAATTAGGTCTACATAAAACGTATGTTAGGAAATTTTGAGCCATCTCTAAAAATATACTATGTACCCACAGAATAACTTTTAAATTTTTCTTTTACTGCATAAAAATACTGCTTGTATGAATTTAATGTTCATTTAATGTTCATCTAGGTCAGCTAGAGCAATGTACCATGTTACTAATATATGTAGTACTGATACTGGTATCAGGGTGTTTGGCCATATTTACTGAGGTGCTGTGCAAGATTGTATTTGAATAGTAGGCAAAGTCCACTTTTTTAAAGTGTTAGACTAATGGTTTTAAACATATCTTGCTTCAGTAAAAACTCTTGATGTTATAATACCACTAATTGCAACAAAATTTGATGTGAGAATAATACTGTCTGATTATTAGAGTGCTATCAGAGGTGCTCACAACACTGAGCTGTGACATTTCAGGTCCCTTTTCTCTCTTCCTAATGAACCAGTCAGATTAGAAGATATCATTATAAAGGGACATCTCTATCTAGATAGTGGGACAAATCCATCTCTGGAGTATTCCCATTGAAGTCAATAATTATACCTGGTATTCATTTGTCTCAGTATATTTACCAGCCACGTTACCACTGTTGAGGAGTCTTAAAGTGGAACAGTGCTGTAAAGACCAGGACAAAAGCCTCTTAAAACTAGTATGTAATAGCATTGTATCTAATATTAGTGGTAGGGTGCTCAGAGGTGCACTAGGCAGCCTAGTGGTTAACACACCCAACTTCCAGCCCTTTGCCTCTCTGTCAGGGCAATAGAGGTGCCTTTTCCTGGTGTCCACAATTCAAGAAGGAAGTTGATAAATTGGAGAGGGTTCAGAGAAAAGCCACGAGAATGATTAAAGGATTAGAAACTTGCCTTACAGCAATGGACTCAAAGAGCTCAATCTATTTATCTTTACAAAGAGAAGGATAAGGGATGACTTGATGATGGTCTATAAATACCTACCTAGGGGAAAATATTTAATAATGGGGTCTTCTAGCAGAGAAAGGTATCACAGGATACAATGGCTGGAAGTTGAAGTTAGACAAATTCAAACTGGAAATAAGATGAACATTTTTAACAGTGAGAATGGTAAATTGTTCCAATGGTTAATCAATGGTCCTGGTGGATTCTCTGTCACTGGCAGTTTTTAAATCAAGAGTGGATGTTTTTCTAAAACATCTGCTCCGTGAATTATTTTGGGGAAGTGCAATGGCCTGTGTCATCATCTGGTCTGACCTTTTGAGTAACAATGTTCCCTTCTGGCCTTGCAATATATGAATCTATATTCAACTGCTATCTCTTCCAGTTCAGGGCTTCTCTGGAGCACAGGCTTCCATGATGCGCTGCACTGTATGGTGGGTTGTAATCAAATGTCCAGTAGGGCATCTAGAATAAGGTGATTAGACCCTTTTCTACTTATAGTTTCAGGCTAGATAGAAACTGAGATCTCAGTAAAACCACAAGGCCAAATCCTCGACCCTTCCATGGATGCTGGGTGACCATGAGATCCAGGCACAGAAGCTGGCCCTCTGCCCACAAATCTTGCCTGCTGTACACACACGTATGCATGTAGGGGGAGAGGGAGTGGGTCAGTCATCTCTGCAGCACTTTCTCCCCCATTGTGGGACCCACCTAGGGCTCTCTGCATGGCAGTGAGCAGGAGCTGGGTGAGAGCACAGTAACAGGCGTCAAAGCAGGATTAGGGAGGTATGTACATTGCCCCCATACAGCCTAAAGTAGTGTCCTAGTCAAAGATAACATAGTTCCAGGCCCATTTGCAGTAGGGAACCTCCTTGGAAGTGGTAGGATAACAGGGGAGCCAATGCCAGAGGGTCCCATCTTGCCAGTGAGTGGAGGGAAGTGTGGGGTCTCAGAGCTGCAGGAACAGACTGACAGCTCATTTCCTGCCAGGAAAGAATTAACTTTAAAGAATATTATTTGCACAGACAGCAGCCAATGGAAGTTAGGCGCCTACATGCCTTTGAAGATCTGGGTTGTGGTTTCATGATGGTCTTTCACTGCAACACTTAATATTTATATGGGGATTATTTATTTACTTGTGTACTTCTTTGCAACCATTTTTAAGAGGCACAGATATTATGAAGAATTAACTTTAAAGAATATTATTTGTATTGCCATAAGAACAGATGTTTTGCATGCTGTGGTGGCAGTGCAGATTTTATGTCCTTAACACATACCAATATGGTGGTAAATATTTGTACACATATACCCTTATTCATTTGCAGTTTAGGAATCCAAGACTAAATTTATTCTTCATTATTCAAATAGACTTTTGTATTTGCAATGGCTCCATTCTAAATGGTTTGTCTAGACAGCAGCCATATGCAGGATTGAATTATTGGAATCTTATCTATCTAATCTAAGGTTTCGTACAGCTACTCATCATCACAGCATCGGAACAAATTTCACACAACATAGACCAACAATACCAAAGTCCCTTGGAAACTTCAGGGAGGCTCTGGCTCTTTCCTCCATCAGTTTATAGAAAGCTCTGCTTGAAGGTTTTCTGTTGTGTTGTTGTTTTGGATGAGGGAGTTAGGCAGAGGCTGTGGCTGATATTGTGGATGTCATTCTGGTTCCTGTTTAAAAGCTTCTGGCCTTGGCTACACTTGCGAGTTACAGCGCTGTAAAGCCGCCCCCCAGCACTGTAACTCACTCCCCGTCCAAACTGGCAAGGCATTTGCAGCGGTGTATCTCCGTGGCTGCAGCGCTGCATGTACTCCACCTCCCCGAGAGAAATAGTGTGTATTGCACCACCGCCCAGTGTGGCCGCCCAATGCTCTGTGACTGGCCTCCAGAAGTATTCGGCAGTATCCCACAATGCCTGTTCTAGCCACTCTGGTCATCAGTTCAAACTCTACTGCCCTGGCCTCAGGCAACCAACCATGTGACCCTCCCTTAAAATTCCCCGGGAATTTTAAAAATCCCCTTCTTGTTTGCTCAGTTAGGTATGGCGTGGAGTGCTATCAGCGAATCTTTCCAGGTGACCATGCCTCCATGCGCCAAGCGAGCCCCAGCATGGAGCAATGGCGAGTTGCTGGATCTCATCAGTGTTTCGGGAGAGGAAGTTGTCTAGTCCCAGCTGCGCTCCAGCCGTAGGAATTACGATACCTTCGGGAAGGTATCAAAGGACATGATGGAAAGGGGCCATGACCGGGATGCCCTGCAGTGCAGGATTAAAGTGAAGGAGTTGCGGAGTGCCTACCGCAAAGCCCACGATGCAAACGGCTGCGCTGGTGCTCCCCCCGCGACCTGCCGATTCTACAAAGAGCTGGATGCGATACTTGGGGTTAACCCCACCTCCACTCCGAGCACCAACATGGACACTTTAGAGCCGGGGTGGGAGGAGGAGGAGGAGGAAAACAGGAGTGAGGGTGGTGGGGCGGATGGAGACACCCTGGAATCCCTGGAGGCATGCAACCAGGAGCTCTTCTCAAGCCAGGAGGAAGGTAGCCAGTCGCAGCGGCTGGTACTTGGTGGAGGACAAACAGATGAGCAGGTTCTCGGTAAGCAGGTTTTTTTTTCGGAAGGAATTTTTTCGGTGCGGGCTCTTTGGAAGAGGACGGTTAGGCATGCATGCCTAGATGCGGAATAGTGCATTGATGTGGTTTATCACATCGTGGTAATTGGCCTCAGTAATCTCTTCGAATGTCTCATCCAGAACATGTGCAATGCGCTTGCGCAGGTTTATCGGGAGAGCCACCGTGGTCCTTGTCCCAGCCAGGCTAACGTGTCCGCGCCACTGTGCCGCGAGGGGTGGGGGGACCATTGCTGCACACAGGCAAGCTGCATATGGGCCAGGGCAGAAGCCGCATTGCAGTAGAAGACCCTCCCTTGCTTCCCAGGTCACCCTCAGCAGCGAGATATCGTCCAGGATGAACTCCTGTGGAAAATGTTGGGACAGTGTTCAGTGTAGGTGCCCCCTGCAGCTGTTGGCTCTCCCCAAGGCACAGAAACCCAGAGGACAGCACAGCCCTGAAACAATCTGTCCCCCTTACTCACCATTCTGAGGCTCCCGTGGGTTATGTGTGCTCTGTTTGGGACGGGAAAATTATGCTATTGTGTAGACCCTGTGTGTGCCCTCCTTAAGTGCGGAGGAAATTATTACTCTGTCTGCTATAAACAATGCTGTCTCTGTTAAATGTTGCATTTTGCCTATACAGCTGTAACAACCTTGAGACCTCAGCCGTCCCTCTTATCGCCTGCTCAGAGACTGCAAAGACTCAGGAAGAGACCGCGAAAAACCAAAGAAGACATGCTGCAAGAAGTGATGCGGCAATCTATTAAAGAGAATGAAAAAGCACAGCACTGGAGGGAGAGAGAAAGCAGGATCCACCAGGAAAAGGCAGTGCACCGGCAGCAAAGCACGGATCGGCTCATAAGCATCCTGGAGCACCAGGAGCTCGTAGCCAGGCAGAAGGAGCAGTACCGCAAACACAAACGCCCCCCCCCGCCCTTGTCCCAAAACTCTTTCCCTTGTTCCTCACTGTTACCTCCAACCCACTTTCCCCAACTTCTGGGTTCTTCACGCCACCAGATGTCTCCAACACCCAGTATCTTTACCACCCAGTCCTGAAAACCACGACCCTTACCCGCTGCACTCAACCCCCATCACCATGCAGTATAGCTATCCTGAAGTGCAGCACTCACTGCACAGCACACCAGACAGGACATACGCGAATCTGTGATTGTACCGTTCCCCACTCCACCCCATTGCTCTTTCTGATTCCCAAGCAGTTGTGTTTCTTTTCAATAAATACATTTTCTTTTCAATAAATGGATTTTTTGGCTTTGAAAAGATTCTTTATTAATGCATAAAGTAAAAGATTCCTTAGCCCAGGAAATAAACAGGCACTGCAAGTCTGCTTAGCAAACACTGATTCCTAAAGATTGGAACTACTGCACTTCACTCCAGTGCAGGGCACCAGATATCACTGCTGGTTTTCAGCCTCAAATTGCTCCCTCAAGGCATCCCTAATCCTTGCAGCCCTGTGCTGGGCCCCTGTAATAGCCCTGCTCTCTGGCTGTGCAAATTCAGCCTCCAGGTGTTCAACCTCGGAGGTCCATGCCTGAGTGAAGCTTTCACCCTTCCCTTCACAAATATTATGGAGGGTACAGCATGTGGATATAACCGCGGGGATGCTGTGTTCGGCTAAGTCCAGCTTCCCATACAGAGATCGCCAGCGGCCCTTTAAATGGCTAGAGGCACACTCCACAGTCATTCGGCACCAGCTCAGCCTGTAGTTGAACCTTTCCTTGCTGCTGTCAAGGCTCCCTGTGTAGGGTTTTATGAGCCACGGCATTAACGGGTAAGTGGGGTCTCCAAGGATCACAATGGGCATTTCAACTTCCCCTACCGTGATCTTCCACTCTGGGAAAAAAGTCCCAGCCTGCATCTTCCTGAACAGCCAAGTGTTCCGAAAGATGCATGCGTCATGCACCTTTCCTGGCCAGCCTGTGTTAATGTCAATGAAACGCCCACGGTGATCCACAAGCGCCTGGAGAACCATAGAGAAATACCTCTTCCAATTAATGTACTCGGATGCTATGTGGGGTGGTGCCAGAATAGGAATGTGCGTCCCATCTATCACCCCTCCACAGCTAGGGAAACCCATTTGTGCAAAGCCATCCACTATGTCCTGCACGTTACCCACAGTCATGGTTCTTCTGAGTGGGATGCGATTAATGGCCCTGCAAACTTGCATCAACACGATTCCAATGGTCAACTTTCCCACTCCAAACTGGTTTGTGACTGACCGGTAGCTGTCTGGAGTTGCCAGCTTCCAGATTGCAATAGCCACCCACTTCTCCACTGGCAGGGCAGCTCTCAATCTCGTGTCCTTGCGCCGCAGGGTGGGGGCGAGCTCCTCACACAGTCCCATGAAAGTGGCTTTTCTCATCCGAAAGTTCTGCAACCACTGCTCATCATCCCAGACTTCCATGACAATGTGATCCCACCACTCAGTGCTTGTTTCCCGAGCCCAAAAGCGGCATTCCACAGTGCTGAGCATGTCCGTGAATGCCACAAGCAATTTCGTGTCGTACGCATTACGCGGCTCGATAGCATTGTCGGACTCCTCACTCTCACTGTCACTTTGGATCTTAAGGAATAGTTCGACAGCCAAACGTGACGTGCTGGCGAGACTCGTCAGCATACGCCTCAGCAGTTCGGACTCCATTTCCCACAGACAGATCGTGCTGCACAGAAACCGTTGAAAGATGGCACCAAAGGTGGACGGAAACAAAGGGATTTCTGGGATGTGAAGCGATACATCACGGGGCGTTGGGACAGGACCCAGAATCCCCCGCACCCACGCCCCCTTCCCACAACCCACGGCGCCAGAATGGGAAGAGGTGCTCTGTGGGATAGCTGCCCATAATGCACCGCTCCCAATGGCACTACAATTGCCGCAAATGTGGCCACGACAGTGCACTGGCAGCTGTCAGTGTGGACAGACTGCAGCGCTTTCCCTACTCAGCTGTACGAAGACAGGTTTAACTCACAGCACTGTACAGCTGCAAGTGTAGCCAAGGCCTTAGCAAATAGGAAGGTTTTGCAGCATTTCCTAAAGGTGATCGGGCTCTGGAATCGCTAGATGCTTGTTTCATAGGCAGATCTCTTCAGCTGAGGATGCTTTGTCCTCAGCTCTCAAGCACATTAAGGTGATCTCTGGGATTACATTGTTCAAAAGAAGCACAATGGTTTTGATATTGATCGGCGGGATAGTCTAACAATACAAATGAAAAATAAATCAATTAATCATAGATAGAATATTATTGTATAACAGATCACACATACAGCACAGTGATGAGCTGTGTAAAAATATTTGTTGTACCACTCCTAAGCTTATAGGCTGCCTGGATAAGGGGGGGAGGGATAACTCAGTGGTTTGAGCATTGGCCCCCTAAACCCAGGGTTGTGAGTTCAATCCTTGAGGGGGCCATTTAGGGGTCTGGGGATTGGTCCTGCTTTGAGCAAGGGGTTGGACTAGATGACCTTCTGAGGTCCCTTCCAACCCTGATATTCTATGATAAAGTTTGTGCCAGCTGGGGCAAAGGAAGAAGGGGTCAGTATGTCAGGAGCTCTTTTGCTAGCTACAAGAATACACAGTAATGAAACAAAAGAAAATTTATTGAACAAATCTGAAAGGATGTGTTGAGAAAGATATTATAATTAGAAATCAAAAAGGACAGAAAATCTGTCTGGAGGAATCATTACATGGAGATCTGATTACATAGAGCATGTTCAGGGCAAGTTCCTACTTGTCTATGTTTGAAGAGTGAAATCCTTTAATTAAAGCCCCATTGCTGACCAGAAATCCAGAGCAGCAAACAATAACATATCATTTGTATAGTGATATTGCCTAGGAGCATTACTAATGGACCAGAATCCCATTGTACTAGGTGCTGTATGAACACAGAACAATAGGATGCCCCAAAATGCTTACATTGTAAGTAGTGACCTTTAGTCAGGAAATGGTCCTTTTCCAAATGCTCCAGGTAGGTATTTTGAACGGGAGCCATATATACCACCTCAGCACCAAGGTTAGAGTAATTAATAAAGAAAACATGGTTTAGCCGAAAGGGTCTTTTGTTCTCCTGTCTCAATGTACCCATTTGGCGAATCAGTAGCCTAACCTAAGTGAACGTCTACCTTGGGCAGTACTTGTAAAGGCACACTGCCAGGTCAGTCACCCAACCAATACTGACGTTGCTTTTCATTAATTGTAAAATCAGTTCAGTTTCACTTGGTTCCAAAAGGGATGTGTGGTCCCTGCTTGATGCACACCAAATGTATTCACATGAGGTGCAAATTCTGCTGTCTCTGCTTTGGTTGCAATGAAGATCAGGGAGGGGCAAAAGATAATGTGCAACATAGTTAATCCAGAATACCATGATGATCATGAATTCATCTTGGAGTTTATGTGTACCTGTACTCAAAACAGCCAGTTAGCACTGTGAGACAAACTGTAAAGTTGTTTCTACATCTCCCATTTCCCTGCAGGGTAACATACTCATGTTCCATCATACCACCACACAAGAGTTATCCATTGTCCAAAACATACAGCATAGATAAAAGGACTGGTGCATGTCAGGAGATGCATGAAAACTTCACTGCCTACACCTCTGAAGTATTATAAAGTGCTTTGGTTTACTATTTAGGTAATTCCAAGAACCACTCATTTGCAATCCACACTTCTATGTATCTCTAAAAGAGATTATAGAACCATGTTAGAATTCCAGAAAGAGCCTTATGTATATTTATAGGCCCCAGTAAGGTATACCTTGACTTATCAGAAAACTATTTCATCATCAGTGTCTATATTGGGAAGGGATCTCATCATCTTCCTTATCTGTTCTATTCTGTTCTAGTTATACTGTGCTCATTGTTGTTGTCATTGAGACAGCTAATTTATGCAAATATCCCCCTGCTTCCTATTACCTGCTTCCCCCCTGCAGCCTAGTCCCATTTGTTTATCAACCTTCTGAGTCTTGTTATAAACATGGATTTTGAGCTCTCTGGGTAGAAGTGGACTTGGTTCTACCCATTTGTTCTGGGCCTAGCACATTGATCTCTGATGGAGGATTCTAGATATTACTGAAGTATTAATAAAATACTTCTACTAACAATAGTAGCTGAGCACCTGTATTCATAAAGCACCATGCATACAGACAAACATGACCTATGAGGAAAGATTGAAAAAAATTGGGTTGGTTAAGTCTGGAGAAGAGAAGACTGAGGGACATAAAATTTCAAGGACGTAAATGGTTGTTGTAAAGAGGAGGGTGATAAATTGTTCTTAACCACTGAGGACAGGACAAGAAGTAATGGGCTTAAATTGCCACAAGGGAGATTTAGTTAGACATTAGGAAAAACTTTCTAACTGTAAGGGTAGCTAAGCACTGGAATAAATTAATTAGGGAGGTTGTGGAATCCCTGTCACTGGAGGTTTTTAGGAACAGGTTAGATCAGTGGTGGGCAACCTGCAGCTCATGGGCCACAGGGACGTGCTGGCCGCCGCTTCCGGCAGCTCCCATTGGCTGGGAATGGTGAACCGTGGCCACTGGGAGCTGTGGGCGGCCATGCAAATGTAAACAAACTGTCTGGTGGCCCAGCAGCAGATTACCCTGACAGGCCGCACATGGCCCATGGGCTGCAGGTTGCCCAACCCCTGTCAAGGATAGTCTAGATAATACCTAGTCCTGACACAGTGCAGGGGACTGGACTACATGACCTATCAAGGTCCCTTCCAGTTCTACATCTGTATGATTTTTATGATAGCAATGCATTGTGTAAATAAATAATGGTTTTCTAAAATGCAGAGATACGTTCAATGAAGATTATTCTGAATTATTATTTATTGTCCGGTAGTGTTCACAATGTTTCAGGTGCTGTCTACATATGCAGAAACACACAAGGTGAAATCCCGTGAAGTCAGTGGGGCTCCAGTGAAGTCAGTGGGGCTAAGATTTCACTCAAAGTCCCTGCCTCAAAGAGCTCTCAGTCTAGGAAGGCAAACATACCAGAAGTGGGAGAGAGGAATTAAATATGTATATATATTTCTTAAAATTTTGTAAATAAATATGAGTATTTGCTCATGAATTATTTCATGGGAATCATCAGTCCAGAGAGCACTTTTATTCTCTCCAAATAACTCTGAATATGGACAAATGCTCACTAAATTCAAGTTTTCGGAGTTTGTTGCCACAGAAAAAGTCAAGAGTGGTGGATCATTTACAAAGCAATCTTCCACCGTGAACAATGACAGGAACTATTACTGACAGACTAGAAAACATTCTAGGTAATAACATACAATCCAGTATTTAGAGGAAAAGCTAAAGCATTACTTAACCAGACCTACTTAATTTTTTTCTAAAACAGGCAGTCATATGCCTTCCAACAGTGAGAACACATTCATCTAACAATCAGCTGAACTGAAATTGTGTGCAAGTTCATTTGTTACTTAAAAAGTTCAGAAGCCTCATTATTTACTTCTCTCAGAAAAATCAGAGAATCTATTGCTCAGACCACACTAAGTGAACTGATCACATGCAGATAGATTTCATTTTGTTGGATGGAAAACATTTCACAAAGAAATGAACAACAAATCAGTTAGCTGTGAGCCTCAAATAAATGTTAATATCATGTACGCAGTGTTGTTGTAGCCATGTCAATATTAGAGAGACAAGGTGGGTGAGGTAATATCTTTTATTGGGTCTTTTTATTGGACCAACTTCTGTTGGTGAGACAAGATTTCAAGCTATACAAAGCTCTTTCATTTCAGATATCAGGGGGTAGCCGTGTTAGTCTGTATCTACAAAAATAACAAGGAGTCTGGTGGCACCTTAAAGAAATCTGTTAGTCTTTAAGGTGCCACCAGACTCCTTGTTGTTTTCATTTCAGAGGCACTTAAATAGTCATGGTAATGGAGGATGGCAGCATTTGTCACCTTCCCCCAAAATTCCTCATTGCTTCTATTGTAGAAAATACCTGATTATGATCAGTCCTTCAGTGTGCAAAGCACAGTAGAACATTCCTTCCAGGTGTTTTTCTTAGGCCTGGTCTACACTAACCCCCCAATTCGAACTAAGGTACGCAACTTCAGCTACGTGAATCATAGAATCATAGAATATCAGGGTTGGAAGGGACCTCAGGAGGTCATCTAGTCCAACCCCCTGCTCAAAGCAGGACCAATTCCCAACTAAATCATCCCAGCCAGGGGGATGAAGTTTGAAGTACCTTAGTTCGAACTTACCTCGGTCCAGACACGGCAGGCAGGCTCCCCCGTCGACTCCGCGGTACTCCTCTCGCCGAGCAGGAGTACCGCAGTCGACAGCGAGCACTTCCGGGTTCGACTTATCTCGTCCAGACAAGACGCGACAAATCGAACCCAGAAGTTCGATTGCTTGCCGCCGAACTAGCGGCTGGGTATAGACGTACCCTTAGTCTTTGTCATGGAGGCACTTGGAGAAGCTGAGGGGAGAGCAGTGCATTTCACCACTGATGTGGACAATAAATTGGGCAATCTTGTATGTCTCTTAGTGCTTGTTGGGTTTGCATGTATTCATTATCCACTGAAAGCATTTGCAACAAGGCATTTGTGCTCTAAATGCCTTTAACAAGTCTTACGTGGCTAAAAGGCTGGATCACAGTCTTGATACATAGATCAGAAAGTGGCTTTCTTCACAAACACTGAGTACATGATACAGAATGTACTTTCTGACAATTAAAGATGATCAAAGTAAATTCATTACAAATTATATTCACTGTGAATTTTGCCCTTTTTTGATTAGCAAATTGTCTGTGATCTGATCCTGAATTTTCTTCAAATGCCAAAACCCAAAAAGCAGTGAGAGATCTAAGAGATTGACCAATTGCTTAGCAAAGTTTCAGCCATACAAAACTTGTCATTCATAAGTATCACCAAAACATTTGGAAGAATAATTTTCTGACTGAATTGTTTACAAATGCATTTCAACTATTCACAGCATGCATAGTGACTACACACAGTATGGGTGGTCATCTATGTCACATGGTATTGTTTCTGTCTCCTGATTGGATGACTGAAATATTTTAAAGAAGAGAATAATTAACAACAAATAAAGAATAAAAATTCATGCTAAAGTTCATGAAACTTTTGGGATTTTGTGAGCATTTTCATGAACACCTGCTGGTTGCCTGAATAATATGAATCATAGGGAATTGAACTCGGTGCTTTTATTTATTAAAATCTTCATGAATGGTTTTACTATTTATCAGCTATATTAACAATGACCTGAATGTTCTTAAAAGCATTAAGGATGGTAGGCCTGAATTTCTTCTCACACAGGTTTTAGACTCGTGTGACTCCACTGACTTCAGGAAGTTATTCTTGATTTACACTAATGTAAGTGAGAGTTATGTAATAAATGTGGAAGGTTCCAGTCTTATGCTTCATAGCTTTCTGGGAAGAGAACGGAACATAAAGAAAATGGTTTCAATGGCCAGAAAAGTTTGAAACATTGTATTCATGCTCTCTAGGCTGTGAATATTCCATTTACCCTGTTCACTGGGAAACTGTAAAAAGCTACGTACACATTATAAGATGACACGATGAAAGGGAATTCTGCCTTACTTATCTTATCTACCTTCATGAAGAGAATTAATGTGTGCATGATCATCCACCCTACTCCCAGGTCAGTGGCATTGGATGTAATAGTTATACATGAGTCTTGCTCAATTTGAAACCACTGCAAGAGATGTGTGCTGAGTCACCCACCCTGAGTTACCTTGTTAGCATCTCAGTGCTTTCAGATCCTCATCAGGATCAAAGCCCTATTGTGCTGGGTGCTGCACAATGACACAGAAAGACACGATCCTGGTCCTGAAGCGCTTACAGTCTAATTTAAGACAAGACATGACTCATGAGTGTGATAAGCCACAGGATGGAAGAGGGAAAGGGAAAATGAAGGCAACAGTAATAAGTTTAGATAGTTATACAGGCTGATGGTGTGCACAACTGGGTGCTTCGAAATCATTTAAAAGTCTTCTTGGGCTTCTTGCTCCTGACGGGCCCATCATTAGTTGACTGATTATTTGTAAGTGTCACAGCAAAAGTGGGTCTTCGGGAAGGAATGGAAGAAAGAGAGGTAAGTTGGTGCTAGAGCATAATTATATTACTCATAATGTTCAAAAGAACATTTTAATGAAATAAAGTCTATGTGAAATACCCATCACAATACAGATCTACCCTTGCACAATAAGGAAAAGTGCCAATGGATGCTCAGATTGACATGCTATGTGCCTGCAATGCTAATGGATCCACATTTCAAATGTTCAAATCTTCCGCATGACCTGGCAGAAGTCACATACCATGACAGGATAGATAGGGAATATCAAGTAGATAGGAAGAATAGAAGAGCAACTAACTTGGCAAAATCCTCTCTTTAGTCAGGAACAGTACAGGCCATAGCTACTCCAACAACTTCCATTGTGCTCCACTGAAGGTTTGTCAACAGCGGCAATAACAGCTGTTCTGGGTCTCAAGATTTCACAGATCTCATCCCTAGAAAGAATCTGACACAGATTACCTTTGTGCCAATCCATCTGTGGGCAAAGTAATTCAAACCTGCCGTGATGCACTGACACCCCTGGGAACCAGGTAGGGATATTTAAAACCTCACTGGGGGTCAGATACAACTCTCATTGAAGTCAATAGGACTCTTTCCATTGCCTTCAAAGAGAACTGGATCAGACCCCATTTGACAACTGGAAAGAAGGGAAAAAGCACTAAATTAACATTGCTCAGTATATTCTTGTCTGTTTAGTTTTTAAATTGTCAAATTGCCAACAACATTGTATGCACTGAAAAGATTGTTAACGTGGCAGGAAATATTATAAACAGAGTTAAGATCCTGATTAGCACCAGAAAATGCAACGTTTTTTAGTTTTCTGCATTGGACTTGCCAAGTTTTAATTACATACATAGGTGTACTTATGATAGTTTAATACACTGCCTAATATAGTGATTAATATACCTTATATAATATGTTCAGGATTTACTGGTCATGGCCTCTCCTGGGTCTTTTCTCCAAGGAGTTCCTGGTCTAACATTCCTCCATGTTGGCACAATTTCATGGATGGGATAGTCCAAGATCTCCTTCCACCACCTCCCTGTTACAGCAGTTGTACAAAGAACTTTTCTTTGTGGAGTTTGTGTATCCTGCAGAAGTATCCCAGGAAGGTTCTCCCCATAACTCACATGGCCCTGTGAACCTGAACAGCCACAGAGATTCTATACACTACTGAGGGTGGGATTTGCACAAGTGCTCAGAACTGGCTTAACTCTGCTCCCATTGAAGTCAATGGTAAAACTTCTTCAGTGGGAGCAGAGGAGTTAGGTAATCACTGAGCACTTTTGGAAATCCCACCACAAAATACACAACATCATGTTCACTCAGTGTGAAGGTCACAAGTCTCAAGTGACTCATGAAATGCAAAAGTGAAGCTTCTCAGGGGCTTGTTAAACTGTTAGTTTGTGCACAGATGCTTGTAGGGGTGAGTCAAGCCCCTTGACTTTTGAATGCTGCATTAAGTAGATTTTGGTATTTCATTTTTCTGTTAAAAGAAAAAAAAAGGAAACCAAACATGAGAAAAAATAAAGGGACCAAAACAGGAGATAGACACATATATGCCTGACAATTGCACTTTGTCAAACTCATATATGTATCTAGAACAGTGGTTTTCAATCTTTTTTCATTTGCTGACCGCTAAAAATGTCAAATAGAGGTGCAGACCCCTTTGGAAATTATTTTATGTTCAAAATTAGCCTGGAAGCTCTTTTCTTATTGATGAGGAATCATGAGAGCGTTTCAGATGTTAACATTCAGCCATTTTTGAGTTACAATAAAAATTATGCAGGATTATAATACCTTGATTGGTCTGACATATTCTGGGGCATATATTAATCACTGGGGCCAAAACTGGGGAATAGAGCATGGTTTGGAGTGTGCATGTGATGCCATAAGCCTAAGGCTGTAACTGATCAGAAGATTCTCCACTAGGCCCCTCTACTCCCTAGAATTGTGAATGGCCCTTCTCCTCCTTGTCAGCTCCATTGTTTTGCCAAAGAAAATAACAAAATGTAGAAACCTGAATAAATTAAATAGAATGTTCAAATCTTAATCTCATGTGTGTCATTTCCCCTTCATTTCCTTATCTTCTTTCCCTTTATTCTCCGTTTCTTTTTTCCTTTTCTTTCTCTCTTTCCACATGTTCCTTTCCCTCCTTTGCTGCTTACTGTTTGCTCTACTGCCTCTTCTCTTCCTGCTTTTCTTTTCTTTACGCCCTTTCCTTTATTAATTATTATTATTATTACTCAGATTCCCATTTTTGTTGTTGTTCCTCTTCTTTTCCATGTCATGGAGTGTCCTCCCCCAACCCTGTTTCATTGTGTGTCCCCTGTTGAATTTTTGCTCTGTCCCTGCTCACCTGCTCTTTCATGGTATGTCCACCCCCTCTCTCACATTGTCTCCTTCTCTACAAATTTTCCCTGCTGTCACGCCAAATCTCCTTCCTCTTTATTTCATCAATCTGAAATCCTTCCCATTAAACCCTTCCACCCAGTATCTTCCCCGAATCTCAGCTTTCTCCCTCTGAGACTTCTCCGCATCTTAGCTCCTTCCTCTGCCAGTTGCTGAATTGTCAGCTCCTGTGGCCACCCAGCTGCTCTGCTCCTGAACTTTTCCCGAGTACAGAGGAGCAGGGGGTGGCTTAATTGACAGAGGACTCAGCCATCGGTTGTCTGCAAGACAAACACCTAGAGCACATGTCAGTTGTGACTACAAAACCCCCCCAAAGAAAAACAAAAAACCAAAGTGTCTAGTTTTCATACAGTGTGCGCCCTGTGCAAAAAAGAATGAGAACTGTATGGGATGCCAGCAAAAGTGATTGTATAATGGCCTACTTGATGACCTTGGGCAAATTCTGTCCCTTTTCAAGTCTCCTTCCTACTGTGTAAAATGGGGGTAATAATACTTAGCTGCTTTACAAAGTGTTTTGAGATTTATGGACAGTGATATATAAGATCTAATTTATTTCTATTGTTGTTATTGCTTCCAAATTTGATTCTTACCTTTATCTCCATCTGTTTAAATGCTCAGAATCTCGGGAGTACATGCACGATTATACAGACAACACAATTTGTCATCATGAGGACAGTCTGTGATGTGGATTCACAGAATTAAAGAGAAAAACGCTGTTCATAGACTTTGTATTTAAAGTCCATTGTTAATATTCAGCAGGAGACTATGAGATCTGCTTGCTGACCATTCAAGTTTTTATTCCCACAGTTCTTTCTGTAAATAGTTATGAAACAATGAAACAGATGTAGGATATTTGGAATAATGTTGTCAGCTGAATTATTTCTAGTAGAGTGGTGGGTTGTTTCTCTTTCTAGTCTGCTGAGATGCAGAGCTATACCCGAGAGGAATGACCTAGATACAGCCTCGGACTGACATACATTGTTTGAGAGAAAGGAGATTCAGTTCCATGTCAGTGATTGACATTGAACTACACTGAGGAACTAAGAATGTAATTCATAATGAAGAGAATTCATGCACTAAACAGTGGGTTTAGACAGGCTGAGAGGTGTGTGGTTTTGGTTTTTCGGAAAAGTTTTGTATATCAAAACTACTAAAAGAAGAGCAGATAGTGCTTAATAGGCCCCCATACTGTTGTTGTTTTTTTGTTGATTTATCCCTGCTGCACCAATCAACTCTGGTTATATTTTTGACTGCTGGTTAGGAGCATTGTAACTTGGATTGCCACGATACTTGCTTCCTTTAACCTGAACCACTCAAAATATCCTGCAGTGCTCTGTTCAAAAGCAGCAAAGATGCAAGATTCAGAAGCATGGAGCTGTTTTGATTTACCCCATTTTTGACCAAATTAAAACTGACCACTAAAAAGTGTTGTTGTTTTTTTAAACTAGGGGGTTAAAATGAATCTTCACCTTCAACGCCTTGTACAATTCTCCTCCACTTATATTCTTGTTCTCATTTCCTCCTGCACTCGCTCCTCCATATACCTCCCTGTGTAAATGATCCTGGGATAAAAGGGGCTATATAAATGCAATATAAATATACATAAATATTTTGGAAAATGGAACACTGATAACTACGTTTTTGATAAAATATTTTGATAAAATATTAAATAAAAAAATCTCAAAACCCCAAATCGTTCAGAAAAGTCAACAGTTTTACACAAAAAAATCTGGTTTTTAAGCCTTTTTTTAATTATTAAAAACATTTAAAAAATGTGAACTCACTTCAAAACAAATAAGTCCTCCCAATCTGGCAGCTATGAGAGAGCTGCTGCTTTATCATCTAATACTCATGAGGCTACAATGATGAGTGCAGAATAAAAACCCAGCTTGATGAGAGGGAGCCAAAATCTGTCCTTGATGTATGCACTGGAGGTTTTCTTCAGCTTGAAGAGGAGCCCAGGTTGCACAGTGGAGGGCAGAATTCAGCCTTTATTAATTTTGCCATATTTCCGGATATAGGCCCTGATTCAGCTAGACATTTGCACACATGACTAACTTTAATCAGTGAGCAATCAGTGGTTTTCTGAAGCAGGGCCAGGCTGATTGAAAAGAGAGCATTCTGCTATAAGACAGGGGACAGATTCCGTAAACCTACGTTTGTTTCTGTCCGCAGTTTCAATATTTCTGTGCAAGATTTAGTAAACTAAAACCTAACTAACAATAATTTCACAGTCAATGTAGTCCTGTTCTCTCTTGAAATGATACCTGGGACCAATGAACTCAATCCTGCAGATGTTCCTGAGACAACGTAAGCTCTTTGGGACAGGGACCATCTTTTTGTTCTGTATGGCACTTCGCACAATGGGGTTCTGGTCCATGCCAGAAGAAAAACTAAAGACAGACCTAAGTACATTTAGGAAGTTTAAGAGATTTCTATAATCTCACTCTCAAACTGGAACATAAAATA
>NW_020664373.1:13913491-13936203 GCF_002925995.2 Terrapene triunguis
GCCAGGGGCTTTCCCTAAACAAGCGGCATCCCAAGTTTGGGAAACACTGTTGCAGAGAACTGGAAACCATGGTAGAGGAGTAGATTTAAGTGTCCCTGAAATAATATGCATTGAGACTATGTTCAGCTCTCTGTCTGCTTGTGCATGATGTAAGTGGAAGACACATGACACAATCTTACTTCCACTTGATATCAGGCATCACTGATGACAATAATCGGCCATATGTTGGAATCCATTTTTGATTAAAGTTGTAAGTACCAGCACTTGATTGCATGTAGTATGACCGTGGTGAAAACCAGCTTGATATGGTGAAATTCTTTGCAAAATCAGACATTTAAGCACCTGAAAGCAGATGCTTAGAAGTGAACTTGGTCTGTAACTCAAAGGCAAGTGTGAATACTTCCCAGGTTTCAGCCAAGGCAAATGACCTTTGCTTGGCACCAGATTCTAGGCAGTCTGGATTCCCCCAGAACTCTGTTGAAAAACCGAACAAGCCATTCCCGAACGCGAGGACCAGATTTTCATTAATTCAAGTGCAATTCGATCATATCCAGGATCTGTACCCATTTTTTAATCACTCAGCAGTTTATCCAATTCCAGACTAGTGAATGGCTCCATCTTAGTATCGGCTGGATTGCTCCTTAGGAAACCTGCCACTCGTCATGTATCTGTCGTTTGACAACTTTGTCAACAGGAGGTTTAGTGACCTTCAACAGATGACTGGCAATCTGATTTGGAATAGCTGCCAGTCTGCTTTGTGCACATGAATGTTGAGCTGCACCTCAGCAATGAATTAAGCTCCAGCTTTTCTTGCTTGACTGCATAAAGTCAAGTGCCTCTGTCACTTCCTCCCATCAAGCCTGGCGAGCAGCATCCAATGGTTCTATAAGATGGTCTGCAATCTCTGGATCACCTAACTGCTCATACTGCCTCAGCAGGTCTGCACAATCCTCGTTCAAACATGGAATGTACACTGGTCAGAAGCCACGTGGAATTGTTGCACTTGCAGCTTTAAAAATGGCACAACAGAAATAACGGTTTGCATCTTCCACAGAGATGATGTTTAATGGGATGGTTACGATGCTCCGTACTAAGTACTCTGTAAAGGAGCCCCAATCTACCTTCCAGAAGTTCCATCTAGGCTTCGGTACACTCCTTGTAATTGGAAGATACATTCCCATCTGAATCAATGACAGACGATGTTGGCTATGTGAAAAATCATTAAGTACAGTACATGCTGCTGGCTGTGGGCAATTGGCAAATGACGTGACCCAGCACAGGTCTGAGCAGTAGTCCCTATTCCAACATGATGAATGGAAGTTACCGCATTGCTTAGGGTTATGGATCAGTGCAAGATCATTATTTGTTGCCCAGTCCAACAATTGTTCACTGTTTGGATCTGAAGTCACATAACCCCACTCGCTATGGTGACTATTAAGGTTGCCAACATATACTGCTGGATGCTTAAGCCTTGGCAGAACCTGTGGACCCTATTTTTCACTCTGTGGCTTGTATACATCTGCCATTTGAAACCCACCATCTTCGTGTTGCAAAGTCATGTTGCAAAAGATTCAATATGGGCAGCATCCAATATATCACTATGGACGTATGTAGCTCAACCATGTTTCTTATGAAGATGGTGATTTAACAGATTGAAACAAATGATCTCAAACTGACGTGCTTCATTCAGCGTGATGAGAGTTTCTTGTAGACAAATGACATCAGCTAGAACTTCCTTTTCCAGGACACCAATAAGTTCCCGCTTGGCGGCAGATAACCCTTCAACATTCAGTGCCGGAACTATCATCGTCATAGAAAATCATCATCCGAAACCTGTTTGACAGATTTGTAGTAATACTCAAATTCAATCTGTTAGTTGGATCATCTGTTTCTCCAGACCACAGACAAACTGCTGCTGGGTACTTACAGGGGGACGTGTTGTGAACACTGATCCATTGTCCCCCATCAGTTATTACCCATCTCATTACCTGAAATTGGGACAGGAGACCAGACAAAATTGAAGAGAAAATATTCTACAACCACTCATCATCTGCTTGGAAATCAGTAGCAGCCTTTTCATCATCTGCTTTGAAATCAGTAGCAGTCTTTTCACTGTACTCCATTCAATACCAGGAAAATTTTTGGTTTTGATGATAAAATTAGACTACCTGGTGGAACCCCTGGACACAGGGCAGCTGGCCCATGTAAATGAAGTAGGTCCAGAGCCCCTGTGCCAGAGCAGGTGTTTCCATTTGACCAATTAAGAAGATGGGGCATCACTTGGGCTACAAAGGATCAGGGGAAGAGACCCACTGGGTAGGAGAAATCCAATGTGTCTGGGTAGACTGGTTCAGTCAGGAAGGGCAGGTGAGAGTTGCCAGAGACCAGGGGACTGAAGGAGTCATGGAAGGATGCAGAAGGTGGTTCCTGAGAGATGGCAGAAGGCAGGGAGCAGCAAGAGGGGTTTGCTGGCTGGTGTCCCCAAGCCAGAGAACCAGCAATGGAGAGGACTGAAGGCAGGAGAGGAGAGTGCAGGAGCTTACCTGCCGACATCTCCAGGGCTGAAGAGCTGACTAAGAGTAACCATGAGAGGGCCAGGGGGAGTGAGGAATGCCCCCCTGGCAAGGAGGCTCCTCACAGAGAGGCTGTGGGTGTTCCTGCTGGGGGGGGGGGTTACACTCCAGTTGGAAAGACTGGGGTTGCTGTTCTGGTACAAGGATGGGAGAGAACTGACAGAGAGTCTGGGTGTGGTTGAAGGTGCCAGTGTGTGGTATGTGGTGCATCCTGGGATGAGAGGTCTTGAGATTTAATGATTCACTAGCTTTCACAGGGGTGAGAAATGGACTATATGTTTGGGACTGTTGTTATGGCCTGTTTGGAGTCTGTGTTTATGTTTCTGTAGTAAACCAGCTCCAAGGAGGGTATTATTTTAGGAAAAGAGCCTGAAGAAGAGTTACTGGACTCACTGAAAGGGGAAACTGAGGCAGGTATGCCTGTCATGCTGTGGCCTGCTGCCCTATGACACCCCTCAGTCCTACATGGGCAGCCAAAACTGAAGCCTACCTTCACTGAAGTCAAAATATCACTTGAATTCAGCGATATAGTGTTAGGCTCTTAACCATTAGAGAAGTGAGTTTTGACCTTTAGCATGCATCTGATCCCACGTTTAGTTAGGGAGTAAATTCTGTTCTTATTTCCATTCATCCAGGCAACAATCGAATATGTATCTTACCTCTCCACATTCAAGAGAGAGTAAATATCTAAAAAAGAAAATGATTGAAACTCCTGTTGAAAACATCTTTTAAAAATCCTCTTGATTTTCTAGCACAGAAAAGGAAAAATGTGATAGCATCTGTTCTGCTCAACAGGTTGGTGTGGATGGGGCGGGGGGTAGGTAGGGTCAAGGTCCCACCTCCTCTATGCCTCCTACTGAGTTCAGAGACTGCTTTTGTGATTGACCTTCATGCAGACTCCACAAAAGGTGTGTGTGGGGGGGTGGGGGGAAGGGGCTCCTTGAGTGCCCCTCTCCTACTTGAGCAGGGACAGACACAATGTGGCCAAAAGAGAAAAAAAAATCAAATGTAGGCAAGGAAGAAGTTGTGGGTTTTTTAATAGAGATAAAAATGAAATGGAGATCTTATCTCTATGAAGGCTATTACCGACAGTAGGAGCCAGAGAAAAGGGTGTGCTGGTGACTGGGTGGACAGATGTCAAAGAATGCAGTGATAGACAAGAAAAGAGCATGGAGAATCAAAATACTGAATCCTGCCACTTTATCACATGCATAGCTACACAGAGCATTTCTCTGCGCTGGCCCAGTGAACAGAAGTGAGGACTAGGACTTGCTTCAGCCCAATTCAAAAAAAAAAAAAAAAAAAAAAGGGGAGGCAAAACCAGAGTCTTGATTCAGCAGTCCAGTACTTAAATACATGCTTAGCTTCAAGCATATGGTTAAGGTCCATTGCAGTTGAACTCATGCTTATGTGTTTTCCTGAATTAGGGCCCAGAGGAGTATTTGTCAGGATCTTAAGGACCAGCTATTCATTCAATGTACTTTCAGAAGTCATTATTTATAAAACAAAATATTCTGATAATTGCCTTTCTAAATGGAAACATTGCTTTACACTAGCACTGTTTCTACAATCAATCAATCATTTGTTATAATGTTGTATGTATCACATAGGATTATAGCTATTTCTAAAATAAAATTATGATACTTTTTAAATGTTGCCTACAAGACTTGCTGTCTCTAGGTTGTTTTGTATGTCTGTGGTAAAAGCTATATGATATTCTTCTGTGAGCTATAAAAGCTGTTTTAAAGTAGGTAGTGATTTGATATCAATTACATATAGGCATGTGGCCAGTCCCGTTGGCAAGAGCTAAATTGAATTGGATATTCAAAAAGTGGGAAGGTAAATATTTGGTTTCAAGTTTAATTAATAAAAGAGTAATACTTGGCACTGAAAGGTTCTTTCTACTTTTTTTTTTTTTTTTTTTTTGTAACCATGAATCAAGTCCAGAAGTGATTAAATAGATGCATGCATTCCAGCAACTGACTGCTGAAATTTCATGTTGGCTGATCCAAAAATGTAGCTATTATAATGATTTGACATCTAACTCCACATCTTGCCAGTGTTACACCATTTAAAACTAATTCCTCAGGAGTGACGTCCAAGACACATGGATTATGAGTCATTAAATAATCATTTTGTAACATGCAGTCCCCCTAGCTTCTGAAAGTGGTATTCAGCATGGAACATTCTCAAACAACCTGAAACAGTACTTTCCAGTCTCCTAAATTATATTTTCTCTCCCTAGATTAAGGAAAAGGCTTCTTTCTACGAGAAAATAACTTTGCAACTAGAGATGAGCTTGAGTGACAAAGCTGAGATTCAGATCTGAACTTTGTCAAGAGTGCTGAAAGGCTTGGATCTAGGGCCAGGTACTAGTCCATGGCTGATTTGAACTGCTGTGGTGGTGGAAGTCAGCAGGGAAATCACCAGATCCAGCCCCCGATGATTACCTCTGCACACCAGCTACCCTCATCTGCTGTAATGGCCATTTGGGGCCCGGGACGGCTGGGTGAAAATCAGCGCAGTTAGGATGGCTCTAAATTACACCAAGAACTGGCCTGGTCTGTGGCTGGCCCCAGGATTGGGAGAGTATAATGGTGGCTTCAAGTCACTATTACTTCCCACATCTGTTTTGTACCCAGTACTGCTTGAATGATCTGAAGGATCCAGGTCTAGATTACTAAGGTATTTAAGGTGTCTGATAGGCAGCTAGGAACCTAGTGAGTTTACAAAAGCCCCTGATAGGTTAGGCACCTAACTTCTATTGAAAGGCAATGGGAGAGATGGAAATACTGTTTGACTGAGAAGCTGAGGTTTTTACATCATATTGTTGAAAGGGAAAAGGTCTTCGGAAGCTAACAGCAATCTCTTCTTAACTAGCATGAGGACAAGCTTTCAAGCCTTCCGTGTGTTATATTTAAGATGACTGTTTAAAGCTCTGTGTTGGTGACTGGACACATTAACTGCACTCTGTTTTAACACATGCTTCCTTTCAGCAATGTTATCTGCCCATTAGGAATCAAAGCAAATCCAGATGGATCAAGAACACATGGTTTAAGAAGCATGCGTCAGATTCAGCTATACAATATACCAAGTTCAGAGTAGTGCTCTTCCTAGTCCTAGTTATTTTGAGTTGGTGAGTAGTGTTTTTACTTTTCCTTGCTCTCGGGCAGACTACGAAAGTTATCGTACATATGACTGTGAAGCCAGAAGGTACCACAGGAGGAAAAAGTTCAACATGTTTTGCTCAAGAGAATGAATGAGTTTATCTAATGATAAAGCAGCACAATAGAGCAGATGCAAAGCCACAGATCTGAGGAATCTTTAATACTTTATTGCTTTGAAGTTTGAAACATGCTCCTGAAACAAGTTTGTTATGTCTAAAAAGGGGCCTATGATGTCTCCTTTGACTGTGGTTCTCATTAGCAGCCAAAATTTCAGGGAAATGAGGATTAACAGTCAGTGTGGACTGATACAATGACAGCAGTTCAGGACAAAGGGTTTGTCTACACTGGTACTTCGTTGGCAAAACTTTTGTCATTTAGGAGTGTTAACCCCCCCTCCGCCCCCCTGAGTGACAAAAAAATGTCACTCTCCTGCAGACAAAGCTGCTGCTGCTCGTGGGGGGGTGGAAGTTTTTTGTCGGCTCTCTCCTGTCAACAAACAGCAGCTACACTACGTGCCTTTTAGCAGCATGGCTGTAGTGGCACAGCTGTGTCGCTAAAAGCCTCGTAGTGTAGCCATAGCCAAAGTATTTTATAGGTGCCAAGGGCATGCCAGGCACGTCACAGAAGACAAACACATTCCCTACCCCATAGAGTTTACAGTCTTACATTTTAAATGTAATACATCATGAGGTTGGGGTAATGAACAGTAGATAGTTTGACCAACTGATGTTTACAAGTCTCATGATCCTTAGTGTACCTGTGTGATATTACCCAGCCTGAATGCATAGGTAGATCAAACGGGGTTGTTAAAGTCTTGAGGCAGAAAAGGCAAAACAGGAGGCTAGATAAAGAGCATCTCCTCAAACACAATAGCCAGGTTTACCGCCATGAATATGCACCCCTCCCACTCTTGTAAAGTAACCAAGTTACCTTTCCAACAGGCTGGAAAAGAGGGAGAAAGAAAAACTGATATTGTTATTTTTATTTTTACTTGGGAGGTGCTCACATTTTATGGTGGTAGGAGTCATGTAAGTGACCAGACAGACCTCCCAGATACCTCAGCCCCATGTCTGCTAAACGCTTGATCTTATGACAAATCCTGAAGCCTTCTGTGGACATCCAAGATTACACTACAGTGCTACAAAACTTGCTGGCTTGTCTTTAACTAAAAACAAACTCTATGCACCAGAGTTGTGATTTAAACACTCCCCCTGCTTGTCTTGGATAATGAAAACTAACCCACACACCAATAATGGACGTGTTTTAGTAACATGGCTTCAACAGGAATGCAAAGAATGAACCGCTTTGGAATACAACAGTCAAAAAGAGAAAGAGCCAGATTCTATTCTCACTTCCATTCATGTAAATCCAAGTAACTCCACTGATTTCAAGTTCAAGCTTCCTAAGCCCTTCATAACTCTGTCCAATACTTATGTGCCCTTGTTTCATTTTGCATTGTCTCAAAGCCCAATCTTCTTGGCCCAAACTTCCAAAAGTGATTGATACTGGATCAATTTTCGGGTGATGCTTTTTAGAGTGAGCACTGGCCATCTGAAAATCCAGCCCCTTTAAGTTTCTCAAGTTGAGCATGCAAAATCTCTTTTGAAACTGAAGGTTTCTTCCACCCACTGGAGTTGTGTGCATAATAAGCACCTGTGTGAGGGCTTGAGACAAAACCATAGAGTATGACAATGCTCAAACCACTGAGCTATCCCTCCCCCCTTGATTTGAGCATTGTCCTGCTAAACCCAGGGTTGTGAGTTCAATCCTTGAGGGAGCCATAGAGTATGACTTTGTTCTCAGCTCTCTCTTTTCTCTTAAACCCAATCCTTCCCCCTTTTCAGGAAGTCTGTTCCAAAATAATTGACTCCTCTTTCAGGCATCTCCAATTGTCCAGTTTGAAATAAACTCATCTAGGGACCCACTTTTTGGTGTGGTATAAAGAAAGGAAACACTGGCATTTAATTGTGTAATAGGCCTTATCACTCTTGCTTGGAGTTAAATAACAATCCTTCTATGTGTTAACTTTCATGAACTTATCACAGTAGGTTCCTGGCCTGAAATAATGAAAGGCCTTCCTTGAACTCAAATGGCTCATGTGTAACATGTTGAACCATTATGCAAAGATTCACAGTTTTAACTAGAAGGGACCTTTATGATCAACTAGTCTGACATGCATAACACAAGCCATAGAAATTCACCCAGCAATTTTTTACCAAACCAACTAACTTTTGTTGAACTAAAACGTATCTTTTAGAGAGATTTTGAGTCATACTTTAAAGACTACACTTGATGGAGAATCCACCCTATCCCTTGGTAAATTGTTCCATTGGTTAATTACCTTCATTGTTTAAAAAGTATGCTTTGGAACCATTATCTGAGCCTTTCTTTTCCCAATTTCACATTAATGTTTTAAGCTTATGCGAAACAATAGAATAAGACAAACAAAATAACTTATATCTTGTTACACCCACTAGCCTTCAATCTTTACGTAAAATTATTAGTGACCAGACATAATGGTGATGGGCACATGTAAATATCTGCTGAGTCAGATAGTCCTCAAGGAAGCCTTATCCTTAAACAACAAGAGAGTTAACAGAGCTTGTCAAAGCTTCTCCCGAGTCAACATCCCATGTCTAACAGTCTTAAAAGCCTACCAACAACAAAAACAAGCGTTAAAGAGGTTCTTATCTCCACATTACATTAAAGGAAAATTACACTTACAGAGTTAATTACATTCAGTCTTATGCATTTAAGGAATGCATTGAAGGGAATTTAATAATTTAACAGAATTTGAGGAGTGTAAAATTGGAAGAGGACTTGAGAGGATTTGCTTGACCTTTCAGATCCAAGAGCAGAACTACCTAAGTGGAAAGTCTCAGCAAATACATGGAGAATTTGATAGATTAGAACATAGCTAAAAGTAATATAGATTAAAACAAAATAGGCAATAAAAATGTAAATGATCTGAAGCATTTTAATAAGAGTTTGTCAAGAACCATCCCTGTATAAGATTTTGTGATCAATGCCTCAGGAAACTTTTAGATGCTTATCCAAACTGAACTGGTTGATATTTGCCCTTTACTCGCCTCCTCCCAAAAGTGTTCTTTGATCCAAGATTTCAGTCAGGTTTTCTGTTCTCTAACTCTTCCTGCATGTTTTGCCTTAAACTAATTTTAAGAAGTCCTGGATGTTTAGGCCTTTGTAGATGTGGGCCTGATCTGAAGTCTACTGAAATGAAGGAAAAGACTCCCATTGACTTCTGTGGGCATTGGATCTGGTACTGGAAGAGTACTTAGTCCCAGGACAGTCATTAATGTTAAATTGCTGATTGGAAGCTGCATAGCTAAATTATTCTGCATTTAATTGAATATGTACCACCAAATCTTCAAGGAATATTCCAAACATATATCTGGGATTTGTTTTGGGTGGGATTTTAAATGAGTTGTCATTTTGTAGTTTGAACAGTTTTTATGTTCTCCATTGGCTCCTCTGCTCAAAGCAGTTTAAGTTTTCTAGCTGCACAGATGGGCTCATTAGCAGACTTTCTGATTCATTTTTCACCAGAGGGCAAAATTTGATCAATTTGTGAACTATGACGTGGATAGGTCTTTGAGGAGAGTTTGCTTGTAGTGCACCTCTAATACACAACTAACACCCATTGCTTGATGAGATCTGCTGCTGCCAAAAATACAGTCCGCTAATGCAACACAAACAAGGGCAGCAATTCTGTTAGAAATTCACACACACAATTTTTTTTGGTAACACATGGAGGTGGGTAGCATCAATATATTACACACCATGAATCATACTGAGCAAGCTGACGAGTCAGCAAAGCTGTGAGAGGATCCTGCCGTGTGACCATATCTGCCTACAGCTATCACTGCTGTTGTTGGAATAAAATAACATAGGCTATGCTCAATGGTATGGCAAAGGCTGAGGGCTGATGCCCTCCAATGTAGACCGTTGCCAACTGGCTCATCCTACAGAAGTTTCAAACTCTTGGCAATAATGACTTATTTCTGAACTGCCATGTAGGCATTGTAAGCAATGCACATTAAATGCTGACTCTGTGCCTGGTGTAGACTGATCCCACTTATTTTGTGCCAGTGTAACACCAAAATCGTTGGAGCTACTCCTGATTCACATTGACCTCAATTGCAGGATTGGGTCCTTACTTTAAAGCCTTGTCATAGAACAGCTGGTCAACTAACTTTCAAGATCATATATCTCATAGTGAATGAAGCACAAGTTATTTACTCCATTTATTTGCCATCAATTTTCTTAAGAGGTATCTGTCATACTCAGGGCCGATGGGGGGGAGAAGCCGGTACAAATTACCAGGGCCCAGCAGTCTGGAAGGGGGCCCGGGGCCCAGCTTCCCCCCATCTCGCGGGCCTGTTTAGCCAGCCCGCCCTTGCTGGGGGGCCCGAAAAAATTCCGGGCCCAGCTTCCCCGGCTTCCCCCGCCCTCTTCGGCCCTGTTTAGCCGGTCCGCCCTTGCTGGGGGGCCCGAAAAGTTTTTTTCACCACGGGGCCCGAACCCGCTCTCGGCGGCCCTGGTCATACTGTTTCTAGTTTATCTGGTTCTTGAGGATTCACTTAATTCAAACCTTTAGCATTTACTGGGAACAAGATTCAAGCCTTTTGGTGCAAAATACTTGAGTAATGTATTTCAGATTCTTTGTTTTCTAGTGTATGTGTCCAAACTTAGTCCTTTATTTTCTTTTCATGATTCTGCCAAAGTATCACTATTCCTAGGGGAAATGTCTAAGCTTGAAACTTCAGGTGAAGTCATTCTGTTACTAAAAGTTCTCACAATTATAGTCATTCAAATAATACTGTTGTAAAATATAAAACTCTGATTATTGGACTCTGTTCCAAGATATTTCAAATAGCTGCTGTTTTCTATGGAACACTTGAGACCCCTGAAAGAGAAGCCACACAGATATGACTTCACAGATATTTCTGGAACATTTTCCCATGAGAAGAGTTGTATTTATTAGGGTCCAGTTATGCAAAGCCCTTAAGCACATACTAACATCTAATAGACTTCAAAGTTAAAGTGAGCACATGTTTAAGCACTTTGCTGAATAAGACTGAAGCACATGATTAAAGTTAAGTACATGCTTAAGAGGCTTGATGAATTGGGATCTAGATCCTGAAAATGGTTTCTCTCTCAGCTTTTTCATGTGGTCAATAATAGTGCACTCACTTATGGATATGAAAGTGCTTCACAAAGGTGAATAAGAATTAGGGAGTTCTGTTTTGCAGATGAGGTAACTGAAATGAAGATGTATGAAAAAACTATTATTTCGGCAAATTATCTGCAAGAGCATACAACTCCAACCAAAGTCCTCTCTCAGTCACCATGTATGCATTTCTCTTGTCAGTGGACACTATAAAAACATAACCTGAAGGCTGTTCGTTTCTTGAAAAAGACAGGTACTATGTCCCAAATTGTGGATCTTTTTACACAGAAGATATTCTTATATTCAAAATACTATCAGGTTCAACATTGTTGGAGGTATCTCCCTCAAATAATCAAAAATCTTTTGGGCAGGAAACAAGCAGAGAAATTTAATTCCCCGAAGTGGATTATTCTATTCTATTTGAAACAGGGATTATTGTGGAATCCATTTTGCAACCTTAAATAAAGTGGGGACTACCACCCATTAACTATAAAAGAGAAAGGATCACATAACAAAGAGAGGAGGAGTGAAACGAGAGATTATACAGAAAGGAAGAATGAGGGACTCAAGGGAAAGCTACAGGAGAACAAGAAATGAGAGTTTATTTAAAGAAAATTCCAGTTACCACTTTATAATTCTGTTCTGTTTGTTCAGGTTTTTATATCATGTCCATCATCACGTTATAAAGGAAAGTTAATTGAAAGGGGAAATTTCATGTTTGAAAGTGATTACCAAATCTTGCATTGATGTTGCTTTTTAGAAAGGCTTCTCCTTCCTTACCCCATTTTTCTTCATTTCTTTATATATTTATTGCTACTGCTGTTGCTTTAAAACAAGGTGACCAGTAGATGGGTATTTGACAGTTTCAGAACATATTTACATTTTAAAAGCAAGACCATTCCATAGTTATGGAAAGGTACAGAAAGATAACATTTACTTATATAGGGAAATTTTATACATTCACAAGTTAGGAAATGAGAGGAAAGCTTAGATTACTACCTCACAATATAGTATATATCTGCTGCTGAAGGGTCCAAATCTGTTCCCATTGAAGTCAATGGGAGAAAACCCAATATGCTCAAAAGCATTAAAAGATGGCTGTAGTATTTTGCCTATTTTAATACAGAATCCAAAATGGGAAAAGGATCATTTGATGGGGAGTCGTCCCCCCTGCCCACCCCCCCAAGTCCTGAAGCAGTAAATTAGGCCAATTAACTTTAGGCTGCACCTGGATGAAACCTAGGGCATGCTAGGGCCTAATTGCTGATGAAGTCCACCTAGGAGAGTAGCTGGGCGGGAGCTATAAAGAGAGGAAATTGGTAGGCTCTAAGGGGGAAGTCTGCAGTTATACAAGGGATATAGGGATAAGATACAAGGGATAAGAGCAGGAAACTGTAAGGACAGAATAGGGAGTAGTAAGGCCTGGAAGAATAAAAGCCCAGAGCTGCTAAGATCAGGATTGGAACCTGGTGTAGAGGGCAGGTCTGGGTTCCTCTGTCAGCCACTGTGGGAGTGATACACTAAGGACAGCTAGAAGCAGACTTTGAGGATACCCTGGAAGTGGGGAGAACTCTAATGGAACGTGGCCAGAGGACTAAGCTGTGAAGAGGCAAGTGGTGCAGATCCCAGCACGGGAGAGGCCACAGAATAAGCCAGGGGAATGATGGGCTGAGTAACTGCAGAAGAGGGCATCAGACCAGTGGGTTGCAGAGCTAGCTCCCTAGATGAGTCACAAGGAGGTACTGCTGACTGGTGAGTATCACAGATCAATTTTAGGCTATTCATGTCATAGAAGTGTTGAGAATCTGAGGTTTCTGGATTTATAATTGAAGCACTAACAGTTAAATTAGCTAATTAACAAACTGCTCTTGGTTTAGTATTACTACTTGAATTTGTATTTCAGCAAACAAAAGGGGGATTATGTACTGTGGAATATCAAATTTATGGAAGAGAGACTGCAAATAATAATGACTACTATAAAGCATTTTTGTAATTAAGGAAAACCATTACAGAGACTATTTTGTTGGAAAATATTTGGTAGACAAGCACATACATACTTTAAACCAGACAAAACAGGAAAAGTGCATCTCTTTGTAATTAGTCCCCTGACCCCAGAAACAAAGCTTCCTTAGTTATTGTACATTATGTAGTACTGGGTATTGCCATTCTGCAGCCCTGTTGGCTGTGAGCCATTTTTCAGTGATGTCAGCCTGTTGCTAAAAGTGCAATTGTCAAGCTCTAAGTGTGGTGGTTGTAGTAGATTGTTTATTACACTTGCAGCTGTACAACCACTGTAGTGATGGCAGGCAGATTTCACCCACAGAGATTGTGTTAGGCAACAGAGGTTACACTACCCTATGTTAAATACAGGTGTAAAAAAGGCAAAAGTGCTGCTCAGGAAAGCAGCATTAATGCTAGTGGGCTGACCTCAGTCAGGTGCTACCTATAACAAATTGGGTGCAACTTGCAGGGAAATCACTGAGCCAGATTCAAGGCTGGATTGGACAATAGTGAAAGTTGCGTATCAAATGTAAGCTGGTGGTGAAATAAGTGAAACTAGCTTAGTATAATTTGGACCAATCAGGCAGTCTGTGACTATATGTAATTGCAATCTGGGGTGGGGGCGGGGACAAAAGAGGGCATGCAGTTTGAAAAACAACTAATAGGGAATACAAAAAAAATAACCTTGGTATGGCACCACTTCTGATGCTCAATTTGGTCTGTGGTAAAGATTCCATTGACTCCAAAATCAGTTGTACTCGTTAATGCTGGGGTCTGAATTTGATCACAGCATAATATCAAATGGGTGTAACTTGACCCTCAAAGTGTCATGGCAGCACGTAAGTCACAACCAGTGACCACTCAGCCCTTTTCAACCTAAAGGTGATGCCTTCATTTCATCAAAATCCTTCAGCCCAACACAATATGAAAAGTGGGCTTGTCTTTGAAGAAGGGAAGGGGCAAATGTAAGTATTTCCTTGGGGTACGTGTGGGGGGAGTTATGACAGCAAAATTAATTCCTATGTGTTCATTTAACTTGTGGAATGCAACATTTAATTTTAACAAAGGCACTGGCATATTCATAACTGCTCAGATGTTCCTGCTGTGTGGTAACCTTCACTTTAGAATAGGCTATTTACTGCCAAAGAATGACCACAACCAACTATTCTAAAATTCACACACTAATCAGTGGTTCAGGAACCTATTCCCCTCCACAATAATGGGGCGGGGGAAGGGCAGTCACTTACCAAGTCAGCTCATCAGAAAATCATAATTCCACTTAGCTAGAGAAATAGAGATTGAATGGAAGGGAGGTGTTAAGGCAGATACAAGAAAATCCTGCCCTTGAGGTTTTTTAAGCTTCACAGGTTGGAGTAAAAGTAGCCATACAATAGGTCTCAGAATCATCCTGCTCAACATAAAACATTATGGCTTTGGGAGGCTCGAGGAAGTGGGTGGAAGGACTGAACCATGCCTGCATGTATGGAGGAGTAAAACGTGCTCTGTAATAGTCATAATACTCCTTTTGTTCTCAATAGAACAAGATGCCCAGCATTCATGATGAAGGGAGTTAAGGGTGCTCAAGAATTCTCATTACTGTTTCTTTTAAAAGTCCTCAATATAGTCTTTAATCTAGTGCTTGCTGCTGGTGGCAGCTCATGTGCAGCAAAGACTGGACAGGAAACCCATCTTGTTGTTTTGCGGGTGCTCAGAAGTAAAAGAGCTCCTCTGCACCTTCATCCTTCAGTGCCTCTACACGAGTCGGGAAGATTTTTGTCATATGTATAAAAAGGAGGAGTAAAGACATTTTAGATCATCAGATCCATCCTACTTCCAGTGTAGGGTCAGTCTCCCACTATGGCTGAGCTCAACACTGAGATCAGGTCACATGATCCCCATTCTAGTGCTCTACACTATGCAGTCCTTTCTGCCATTCTGAAAATACATATATTACACAAAAACTATCTCAAAAGAATATTAAGGTTGCAAAGTTACACACTCAGAAATTAGGAAATGGCAGAACTAAGTTTGCCTGTGGAACCTTAATTTGCTTCCCTTGTGTGAATGCAGTATGACAGTCTTTAATTACATGATAGTATTTTTTCCTCACAGGGCCCTTGTCTTATTCAATGCACAGAATGGACCTCTGGGGATGAATCGGGGTTGTGTAGTGAAAGAGGCTAGTGTCTATAGGGCACCTATTTCATTTGTTGCAGATATTGAGAGATGTGTGTTTGAAGTACAGGGGATTGTTGGGTCAAGGCCCACCCAAAACTAATAGACCTCTCCTCAAATAAGGGCAAGGGGCCACTGATCCCAGGCAACAAGTCATTGCTGGGGATAATGAATGAAAACGGGTACAGGAGAGGGGTCAAAGGTTGAAAATCAGGGCTCCACAGCTGACTGTAATAGTTATAAAGGAATCTCACAAAACTGGGTAACTGGGCAGTAACTGGGCTAACAATGTTAGGAAAGGAGTAGATAAGACAGAAAATATCATAATGCCACCATCTAAATCCATGGTATGCCCACACCTTGAATACTGCCTGCAATTCTTGTCACCCCATCTCAAAAACAATATATTAGAGTTGGAAAAAGTACAGACAAGGGCAACAAAAATGATTAGGCGTATGGAACAGCTTAGGAAAGGAGATATTAGACTAGGCCTGTTCAGCTTAGAAAAGAGATGACTAAGGGTGGGGGGTAATGATAGGGGTCAATAAAATCACGAGTGGAGCTGGGTATAAAACCTAAGCAAGCTTAATATGGCTAAATGTAAATGTATACATCTAAGAACAAAGAATGTAGACCATACTTACAGCATGGGGGGACTCTTTTTCAGAATCACTGCTTCCAGGATAGATTTGGAGGTCATGGTGGCTAACCAGCTGATTAGGAGTTCCCAGGGTAACTCTGTGGCCAAAAGGACTAATGCAGTCCATGGATACATAACCTCTCTACTCCTACATGAGATGCCCGTTTATTTTACCTCTGTGTTTGGCACTGATATGACTGCTGTTGGAATATTGTGTCCAGTGCGGGTGCCCACAATTCAAGAATGATGTTGACAAATCGGAGAGGGTTTAGAGAAGAATGATGAAAAGGATTAAAGGATTGGAAAACCTGCCTTATAGTGATAGGCTCAAGGTGCTCAATCTATTAATCTTAACATAGAGATGGTTAAAGAATAACTTGATTAGTCTATAAATACCTACATAGGGAACAAATATTTAATAATGGGCTCTTCAGTCTAGCAGAGAAAGGTGTAACATGATCCAGTGGTGGGAAATTGAAGCTAGAGAAATTCAGACTGGAAATGCGGTGTATATCTTTAACAAACATTTCTCTGACAGATATTTTGGGGAAGTTCTATGGCCTATGTTATACAGGAGATCAGACTTGATGATCTCAATGGATTGTTTTGGCCTTGAAATCTATGCATGAATATCTGAGTGATGAGAAAGGCGTGGCACGTAAAATGTAGCATCAAGTTGTCAAGAATAATCATATGCATCAATGCTGGAAGCAGTCAATGCCAGCTAAACAAAGATTCATTTTATGAAGAAGTCTATCGTGAAATTGTACATCTGTTTTGTATCTGCATGTCCATCTAATGGGTCTAGTTAAAAGGCATGCCAGAATAACTGAAAAAAAGCTCAGTTTAAGAAATTGTGTCTAGCCTACACAATAGACACAAGTCGTGTCCTGCCTGCTAGTTGCCAATAAAAGGAGAAGAAAGTGGAAGAGATAGAAACAAGAGGACTGTAACTATCGCTCTGTATCTTATCTCAGGAAACAGGTGAGATTCCTCAACTGTCTAAAAGCAAAATCTATTGATAAACAAAATCTATTTGTTATCACCAGCTATCCCACTCAGGTTACAGTGGGATCCCCATACTACTTAGTAGAGTCTTACTTCTTGAAATTCTTACTTGAAAATATGTTCTATCAGATTGCTTTAGAGATGATTCTGCTTCCCAAACTCTACCTTATATACTGTTTCTGGTCTGAACTTTAAAAGTTGTCTGATAACTAGATAGAAAAGTATATACAAGGGTGGGTGGGGGATTTTTTTGTTTTTTTTTCCCCCAACAAACTTCTTCTATTTTCGTACATGCTGCAGTTACTCCCTGCCATGTGGTAAGACCAGTATGTGTCAGGGTATCTCTGGTAAAACTGATGTTTAAAAGCCTCTTGAACTGTAAGATGACTGTGAGAGAAATAGCCAATATGAAAATGTAGACCTATTATAAACTTCAAGCATTCCAATTTCAAAGGGGATTCTTATTGGTAAGCTGCAAAGAAACTTTCTGCTGTGAGTTACTAAAAGGGGCAAGTTGTGACATTTTACCCAGTTAGAGTTGGTCAATTGTGGCTCTTTTGCCTTCTTGTTTGCGAAGGAAAGATGTGACATATCATCATGGGATGGAAAATGTATTTTTAAGAATGCTGATGAATATGTGATTGAGAGCTTGGTTTCTTTATTAGGAACTTTTGCAATCAGTTATTTTGATGGACTTTTTGAGGCCTGCATCTGACCTCAAGTTCTGGAAGTCAGAGGATGACCGTTGTTATCTGGATGAGGCCCTGTCAACTTCCTGAAATGTAGTCTTGTGCCTATTTGATTTTTGGAGGGTATTATGGATTCCCAAATCATGTGGTACACAAGAACAGATATTTTAAGAGAGCTGCTGGTTTAAGCAGGATTTTTCCAAACTGGTGATAGCTTGAAGGTCATCTCACCTCCAGTGTGACTGGACTATGTTGTCTGTATCCAAAGTGTATTTCACACCTGATCTGCTCAGAGACCTTGAAGGGAGACAGCTTTGACCAATCTCCCTGTAGCCAAAGAATCCTGCTAGTGTGAAGTGCTGTACCAGCAACATTATCATAAGAACGGCCATGCTGGGTCAAACCAATGGTCCATCTAGCCCAGTATCCTGCCTTCCGAGAGTGGCCAATGGCAGGTGCTTCAGAGGAAATGAACAGAACCAGGTTATCATGAAGTGAGCCAACCCCTGTTGCCCATTCCCAGCTTCTGGCAAAGAGAGGCTAGGGACAGACACTTCAGAGGATGGTGTTTACATCCCTGCCCACCCCAGCTAATAGCCATTGATGGACCTATCCTCTGTGAATTTATCTAGTTCTTTTTTGAACCCTGTTATAGTTTTGCCCTTCACAACATCCTCTGACAGAGTTCCACAGGTTGACCATGCATTGTGTCAAGAAATACTTCCTTTTGTTTGTTTTAAACCTGCTGCCTATTAATTTCATTTGGTGACCTCTCCTTCTTGTGTTATGAGAAGGAGTAAATAACACTTCCGTATTTACTTTCTCCACACCAGTCATGATTTGTCATCTAGTTCCTTGGATGCAACTGTAGCTCCTGCTTCTTGTGAGTCTGAAGACTTCAAGAGCTGAAGAGTTTGACCCCTGTTATCTTATGTATTTTAATTTTTTTCTATTTTTGTCTTTTTGCTGTTGTGCATGTCCTTGGACTGATCCATCTACTGAAAAGGCATGCTAGAAAAATGGGGTGCGGGGGCAGTTCCATCACAGCCTTTTATTATTTATAAGGTATGAAACTGTGGCTGCATGGACACGTGTGTGAGGACCAGGAAAGACCCCACAGTGACTAAAACTCTGCCTTGTAAAATCATTGAATGTGTATTCCTTGTTCATTGAAAATGGCCATACAAACTCCAGCTGTCAGCTATAGACTGTTAAGTGAGAGCTGTTAAAATTCCACTGATTGGAATGTTTAAGATCTGTATTTTTCTTGGAGTGGAGGAGAACATTAGCTACCTTACTTTAGTGAAATTAAAGGAAGATGTTTCAATTGGCTTTGAGGTTATGGCTTAAACATAAACAATTTAGTTTCAATATTAAAATATTCAACTAGCTAAATTACTACTCTGCCATGAGTTTTCTAATTGGGGTTTATAACTAAGTGGACAGTCACCTACCTAGAGTTTTTTTGTTTTAGGATTTATAGGTATTATCTACTGTACTAATCTGATGATTTGATTACTTGATTCAAATTCAATATAATTGTTAATTCATTGATTTACTGATTTCACCTTAGTTTGATAATTTTATTGCTTAATCCTTAGTCAGTTTGTTAGTGGTTATAGTAGTTTAGCCTTAGTGGTATGTTTTCTTGATTTTATTTTTGTTTAAGTCTAGTAAAATGTATAAACAGGATTTTGAGTCATATTTCTTTCAGTATGTAATATAGGCCAGAACCACTGAGAATCTGAGAGATCATCTGATCCAGGTAAGAATCTAATTTGCTCCCTGTAAATCAACACTTTGATTCTTACAACTTTTCACCTTAAAAGAAATTAGCTGTGTTTTCTGGGGTTAGAGTAGATAAGAGGAGGATCTGAAATGTAATGTTCTATTAAGCAATCAAGGGAAGGCTTGTTTTATAATGGAAGGCTTCATATTGTTAAAGGTACCTTATAGTTTTGTTTGTAAAATGATGGTTTGCTAATGCAACTATGTGGCCAGTTGGATGGGAAGATGCAATGTACCGCAGTTCTTCCCTCTCTTCTCCTCTCCCTCCCCCCCTTTAGTTTGGAGCTCCCTACAATACAGCCAGATGTTTTTGATATCTGGAAAGACAGTATGAACGTTGATCTTCAGCATTTGGCATTTTGGAAAATGTAGTTCAGTAACAACTGGGTGACCATTTTGTTGTAGGCATGGTTGGTGGTTGTTGTGATTGGTTAAACTAATCACTAATGTGATTTGGTTTCACTGAAGGGATTTTTGTATTAAAGATCAGAGATCAGTGTTCTATAACATACAGACCAGATAACTAAAGTGAGATACATTCTTTATTTGAATAGGAAAAAATATTAATGCTGAGTACCCTGAAGCCTATTTCTGAAGCCTTGAACAAAATGCAGGGAAATAGCTGTTTTATTGCTGACACTGTTAAAATTTGGAAGGAACTGAGTGAGATCTTAAAAAGAGAAATATGCAATGACAGAGTTAAATTACAAATGCCTGTCCCATTTGTTTTTTTTAAATACTATCTCCAGCTCATTTTCTTGCAAATATTCTCAATACTCGTTACCAGGGTCAAACCTTAACTGCTGAAGAAGAGGAGTTGGCTATGACATGGATATCCAGCAATCATCCCTCCATAATGCCAACTATAATAAACTTCAGAGCTAAGGGTGAACCATTCAAGAAATATATGTTTGCTGATGATGTTTTAAACAAAGTCACACCAGTGAACTAGTGGAAGTCACTTAAGCACTTGGGTTCAGACTGAAGTGATAATCTCACTTTTAACAGCAGTAGCTTCTGCCGGTGTAGAAAAAATATTTTCTTCCTTTGGACTAATTCATTCCAAATGGAGAAATCGTTTGGGACCTGAAACAGCAGGAAAGCCTATTTTTTTTCCAGATTATGAACAAACAGGAAAATGAAGGTGAAGACGACTGAGTTAGCTGCAGAAGCCAATATTTTAAGTTTCTCATGTTGACCTGGCTGACAGTCAATTTAATTTTTGTTTTTTTAAATATTTCATTAACTAATTTAGCTAAACAATTTTGACAAAAACAAACCTGATTTTAAAAAACTTGAATGTTTAACTAAATTCAAAAATTCATATGCTTGTTTTGTTAAAATATTATGTTTGCTGTTGAAGAAAAATATCCAGAATATAAAACAATTTAAATGTCTATCTGGTGATGTTCTCCTCTTAATACAGCATGGCAAGAAAATCCTCCAAATATTAATGATTAACCTGTTGAATTGGAGATAGTTCACCTCCCAATGACTTCATAAATATCTGCTTCAATTACCTTTGGTAAATGAAATAACCAAACAATCATTCATTTTCTGATATAGCTGTAAAACTAATCTGAAACATTTTCAAAATAAATCACTTAAAATGTATGGTGTGTACCTTCTAAAATGAAACCTACATTTATCTCTGAGCTGTGAAGAATATGTATTAAGGTTATAACAGCCAACAAGAATGCACTTTTATGTAGAAATCCATGATTAAATCAAGTCTTCCTGACTAGTGATTTAAATCATTTAAATCAAATCAATTTCATTTAAATCAAATCCACCTTGTGTAGAAGTAATATGGGCAAAATATTTGATGTAGCAGTAAGGACTGGAGCTGGAGTTCTAGTGCCTATTTATATTGTCAATTAGCAGACTAGTCCTTAATCTTGGTGGTGAACTTTTTTAATTTTTAAAATAAACAGGTCTTAGTATGGTCCCAGTTTCTTACAGAGTCAGAGCATATAGCAAGGAGATAGACTATTTATATGTTACCTAATACGCTATCATTTTGTAACAAATCCATATGTTCCATAATACAGACACTTACTAGATAAATTACACAGACACCGAGGAAACTGGAACTAGAATATTGAACTTTCAGCACCTGAAAAACAGCCCTCTTCCACCTGAACTATAGAAGATGGGAGATTGCCTGCACACACCAGTCCCACCATTCCCCTTGAAGGTCACCTTATTCTAGTATGGGAGGGAGTAGGGTGCAGTGCCATACAGCAGCTGTGTATGTTTGAGACAGCCTAATGTTAGAGAATTTGGACCATCTGAAGGATCAACAAATCCTACTGAAACTCCGCCTTTTTGATCCTAGGCAACTGGTTAGGTGGCGCTTTTAGTATCCAATCTCTCTGAAAAGGAGTTTAGATAAGTTAGGTGTCTACAACCACACATCACATTGTATGAGGCATCAGTGATCTGAACATCCTGTTGAAGCTCAGCCAGGTGAGGTTCCTTGTTTTGTGTGCTCTGCTCATATTTTTGCTCGGCTCTCATTGACGCGAGGGACCTATTCTTCTGTCATCCATGCATACAGGATTTACACATGCAATTCACAATGAGGTTAATGGGAGTTCTGCTGGACACACCCCACACATCAATGAGAGAATAAATCCACTAGTGGGTTGAATAAACACAGCTGCTCATGACCTTGTCCAAACTTCTTATAGCATAAGAAAACCAGACAACCATTTTCTGTTCAATCACTTATAGAAGTAGGCCTTTTTAGCAGGGTGGATTGATTGAAATCAGCAAGCAGAAAACCTTGATTTAAATAATCAATTTTAGTCTTTTGAATTTGTACTTTTCCATTATTTTCCTAAAGACCAGCTGATTCTCATTGATTGGTAACCATTAAAACATGTTGATTTGCAACTAAATATAGCCTCTACTAAATTTGATACTTTTTGCTAACCAGGAAGATAGACTGTCTCTATACATTTATTTCAGCAAATTATACACCTTAACATACATTTATTCAGATTCTTAATTTTTACATATTTTTATGTTGGAAAATGGTGAACGATGCATTTCTTATTTACTAGATTACTTTTTTTACTCCTGATTTGTGTGTTTTTGGATGGAAATTGGATTCAATTAATGTTAAAATTGTTTTTGCTTAAATAAAACAACCTTAAATATGCTGGATGTATAAGAAAACATACATTTATCAAAACATGTTTTGCATTTAAAACCAACCGATTTATTAAACAAAAGTATTATCTGTAGTTAGTGGATTGAACTGGTTTTTTCTGGTCACCATATCCTTCACAATTCAGCACTAGGAGATCTCATCCTCTCACACCTAGTTTTTATTCATAGATTGGAAGAGGAAAACAAACTCTTACTTTTACAACTCTGAATTGGTTTCTTAATTTGGAATGAACTATAATCATTGAACTGAATAAACTGAAATGAGGAAAATATTCTCTCTTTACCTGCAAAAAGCTGTCAAAA
>NW_020664373.1:13939203-13948882 GCF_002925995.2 Terrapene triunguis
TGGGTGAGGTCCCATAAGACTGGAGAAGGACAAATGTATCTTTAAGAATGGGAACAACCAATTATAGACCAATCAATCTAACTTTGGTCCTGGAAATATACTGGAACAAATTATTAAACAGTCAATTCATACAGGATTATAAGGTGATAAATAATAGCTAGCATGGATTTGTTAAGAACAAATCATGCCAGATCAATCTAATTTCCTTCCTTGATTGGGTTACCAGCCTAGTAAATAGGACAGAAGTAGAAGATATAATATATCTTGGTTTTTAGAAAAGCTTTTGACACAATCCTACAGGACATTCTCATAAGCAAACTAAGTAAAGGTGGTCTAGATGAAATTACTGTAAGGTGGGTGCTCAACTTGTTGAAAAACCGTTCAAAGATAAGTTATAAATGGTTCGCTGTCAGACTGGGAAGATGTATCTAGTGAGGTTTCACAGGGGTATGTCCTGGGTCTGTTAGTGTTAAACATTTCCTTTAATGATTTGGATAATGGAGTGGAGAGTATGCTTACAAAATTTGCAGATGACATCAGATTGGGAGGGGTTGCAAACACTTTGGAGGATGGGATTAGAATTGAAAAAGACCTTGAGAAATAGGAGAATTGGTCTGAAATCAACAAGATGAAATTAATAAAGACAAGTGCAAAGTACTGCACTTAGGAAGGAAAAAACAAATGTACAACTACAGCATGGGGAATAACTGGCTAGGCAGAAGTACTGCTGAAAGAATCTGGGAGTTAGAGTGGATCACAAATTAAACATGAGACCACTGTGTGATGCAGTTGCAAAAAGGCTAATATTCTTGGATGTATTAACAGGAGAGTTGTATGTAAGACATGGGTGGTATCCCTCTCACTCTACTTGGCACTGGTGAGGCCTCAGCTGGAATACTCCGTCCAATTCTGGGCACCACATTTTAGAGAAGATGTGGACAAACTAGAAAGAATCGAAAAGAGAGCAACAAAAATGATAAAAGGTTTAGAAAACTTGGCCTATGAGGAAAGGCTGAAAAAACTGGGCATGTTTAGTCTTGAGAAATGAAGAGGGATCTGATAAGTCTTCAAATATGTTAAGGACTGTTATTGTAATTGTTTTCCATGATCACTACAAGTAAGATAAGATGTAATTGTCTTAATCTTCAGCAAGGGAGATTTAGGTTAGATATTAGGAAAATCTTTTGTAACTATAGTGATAGTTAAGCACTGGAATAGGTTACCAAAGGAAGTTGTAGAATCCCCATCATTGCAGGTTTTTAACAGGTTAGACAAACAGCTGTCAGGGATGGTCTATATGTACTTGGTCCTGCCTCAGCACAGGGGGAGGGACTAGATAACCTCTTGAGTTCCCTTCCAGTCCTATGAGTCTATGATTATATTTGACATCAGAGCTTTCTTTGACTACTTCAGTTAAATCAACATGGTGGGTAGATCATGAAGCCCCTCAAGGTATTTGCTGTAGAATACATATGCCTACAAAAGGGAAAGAATAAAATAAAAATCTGTTTTATAGTAGGGACCTGATTAAAAGCCCACTGAAATCAATAGGAATATTTCCATTTGTTTCAATGCACTTTGGATCAGCCCCTAGATCTGGTATATTGTGTGCAGAGCTTTTTCAAAAATGTTATATTTGTTGGTGAAAATTTTAAAGAAAAATGTGCCCCTTCTTTCACTGACAAATTTTGGAATTTTGAATTTTTTCAATCAACTCTACAGCTGGTTGAAAAATGGGGGGGAAATGGGGGGGTTTTTTTTTTTTTTTTGCAAAAATATATTCCTTTTTGTCAAAATTGTAATTTTTCAACCATCTCTGTGTGTCATGAAAACTTATCACATAGGGTCATGAATATTGGAAGACTAAACAGTTCAGGTCAGTTCATACCTTTTTTCCACGTGTCCTTCGCCTCAGTACTGTCTGATACATGCAGGTACAAACAAAAGCAGATTTCCTGCACCAAGCATGCTCAGTTCAGTATCTTTCTCCCTGGCTATTATAGAGGAAACAATCAGTTATAGCTGGGGTAGAGATGGGAAAACGAGTGGTATTCAGACAAAGCTCCACCTACAGTCCCAGAGGAGCTGGATGTATCAGCTAAAATGACCACCTGAAGAAGAGCTCTGAGTAGCTCAAAAGCTTGTCTCTTTCACCAACAGAAGTTGGTCCAATAAAAGATATTGTTCCTCACCCACCTTGTCTCACCAATGTAATAGTTAATGATATTTAAAATATCAGGGTTAGGTGTCAGAATTAATACCTAGGATAGGGTGGCTCGCATAGCTCAGTAATATTGTTTCTATCTGCTTAAGTGAAGACTCAGACAATGCAGATTGACTGAACAGATTTGTTGGTGGCCCCCACTAATTCCTCTGAAGGATTTAAACTCTCATTAGAAACAACAATAAAGCTAGCCTTTACATTTGCAGAACAAATGTTCAGGTTTTGACATGAATGTCAATCTGACTTCTGAGAATACCAATGGACAAAGGTTGGGAATATGGATATGTCCATGCAATACCCACCATGCACAGGAGAGAATGGAAGAGAGGAAAGCAATAGAGGGAGGAATTTCTTTTTTTGAAGGAGTACTTATCTGTGCACTGAGGCCCTTACAGAATACAGTAGAAAATGTCAGTGTGGTTTTTAGTTTTCATAACTGTATATTTTCTCAGGAGAGGGGGCAGGGAAGTGAAAAGAACTCAAATTTGATAATTCTATAACTCCACCTGAACCAAACATAATGAGATGTGAAATCATTTGTTGGTATAGCAACCCACCAATTCAATACTGCTAAGCATTTTAATCAGGTTTTATCTGACATGTTTAGTAGAACTTCAATATTTTACTTCAGACACCGTTAAATAACTGTTGATGAAATCTGGAAAGTACTAGGGCTGGTCACAGATTCTCTAGGATTTGGGTTTATTTGAATGCCCACATAAATGTGGGCTCCCATCAATAATTCTCTAGCAGAGCATGTTAAATAACAACCCTTATTTACCATTACATAGACATGGATGGCCTCTAACTAAATGCAGATGCCAGTACGCACAGAGTATATTTATAAGATATCTAATCTAGATATGGAGCTTGCCCATGTTTTTAATACTTATTTATGTATGAAAGCAAACTAAATCCGATTTTCCCCTTCTAATCCAAAATTGTGTATGTCCATGTGCATTACCACCTCAATCTCCAGTTTTCATGTTTATTTATTATTGGTGTTAAAGCAGTGCTTAGACTCCAGTTGAAATTAGGACCCCATTGTAAGTGCTGTACACATTCACATAATAAAAAGCAGGGCTTGCCCAGAAAGCTCACAATCTAAATAGGTAAGACAGACAAAGGTGGGAGAAAATAAATCTTGTTAGGGTAGCATTATTCCCATTTTACAGATTGGGGGCAAAGGGGGGGGGGGAAACGAGGCATAGACAGGTGAAATGTCTTGCCCAAGATTACACTAGAAGTCTATGGCAGATCCATGAATTGTAGTTGAGTCCCATCCTGGGGCTTAACCACAAAAGCACCCTTTTTTGACCCACTGGAAGGTAATATTTTCTTTTTAATTAAAAGAATATTAAGGTTGCAAAGTCAAGCACCCACAAGTAAGGAAACATCAGAATCAAGGTTTCCCGAGCAACTGTAATTCTACCTCAGTACATATGTACTGGGATACAGATTTTAATTACACAGTCACATACTATTGGTTTTTAAAGGATCCCCTAATTATGGGTTCATGCTGAGACAACAGAGTGGAGGAAAGATGCATATTTTGTCCCAATGGCCACAGTTGCTCTTTCCAGAGGTTATTGCTGTGCCCAAAGATTTACTTTTTTTGCTAGCATGATTAAAGGCCTTTACTTATATTTAACTGATTCTAAAGGCAGCCCTAGAAATTAGGACTTGTTTTTTAAAAAAATTCTTTTCAATCTCTAACAGCGTTGTCTTAGTTACAGCTTGGGAACTTGGGAACTGTGCTAGTGAAAATTGATTACTCAGACATGTGTGACTATGAGTCATCAGAGGGCTTGAAAAATAAGATGCCTGAGCTTTTTCTGCGTGATTCCTTTCTTTATTTTTTAACTTGCTCTTGGACAACACAGTAACTTGATTGTGCAATGGCTTTAGGCAGAAGAACAGGATACACTTTTATACCTATACATGAGATGATGTACTGGATTGTCGGTTAAAGATTCAACCAGAAACAAGGCCTTTGCCCATTTTATTTGCTAACCACAGTGAAAATATTAAATTGCCATTCCCTCTTGAGAATTCCACTTTCCTAGGAACACAGGAAGTGCCAGACTGGAGCAGACCCAAGATCCACCTGGTCCAGTATCCTGTTTCGGACAGTGGCCAGCATCAGGTGCTCTGAGTTCAAGTTCAGGAAACCCAGCATTAGGCAATTATTGAATAATTTACCTTTAGGGTAATTTATTCCTAAGCCAAACTCTAACTGATAGGGCTTATGACCTGGGACATGAGGACTTATCCTTGCCAAACTACTATTACTTTTTTCCTCTCCCTACTAATATAATTCAGGATTTTTCATTATTTATGTAAATGTCTAATCCTTTTTAAATATCTTATTATTTTTGAAAAAATGTTGTCAATTTTAAATGTCTGCTTTACAGGTCCTGCCACGGGTAGTGGGCCAACTGTACCTCTGATCTCTCCTGGTGCCCTTGAGTGTCCCCTCTCCCAGGTTTCAGGCCTCCAGTTATCACCTGGCTCCAGCTGGAATCATATAGGGACCTGCGTGACAGTCTCCTTGTACTAATAGTGATTTACCTCAGCAGGTCTGACTTAGGCTCAGACCCTGCAGTTCTCTTCCCTCTAGGGTAATGACCATGGTAAGCAGTGGTCAAACAGCCTCCATAAAGCAAAGTATCATTTATTTAGGACAAAAAACATTGCAGAGAGAGCCTGTCATACAAACAATAAACATGCCTGTACACATTCCTGCTTACCAGGTAAATACTTTAAGTATTTATCCACAGAGGAACTGTCATTGGGCCAGAGAACGAGAGGAATGACCCTGTAGTCCAGAGGTTAGGGCATTCACTTGGGAGGTGGGAGACCTCTTGTCCACTTGCTGTGCTCCAATTGCTGTTTTATTATTTATCCATAATGGAAGAGCTTCAACAGGAAAGAGTAAGGGAGCCTCACATCAGAATACCCCATAGCCAACGGTTAGAGCACTCACATCCTTTCTCCCTCTCGGGCGAAGAGGGGAAGTGAACTTGGGTCTCCTACATTCCTGGTGCATACTCTAACCACTGTCCTAAACAGGGCACCAACACTGCCTCTTCCAGCTGGATTTTGAACTGGACCCGATCTGGTATGCAGCCTCTGAGCATGCCTACTGTATCAGGACCTGCTTGCAACATGGATGACTGAACACCTATCCTCTGAGTTTGTGAATTGCTCTGCAGCTTAGGTGGGAGAGAGATGTTTAGACAGCTAGACTGAGGCAACAGTGCATGTGCATAGAGGCTGGAGACTAGGAAATTCTTACCCAAAAACCTAGGTGCTGAGGAAGTTTAGGCATCTACAGGGTTTGGCAGGAGTTTGGTGGAGCCAAAACTGGGACCTAGACACTTAAATCTGTGGGTTTAAGCACCTAGGGACCTTTGTGGATCTCATTGAAAATTCATATAGACTCTTCTGCAGAGCCTCTATCTGTGTCAGCTTGTCTCCCTGTCACAGCTCACTGACCGCACCCTGGACAGCCCCTGGTGACTCATCACATCCTTCACAGGGACACTTTTCAACTCTTTATAGACCTCTGGTCTCTAGCCTGGCAGTACAGCTGTGTCACTTTGGCCTAGAAGGATGCCATTGTCTTTCAAGTGTGCGCATGCTGTTCTTACCTTGGAAGCCAATGTGTCACATTCCTGTATAGACCCCCATTGCATACGAACACTATAAGCAAATAAGAGACATTCCATTATTCTCAGGATAAATTAAACCCACAGAGGAAATTATAATAATCCACCATAGTTATACAGTAACTTTACTTCAATGACTAAGTCACATACAATGTTCACAAATGGTTACATCTCAGTATTCATAACACTATTACATATGAGTGCCATGCCTATTCCAGGTGCTATGCCCTCAATCTAAGGAACTTGTCTACACAGAGTAGTAAAGCATATTACAGAGATGTAATTTGTAGAGTGCTCTAATGTACTGCACTCCAACTGTCCTGGCTAGACCTTGCAAGTGTGAACTAAAAAGTACCTAGTTTCAAACAGGACTACATTAACATGAACGAAGTAGCTTTTGTAACTCTCACCAGCAGAAGTTGGTCTAATAAAGATATTACCTCACCCACGTTGTCTCTCTCTAAAATTGATATGTAAACACTTAACTAAATGGCTTTCTATTCAGGGGTGATAAAAATCCCCATAGCTCCCACTTCCTTCTTTCATAGCATCATAGAAGGACTGGAATGGATCTTGAGAGGTCATCTAGTCCAGTCGCCTGCACTTATGGCAGGACTAAGTATTATCTAGATCATCCCTGACAGGTGTTTGTCCAACCTGCTCCTAAAAATCTCCAATGATGGAGATTCCATATTCTCCTCCCTGTGCAATTTACTCCAGTGCTTAACCACCCTGACAGTTAGGAAGTTTTTCCTAATGTCCAGCCTAAACTTCCCTTGCTGCAATTTAAGCCCATTGCTTCTTGTCCTAACCTCCGAGATTAAGGAGAACAATTTTTCTCCCTCTTCCTGTAACAACCTTTTATGTACTTTAAAACGGTTATCATGTCCCCTCTCAGTCTTCTCTTCTCCAGACTAAACAAACCCAGTTTTTTCAATCTTACCTCAGAGGTCATATTTTAGAGACCTTTAGTCATTTTTGTTGATCTTCTCAGGACTTTCTCCAATTTGTCTACATCTTTCCTGAAATGTAGCACCCGGAACTGAACACAATACTCCAGTTGAGGACTAGACAGCATGGAGTAGAGTGGAAGAATTACTTCTCGTGTCTTGATTACAACACTCCTGCTAATACATCCTAGCAAGATGTTGGCTGCTTTTTTTTTTTTTTTTTTTTTTTTTTTTTTTTTTTTTTTTTTTTTTTTCTTTTTTTTTTTTTTTTTTTTTTTTTTTTTTTTTTTTTTTTTTTTTTTTGCAGCAGTGTTACACTGATACATATTTAGCTTGTGGTCCACTGTTAGCCCCAGATCCCTTTCTGATCTATTCCTTCCTAGGCGGTCATTTCCCATTTTGTACGTGTGCACCTGATTGTTCCTCCCTAAGTGGAGTACTTTGCATTTGTCCTTATTGAATTTCATCGTACTTACTTCAGACCATTTCTCCAGTTTGTCCAGATCATTTTGAATTTTAATCCTATCCTCCAAAGCACTTGCAACCCCTCCCAGCTTGGTATCGTCCACAAACTTTATAAGTGTATTTTCTATGCCATTATCTAAATCACTGATGAAGATATTGAACAGAACCAATCCCTGCGGGACCTCACTTGATATGCCCTTCCAGCTTGATTTTTAACCACTGATAACTACTCTCTGGGAATGGTTTTCCAACCAGTAGCTCCATCTAGGTCATGTTTCCCTGGTTTGTTTATCAGAAAGTCATGTGAGACAGTGTCAAAAACCTTACTGAAGTCAAGATATACCACATAGAATATCAGGGTTGGAAGGGACCTCAGGAAGTCATCTAGTCCAACCCCCTGTTCAAAGCAGGACCAATCCCCAGACAGATTTTTACCCCAGTTCCCTAAATGGCCCCCTCAAGGATTGAGCTCACAACCCTGGATTTAGCAGGCCAATGCTCAAACCATTGCTTTCCCCCTCCTCCCCATCCATAAGGCTTGTTACCCTGTCAAAGAAAGCTATTAGGTTGGTTTGACACTATTTGTTCTTGACAAATCCATGCTGACTGTAATCACCTTATTATCTTTTAGGTGTTTGCAAATTGATTGCTTAATTGTTTGCTCCATTATCTTTCTGGTTACTCAAGTTAAGCTGACTGGTCTGTAATTCCCTGGGTTGTCTTTATTCCCCTGTTTATAGATGGGCACTATATTTGCCCTTTTGCAGTCCTCTTGAATCTCTTCCATCTTCCTTGACTTTTCGAAGATAATCGCTAATGGCTCAGATATCTTCTCAGTTAACTCCTTGAGTATTCTAGGATGTATTTCATCAGGCCTTGGTGACTTGAAGACATATAACTTGTCTAAGTAACTTTTAACTTGTTCTTTCCCTATTTTAGCCTCTGATCCTACCTAATTTTTACTGACATTCACTATGTTAGACATCAAGTCACTAGTAAACTTTTTGCTAAGAGACATGATTAGCAATATTCAATTAACAAATTTCACTTGCTCATCATACCGGGAGATCTACAAATCAATGTCCAGTAGCCTTTTGACAACATTCATTGTGTTACATGCTATTGGTTAACAGGAGTGCCATAGGAAGGTTGAGCTCCCACTGAAGTCAGATTTTTAGTTGAGGTCAGTGCAAGCTACAGGTGCTCAGCACCTGCAAAAATCAAGCCACCTGCCTAGATGCCTAAATATGGTTGCCAGTCCCTCATGTTAGTAGCCCAAGTTCAAAAATTTGGTTCTTAGTGGCTTGCCCCAGGACAAGTAGCATTTCAGTAACAGTCTCTGCTGAGCTGGTAGTGTCCAGTCCCATGGTTAATTTACAGGATCAAGCTGCCTCTCTAGACAAGCACTGCTTAGCATAAAGATTTTATTTTCCTCTATTGGTCGGATCATAGTCTTGATTAAATTAAGTAAGACTCTGTTTTCCCTGCACGTAGGTGACCTTAAAACTCTCTACCTCTCATAGGCTTTTCTTTTCTAACTACACATAATCAGCATTCAGAAACTGTACAGATACCTGGGATGTACTAAGCTATGTAAGGAGGGTGTGTATCTTAGAATTGGGACAGGGAAAGCATGGAAAGGGTTGTGATTATGTTAGTCCCCCAGTTATGTGCCATTACTTGTCCCCAGCATGCTGGGGACATCAGCTTCCTTTTCAGACCTCACTTCTTGCTCTCCTTAGGTTAGCTGTGCACTATAAGTGTATTGGTATTGCTTTCATCTCTATGGGGAAAGGGAAATGCTTTTACAGTTCAAGAATAACTAATGGCCTGTGACCCAGTTGTCTGAGAGTCCGCCCCTCACCCTATACCTTGTAGTGTCAGTGAACATCAGCTGAGATTCTCTCTGTCCCTGGTAGTGAACTCTCTAGGATTGGTGGCAGAGTTTTCTTAGAAGAAAGAGCCCCAGTTTGGCATTCACAGCCTGCTAGACCACTAGTTTGATGGTCTTGTGGACATAATGCATGCTGGACTGATTTTATTTAGCTTTTGATGGATTTGTATTTTGGTTTGTTAATTCCATTTCCTTTGGCTGTCAGTGCTTTCAATGGCACCACCAGTGGTGATTTAACTTGTGCTACCTATTGTGGATGGTTTATATAGTGGGATTATGAAGAAAGGCCAAAAAACCTGGGCATGTTTAGTCTTGAGAAAAGAAGATTGAGGTGGGGCCTGATAAGTCTTCAAATAAGTTAAGGGCTGTTATAAAGAGGATGGTGATCAGTGGACATGGAGAACAATTGCAGTCAGGACAAGAGGAAATTGGTTCAATCTGCAGCAAGGGAGTTTTAGGTTAGATATTAGGAAGA
>NW_020664373.1:13951882-13972541 GCF_002925995.2 Terrapene triunguis
AGGCACAGAGAAGTAAAATGACTTGCCCAAGGCACACAGGAAGTTGGTAGCAGAGCCAGGAATTGAACCCAGCTCTGTAGAGTCCCAGGTCAACATTTTAACCACAATTTAATCCTTTGTCTCCAGATAATCTTCCTGCTCAAAAGATATGGGTGGTTTTTAATAATCAAAGCATATGAAATGAAGTTAAACCTGGCCCCACAGCTCTTTTGTATTGCATAACTGCAATCCTATAACAAGATCATTAGTTATTTTATATTTCAGTCTACTTTTTACATTGCTGTCACCTTAAAAGGATGCTGAGCTGATAAAATTTGTGCCAGTTCCAACCACAGGCTCTGCAAAGCATTGCAAATTGACTATGTAGATTTTTTTTTTAGAACCCTACAGTATCCTATGTGATCCCATTAACCATACAAGAGTAGCCAATGCTTTTTAACTGACAGCATGGCTCTTTCAGAGCTCTTAAAACTACTAGGACACTGGTAAGTGAAGTGGATAGTGAAGTGAAATTTCAAAAAATCCTGCTCTTCCCAGATGACCTGACCTCTGACTCATCTTGATCTTGTCAAATCATATTTATTTAATTTAAAGTAATACTGCTGTAAACATACAATTAAGAATTTCTAATAAGTGGTAATACATGGTGTATTTTCAGTATTTGGACATTACGTCACTGTATGTATCAAAAGAAAGATTGACAAATATCCCTAAAATAGCTATGGTGTGAATTCTCTTACTAGAACTGTATGAAAAGAACACCAAAAAATGCAGATACTGTGGGGAAGGAAATGATCAGTGAAGGATAGTCAGATATTTAAAAATGATGGAATGACTTGATTACAAATTTTATTATACTTAGCTACTGATCATATTATACCTTAGTGTAAATAACTTTTCAGTGTATTCGTAAATCAACCCTGTGTAAAAATGAAGTCTTTTGAGATATTTTAAATTAGTCTTTAAAACGACCCTGCTCAGAAATGTTCACATTGCAGGATAATAGAGCTATGTGCGAAATGATTTGCTTTCAAGGAAAATGAGAGATAATGACCATGGCTCACTTAGATAAATCTATGTTTAAACCATAGACAGCTATATGCTCATACTAAAAATGTAGCTTGACAATGAAATCAGCCATGGTCCACTGTGTGAAGAACATACTTGTTAGACAGAACATCAATCAAAAAATGACTTCATTTTCAAAATGCTGCTGAATAAGAGAAAAACAACGGACACGGCATATCTGTCGTGTCAAGTCAGTGTTTAGTATTGTATTCGAAAATGGCACAGTCAAAATTTGGATCATATCTTATGAGACAACAGAGCATGTCCTGGAATGAGTTCTGTGGTTCTTGCTCAGTTCTTCCTCAACTTGATTTATCTGATAGCACTGCCTGACATGACAGCAGGGATTGTCCCCTGGTCAGTATTGCACTTTAGAATCCAAACATGCCGAAGGATTCTGAAATAGTTTTGCCACTATATTAAATGGTTTGAGTGGTGATCACACGTGGCTTATGTGGAAGAAAAACCAGTTTACTCCTCCAGTCTTATGTGCAACTGCTGGCGTAAGCAAGGTCTGAAGGAGCTCTCCCCTGACAACTAGTGATGATCTGGCAAGAAAAGACTTCAAGACCAGACTGTATTTACATGAACACATCTACTCTGCCTAGGTATCCAACAGACAGAACTGTGTTGCCCAAATGATCAGCTTTGGATGGTGTTGGGTTACAAATCACTTGAGTATTGAATGCACAGATAATTAAATGTTGTTACCCTTATTGTACGAGTAAAGGGCAGCAGAACTATACTTAGCCTGTCCTGATTGAGGGGGGTCAACCTGAACTGAACTCTCTCTAAGCAGGGGGTTTGGATGCCAGATCCCAGTGGAGAGTGAGAGGGGGTGGGGAAAGGTGTGCCTGCCTGGAGGTGTAGGCTCTGCCTAAGAGTCCTACGCACCATTTAACCTGCCCCTCTCCACCATTTAAAGACAGAGCTAATTAGGTTCCATTGAAAGTCTTTTGTTTGGTTAAATAATCACTAGAGCTGCAATCACCGATAATCAGGTCTAAGTGCTGCTTATATCTACTATGGGACAGCAGTTTCTGCAGAAGAGACTGCCCAGCCTGCATTAGATGTGAGGTTCCCCCACTGAGAACTGAAATCAATGAGAGCTCAAAGCACTGACAGCTGGGTGAAACCTCAAAAGACCAACTTACAGAGGTCACACTAGAGAGGCAGGTGACAGCGCAGGGCCATCAGTGACAGAGCAGATGGCACAATAGCCTGAACGGTTGCACAAGCCGCAGCAGCGGAGTGAATGATAGCATGGGAGCAGGCAGCGACACAGAGTGAACAATGGCAACTGTGAAGGCATTGCTGCAGCATCAGTGAAGGCATTGCGCAACGTTTCTTCCCCCCTCCGGGTGGGAGGTGAACTCGTGAACGCAACTCTGAAGTCTGCTGTCCTTGGTCAGCGAAGACCCAGCTGTGAGTGGGATGTTAAAGGGATATTTCTTTGTTGGATTTTCACACCACAAGGTGAGAAACGGAGGCAAGGACACTGCCCAATGTAGTCTGGAGTGGAAGTATTGCTCATGGTCAGATGTGTTCAAATCATGGTTGAGGTTTCCCCAAATTAATACCAGGTTCCTTTCCCCTTTGTATTAAAAGTTTTATCTGCTATAGACAGACTCAGTGCTTGTGAAAGGGGAAGTATTGCCTCTTTCAGGTGCCTAGGAGTGGAGTTTACTTTTTCCAGATTACTGGGTGGGGCTCAAACTGGTTCTGTGTTGTATTGTTAAGAGGGATCCATGGATAGTGAAGTTGGCCCTTGTTGCTGCCAACTGAACCTGGCTGAAGGGTTACACTTAACAATACCAGGTGTGGGGGGACTGTGCCATTTGTAGGAACAGATGAAGGGGTTAAAATCACTGCTAACACATTGTTTAAATGTGCTCTTCTAGATGATAGGCTAAAAGATACAAATGTTGTTTCTAATATTGTGGAACATGAAGCCACTGCCTTCCTTTTTACAGTAATTCAAAATTTTTGTTTTCTGTGAATTAAGACAAATACACACAGGGTCAAAATCCATTCAGTTTTGGGTGTCCAAAGTTAGGTTCCTCATTCCAGCTTTAAGTGCATAAATAAGAAATACAAAAAATTTTTGCAGAGGTGGATGAGTACCCACCTTGCCTTAGGAGCAGTGGGTGGAAGGAGGATTACTTCATCTGGCTGCCTTAGTCCTCCTTAGCGCAAACCCTGCTTACTCAGGCCTTATAGTGGGGAAGAGATGTGGGTGGCAGAGTTGTTTTGAAGACTTAAAGGTAGGATTGATTTGAGGTTCTTTGGGGTCACTAAAATGATGTACCTTAATTTTTTAGGTGACTGTGATGGTTCCTTGCCCCGTATTTGGACCTGGGGTCTAATAGGCCCAGTATGTCCAGCTAGAGTAAGCAGGATCTTCATATCCTCCCATCCTCTTAATTTCTGAGTCACCTTTGGAACACTTTTTCCACTGTTACTTGCATCTAAATTTTGTACTACCTCTAGGCGCTTCAGTACTGCATCTCATCATCAAAGCTTTCTAACAATTGGTTACTCAATCCACCAATGGGAATGCCAACTCCTTTTTTCCTATTTGAGAGATCATTATTAACTAAATTAAACAGCAAAGTAGCTTTAGGTTTGTGAGACTATGATAGTGTTGTTTACCTATTGACAAGAGGATCAAAGAGGTGCCAGTAGTACAGAACAATCTACTATAGAAGCTTGTATTAGCCATCAGCAATAAATTTGGCTCACGACAATGCAGTTAAATGTAACAACACTCTCCTGTTTTTAAGGGAAGGGCTGAAGCAAGAATGGGCTGTGTGACAGCTACAATAAACGATAAGTCACATGAACGACTGATCTTGAACTATAGAACTTTCTGCAATAGGAACTATGAACTGCCACAAGCATTCCTGTCCAAGGCCACCTTGCCTGCTCAGAGAAGACTATCACATGTTAAGTTATTCAAAATAAGATTTTTTTTTTTTTAAACAAGAAATCTACATGCACTACACATGCATTTTCCCCCTTAGGTAGGGAATGGAGAAGAACAGCATATGAGAGATATGAGTTTCCTTTAATTTTCTTATTCTGAAAGGCACTCATCTGCTGTGGTAATAGATGTAATATGTGAAACTGAATAGAATGAAGTTTAGAAATAGCTGCAGATTAAGTGAAGATTCATTCTCATAAATGAGATTCTTTTGACGACCCTGACATTGGCAGATTTGTATGAGAATTGTTGACTGAGGGGAAAAGCATAACTGACTACTGAGTAAAGCTACACTGAGCTGTTGATACAGCAGATCTATGCCGAGCAAGGGAGTTAAGGCATAGATGTTCATCCAGAAACTGTCTCTATTTTAAATTGACTAAATTATTCTAGTTCACAACTGCAACAAATCATCAGACACAAAAATTATGACCAACTAATGGAATACAGGAGAGACTTTAAAGCATGGCCAACAATAGTCACAAGTTTATATAAATCCCTGGCAATGACTGTAAGCAAGTCATGTAAAGGAAGTGGATTCAAATGTGAATTTGGATCCTCTGAAGGTACAAAAGAACAGCCTCATAAAAAGGTCATGAACATCTGCAAACACAGGTACAAAATCTGCTTGTCCACCGCTTCTTACAATGCTCATGCTGAAAAGATATTTTACTCTGTTGTCAATATTTATGGTTTGGGTTTTTTTTTGTGGGGCAGTGGATATTTGCAAGGCTGTGTTAAAACGATTAAATAAAAGTCATGCAATTTATTACAAACCATGCTATCAGGTCAAGTTATTCAATTACTGGACTGGATTGCAATCTTCAGAAATCGATCAGACATCTTTATTGTAAGTTTCATATGCCATAGAGAAAGTTCATGCTTCAGTATTGTTGTACAAAAAAAATACAGGCCACTTACCTTAGGGACACTTCAGACCTGATCAGCTGTTCTCCATGTTCTAGCTGTTGTATATATTTTTAGTCTCAAAACACTTGATGAAGGAGGATGAATACAAATGTCTTCATTTTACAGATGGAGAAAGTGAGGTACAGACAACATGAGTGACTTACTCAGTGGCAGAGCTAAGATGAGAACCCAAATGTCCTGTGTAGTGGAGTGGTTACCTGCTCCTACCCTGCGGGGCTTGAAACAGCCCAGGAGTGGGCTGTGGCTGGGGCAAGAAGCCTGGGCTGATTAGGGGAAAGTAGGCTCAGCTGGGGCCATGCCCCAATCAGGCCCAGCTGGCCCGTATAAAAGGCAATGAGCCAGGGCCCACTCAGTCTTCCTCTGCCTGTAGAGAGAGAAGGGCCTGGCTGCAAGGTGCCAAGAAGGGAACCTAGATTGGAGCAGGGCTGGGGAAAGGCCTAGGGAGCCAGGGAGCTCCGGCCTAGGAAAGCCTCAGGCTGCAGGTGGTATTGGGTTGCAGGGGGCAGCCCAGGGGTAGGCAGAGGCAGCAGGTCCGAACCCCCTTTGCCCATGATGAGTGGCTTACACTGCAGTCTGCCCAGTGAGTGGGGAGCTAGATGGGGACTGGCAGTAGCTGAACATTGAGGTGAAGTGGGGATGGGGATGGGGGTTCCCCTGGGAGAGGGAGACCCTGAGGCTGTGAGGGGTTACTGCCAGAGGGGCAGCACCCCAGGTAAACAGGGCACCAGGGTCCTGGGAGGGACATGGGGCCACAGGTAAGGCGGATCACTGGCCTGCAGAGGGCGCTCCGGATGCTGGGAGAGCTAATTGCCGAGACAACCAGCAGGAGGTGCCACGGTGATGAGTCAAGCTCCTTACAGCCTGGCTCTGAGTCCAGGAACTCTATCCAGTAGATCACTTTGCCACATGATGAACCCAAGGGGGCAAGTGAAAGGAAAGTCCTTAAGTCTCAATACAGCACTAAAAGTAGCATGACCATATTTCCCTATGTTGAATACGGGACAATTGGTAAAATTACTCGAGTTCAATGGCAATCAATCAGAACTATGAAGTACAAATGTTTAAATTGACTGAGCCCCTGTTAAAAAGAAATACTGTGTAGTTGGATTCTTTTTATTTACCTTCTTACCTTTAAGGCTTTAGGCTTAATACAGGGAGGGGTGACACACACACCCCTACCCCCACACACGGGGAGAGGTGACACACACACACCTCTACCCCCTGCCCCACATACACAGGGAGAGGTGACACACACACACACACATACCCTGTACACCTCTCTCACACAGTGGGTGTGGCCGACCCAACCCTCTCTGCCTGGCAATTCCGCCCTTCATACTTGGCTGGGCCCCAGTGACGGATCCGCCTCTCCCGGTACCTGGCACTATGTCTTCCTGAGGCAATGGGTGGGGGGGAGCACCCAGGGTCACATGCCCCCCTCCCCAGATTTCTGGCAGGGTTCCCACCAGAATGTGGCCAGCAGCAGCCTTTTGGCACTGTGCATGAGGGAAGGGACGGGAGCTGCTTCCAGCTGGAGGGGAGGAGGGGGAGGGGAAGGGATGACCTGGCCATATCTTTGCAGAGCTCATCTCTTCTTCTCCCCTTCCCCCCAGCTGCAAGCAGCTCGTCCCTTCCTGCCCGCACAGTGTCAAAAGGCAGCTAACACCTCCAGGCTGCTGCTGGCCACTGACATAACCCAGCCGCCTCCTGTCCCCCAGCTACAGCGTGGGCAGGATGGGGTTAAGTCCTAAGGATGCATTGTGCACCAGGGCCCAGGGAACCCAGCCAGAGACATGGCTCAGCAAGGGAAGGTGCCTAGAGGATGGAGCAGCCCTGGGCTCCCTGGGGGGCAGGACCCAGGGTGGGGGTGTGTGAAGAAGGTGCTAAGCACCTGCCCAGAGGGCTGCTGTGGAACCTGTAGATTTGGGGCGGGAACAGGCTGGAGATTACTTACACACACTCCAGAGTTTAGCTGAGGGGCGGAGAAGCTTCCCCCTGCCAGTGCTGTGCAGGGCTTTGGCACATGCAGGGCTCAGTTCCTCCTGACCAGCACCCCGGGCTAGAGAGTCTTGGGCTTTTCCAGGGCGCCAGCCCAGCCAGAGGCAGTGGGGGAAGGAAGGAGCCTGCCAGCCAGGCAGCTGTGAGCTGAGCGCTCCGACCAGGGGCTGGTTCTCCGCACAGCGCTGGGAGCAGGACGCGCCCCGCCGGTGAGGATATGGAGGAGCAGCATGGCTGGGGGGGGGAAGGGGCAAAGCAGGGAGAGGACAGCGACAGGGGAGCACATAAAGGGCCAATGAGTGGGCAGCAGAGGCGACACATAACTGGCCACTGCCTGGAGCCTGCCCGCAATCACCAGCCACTGCAGCTCACAGTGCGCCGCCAGCACCAGCCAGAAACAGGACAGGAGGCAGGGCCCTGCTGGCTGAGAGCTGGCACGCAGCAGGGGCTGCACTGATGGACCAGCAGAGGAGCGGCCACCCCACACACTGCATCTTTGCTCCACCACCAGCTTTGCAACCCCACCCCCATCATCAGCCACTGGACCCTCCCCCCCCAGTCAACGTTAGTGGGAGGGTGGCTGGCGAGCAGGGATCTGGCCAGCAGCAGGACCCGCCAGTACTGATTTGGGGGGAGGACAGAAAATATTAGACGATTTGCCCCTTTTTAAGAAAAAGTCGGGACACCTGCAGGAGGGCTTAAATACGGGATTGTCCCTTTAAAAACGGGACGTCTGGTCACCCTACCTAAAACCCACATCAAATAAAAATATTTTATTTAATCAATGTATAAAGAATCATCCTTTCCAAAATTTGTAAACTGGTAAAAATTTAAACTATACCTCAGGCTAAGCTGAAAACCACTAACAATAATCATCACTGACAGTGACAATATGTCAAAACAGCTGTGGGAATGTTTTTAATGACTTACTCTTGCCTCATAAATATGTTTGGAAAATATTCAATATAGAGACGAGTTATGTCTGTATATTGTATATAAGCCATATTTCTCATTCTCTGCTCTTAATTACTAAGGACATTTGTATAAAAACTGTATCTTTGTTCCTCTTTTCAGCTGTTTCTGCTGCTTAGTTCCCCTCATGGAGATGTAATCCTCAGTTTTGCTAGCAAGTGAAAAGATTGAAAACAAAGGAAGAAAAATGTAGCAAACAGCTATAATATAGGCAGGATTGTTTTCCAGGATGTGAAAATGTCCTTTAAGGTTAGTTTGTTTAATGGTTACAAGCCCAGATCTTCAGTCTTCTAGGTGGTGTTTTGACCTCATTGCAAATTGAGGGCAGTGAGTAGCTTGCAGGACGGGGCACTGTTAATGTGAAAGTACTGGACATCTTTGAACATTCAGTTTAGTGTCTTATTTCTGTTCTTAGTTTTTTGCTTTTTAAAGCTTATATGTTGTTTAGTTTTTTTCTTTCTTTACAAATTACTGCCAGGATTTTGCAATCATGAATACAGACTGCAGATAATACACTATTGGAGAGAATGTTCTGGTAAAGAGGGACAAACAAAAAAACTGGCCCAACTAGGTGATAATCAGCATAACAGAGGCCACTAGTGAGAAATGTGTTCTCCAGATAAACCAGATCATCATACGTATTGAGTTTGAAGTGGGGATAGGAAAGAATTATGTCTGATGTTGTTTTTGCAGGAGCACAGCATATTATATAACATTTTCATTTTATATTTTACACATTATGTATAATATTAAACATGTGATATCATTTAATCCCATGGAAAGAGTAGGTTCAATTCTTCTCTGATGGCAATTCATTTTAATCAAATTGATGGCACCCTACATAATATCCTTTGGAGGCCATTTATTTGTAGCACAGTGACATTTACATGACACTTGCATACTACAGTATTTGCACCTCCGAAATTCTTTTCATGACACCTATTGCTGGCATGTCAATAGAAGCTTTACTGCTGCAATCAGCTTTTTGTGTAACTTTCTAGTAAGGACAGGATTTCTTTTAATATTACTGACAAATACAGCGTACATTGGATTCCATTAGTCATCTGGCACCATAATGGGTACATTCAGACTTTCTATTCCCCAGATCTCTTTGAGTTTCACAATGGACAAATGTTATCAAAGCTGGTGTAGCTGAAAGGGAGAGAGTACTAGGTTGAGCACTAAGTGATGCAATTAGAAACTAAGTCAGAGAGGCAGGAAGAGACAGAGATATTTTGGGACAAGGACGAGAAGTTAAAATTTGATGTGACAAAAAAGCAAGAGCCAATAGGAGAGATTCAAAGTTGGGAGATGGGGGTGCCATGGTCAGATCAGGTGAAGAAGGTAATTTTAGAGGCAGTGTTTTGTGTAGCATGGAGTGAGCGGTGATGTGAGTGTCAGGGAAGCCAGAGAGGAGAAGATTGCAGTAATCAAGATGGGAGATAATCAGAATATGGACAAGGGTTTCAATTGTTGGGACAAAGAGAAAGGATCAGCTCTTTCAAATATGATGGAAGAAGAAACATAAATATTTAGAAATGGCCTGGATATTAGGGGAGAATGAGAGGAAAGTGCTGAAGATGGCACCAAAGTTGGGTAAAATCAGAGAATGGTAATGGTGTCGATAATAGCAAAGGGAGAGGGAAAAGGAGAGGGTTTGGGTGGAAAAATAAGGAGTTTGGTGTTAGCCACATGAAGTTTCAACGGTTGGAGAGATTTCAGAGTGACAGGCTGAAATGTGGAACTGATCGAGGAACAGAGGAAAACAAGTTAGGAATGAAGAGGTAGATTTCTGAGCAATCAGAATCAGTACAGAGCTGAAGGAAATTATACAGAAAGAGTTGCAAGAGACAGAAGAGCAAGATCATATAATCTCAAAAATAGTTTTTCCTGATTATAACTTTCTGGCAGAAAATAGTGAATTTTTACCAGTCATAAGGCTTTTGAACAATCTGTTCAGATTAATCATAGATGGTAGTTCTATCTCATGGCCAAAATTTCTCATAAAAGACTGAAGTATCTTTCTGTGTATTGGATTTATTTAGCTTTCTTTCTTATTCAAGAATTATATATATTATCCTGTCTTATTAACGGTTAAAGACGTTTTGGATTTCTGGAGAGAGTTGATTCCTTGTTGGCAGAGAGAGAAACGAAAGACGCAACAATCCTAGTCTATTTTATTCAAAAGTGTTTATATTCTTGAACAAAGAAAAGCAGCAACAAAGCTTCAGCAACAATTCCCCTCTCAGAACTCCAGCTAAATACCATTTTTAATACTGAGGTGAGTGTGTCTTGTAGATGGTCTCATGCCAAAAACTTGCTGAAATAAAATAGCAACTTCATTTTCTTCCTGCCTCCATCATATGTCTCTGTTTGGCCACCATTCCAGAGGACATGCTTCCATGCTGATGATGCTCATTTAAAAAAAATGTGTTAATTAAATTTGTGACTGAACTCCTTGGGGGGAGAATTGTATGTCTCCTGCTCAGTTTTATCTGCATTCTGCCATATACTTCATGTTATGGCAAGTCTTGGATGATGACTCAGCACATGTTGTACGTTTTAAGAACACTTTCACTACAGATTTGACAAAAGGCAAAGAAGGTTCCAATGTGAGATTTCTAAGAATAGCTACAGCACTCGACCCAAGGTTTAAGAATCTGAAGTGCCATCCAAAATCTGAGAGGGATGAGGTGTGTAGCATCCTTTCAAAAGTCTTAATAGAGCAACACTCCGATGCAGAAACTACAGAACCCGAACCACCAAAAAAGAAAATCAACCTTCTGCTGGTGGCATCTGATTCAGATGATGAAAATGAACATGCATCGGCCCACTCTGCTTTGTATTGTTATTGAGCATCATCAGCATGGACGCATGTCCTCTGGAATGGTGGATGAAGCGTGAAGGGGCATATGAATGTTTAGTGCATCTGGCACATAAATATCTTGCAACGCTGACGGCAATAGTGTCATGTGAATGCCTGTTCTCACTTTCAACTGACATTCTTTGACAGGGTAACAAGCCTTGTGGATGTGGGGGGAAGTGGTAGACGTAGTATATCTTGGTTTTAGTAATACTTTTGATACTGTCTCGCATTACCTTATCATAAACAAACTAGGGAAATGCAACCTAGATGGAGCTACTATAAGGTGGGTGCATAACTGGTTTGAAAACCATTCCCAGAGAGTAGTTATCAGTGGTTCACAGTCATGGTGGAAGGGCATAACGAGTGGGGTCCTGCAAGGATCAGGTCTGGGTCTGGTTCTGTTCAATATCTTCATCAATGATTTAGATAATGGCATAAAGAGTACACTTATAAAGTTTGCTGACGATACCAAGCTGGGAGGGGTTGCAAGTGCTTTGGAGGATAGGATTATAATTCAAAATGGTCTGAAGTAAATAGGATGAAATTCAATAAGGACAAATGCAAATACTCCACTTAGGAAGGAACAATTGGTTGCACACATACAAAATGGGAAATGACTGCCTAGGAAGGAGTACTGCGGAAAGGGATCTGGGGGTCATAGTGGACCACAACCTAAATATGAGTCAACACTGTAACACTACTGCATAAAAAGTGAACATCATTCTGGGATGTATTAGCAGGAGTGTTGTAAGCTAGACGCAAGAAGAAATTATTCTGTTCTACTCTGCGCTGATTAGGCCTCAACTGAAGTATTGTGTCCAGTTCTGGGTGCCATATTTCAGGAAGGATGTGGACAAATTGGAGAGAGTCCAGACAAGAGCAACAAAAATGATTAAAGGTCTAGAAAACATGACCTATGAAGGAAGATTGAAAAGATTGGATTTGTTTAGTCTGGAAAAGAGAAGATTGAGAGAGGACATGATAACAGTTTTCAAATACATAACAGTTTGTGGAGAAGGAGGAGGGAGAAAAATTGTTTTTTCTTAACCTCTGAGGATAGGACAAGAAGCAATGGGCTTAAATTGCAACAAGGGAGGTTTAGGTTGGACATTAGGAAACGCTTCCTTACTGTCAGGGTGGTTAAGCACTGGAATAAATTGCCTAGGGAGGTTGTGGAATCTCCATCATTGGAGATTTTTAAGAGCAGGTTAAACAAACACCTGTCAGGAATGGTCTAGATAATACTTAGTCCTGCCATGGGTGCAGGGGACTGGACTAGATCACCTCTCGAGGTCCCTTCCATTCCTATGATTCTATGATGGTAAACAAGAGCAAATGTAAACAAACTTGTTTGTCTAAGCGATTGGCTGAACAAGAAGCAGGACTGAGTGGACTTTTAGGCTCTAAAGTTTTACATTGTGTTATTTTTGAATGCAGGGTTTTTTGTACATAATTCTACATTTGTAAGTTCAACTTTCACGATAAAGAGATTGCACTACACCTTGTATTAAGTGAATTGAAATACTATTTCTTTTGTTTTTTAGAGTGCAAATATTTGTAATAAAAATAAAGTGAGTATTGTACACTTTGTGTTCTGTGTTGTAATTGAAATTAATATATTTTAAAATGTAGAAAAATCCAAAAGTACTTCAATAAATTGTATTCTATTATTTAACAGTGTGATTAATCTTACAATTAATTTTTTTAATTGCTTGACAGCCCAATTATAATATAATTGAAACAAAGTGAGAAAGTCAGAACTAAATACTCCATTTTGATTTCTGAATGTTTTGAAGTTTTTCCATAAAAAAATGTGTTGAAATTGATATGTTTCTGTGAAACATTTGGTTTTGATGAAATAACATTGTTTGATGGAAAACTGTGGCATCAACCTTTTTTTTTCATCCAGCTCTATTTAGATGCCTTGATTTATAGCCACAGTTCAATTGTGGGGGTAGAACAGTGACTACAAAAAAGAGGTGACCAGGCCATAGATGTCACTCAAGTCAGTCATAACTAACACAAACAAAATAACTCATCCATCAATAGCCTCTCTCCTCGCCTCGCCTCGCCTCGCCTCGCCAGCTTCACAAGCAAAAGGTCAGCCACTGGGCAACTGTATAGATGCCTAATGGTCTAGTTCCCTGTGTGGCCTGCTGAGGTGGTCCATTCTCTTCTCTGCCCAACTGGTTTGTAGAGGAACACTGCTGTCTAGTTCATCCCACCAGCACTCCCTCCAGAGGCTAGCAGGAATGCCTTCTCTATGCCCTGGTGCTGTGGGGATTCTGCCCCAGAATCAGCTCCTCTTTCAGCCTCATCTCTTCCCCTTAACTAACAAGTTAAGCCAGAGCAGCTTCAAGTCTAAATTTTCTCTAGCCCTGCCCCTCAACATGGTTACTCTTCTGCTTGTCTGTCCCTCCCAATACAGGTGGCTGTAAGTAGGGAATGGCAGCATCTGGGACTCCATGTGTGGGTGTGGATGACCGACACTTCAATCCAGACTATCTTAGAATCTCCCTATTTATCTCCTTTAAAAAAAAATCTGCATGTACCCCTGTGGTAACTTTCTGTTAGCTGTCCTTGTCAGTGACCTTCACTATACCCGTAAGAGTGTGTACTCATGGAGCAAAGTAATTTAAATAAGCTGTCTGTTTCTCTCTGGAAGTCTGGTGAAAGCAACTCATCAAGTTTCCATTGGCCTAAAAAAATAGACACATCTGCTGCAGTTATCATCAGCTCATTGGAGGAGGAGGTGCGGGATCCATAGTTCACTGTCAGGATTATTATTTCTAGGAGAACAGCCCAGGGTGAATTAATAATGTAGAAAACTTCAGGGCATGTGTATTATCCAACCACCCAGAAAATCCAGTTTCATTTGTGTTACAGTTATTAATCGTAATTGTATAAACAGCCTATTAAAAGCCATAGGGCCCAATTCATTCCTCGGGAAACTGCACTGAGGTCAGTAGAGTTACAACAGGGATGAATTTGGTGCTCTGTACTTTGTCATACTACCATACGGTGTGCAACAAGTTCTAAAAATGAGTTTATAATTAGAGGATCACATAATATGTGATCATGGAAAAAAAAGAAATGTATTATATTGACTGACAAATGTTGTAATTGACAAAAAAAAACCCTCCCATGGTAATCACAGAAGACAAAGAATATAATGGACCAAAAGAATGAAACCTAATAATAATTAAGGTTATCCTAACACAAACAAGGAAAATTCAGGCTCTTTTGTTACCATTTAGAGGCTAGTTCTTTAAATAGGATTTGGTACAATTTAGCAGCTTTCATAATATGTGTCCCAAAGTGCTTTGCAGAGCATTGTTAGATATTAGTAGTGCAATAACAACATAAGCAAATGAAGCAGCCATAACGCATACCTCTCTTGCGCCTTAGAAACTGTTTTAGTGAGAAAAGTAACCATTCCCAGGATAATCGGTTATCCCGTGCGATATGCAAATAATACCATAGGCTCTTTACAATTTGCTTGAATGGCCACTAGAAATGAAAAGAGAATCTGGACTGACACATCAGTTGGAGAAGGGTACCAATAATGGTGAAGTTCTCAGAGTATACCATAGCACCAGTGTAAATTCTGGATATTTTCTTCTGAAATTCTTTGAATTTGCACATTGAGGTTGTAAATGTATTTATCGTTCTTTTTGGTAACTATGTCATAAATAAAACGTATTAGGGGATAGAAAGGATACCTTTACAAAATTGTACTCATCCTGTGATAGGTATTAACTGTTATGCATGTGTTTACCAAGGAATGTGGCTACATGGCCAGTGAAAGCTTCAGTGGTGAGATTAGATTGCCAATGATGGACATGAACCAAACATCCAGGCAGATGGATGTTAAGGACCTAGCTAGAGATCAGGGGCAGCACTCAGAGGGGGGAATTAATGAGACTATAGCCACCCAAACATTTGCCTTAGCTCTCCTGTAGCCACCCTCCCACCGCAAAGGTCAAATGTTACACAGAAGTAAGGATGGCATGGTATGGCATTGCCCCCCTTACTTCTTTGCTGCTGCTGGCAGCGGCACTACCTTCAGAACTAGGTGGTCAGAGAGCAGTGACTGCTGGCCAGGCACCCAGCTCTGAAGGCAGTGCTGCCACCAGCAGCACAGAACTGCAGATGTAAGGGTGGTGTGTGCTCACAAGATGTATAGCGCAGCTCCCCCAATTTTCTGTCTAGTCCACCTTACTCCACCCCCACCAGGAAGAGGCTGGCACTGCCCCTGCTAGAGATTGATCTGGGTGGGGCTCAATCTGCAAGAAAGCTACATCTTTTTGGGATTTGCCTTGTTGAAGTTGATGATGCAGTTTTCTTATGATGCCAAAGAGCAAACATATTCAGATCTTTTGCTGAAATACTGACAGTGCTGTATATATCTCCTCTGAGCTGAAAATCTGCCAATACTCATACATGGTCAGTCAGAAAAGCAAACCAACCAAAAACGTTAAACCTGCAAGTCAACTTGAAGAGTTTATGGGGTAGAAGACAACTGTCAGAATAATTATGGGCCTGATCTTTCTCCCTTGCTAAGGTTTACAGCAGTGGCTCTCAAACTTTTGTACTGGTGACCCCTTTCACATAGCAAGCCTCTGAGTGCAACCCTGCTTATAAATTAAAAACACTTTTTTATATATTTAGCACCATTATAAATGCTGGTGGCAAAGTGGGATTTGGGGTGGAGGCTGACAGCTTGCGACCCCCCATGTAATAACCTCATGACCCCCTGAGGGGTCCCGACCCCCCAGTTTGAGAACCCATGGTTTACACTGAGGTAACTTCATTGCATTCAGTGATGTTATTTCTGATTTTCATGTGTGTGAGAACAGAATCAGAAATTTAGCAAACAACATCAGAAGTTAATTTATTAGATCATTCAATCACACGCCAAATTCCTGTTGATTTAAATGGGTATTTGTCCCACAGGAATGCAAAAGGACTGGCCTCGTTAGGCAATATCACCATGTTTACTGCGGTATTGCAACTTCTCAAAGTTGTAAAGTTAGATTATTCCTGTTTACTTTACCTCTCACAAGACTACTATACTCTGCTGTATTACACATTCCAGAAATAATTATTAAAGTTATATATTTGAGTTAATAGTCCTGATTTGCTGATGGGGCTTCAGCAATTTGCATAACCTCTTTGTGCCTCAGTTTCCCCATGTGTAATGGAACTGGGAATAAGGCTAGTCACCTCACAAGGGAGTTGTGAAGAATAATTAGTTAATGTTACCAATGTGCTTTTAAAAACGTAAAGCTTTACAGGTGCTACATATGAATTATTATAATATATAACAATATATTTATACTATATAACACTATATATAAGCAAGTGAACAACAACAAAAACTAGTGTTAATGCCACTAAAAAATCAGGTAAGAGACTTAAGGTGGAAGGCTTAATCTTCTGTGTGCTTATGGCTTAAGTATGATCTTACATTTTTAATCAGTGAATACATTATATAATATAAACTGGAATTTCTTATGTGATACAACCTTAGATAGGTTATGTCTACACTAAGGGTGTTATTCCCTGATCAAGCAGACATACCCATGCTAACTCTGATAGAGCTAGAGTAGCTGCGGCAGGGTGAGCAGCAGAAGTGGCTAGCCGCTCCATGTACAACCCTGTCTGAAACCCTAAGTGCATATTTAGGCAGCTAACCCATACAGCACTTGTACTGTCACACCTACATGTCTATTTTTAGTAAACTTTCTCACTCAGAGCTAGCACGGGTATGTCTACATGAGCTCAAAATTATACCTTACAGCTCCAGTGTATACATACCAATAGAGTGAGCAGACATGCCAAACCCGCAAAAAAACCCTGCAGAAATTGGGCTTGTTTTTGGCTTAATTGGCTTGTGAGTTGCTTGTTGGCTAGTTTTTGACTTGTTGCTTTTATTTTTTTATTTTTTTTTTTATCGGCTCCTGGCAAGCAGGGGCAAGGCGGGGAGAGAGTCAGGGGTCCACCACAGTCCCAGACTGCACGCCGGGGGGATCTAGTCACATAGAGTGTTGGGGTTCTTAGGGATTGGCTTGTTTTGTCCTTGTTTTGAAATGGGATTAGCTGAATTTCTGGCTTATTGTGAAAGTCGGGGTGCTTATTTACTGTGTGAAAGTTGGCAACTCTGAGAGTGAATTACAGTATGGGTATTATACCTTCAATCTTCAAACTTGGCCTTTAAGTCTCAAAGAGATCTAGAAAATAATTCCGATTCAATCCAAAATAACTGTTGTTGTTCAGTGATGCATGCCCACAGTATTGACTTTGACATAATTCAAATATGGCAAAATGGACTTGGTTGAAACTTCCCCTCTCTCGTGCACACACACACTATCATCATAATCACAATATATGGAAAATATCCACCTAAAAGGCATTTGTTTGATGGTGGTTGCTTTTTAACCTTAAAAATAATAACTGCTACTGCTATAACACATCTTTTAATCCTTTAATAAAATCTAAGTAATTATTTTTATTGAATGCTGCTTAGCCCTCTGCTGTAGTGTTGCAAGGTAAATAAGTTTCATGCAGTAAAAAGAAGCAATTAGCTTGAAGTAACATTCTCCAACCACAGTGCACAATGACAGTGCTCTGTTGTTCATTGTTGGCAAATGAAAAAGACACCCACAGGCTAACTGCAAGCAATGTTAAAGTAAAATATTGAACTGTTAGGAAAAACTGTGTCTTTTCAAAGTATGTATTGCCATTTTAACAGTATTTGTTCAAACGTCATTAGTAACCTTTGGCATTTCATTTGGACTACTGAAAGCTTGCCACTAGGGTTACATTAATATTTGAGCAATGGCATTACACAAAAGAGGCAAGAAGTCGTGACTGTGAAAAGAAAAAGCCAGCCAAAATCTATGATAATCATCAGGAAAATCAGTAACATATATCAGATGAGTGTGGAAACAAATGTGTTTCTCACTGTACCACACAGAGGAATTTTAGTACCTTAAAAGTCAAAGAGATCCTTATACAAAATGAATTCATGCCTGGATATTTTATTATCTAGTTTAACATTCCCTTTGACAAATAGTTTTTGTTATGCTTTCCCAGCACTAGTCAAGAGATATGACTTAGAGGGATCAAATTTGTTTTAATGAAGCTAAATGTGCATTTTTTCCTGAGTCTGGGTAGATAAAGTCACACATCAGAATGACAATGACTTCTAAGTCTTAAATATGATCTACCCTTTATTAATAAATGCAAACCCCAGTGTAGACAGCCCTGTGTCAACGGGAGGGCTTCTCCTGTCAACATAGCTACCGCCTCTCACAGAGGTAGATTAACTATGCTGATGGGAGAAGCTCTTCTGTCAGTGTACTAGTGTCTTCACTGGAGCGCTAGAGCTGTGCTGCGGCAGGATTTTAAGTGTAGACCTGCCCCCAATCATTTATCATTCAAGCTGTATTTCAAAGGGCCCAGTCCTTATCTGTTTACCTAGGGCATGATAGTCTTTTGGCCTATGTGCCCGGCCAGGACTTAAGGCTCTCCTTTACTCCCCTATATAGGCAGGCTACCCACATTACAGGCCTCAGTGAGGGCCACCTTAGAGGAGCAGCTACTTACCCCGCCATGCAGGTGGGCAGGAAGTAGACAAGCAGGTACGTAGAATGGGTGAAGCAAGGGCAGCAGCTCGCAGAGCTGAGCCAAGTGAGGGAGAAGTAATTTACTACATGTAACAACCAATAGCAGGTTATTTCTCCTCTGGAGGACATGAGGAACCAGGGAATGAGTTGTGACTCTTCCTTACCCAAAGCAGACGGTTGTGCCACAGTCTAGCCCATAAGCAGTAGTAGATTTGAGTTCATAGAATTCAAGTTTCATAATTTTTGCTCAATAAGGGCATTAAGTGATGTAGCATGGCGTGCAGACCGGGACTGTTCAAAGCCCATTGAAGTAATGGAAATGCTCCTATTTAACGTCAGTGGGATTTGGTTTAGGCCCCCAAAGTGAGGCTGCATTAGCATTTTACCTCAAGAATCAAGGTAAAGCCAATTTAGGCTACAGCAGAAAATGAGTAAAATGATCTGATCTGAGTCCTCGTTTGTGTACATTGTAAAACAATCGTACAGTGTGGAATAATAGACAACCTGTGCCACAGAGAGGGCCAGGACTAGAATATAGAAGGTACTCCAGAGCCAGACTGAGAGTCATTGGCAGAGCAGGCTCGGGAAACTTGCATAAAATCTGCCCACAATATGGGCCTAATCATACAGTATTTTTTCACATTAAATTCCTGTTAAAGTCAGTGGAAATTTTGCCTAAATAAAGTTTTGAATAAGGACTTTAGGCTTTGTGGTGTATGGCAGTATCTAGTTAGTGCAAATAGTTCTTTCACTTCCATGAGCATTAATCACTCCTAAAAATACAACTTTTTCAAAAAATTGTAAACTCCAATAATCTCTTCAGCTAAGTCAGCAATACAAAAATGTAAAAGCAAAAGCACTGCTGTCATATTGCAAGTTAAATTCCAACCCATGATTAAAAGTTGTAAATATCATCACTGCTACCTGTAACTGGAAGTTTTTAGGACAGGGTATCTATTGTCAATTTGGATGTTAAACTATAGACATTTTGGATGCCTTGTTTTGAACTCCAAAGAATTCATAAATTTATTTCACCCCTGGTTCCAGAGCAAAGACAGAAAGGAAGATCGGAACATCCCACATTAACCATTGGGCCAAGTTTTGGTCTCTAGTGTAATGTCATTGAGTTCAAGTGTTGCCTATGAAGGTAAAGAAGTTATGAATAAGAAATATTATATTTAACCTGATGCTGTCCCTTTGATGCTGTATTTACTTGAACCTTGTTTCCCTTTTAACCCAGAGTTTGGAGTTAGTTTGGTCTTTCTTAGAACTTTGAGGGGTCTGCCTTTTGCACCCATTTTCTTCATTTTATATCACCAGTCTTAATATCTTGCATACTAAAAAGAGATGGGCTGAGAAAGTGATGTTTGGATCTGGATTAGGTTTTGGTTAGAGATTGAAGTCAATATCAAGGGTAAATTAAAGGATTACAGTTTGGTTCAGATCCAGTAACATTGTGAGAATGGTTTGAGATGTTTACACTGTCAAATCCAGAGAAATAAACTCACTTTTAGATCTGATCCTGGAGCAAATCTATGTATGTGTTTGTGGGGAGCAGGACGAAACGTTGTATCCTAGTTTACCCCCAAATTCAGTGTGATTCCCATTCCATTTCTGACCCTTCTCTAATCCAAACAGAATCTGACATTATCCTCATCTATCAGAATAAGCTCTTAAGGGATGTGAGGCACCAAAGCAGTACTTCTAGCTCCAGATAGCCATGGAAACAAGAGATTGGGAGTGGCAATTGCAGCAGGATATAACATGTGCCAGTATAATGAATTGTAACTAACCCACCAGGCTGGCCTTATGTTTCCATTTTAACAGACATTCATCTTTAAGGACAAACAGTGTGCTTGTTTTGGATCTTAACACACGAAGAATTGCATTCTCTGGAAAAAAAAATCCATCCTTCATTAATGAAACAATCATAACATGGGTGAAATTCAGCTTTGAGGCTTCCACCTTATTTTTCTCAGAGCTGAGAAGGTTATAGAAATTATCCCAAATGCTATTCAAATAATGCATTTATTATGTCAGTGGTTGTAATCTTGATGCGAGGATGGAGGACCATTGTAAAACAGTACAGAGCAAAGGGGTTGTTGATGCAAAATCTCAATCAAAGGGCCGGCTCCAGGCACCGGGCAACCAAGCTGGTGCTTGGGGCGGCACCTGGAGGGGGGCGGCGCGGCGCTCCGGCCGCCGGGGAGA
>NW_020664373.1:13977541-13998426 GCF_002925995.2 Terrapene triunguis
GGGGGGGGGGGGGGGGGGGGCGCGGCCGGAGGCTTTTTTGCCTGGGGCGGCAAAAAAGCCAGAGCCGGCCCTGTCAATCAAAATATGAAATGAAAATTAAAATATATAAATCTCACTTTCTGTCACACACACTCTAAGGATAGGATTTTAAATGGTCAGCCTCCCTCTTCCTCGGAACAATTTGTACCTACAATTTAAGTATGGATGGAATGCTCCACACAGCAGCAATCTATTTAATCCAGTGCCTTTTACTTAGTTTTGTCATCTACTATTCAAAAAATGAATTTAGCTTTTTCTCTTGTTTTCATTACTCACATAAAATGAAACTTGTATTTCCATTGTGTTTCTACATTTGATAGGAGGTAACAAGCTCAGTAATACTGATCTGTTTTTTGTCCTAAGTAATACATGTTAGAAGCTGGCTATAATGAGCCCAAATAGCAAATAGAAACCCATTGAAAAAGCGACAAGTGCAAAAGAACTGTCAGCGCATAGGAAAAATATGTAGCATTCTGTTTTCATTTCCCCTAGTAAGTTTTCTAAAAATTCTATTTTTTAAATGCTTTGGAAAAGTGAGCTATGACATTTCTATTTACCTACACCATTTCCCTAGTAAAATCCAATTGACAGGAGGCTGGTTTGACTCTTTGACTCTTTACTTAAAAAGAATTCCTCAGTGGTCTGAAAATACAAACAGAATTATTTTATAATGCTATATAAATCCTACTTGTCCAAAACTTCAGAATATTCTCTAGAACTTTGCATCTGAGCTAGACAGGTTACTGAATTAGACAGTTACCATCAGTTGTTTCACATATTCAACCCTGGAGACTTGAATGTTTAATAAGAAAAAACATAGTAAATATAATTTTCAGTTCAAAAATTTCAAACCAAATTCATTGAGTGGATATAAATGTAAAAGATCTGCTGGTCTCATAGCTAAAATAACACAATGATCCCAATTCTGGCTTTATCTCCTATGATTTGCAAGTGGCCATGACATACTAAATAACATGCCACTATGGTTCGTAAACAATAGATTGTCTATTATTCTGTATTCATGTTACAAATTTATTTTATCCCAATTTGGAGCAGGGATAAAATATGTGAAAACCTGTAACATTCATTGGCAACAAAACAGCCCCATGAGTTACAAATGATTATGACAATATGGATGCTACAGTCTATTAGCTTCCTATGTGATCTGCCTGAGCTCACATAGAAGAGGTGAACATAGCCTTCTGCGTGCAGATGTCTAGCAAGTGATCTGCAAGTCAGGTCCCTCCACGCTACACACAAAGAGATATTTGTGCTGTCAGTCAGAATCCATTGGTCCTGTGATGCTGCTTTGGTTTGTACCCCCTTTTTAAAAAATATGTGTCTGTTTCCATGTCTCCTATTGAGAGACAAAAAACAAACAAAACAAACAATGAATAAGCTTGATGGAGCAGTCCAGCAAGCCTCTAGGATGGTCAAAGAATAGTGCTACAGCACACCAATAGAAAATGTGACACAACCTGAACCTGAATTTGTTAACCTTCTGCGGAAATAGAATAAACCAGAATAAGGAATTGATGGCTTTTGTTACTATTTTCTTGACAAATACTCACAATGAAAGAAAACAGGCATCTTAAAACTAATTCCAAATAAAAAATGTAAAAAGGACTGATAATCAGAGCGCAAACAATGCTGTGGTGATTTATTCCAATACCAACATTGTCAGGCTATTAGTCTAGTCTGAGGGTATGTCTACACTATGAAATTAGGTTGATTTTATAGAAATCAATCTTTAGAAATTGATTTTATACACTCGATTGTGTACATTCCCACTAAGCACATTAAATCGGCGGAGTGCGTCCTCAATACCGTGGCTAGCATCGACTCAAGGAGTGGTGCACTGTGGGTAGCTATTGGAATTCTGGGTTAAACTCCCAATGCCTGATGGGGCAAAAACATTGTCACGAGTGGTTTTGGGTACGTCGTCAGTCTCCCCTCCCTCCCTCTGTGAAAGCAATGGCAGACAATCGTTTCGCGCCTTTTTTCCTGGGTTACCTGTGCAAACACCATAGCACGGCAAGCATGGAGCCCGCTCAGCTCACTGCTGCTGTTGTGATCATTGTAAACACCTCGCGCATTATCCAGCAGTATGTGCAGAACGTGGCTAAGAGACGCCAGCCCAAGGACGATTGTGAGGAGGACATGGACACAGACGTTCCTGAAAGCATGGGCTGTGGCAATTGGAACATTATGGCGGCAGTGGGGCTGGTTGATACAGTGGAACGCCGATTCTAGGCCCGGTAAACAAGCACAGACTGGTGGGACCACATAGTGTTGCAGGTATGGGATGATTCCCAGTGGCCGCGAAACTTTTGCATGCATAAGGCCACTTTCCTTGAACTTTGTGAGTTGCTTTCTCCTGCTCTGAAGTGCAGGAATACCAAGATGAGAGCTGCCCTGACAGTTGAGAAGTGAGTGGGGATAGCCCTGTGGAAGCTTGCAACGCCTGACTGCTACCGGTCAGTCGGGAATCAATTTGGAGTGGGCAAATCTACTGTGGGAACTGCTGTGATTCAAGTAGCAAATGCAATCACTGACATTATGTAATCAAAGGTAGTGACTCTGGGAAATGTGCAGGTCATAGTGGATGGCTTTGCTGCAATGGGTTTCCCTAACTGTGGTGGGGCGATAGACGGAACGCATATCCCTATCTTGGCACCAGACCACCTTACCAACCAGTATGTAAACCGTAAGGGGTACTTCTCAATGGTGCTGCAAGCACTGGTGGATCACCAGGGATGTTTCACCGACATCAGTGTGGGATGGCCGGGAAAGGTGCATGACGCTCGCATCTTTAGGAACTCTGGGTTGTTCGAGCAGCTGCAAGAAGGGACTTATTTCCCAGACTAGAAAATTACCATTGGGGATGTTGAAATGCCAATAGTTATCCTTGGGGACCCAGCCTACCCCTTAATGCCATGGCTCATGAAGCCGTACACAGGCAGCCTGGACAGTAGTAAGGAGCAGTTCAACTATAGGCTGAGCAAGTGCAGAATGGTGGTAGAATGTGCCTTTGCACGTTTAAAAGCTCGCTGGTGCGTTTGCTGACTAGGTTAGACCTTAGCGCAACCAACATTCCCATTATTATTGCTGCTTGCTGTATGCTCCATAATATCTGTGAGAGTAAGGGGGAGACATTTATGGCAGGGTGGGAGGTTGAGGCAAATCGCCTGGCAGCCGATTTTGAGCAGTCAGACACCAGGGCGATTAGAAGAGCACAGCTAGGCGTGCTGCCCATCAGAGAGGCTTTGAAAACCAGTTTCATGACTGTCCGGGCTATGGTGTGACAGTTGTGTGTGTTTCTCCTTGATGCAAACCCGCCCCATTTGTTGATTTTAATTCCCTGTAAGCCAACCACCCTCCCCCATTCGATCACAGCTGGCAAAAGAAATAAAGTCACTATTGTTTTGAAACCATGCATTCATTCTTTATTAATTAAAAAAAAGGGAGATAACTGACAAGGTAGCCCGGGTGTAGGAGGAGGGAAGGACAAGGCCACATTGCTTATTGTAGCCACACTACAAATCAAAACTGATTGAATGACAGCCTTCTGTTGCTTGGGCCATCCTCTGGAGTGGAGTGGCTGGGTGCCTGGAGCCTCCCGCTCCACGTTCTTGGGCATCTGGGTGAGGAGGATATGGAACTTGGGGAGGAGAGCAGGCAGTTGTACAGTGGATGCAGCGGCGTTCTGTGCTCTTGTTAGCTTTCCTGCAGCTCCACCAGATGCCAGAGCATGTCTGTTTGCTCCCCCAGTAGCCTCAGCACTGCATCCTGCCTCTTCTCATCGCGCTCACTTAATGCTTTCCTGGATTCTGCCACTGAATGTCTCCACACATTCAGCTGTGCCCTGTCAGTGCAGGGAGGACTGCATGAGCTTGGAAAACATGTCATCGCGAGTGCTGTTTTTTCGCCTTCTAATCTGCGATAACCTCAGGGACAGAGATGATAGGCGGAGCATAGAAACATTTGCACCTGCGGGGGGATAAAAAGGGAGAGTAAAATTGAAGATGATACATTTCTGAGAACAAAAGGGAGACTCTTTCACAGTGAATCAAGCAATTCACAGCAGACAGCACATGTGCTTTAGGTGCAAGGTCGCATTTTGCCTTTTATACTGAGCGCCTGCCGGTATGGTGACACATCACACACAGCTGGGCAACAGAATTTGGTTTCCAGGCAGCCATGGTAAGCCAAAGGATATGGGGGTTTGGCTTCTAACGCCTTGATAACATGTGGGAATGTTTTCAAACTGCGGCGCCCTCCTATCCCATAGCAAGCAATGCCTGTTGGGTTTGCCATTTAAAATGAGGGGCTGCGGTTTTCGGGTGGATGTGCAGCACACACCTCTCCCCACCCCTCCACATGACTATTTGGGATGATCCCTTCCCCCTACCCCCCGCTGCATGGCTATTCTCAGGGATGATCCCTTTTAGCCAAGCACAAACAATCCAGCATGAACGGGGTCCTTTTACTGTTCCCTTACAAAAATTCTATTTCAACCAGGTGACCATGAATGATATCACTCTCCTGAGGCTAACACAGGAAGATATAGACCGAATGTTGCTTGACTGCGACCAAAACCCAAGACCACTCGTTGGCATGCTTTGTGCTGCCATGATTCCAGACTACTTGCCACTGGCTTGGCATGGTAAAGTGTCCTACCGTGGAGGACGAAATAAGGCAGCCCTCCCCAGAAACCTTCTGCAAAGGCTTTCAGAGTACCTCCAGGAGAGCTTCATGGAGATGTCCTGGGAGGATTCCCGCTCCATCCCTAGACATGTTAAGACTTTTCCAGTAGCTGTACTGGCCGTGAATGCATCCCAATTCCTCAGGGCAAATCAAACAGTAAACACTATTGCTTTTAAACCCTGTACTGTAGTTACAAATGTGCACTCACCAAGTGCCTTCTCCGGCTTCAAGGATCCCGCCTTGGGAGGGTATTGGCTCCAGGGTGATGCAAAAGTCCTGGCTGCCGGGGAGAATGGATTCACCGCTTGCCTGCTGCGCATTCTCCTCCTCCTCTTCCTCATCCACAAAATCCTCCTTCCTGTTGCGTGAGACTCCCCTGTTGCAGGTGTCCACAGACAGTGGTGGGATAGTGGTAGGTCCCCCCCAGAATGCCATGCAGCTGATCATAGAAGCGGCATATATGGGGCTCTGACCCAGAGCAACCATTTGCCTCCTTTGTCTTTTGGTAGGCTTGCCTGAGCTCCTTAACTTTCACGCGGCACTGCTATGTGTCCCTGTTGTAGCCTCTCTCCACCATGCCCTGTGCGATTTTGGCATATATATTAGCATTTTTTCCTTTTTGATCGGAGTTCGGCCTGCACAGATTCTTTTCCCCATACAGCAATCAGATCCAGTGTCTCCCTTTCGGTCCATGCTGGAGATCATTTGCGATTCTGGGGGGACTGCATGGTCACCTGTGCTGCTGAGCTCCCCACGCTGACCAAACAGGAAATGAAATTCAAAATTTCCCGGGGCTTTTCCTGTGTACCTGGCTAGTGCATTGGAGTTGAAAGTGCTTCCAGAGTGGTCACATTGGAGCAGTCTGGGATAGCTCCCGGAGGCCAATACTGTCAACTTGTGGGGGAAGAGGATAGCTCAGTGGTTTGAGTATTGGCCTGCTAAACCCAGGGTTATGAGTTCAATCTTTGAGGGGGCCACTTAAGGATCTGGGGCAAAATCGGTACTTGGTCCTGCTAGTGAAGGCAGGGGGCTGGACTCAATGACTTTTCAGGGTCCCTTCCAGTTCTAGGAGATAGGATATCTTTATTTATTTTTTTGCATCTGCACTACCCCAAATCCGACCCAGCAAGGTCGATTTTGGCGCTACTCCCCTCGCCGGGGAGCAGTACAGAAATCGATTTTAAGAGCCCTTTAGGTCGACGGAACAGTGTTGGTTGTGTCATTTTTAAATCGACCTAATGAGGCTAAATTCGACCTAACCCCATACTGTAGACCAGGGCTTAGCCTTCAAAGAGGCAGGTAAAACCCGGTTAATAGTTATATATTTCTGGTATGCCTGTTAGGTATACTTCTATATGGTAAGGGAATATAAACATTCTACAGCTTTGACCAAAGAGGCAAATCTCTGTTTTTGTCTATCTCTGTTTTTGAAGCTTTCATTTACTGTAGCATACTGAGCCTGCTTCTCCTCTCCTGTCTGCTGGTATAAATCCACTGATATCCCGGTTTTATGCCAGTGTAAATCTAATGTTAAGTGAGAGAAGACTCAGGCCTACTTCAGTGATGCTGACGTTGTTTCTTTTCCTCATTCTCTATTTGTAATCTCAATTTTTAAACTCCCTGCAATAGACCAAATTACAGAAAGATCATAAAAAAGATATTTTATGAGTCTCAAATTATAAGTGATGAAAGTAGAGAAAATTACACCTAGAAAAGAGTTTGAGGCTGGAACAAGTAGTTCTCGGTTCCTTTTCCAGTAGTTGTCTCATTTTGTAACTTGGACATCAATTTATGACATTCACAGTAGCATTTTAGTACAGATGACAAGCACATTTTTTCATTTTTAGAGCATACAGGGAACTCTATGGTAAAAATACTTCGGCTATATAAAAAAGACAGAGTTAATATTTTATAAGATTTCTACCTGCATAAAGGCACTTTGTAGGCTGAATTGTCTTCTAAATAACAGAATGACTGTGTCACTATTGTAAAGATACTTTGTAGGAAACACAACAAAGAAAAGCCTGTGCACTCAGAATGACTGAGCTTATCTCTCTGTTCTAAATGTCCCCAGTCCAGACCCAAACTGTTTAATTTTGATTTATTCATAGCTAGAATTGTTGAAGACAGCACAAGGAAATCCAAAAGAACGACTCTTCTAATGAAAGCCTAATCAAAGAAGCTTCAACAGATTAGGTATATAGGCACTCTATTAGTAACAGAGAAAGCAAGCAATTACTTTACAAATACATTCCCAAAGAGGTTCTGCCCAATCACTTTGAGACGGATGGTATTGCCCTCCCATCCATCGTCCTTGTCCCATTTATAGAATTAAGATAATGTTATAATAACTAGGAAAATTAATATTAGTTTTTCCCTCAGATGTGTCAAGAAAAACCGATACCTGAACTCAACATTAGCAGAAAATAAAAGTAGTTTAAAAAACATAGAATGAAAATGACGTGAGCTAAAGTCCATAGTTTTATCAACCAGCTTTTCATTGCACCCTACCCCTTTTCCTCATTACTGTGCGTCTGTTTAGACAGTAAGCTTTCAGGGCAGGTATCTTGTCTTCATTTCTGTCTCTGGAAAGTGCCCAGCACAGAGCTGTCACTTTGCGACAAAATAAGAAGAAATAATAGAATTGTTTTGAACTGGCTAACATGTGACACTGCCTCTGGTGTCAGAAAGGCTCAACTGTGTGTCATAGGGGCCTGTGCTGCTGATGGCTTAAGGAGATTCTTCTTTAGCTCAGACACTAGGGCCTGTGCTCCTGAAGCCACCTGAAGACAAGTTTTATCCTTGCTATCTCTGTGAAATTCTGAATGAGCCATTCATGCAGCATACTAATAATTTGAGCAAGCAGGGCCTCAAACCTTAAAAAACAATGCACAAATATTCACTTAAATAAAAAAGTCAATAATGTGGACTGTGTTTATGATAATTTTGATTTTTATTTTCTAGCAAATGCATTTAATGGTAGGAACGTTTGTGCTTTCCCTGTCCTCACAGAATCATCCCCCACTGATAAAAGTGGCGCTTAGGGGAAGTGGAAGTTCACAGCTGAGCTCTGAGAGGATAATATTGCCCTCTGTTGGTAATAGAGAGCAGGACAAACCCTCACAGTTACGTGTTACATACACCCCTTGCAGCTGGATAGCAGCAAAGGGAATGTTGTTGCACAAGCTCTTTTGAATGCTTCTGCAGTTCTCAGTGAGTTCTCACTTAGCGTATAGCTGTGATTCTCCAAACAAAGCTCCACTGTGGAGTCTCTTAATGATTCTCTAAAATAATAGCCCAAAGGCAGCAGGTTGGAGGAAGATTAATCTAGTGTCAGGCAGTAGACTCCCCTGAGGGTTTTGGGGTGGGTGGGGTACAGGTAGTGGGGAAAGGAAAGGGTTGGTGGTAAGCTGAGGAGAGAGGGCTGAGGTCAGAGAGCAATTACATATATAGACCCATCTTTGGAGTCTTTAGTAAAAGTCCCATTTACATCAATACCTAAGGAGGGCTGCAAGGTCAGGTCAAGTGTAGGCAATTGCTAGCTGTTCTGAAAGCCAGGTGGTAAGATCTTTGCTTATGTGAGAAATGTAAATTGGAAATTTTAAAAATGCTGCAACAATTAGATTTTTGTTATGCTTTATTCTTTTCCAGTGATGTAGTCATTGAATTGCCGCATGTGTCTGCATGGAGCTTGAAGGAAGGAAGGGACACAGATTGCAGGAGAAAAGAGTTTGAAAGAGATACCAGGAAGTCAGTCTGTGCGCACATGGCTAGAATGCTAGCTGCAGTTGCAGCATCTAAATTCTCTTTAAAAAGAGCCAGTTTAGTTTTGCAAGCATGTAGTCTTTTCATGTTTTTACCAAGATGTAGCACATGGAATAGTGTCTAGTGTCCCACAGAACCAGATAAATGGAGACTATCAGATAATGCCCTTTTCCTAAACAAACTTTTTAAGGGAAAAAAGGTTCATTCTAGGAGCCTACTCAACCAGCATCCACTGGTTGAAAGATAAAAAACATTTTTACTACAAATATTGAAGTTGTTTCAGTTTTACATGATTTTTCACTCTTCATTAAATTTTTCATGGCCTATTTTATCAACATTAGTATCAAAATGGTTATCTACGTGTATTTGTTTACCAAAACCAGGGTTTGATCATCATTACTATTTAGATTTTAAAACTGATTTGAAAATTAATGAAAATGTTGTGAAAAATTTGTCAACAGGTGTTAAAATTGTTTTTGAAAAAAGAACACTCCAACCAAAACCTTTTTGTTCAAAAAATGTCAACCAGGGCTACAGCCAACCTCTTGCATCTTGTCAAAGCAACTTCAAAGAGGGCATTTTCAGTCAGTCCCCTGTCTAAAGGATTCATGCTGAAATACGTGATTGAGATGAATAGAAAACTACCAAAGCAGGAATCAGAAATGGAAACGGTTTTCCACACAATTGATTCAGATGGAGTACTACACCCACGCAGGTACACAGAAAAGTCACAAAGGGAGTGTTTAACATAAGCTCACCTTCTAGTCACCCTTTACCTTGCACATCAACCCATTCGCCAAACAGATCATAGAATCATAGAATATCAAGGTTGGAAGGGACCTCAGGAGGTCATCTAGTCCAACCCCCTGCTCAAAGCAGGACCAATCCCCAACTAAATCATCCCAGCCAGGGCTTTGTCAAGCCTGATCTTAAAAACCTCTAAGGAAGGAGATTCCACCACCTCCCTAGGTAACCCATTCCAGTGCTCCTTGCAGTGTCAGGGCTCTGTGGGAGTGAGGTAACAGCACAACTGCATGAAAACATACGTTGTTTGCAGTGCTATGGTAGCTGTGTTGGTCCCAGGATATTAGAGCGACAAGGTGGAAAATACATGGGCAATGTTCTATCCTGGCCTCATCCTGGATGCTCTGACTATGGAAGACCTGCAGCGTGGCATCAGAGGGCTAGACTGTGTAGCTTTACATTCTGTTCTCAGTAAGGGGTGACACGTAGCTGTGCCACCCCAGTAGCAGACCAGGAAACAAGTTGTGATTCATAGTCACAACTCCTCCCTTGCTCTAGGAAGGGAATTTAGTTACTTCATCCTCTTTTTGTGGAGCAGAGAACTTTTCCCACGTGTTAGGTCAGCTGCTTTGGCTAGCAAATAGCAGATGGGATGGAGCTATGGCTTGCCTTCCTGTGGCCAGAGTCACAATCTGAGCAGCCCTCACTCAGCCACGTGAGGGAGTAAGGACTGTGAAAATCTAGGGGGAAGGGAAGCAAGGATAAGGATAGAACGTTTTTGTCTGTCTCCTCGCTGAGGTTTTCTAGGTGTGCCCATATCTGCAACCCAAGGCAGAATCTGGCCCTTGGTTTGGAAAGCTTCAATGGAACTACTCATATGCTTACATTTACACATACTTAAGTAGCTTGCTGAACTGAAGTCAAAATGCACCCCCCTACCACCAAAAAAGACATATAACTGGGGAAATATAAGAGAATGGCCAGTGGAAATAGCTATTTTATATGTTGCAATATTGAAAAGCAATAATACCAAATGAATTGGGATGAATTAGAACAACAAAGGGTAAAGAAAATATCTTGAAGTAACATTGGATATTTTCATAGTAGTGTGGTGAGAAGAGTGAAAGAGTAATTAAAATATTAGACAGACAGGCTACCTAGCACATTAGAAATTCAGAGAAGTTTTACTAGATTAATGTGCTTCTCAAACCCTATTTAATTATAGTTACCAGCTTTGGGGGAGAAAAAAGAAAAATCTTCAGCTACGTGAAAAGATAAAAGAATAGAAATAATCCAGAGGTCAAACCAAAGAAGCATGGAGAGTAGAATTAAATATAAACATTTGCAATCAAAAACAAAGACTTATGAAAATATCAGTAATGTCATTGCACATACTCTTAAATGATTCTGGTAGTCAGCCATTGCTGAGCACATAGAATGTACCGTCTGACAGTTTGCCTCCATCTCTGTGGGTGTGTTAATCAAATAATTGAGTTTTTTCTTAATTTAAATGTTCAGGAGAAGACAAAATGCCTGCTGCTAGTCGAGGAATTTCTTGAAGGCCTCTTCTTCCACTGTACCAAAGTAACAGCAGAAAGAGTATTCTCTGGTTTGGTATGATGGGAGATCCTAAGTCAGTTCCCATTTTCTGATACTTACGGTAAGTTTAAAACAAAGTCAACTGTCAAATTGTGTAGGTACGGACAATTTTGTTTTTTCTTTACAAATAGTTTTAGGACATTTTTTTCCTAACCAGCCCCCATTGCATATTGCATATTCTGCACTCATTTCACATGTAGAACGTACGTTGTTGTCAATGGGAGTTCTGCACATAGAATAAGGATTATTTAAGAGAGTCCCATGCTGTAGATAAGATGGGTGTAGCCTTTTGATTGATTTAGGTGCAAAATGCACAAGTGACTAATCACAGATCTTTTTAGTCAGGTGGCTAAATGATTTATTATAGGAAATGAGATTGCTGAGTCACATACATAGAGACATGAAGACTTTATTCAGTATCCAAATTAATACAAGTATAAGAGCAACTGCAGAAAAGATAGATACATATAGCAAAAATACCCCCACTCCATCATGCATATTCACAACCTGATGGAGACCTTCAGATTATCTGAGAAGGGTAGCAGTATAAGTGGGCATGACATTCAGGTTTCCACCATCTTGTCATCCAAGTGCACCCAGGAATCTTTTATAATCATATTGTCCTTTCTCCTCCTCCTATCCAGGACCATATCTGATTTTGTCTTGGCCCCTTTACCATGTTTGTCATTCCAGGGGACCATAATTAGGGTTCCAACTATTGTCATAGGCTATTTTTGTCAATACATTTCACAATGGTTTCAATACATTAATGCGGTTTTGCTCCACGATTACATGGACCATGCCCCCCACTCATTTATTTTAAGCTTAGTCTGTTCCTTGAAGTTTATCCCAAAATACCTACTGCTAAATCTTATGACTCTATGTCAAATACTCATGATAACTATTTAGGCCTTATGCTAACTAACTATATCTTGGCTAATTGTAAAGCATTATTTCAAGCATTTTTACATTTATTTCCCCTACTTGAATTACAGCTTTAATATCAGCATCTTTAAGCATTTTAGCTTTCTTAGCATATAAATTAAAGTATAAACATAAGCATAAATCTACTAAGATCAGGTCGGGGTCAAGGGTCAATGGGGAAGACCTTTACCTCTAGTATGAGCAGCTCCAGTCACTAATCCTAAAGCCAACTTGTTGTGAAACAGCCAACCAATTCCTCCCGCCATCTCAAAATAAGAAACACTATATTACTGGGATAGTTTAAATGAGTTTGTTTCATTTCATGTGGGATATTTTGTCCTGGTGGATCTCATTTTCCATCTTGTCACTGATCAACTTGTTACCTCCACCCTAGCAACATTTTGGCCCATTACTGAACATAGAACTAAGATTTTTAGATTTATAGTTTCAGACTGCAGATGCACTGATGAAGATGAAATACCCACATCTGACATGTACTATGTGTGTTATAGAATGGCAAAGGTAAATTCTCCAAACCAAAAACATATATTTTATCTCTAGGCAGAGTAATTGACATGGTAATATTTCCCACAAATCACAACAGAATGTGAGGCGAGGGCAAGAGAGAGATTGTGGAGACAGTAGAATGCATATGGGGCAGAGTGAGAGCAGAAAGGAGACTTCTAAGGGGGGAGAGAGGATGAAGGAGGCTGAGTGAGGGGTAGGGCAAAGAAGTAGAAGTCAGATATGTGGCAGGGAAATGTCAGACAAAATGAAGACTAAGGATGTAAGAGAGACACTATATGGAGCAGGGCAGTATGGGGCAAGGAAGGAGAATGTGAGAGGGCAGGACACTGTGAGGGAAAGTTACAAAAAATCTGGGTGACAGGTAAATGAAGGGAAAAGGTGGTGTATCGGAATCTGTGAGTTAATGTGAAGGAGTAGGAGATAGAGGGGACAGGGAGAGAGACAGGAGAGGGGCTGGGAGAATAGGAAGGCAGAGAGGAGTGTGATAAGGGAAAAGAATGGAGAGGAAAAGAACAGTCCTTCCATCCCAGTGGTTAGGAGAAATTAAATGGAGTCCCTCTCTTAGCGTGGTGGGACACCTACATCATTGTGTGTGCATCAGAGGGCATGTATACACTTACCATGGATTAACACTGCGGAGATCAATCCACCAGAGGTTGATTTAGTGGGTATAGTGAAGACCCGCTAAATCAAACACAGATCACTGTCCCATCGACTCTGGTACTCCACGGGAACGAGAAGCATAAGGTAAGTCGACGGGAGAAACTCTCCCGTCAACCCAGCGCGGTGTTGACACCACAGTAAGTCAACTTAAGCTAGGTTGACTCCAGCTACGTTAATCACATAGCTGGAGTTGCATAACTTATGTTGACTTAACCCCATAGTGTAGACCTGTCCTAAGATTTTCAACCTGAAATAATTGTACACAAAGTAGGGGTGATGGGCTCCCTCAAGAATCAGAACTATTTTAAAATAAAACTCTCATGATTTTAAAACCATTCTCATGATGAGGTCTGAGTTATGATTTTAGAACATTTGAAGTTGGCAATAGAATGTCGACAAAGTGCTATATTTTATCTCTAGGTTTTTGTTTTGTTTTTGTCTTTTTTTTTTTAATTTGTAATGCAAAACATACTCAATGGATCAGAAACCAGGGCATACAAAATTGTGGAGCACAATCATCTTGCCACTTATTTGTATTCAGAAACAAAACCCTCCTGACAGAGCAGTTATTGAGTTTATAGTACCTCATAATGTTTTTCATATTTTGCATACAGAAGCACAACAGAGCATAGTGAAAATAAAAATGCTTCTTCATCTCTCGCTCTCTCGCCTTAATTTCATCAGTTTAGTGCTTGTGCAGACCACAGCCAGATGTTTGATTCAGAGCTGTGGATCCAGCATAGTAAGAGAGAGTGTCACAGCTTGGGAGAGCTATTGTCAGGGCCGGCTCCAGGCACCAGCCCACCAAGCATGTGCTTGGGGCGGCGCCTGGAGGGGGGCGGCACGGCGGGGTGCTCCGGCACGGCGGGGCGCTCCGGCCCGAAAGCGGGGCCGCAACTGGGCTCGCCGCCCTCCCCGCGGCGCTCCGGCCGCCAGGGAGAGCGGAGCCGCAGCGGGCTTGCCGCCCTCCCCCGGTGCTCCGGCCGGTCAGGGAGAGCGGGGGCCCGGCCGAGCTCTCCGCCCTCCCCCCGGCGCTCTGGCTGCCGGGGGCTCTCCGCCCTCCCCCGGGCGCTCTGGCCGCCGGGGGGAAAGCGGAGAGCCCCAGCCGGGCTTGCCGCCCTCCCCTGCCGCAATGGGGGCGGGCGGCCGCTGGCTTTTTTGCCTAGGGCGGCAAAAAAGCCAGAGCCGGCCCTGGCTATTGTGTATGTCTCAGTGAAAGAAGAGCGACAGTCACAATGAGCAATTCCAGAGGCCAGACTAATCTAGAATCTGACCACTTAGAGGCCACGCTGTAAATACTTGCTCCTTCTAGCATACTCAGAGAGGGAGGGCTCCTTACTCAGCAAGACAGAATCTTTAAGCCAGTTTCTTTGAATATTACCCTGATCCTGAATAAATAATATTAATATGCAATGTAGTACATTAACATTTTATTGAAACTTTGCATTAAAGTCTACAATAAAAAAAAATTACACCATAACAAATCAACGAGGTATGGGGGTGGGGAGAGAAAAGAAAGAAGTCGAGAAAAACAAATGTATATAAAGCCCAAGTTTCTCTACTAGAGAAGGGAGAAGAACAGAAGACTCATGGGATGAAAACCTGACTCCATTGAGGTCAACAGCAGCTTTGCAATTGACTTCAATGGTGCCAAGATTTCACCTATTAAGTCCATTAAAGACTAATGCAGATCTAATTTACTGCAGAAGCAATTTGATACTATAGAAAATCCCAGGGCCTAATTCTGCCAACACAGATGCTTTTTAGTGCACAGTGAGCAGTCCTACCGAAGTCAACAGAACTACTCACAATGTGTACAGTTAAACATGTGTGTAAGTCTTTGCAGGATTGGGGTTTAAAATAGTGGGAGTGATCGGAGCTATTTATCTCAAAATGTTTTGAGGGGGGAAGAATGGGCCGCCAGCAATCTTTGCTATCCCTAACTCATGATCCTATTCTCTGTGGAAGAAGAATCTATCCACAATCAACATCCCTAGAAAAATCTCTGGTACAGCAGGATGTCACCTCATGTGTGCCTTGCTTAAGAAGCTGACAGCTGTCTACTTTAACACTCCACATAGGAGTCATCTTTTGCATGATACTTTTTTCTATATTAAAATATCGATAGTGGCTAAGAATCCTTTGCCTTCCAGATATAAGAAATACTAGCACTCATGTGCACATGATTAAAAAATAAATTTGCCTGCATACTAGGAGGTTATAATGTATGAAAATATTGCCCTGCACTGTATACTGTGTCTCCCTATCTCCTATTAAAAGTACAGCCCTACGTAAACTGCTTTTGGTGATGCGGGAATCCTAGACTATCTAAATGTGACTTGTATTCTTTTTCTCTTTTTGATTTTGAGAAACCCCATTTCTGATTTGAGAAAAGGAATAGTTTATCTTCAGCTGCCCTATTTATGTTAGAACAGTACACCCAATAAATCAATACACTTATCAGAACAGAGAGGACCAGAATACAATTAGGTCACAAAATGGTAGTTCTCTTTTTTTGCCTCAGAGTCCTATGCTTCTCTTTTTTGGCACAAAATAACTTTGCTCTTTTAGAAGCACCACACTCAAACTTCTCCCTGAGGTGCGCTGTTCCTTTTCATTGCTGAGCCCTGGCGCATTGACTATTAGAGACTGTGTAAAGTCAGTAAAGAAACTACTAACATCATGTGTAAATAGTCTCACTGAAACCAAAGGTAACTACTCCCATGATTCAAACCTGCTCAAATGAATAAGGTTTATTCAGGATCTGCGCCTCATTTAGGGATTGTATGGTATAGTAAACATAGATAATGTACATAGAGCTAGGTCATAGGTCATACTGTGCTTACAAATGTAACAGTCCTCTAACCTGATGAATAATGAAAGATCACATTTCAAAACCCTTGAAGTCTTTTTCACCTGTTTCTTGTACTTCTGAGAAAGGCTTATTTCCATGAATCATGGCAAACAAATAGAACATGGGTTGTAATGATTTTCTATTTTAAATTCATTGTTTGGGTTCTCTTAGTATGGCATACAACTCAGGATTTGTTTGTAATGATTTTTCATATCCCCAGAGAGCCTAATGGAATTAATTCCAATAATACTTTTGAATGTATTACAATACTAAAGAGTAGATGTCCTGAACAGTGGTGTAAGTACAATGGGAAGAGAGAGGCATGATGAAGTTGATGGTTTATAGGATTAATAATGGGATTGTGTCACGTCTAAGTCCCCTGTGTGAATCAAACCCAGATTAGTAATGGCTGAAAGTTGTTACCATTTGATCACTGTCTGGTGAGCTGTATGAAATGGCTACATAACATATTAAATAAATTAATGGAGATATCCTATTTCTTAGAACTGGAAGGGACCCTGAAAGGTCATTGAGTCCAGCCCCCTGCCTTCACTAGCAAGATCAAGTACTGATTTTGCCCCAGATCCCTAAGTGGCCCCCTCAAGGATTGAATTTACAACTCTGGGTTTAGCAGGCCAATGCTCAAACCACTGAGCTATCCCTCCCCCTAAACATAGCACTTCCTAAACTTGTGGAATTCAGTGACACAGGAAGCCAGGAAAAACACTGTAACTGGATCCATTAAAAGGGCTGATCATTTTCCGACCAGACCCCTAAGCATATTTGTAGCTATGCAAGCTAAGGTAATAAGGACAAGGTCAGCATGAGCAGTTTCAGAGCAAGCTTTTTTACAGTGCCAATCAGCTAAAGGGCACTTGACCCTTTAAGGCCTACCTTGATCCTTTCCCTCCCCCAAGAACAGGAGATGTTAGAAACAAGATAACTGGACTTAGATGGTCTCAGATTTGATTCAATATGGCAATTTCTATGTTCTTCCCATCAGCCTATCCCCCAACCTCCAGAAGCCAGTTTAGCTGCTTTCTGGACCTAAAAAATCCTGGAGAATGATGTGGACCTTTGTTTTTGGTAAACAAATTAATTCTGCTACTTTACATGTTTTAAAAATCTTAATTAATGATCTGGAGGAGGAGGTGGAAAACTGATAATTACATTCTCTGATGGTAGTGAGTTGGAAGGAGCTGCAAAGAGCTGTGAGTGTAGAGAAATAAAGATCAAGGTGATTGGAAACATGTTCAGAAAATAACAAAAAGAGATTCAGCTTTGAAAAATGCATGTTAATGCTTCTGGGGAAAAATAATCAGAACACGGATATTCGATTCAAGGAGAAACTCGTGTTTGGACAGCAGTAATCGTAAAGGAAATGGGCTGGGTTGTTAGTGGACTGCAAATCAGACATGAATTTCTAATATCAGATGTCTGCAAAGGGCGTTTGGAACCACATGAAATTATTCTTATATCGCATGGAGTCCCATTAAATCCAAAGGGGCTTCATGGAGGCATCAAGTCCTCTCATATGGATCTGATTGCATGGTCAGGTTCTTACGTTGCATATAGAGATGTGTCACACCATGTGGAGAAAAAGTTTCAGAACCTTTCTGTATGACTGCTGAGACTATATCTGAACTATGGAGCATCTGATTACCAAAAATAAATAAATACACCTCTACCTCGATATAATGCTGTCCTTGGGAGCCAAAAAATCTTACCGTGTTATAGGTGAAACCGCGTTATATCGAACTTGCTTTGATCCGCCAGAGTGCGCAGCCCCACCCCTCGGAACACTGCTTTATCGCGTTATATCCGAATTCATGTTATATCAGGTCGCATTATATTGGGGTAGTGTTGTACCTAAATCTAAAGGAGAGCCCTGGAAAGTGTTAAGTTGCCTTGATGCACATTTTTGTAATTTGATTTTCCTTTCTATTTCAAGGGGGGAAAAGAAAAGAAAAAAATAGGAAAAATCCAGTCCTGTTAGGCTTAAGAAATGTATAAAGCTTTCTTTAAGGGAGCTTATAAACTGCACAGGAAAAAAAGCCTGCCTTCTTCAGAGTCTAATAGCTCCACAGAAGTACATGAACAAATGATTTTAATATAGAATCTGCTTTGCTTTGAAATCTGTCCACAGTGCAAGTTTTCCATGTATATATAAAGTATAAGTGCTATAGTTGATATTACAGCTCTCAGTGCTCTTAACATTCTGAACTGAAATCTGTCGAGAGAATGTTTTCAACATAGAAAACTTTCTCTATACATATTAGCTATGATGCTAACTCAGCAATGCATTTAATTAACTACCACTCATCATCAGTAAAAGTCACTACTAAGCATACACAAAAACAAGCCCTTAGAAGCCTAGAGCTTACGTTTGTGGTGGTGGCAGCGGTTGGTTTGTTTGTTTTTTAACCTGAAGGAAGGTCAAAAGTGAAGGGCCTAGTGTTCAGTGATAATTAACCACTCTGAAAATTTTATATTAGAAAGATCTGTTTGACTTATTTGCCTGGGGGCAAAACAACACCCTCTCCTCACCACATTTTTCCTTTAAATAATTTTTTTTTTAAATCATTGCATAACTCAGATATGCCTGCTGGAACTTTGTACAAACATTTTAAAACAATTAAGACCACTCTTGGGAAAGTTCAGCCCAAAATAATTTTTTGCAGGACATTGTAAAAATATAAAAATAAAAAAGGTGTTTAGAACAGAAGTTGTGACATAACCTAACTTGTCCAGCACAACCACTATAAGAAAATATATATATATCTCCATACAAGTCATTTTTACAGTTCTGAACTGACAAGCTACGATGGACACTGTTTTCACTATCGTGGCATTATATTGGTTATTATGTCACCAGGATTACCCCAACCCCAAGTGTTCAACAATTATGAGTCAGGTCCCACAAAAATCATGAGATTGGCTTAAAAATAGTGAGTTTTTAAAAAATTGTTTTATTAGTCTTCTCTTTCTGAGTCTGTAAAGCACACTCAGGTAATGTTTTCAAGCTTTCGTCCACAACCATGAGTACTAGAAACCTACTTTAAAAAAAAATGAAGCTGAGAATTTTGTGTAGACAGAAGACCCCAGGAGCTGAGGCTTCAAGAAAACACTAGATATCATAAGACCATGGATAAAAATTGCAAGAGTTGGCAACATTGTCACATGCTTTATTTTAAAGGATGCATTAGCACATTTTACCTGATTCTGAGACCACGCAATGGGGCGTCCGCCCCATACTGTCCTGTAAAGTGTCAATAGAGTCGTAAGGAGGCTGCGTGAAAAGCAGCCAATAGGAGTGGGGCTGCGAGAAGTAGCCAGTCATGGCCTGGCAGGCCCATATAAAAACAGCTGCAGGGCAGAGCACAGTCAGTAGCTGCCTGGAGCTCAAGGAGGGAAGCCCAGGTTCCTAACAAGAGGAAGGAGTGTTAGCATCCTGGACAGAGGAGTGCTACTAGCCGGGATTGAGGAAGCTAGAGAGAGCTCCTGGCTGGCTGCTAAGACTGGCATGCTGAGGCCCTGAGGTAAGGGTGAAGAAGGTGCTAAGGCCATGGGGAAGTGGCCCAGGGAAATGCACTGAGAGGTTGGAGGGGATGCAGCACATGGCTGTCATCTACAGGGTCCCTGGGCTAGGACCTGGAGTAGTGAGTAAGCCTGGATCTCCTCCCCCCATTTGCCACTGAGGAAGTGGCTGGACAGTTGGACTGCAGTACTGGCCCCCAGAAGGGAGAAATACAAAGTGTGGCTCAGCCAGAGGGCCGTGTTATGAAAAGGATGCTGCAGTAATTGGAGTGATGTGTGTCCGGGAGCAGAAGTGATGGTGGGCAAGACTTTACCTGGAGTGGGTGCACCAACCTATGGCTCTGATCCCCAAGACAACCAGCAGGAGGCACTAGTGTGGTGAGTGGAGCCCCGTCACAGACCACTTATGGTGGGTTTTCAATAAGGTTATGTTCATGAGCTTTCCTTGGTTTGCATTCTCCCTAAACTGGGCAGAATGCACATTACTTCCTGGTTGGAGGTCCTTTTTTATTTCCTGCCTCAAAATACAAGTGATTAACTGCATCAACAGGCAATTACTCCTTCATCACGAACAGCTGCCAGCACATCTAAACAACAACTCTGTGTAGGTGCTCACCATTCGTGGTGGCAAGCAGAAGTGTGATGGCATGGAGGTCACCCTGGTGCACCCTCTTTCGGTCAGACATGGTGCTGGAGGTGAGCCCTGCCTCACTTCCTTTCACTAGAGTTTTGAGCAAATTCACTCAGACCTTTTTATCTGAACAGCATGCCTCTTCCAAGGATCTCATTTATTACTGATAGTCATAAGCACAAGTAGAAGCTCACTCAGATACACCAAGGGAAACTTGTCACCACCTCAGGCTTAGTTCAACTAGCCATCTCTGCCTCTTTCCTTGAGGAGACTCTTCTTTCCTGCATCTGAAACCTGTCTCTGGTTTGGGAACACTTCCCAGGTCCTTCTCAGTGTTACTCCTTTTCAGTCCTTCTTTAAGCAGGAATTCCCAGCTCTCCTCTTTGGAACTGGGCTACATGAGTTAGTTCCACACATTCTTCTTTCTCGGGATTGTCCCTAGTTACCCTCTTGGAGCTGGGTTCTTTTATTCAGGTTTTCTAGTCCTTCCTAAGCAGGACTCCTCAGCTCTCCTCCCTGGAGGACCTGGCTCCTTTTCCTTAATTAGCCTTCCGGCTGCTCAGCAGGGCAGATTTTCCCTGCTACTATTTCCTAGTGACTGCTCTGTTATGAGAGAGGAAGGAGCCTTATGCTGATCCCCTTCTCCAAGTTAATCCCCAATTGGTCAGGTGGACTTGCCCTGCCCCCTCTGCAAGGCTCCTGACCCTGGGCTCTTAAAGAAACAGTAACAGGATTACTTCTCAAACATTTCTTACTTCCAGGACTGCTTCCTCTCTCCCAGTGTCTTCCAGGTCTATATATATATGCGTATGTGTATATATGTGTGTGTGTGTAATATTTTTGAATGAGAAGCAATGGGCTTAAACTGCAGCAAGGGAGGTCTAGGTTGGACAT
>NW_020664373.1:13998826-14002175 GCF_002925995.2 Terrapene triunguis
CGAGGTCCCTTCCAGTCCTAGAATCTATGAATCTATGAATCTATGAAAACAATTATACAACTTTTAGAACTGCAGTTAAGAGCCCAAAGGGGAGAAATGACTTTACAAATCAGAGAAGAGAATATATTTTTACAGGCTACCTTACCTGGTTAGGAATAAAAGGGGAAAGGAAAATGACTTTTGCATAGTTGAGAACTAATATGTATTTCACACTGATGTCTAGAAGGAAAGGTGGGTGGGAGGAAAAATCCAGTTTCTAAATAAAAGAAAATGAAGCAAATATATTTAGAAACTGCCTATAAGTTGAGAGCGGAGAAAAGAATCCATTCCTAGAAATGCTGCCCTTCTGTCATCCGTGATACCCTCTGCATTTTCTTCTGGCTCCTCCTGCCACCTATTTCTGAAGGTTGAGAGTTTGTAGTGGAAAGCTGGGTACATTGGTTTTAAGCCATCCAGGACTTCCCTATATCAGTCCCCTTTAAATTGCCCACATAGTACAACTACCCAGGATCTGGCCTATTGCCTTTTTTTATGGCAAACACTGTACTCTGGAGGCGGAAAGGAGCTAGAATCTGTGAAAGGGGATGCCTGTATGTGTGCACATGTGTTGCTTGTTTGCATTGACCCAAAGGCCACTTCTGTAGCTGCAGTCTGCAAGTTGCTGATTTCCTTTATGAACTTGCAGTGGTTTGGATATACTAATTTAGGAGTATCATAACATTCATCCCTACAGACTGACCAGGTTTATTGAGATTAACTCTTTCCATACCTTATCCTGACATGCCTTGATCTTTTGAACTGATTGGCCTAAATCTGACTGAATAGAACTTGTTCAAAAATGGACATTTTTAAACTATCATGAAAAATTCAAAAATATTTTTTCACACAACTTTTTTTTCCCATATTTCTGTCAGCTCAATTTTTAATCAAACAAGTCAGGAAAAACTATTTCCACAGCAACTATATCTCTTCTCCTTATTTGCATTACAATAAAGTATTTCATTAGATGATCACAAAGCATGGTCCAGGTCCTGGAGTCTAACCTGCCCAACAGAACCACTTCACTAAGCTGAAGACCCATTGACTTCAGTAGGCCTCCTGGTGTGATCAAGGGTCTGCAGGCATGTATCTCATTGCAGGATTTATGCTGATATATGTAGTAATACAAAATGATTCATGGGATGGATGTCAATGGAGTTACGCCAGGGATGAATCTGGCTGAATGAATGTATAATTGTAACTGGGAGGAGGGGGACACAGATCTCTTTGCATCATTGAAAAATGATGTTATTTGAAGTAATAAATGCAGAGGAAACTGTTGGTAAGCAAACAGTTTTTCATCAGGTAAATGATTTTGTTGGTACACCTCTACCCTGCTATAACGCGACCCGATATAACACGAATTCTGATATAATGCAGTAAAGCAGTGCTCCAGGGGGGCGGAGCTACGCGCTCCAGTGGATCAAAGCAAGTTCAATATAACGCGATTTCACCTATAACGCGGTAAGATTTTTTGGCTCCCGAGGACAGCGTTATATCAGGGTAGAGTCGTACATTAAAATTTTGTAGATTTAGATGATGCTCTTAACTACTTAAATTATAATTGTCAATTTGTCTCATTACTGTCGTCTTCTTTTGGGTTAACTGTTTAAAATGGGGGGAGGGGGGGGAAGAACTGCACATTTACCAACATGTCTAGAATTGTGTTCAGTGCCTATCATACATATTGGTCAAGGTGCCTTAAAATAGGCTTTTAAATCCACATTCAGACACCTAATAAGAAATCTGATTTTCAAAACACCCTCTGATGTGTCATGCACCCAGTTGTTCCCCTTGACTTCATTATATGCTGCTAGGTAATCAGCACTTTTGCAAATCAGACCAATTATTTGGGTGCCTGCATAAGGATTAATTAGCCTAATTTTAGACATCCATTTTTAAAATCTTGGCCTCTACTTACATCTCTCCATATCAAATTCTATAAATGCACTTTAATTTGTTAAGAGATATTAAAATAATCCAGTAGTGTGCCACGAGAACAATGATTGTATAATGGTTGCTTAGTAATTACCTCTTGGACTTCCTGAAAATAATTGTACTCCAATATGGTATTCATCAAAAAAGAGGGACAAGGACCGTATGTTCCCCCCCAGGATTTACATTCTAATATTTTGTGAGCTATTAAGTCTTGCCAAATGTGTCTACATCCCCAGGAGATGAAACAGAATCCTAATAAAATGGTATTGCTTAAACACTGAATAATTATTTATATCCCATCAACTACTGGGCTAGGTGCTTCACAGACAGGTCTAAAAACAAGTTACTTACAGGACAAGGTGTTGCTTCAACAGGAATAAGGGTGACAGTATTAGTCCCTACATGAGTAAGAAAACGTTAGTAGATTGCTGCCCCCTTTTTTTACTCAAGTTTCCCTCCTTCCGTTCCATTTAGACAATTGACTGCATTTATGTAAGCTACTTTTATATTTTGTTTACTACTTCTCTTTGCATCATTTTATCCATTAGATTGCACATAACTATAGTAATTAAAGAACAGTTTCTGGCTTGGTATGTACAATCTGAATTTACATGGCTATTACCCACCTTTCATGGCACCATAAAAAAGAACGCACGGTATCTTTGAGCAGAAAAACCCTACTTCTGTATTAACCAGAAGGGGTTGTTTATAATTCAGAGCGCATGGACTAAGTAGTGGAATAGAGAAGGTGCAATAGCTGCACTTAGGAAAGGCTGGGTTGGTGAGTTTGTGGCATCTACTACCATGTGATGCGCTGAATTAATGAGATCTGCTTGCAGTGCAGCTGTAGAAACCTGGCTAACATCAAGGTTCAGCAAAACTGTAACCAAAGCTTTGTACACACTACAGCTTACGTCGGTATAAATTATGTCACTCAGGGGTGTGAATAAGCCCCAGCGATGTAAGTGACACTGACCTAAGCGCTGGCGTGGACAGTGCTGTGAAGCAAGGAGATTCTTTTCCCTAAAAATCAGGCAGCACAGACAATACTGAAGAGGTTTATTCACGGCACCGGGAAGACTGATAAACAGCTTCAAAAGTACGGTCTTACAGTGACCGATTATATACATTTTCTTATCAATTCGTTTGCATTTACCTTGTACTTATAGAGACAAACATTGTTTCAGAGAGAGAACACTTAACATAATAATGACAGGAGCAGAACATACGCATAGAAACCATTCTGATTACATCAATTATCTATGACTACCTTGAAGGGGAGGGGTGAGGGTAGGGATAGGGGTGAGTGTTCACGGATATCCAGAGAGCTGTGGAGGGTTTGTACTGTTCTTCCTTACTGAGAGGCCGAGTT
>NW_020664373.1:14002275-14016589 GCF_002925995.2 Terrapene triunguis
TTTTTTTTTTTTTTTTTTTTTTTTTTTTTTTTGCAGCAGCTGTCCAGGGAAGGAGCTCCAGCCAGCAGTAGCAGCCCAGGGAAGGAAGGGAGAAGGAGCTCCAACCAGCAAGGCAGGTGGAGTGGAGAAGGAGAAGGGAGAGCTCCAGCCAACAAGGCAGCCACAGAGGACACTGAGCACGCTCTGTACCTATTGGGTTCCGGGAAGTGGGTGGGCGAAGCCCGCCCACTGCTAAAGGATCCTCCCCCCAGCCTAAGGGGAGGACCCACAGGACCTAAAACCCAAATGATTACGGGGGACAACTAATGTAAAAACAGGGACAGGAGTGCGATTAAAGGGTCAAAAGAAGGGAACCGGACGGGGACACTGAGCAGAGAACCCCGGACAGCGCCCACTGCTCCTCAAAGGTGTCAAGGGAGCCAGTGGACGCCGCCCAGAGGAACTCTGCCCGGATACGTGAACGGACAGAGGATCGATAACAGGCCCCACAGTCACAGGAACCTCCATCGGCCAACCTCCTCTCCCTGGTTTTATAGATGGCCTGTTTAGCCAGGGCCAAGAGGAAGTTGACCAGGAGGTCCCGCGACTTTGTGGGGCCATGGATAGGGAGTGCATAAATGAGAAGGTGAGGGGAAAAGTGTTGCTGGGCAGACATCTGAACATTTAAGTTTATCAGGTGTTTACAGCTGCCATTGTCCTTGGGCCTCTGGTGTTTCTGCTTGTTAGTTATGTGGGTTTCTGCCTCAGCTGCTAACTGAATGTTTAACTCTTGCCTAACAGTGCTATGTCTCCCGCTGACATAGCCACCGCTGCTCGTGGGGGCTAATTAAGTCAATGGGAGAGCTGTCTCCCGTCAGCTTAGAGCATCCACACTAACAGCATTACACTAATGCAGCTGTGCCGCTGTAAGTGCTGTAGTGTAGCCATCTATAGCCTAAGTAAAGGCTAATTCCTCAGTGCTCTGCATGCTTTTGACTTTTATCATAGGGCATTGTTTTCTAACTGAACCTGCACTACTTCACCTTCTCTGCAGACCTTAAACAATTTGGTTTTAGTGGCAATTTATGTGAGACCCACACAATAATATTCTTTGTTCAAATGCAGAGGTGATTAGAGCTGTGTGAAATGATATATACTGGGCCCAATTCTCCTTTCACTCACAAGCAAAAAATCAATGGAGCAAAGGGGCTGTGGGAGGTTATCCTGCAGACTTTACAAATCTTTCCTGCTCCATAAAGTTACTGCAGTTCCATTTCTAACTGTGTAGTGTTTGAATTGCCTTCATCCCATCAACGCTATGGGCAGATCCTCTGGTTCTATTGATCTTCACTTTGCACAAGCCTGGAATTGGGAATTAAAATGAATGTAAGCCACCTTCACAGCCCCAGATCCTGGGATAAATCTGTGCCAGCCTGGCCCCATGGGGGCTGCTCCAGTTACCCACAGCCCATAACTCACCCTTGCAGTAGCCAGAGATCACCTCTCCTATAACCATGCCACCTGTGCCAGAATTTAGTTCTGTGCTATCTGCAGATTCCACAAAGTACAGGTGTCCTCAAGGGGTCAGTTTAGGTGACTTTGCAGCTGCAAGCATATAATGTGTAGCCATTTCATTTTGATTTCATAACATTCTGACTTTGAAAAGTGATTGTTGCCATTCATATTTCCTTTTTACCCATATTAGTTGTTACAGGTTCACCAGTCTTCAGTGGTATAAACTGTTAGTACTTATTTATCTGTTTTGGGAGCTGTAATTTCAGCCTTAATATCTGCTCTGTGTAGGTCAGTCTTGCTTAAAATAAATTCCTATTTGCCTATATTATGGCCAATGATGATGCAGGAAAAACAAAGCTGCAACTGAAATATATTTCTATTGACTATTTTAAGATTTTTAGTGTGGCAGTAAATCATGATATCTAACTATTATGCCTGTATCATACTATATTAATCTTAATCCCTTGAGGGTTTTACAGACTGAAGTAGTTGACTTTATGATTTTGCAGGAAGCAGTTTTTTACCGTTGACTTTTAACCAGATTAAAACTTGGTGGCAGGAGCTCAAGAAATGTTTTCACATCTTAGCTCGCAATCTACATTATTTACTGTATCTTGATCTTCTGCCCTTTAGTAAATCTATTGTTGTAAAGTCAGGCAAGAGTATTCAGCTCTTGGTTATGCCAGCATGAGGGGGCTTTACAGTGTGACAAAGCGTGTGGGAATCCAAATGAACAGTGTCACAGAAAAGGAGTTATCTTGTACTCCATTATGCATCCAAGTTCTAGTGACTTTGATGCATCGCTATTAATTAAAAAGAAAAATAGTCAGTCTTAGCCCCTCAGTAGATGCCAATGTAAGGTAATAACACTGAGGAACAATCACATTGAGCCTGGCAGATGCCCTTGTATAGGCAAAACTCCCATTCACTTCCAACAAGGGCTATAAAAGGCCCAAACACATGCTGTGAGCAAGCTAATTATCAGGAATCTGGGCCCACAGCAGCCATTGGACAACCTAATAAGCACAGTTGGTCTGTAGTAGGCTGTCTGATTGGCAGGAAGAGTCAGCAGACCTGCTCTTAAGCCCAGCAGCAGAAGCAGTTTGGTGGCAGACATGTCCAAATGTGGATTTGTTTCATCAAGTTAAGGGTAAAAAGGAGAACAGGTATAAAAAATGAAGTGTACCAGTGTATAGATGAAAAGGGGAGTTGTTGTCAAATATATCCAGATGGTTCCAATAAAAATAGAATGGGGTGGCATATTGTATACCAAAATTAGGACTTAGTACATCTAAAAGAATATCCTATTTTACGGCTGTCATGACAGCTGAACTAATAGCAAAACTGCTAGTGTTAAACTGGCTCTGGGATGTACACACAGCAGTGGAGGACATTTTTCTTGGACTCAGTAGCAGGCTTTATGGTAATAATAAAGGGTGTCCCCCTGTGTGGAAGTGATTTAATCAATGAAATTATATGTCTAATAAAAGCTAGTATAGAAGGGGATACATGCAGCATGAGCCTGGATACTAGGGTATACTGAGATAACAAAATGGTGGACAAAGCTGCTAAAAGCACCGTAGGAAATGGATGGACTGACCCGGAAATTCTCCTGGATAAAGGGGAATTCAAAAGCCTAGTACAGAAAAGTTTAAGAGGAATGGCGCACACACACACAAAAAATGGAGTAATGAAAAGAGGAAGATTCTATTTTTTTGAATTGTGCTCTAGAGTTGAGGATAATTACCTGGTCCAGGGGAAAATGCAGTGACTTAGTTTAGAGTACTAAAGTAGCCATAGTGGCTTAAACAAAAGTCTTTTTTGAACAAATAAACAAAAAGATGGACTATGTGCACCCTGTAAGGGAGAAGAAACACATGCTCCCCGTTTATGGGTATGCATGGGCTTTAATAAAGACAGGGAAAAGCTTTTTGAGGAATTTAAATAACGTAACTTTTGTTACCTTAAGCCAGTGTTTCCCAAACTTGGGATGCCGCTTGTTTAGGGAAAGCCCCTGGCAGGCCGGGCCGGTTTGTTTCCCTGCCACGTCTGCAGGTCCAGCCGATCGCGGCTCCCAGTGGCCGCGGTTCGCTGCTCCAGGCCAATGGGAGTTGCTGGAAGCGGCGCGGGTCGAGGGACGTACTGGCCACCACTTCCAGCAGCTCCCATTGGCCTGGAGCGGCGAACCGCGGCCACTGGGAGCCGCGATCGGCTGGACCTGTGGATGCTGCAGGTAAACAAATGGCCCAGCCTGCCAGGGGCTTTCCCTAAACAAACGGCGTCCCAAGTTTGGGAAACACTGGCTTAAGCCATTTAGTAAAAATAGCAGGGAAACAGGATAACATTGGAAAGGTATTGTTACTTTGCATGAAAGACAGCAGGCAGAATGAGCACATATAAACTGCTAGCTACTTAGGAATTATAGTTGGTCGTGGCTGTATACTATCCAGTCAAGTCTGCTTTGCCATGAAACCAAAGAAAGGGCAAAAATGTTTGGTGGCTGCTCAAGGCATTTGCCCAGGCGTGTGAAAGCTCCTGCTTCTGCCTTGGCCCTGGCTCCAGGCAACCTGCCTATGACCCTCGGCTCCGATTCCTGACTCCAGCTCTGACCCCTGACTCTGGCATCTGGCCTCTGACTCAGAAATGGGAGCCAAGGGTCAGTACTAACTTCTGACTCGCATCTGGACCATCACTCTAGCTCTGACCCTGGGCTGCTTTTTCTGGCTACCAACTCTTGCTGCAATCACTAGGTACAACTGTCGATGTCTCTGACACTAATTCAGAAAATGTCATCTTTGGGGTAACTGTGGGTATTGTACTCCCCATACAATATCTGCCTAGGATGTTGGGGCACCTTGGTATATTCATGAAAAATAGAGAAGTTGGAAAACTTCAGGTCGTGGCATCATTAGCAACTATTTCAGTTTTCTTTTTTGGTCTGGAAAAGGCAACATTAAATCCATAGCGTTCATCAGAGGGAATTTATTAATTTGGTATAAAGTATGCTTGAAGTGTTCTGTTACTTGATGTTCTGGCTATAGATTTTGGGGAAAACACTGTTAGCAATTTATGCCACATGACATCTTCAGTTGGGTTCCAAAGGTTCTAACTCCTCACAGCATTTGACCTACTGAGTTTAGAGGATGAATTTTGCCTGATAGTTACCTTGTGACTGCATGATGCATATAGCATATTGCTATCAAATATATTGTCGCTGACAAAACAAAGCTGCGGAGTTGCTACGTGTATATGTGGTCTGTCAGACATTTACTTTTCAGAAGGAATTTAGTTGGGATAACCTGAGCTGTTCTGTCTGTCACTGAAATGAATGTTGTCTGTAAGCTATTATATATTAGGGCTTCACTCTGAAGTCCTCAGCCATGTTAACTATCCAGAAAATCCAATACCATCTTTATATGGACATGTTTTTTTCCATTCAGTACCTCCTGTTCTTCGCCTAATAAAATATAATCCTTGTAGTGACATTTCTGTTAAGGGCATATGTGTTTAAAGCCAGTTGTACATATTTTAAAAAAAAAACATTTTAAAACAGCAGTGGGCATATTTCGTGTTGTCACTATCACTGCTATTTTGAACACAGACTCCATGCTGTGCCTGTAGGAGTCTGCCAAATCTGGAGAAGTGACTCATTTTTCATGGGAAGATGCTCGATGCTGTCACTTTTAAAGTGTTGCAGCCTTTAAGACAAGCTTGTCTAGGATGTTGCAGCAGCCCTGAAATCCTAGCTGCCATCTTGGATTTGCTTTTCTGAGGAGCACATTCCTTTGCTTGCTTTATAAGCTTCTTGAAACAGATACAGTATGTATTTTTAGAGTAGAAACTCTAATTCCTTCCTCTTCAGCTCAAACCTAATTTGTCCTCAAACTGAAGTGAATGCAGACTTAATCCTTTCAATGATTTCCCTGTGCCATAATGAACCCTAGCTCATTAACACTATTTGCAGAAGAGAAAACACTTAACACAAGCACCTGCTTTTATTTAAACCTTACACAGGTAACAGTTATATACTCATTTTCCTTTGCCTCACTTGCAAAACAAAACAAACGTATAAAACCCTCAACAAATATTTGAATGTGCTAACTTCATTTGCTTAAAAGCCTATTTTTAAAGAGTTTAAACCGATGAAAACTATTCAAATACATTTGGACATGAGACTGTACCACATTAGCAGTAATTAATACCACACCAGGGCATCCAAACTAAAGGAATACAGTAAAGTTTCTAAGTAGCAGACCTGGGAATAGTTAACCCATTTCCCCATGTCTCAGCTGTTCTTCATTATGTAGGGCAAACCTACATGTTGGATTCTAATTTCTTCATCCCACACAGTCCTTGTTTTGTTTTTTCTCCTCCTCTTTAATATCATAAAATCCTAGTGGTAAAGTATAAAATAGAGTTTTTATTTAAACTGAGAGGTGATCTATAGAACCCGAGGAGTTTACTGCTGTTAGTGCTTTTAATGATTTCTATTATGGAGCAGCAGCCATCCCCACCTCATGGTTAAGGTTGTAACAGCATTTCCCTTTTGAACTCAATTCTTTCTCCCACTTTGACAGTCCTTTCTTGGCAAAGTAATATCAGCCTTAAAATCTGTAAGCTATAAGTGGGGCTGAGATATGAAGTGAATTGGACAAGGGATTTATAAAGTATGAGGGGTTCACCTGAGTTCAAAAAGTCTTCCACCTTTGCTTAAGCACAGAAAGGAGAGAGAGGATCTACTTAATCAAATCCCCCCCCCCCCCCCCGTTGAGATGTAGGGCCTGAGCCAAAGCCCACTGAAATCTTTTGTAAATGATTATAAATGATTTACAAATCTTTTTGTAAATCATTATAAAATGTAACTCTGAGGGCCTTAGTGTGGGAGACCAAAGATGACCTGATTACAATCACATTTGAAAAGTTCTCAACATTTTATATAGGCATGTCTCTCTGGCGCACCATTTCCAATGAGTTCAACATAGGACTTCAAATACAACAGGAGACCTAAGCTTTCATTAGAAAGATAAATGTCTCTAACCGATTTCCTTACCAAGACAGACCTCAGCATGTGAGCCAGTCCCTGGAGGTGGAGGGAAAGGAGAAGGACTTCAATGGGAACAGGAAAAAAAATTCCCACCTGAATTGAAGCTAATCAGACAAGCTGCTTGAAGGTGTCAGACAAATGGTCACTACAGCTAGACTGTGTTTCTCCAACATTTCCTGACCAGATCATTGCTTAAGAATGGAAAGTGGGAGCAAATTAAAGTTATGCTATCTGCAATAGTCTGACGGGGGAATGTGTCCCAGTTCCAGTGTGACCCTTCCAAGGACTCTTCTCTCCTCTGCCCTACACTCGGTGCTACATGCTTCTATGCTCCCTGAACACCACCTAATGTCTGTCGGGAGGGAGCTCTGTTCCTGCAAACCTGAAGAAATCTCTGATTGGGAAGGGGAGAATAAACTGAGCAGGGAATTTTGTGGGGGGAGGGAAGGGGGGTTAACACCAATGTTCTGAAAAGTATATATATACTTTTAAAAATACTCTCAATAAAAATATATACTCTCAACACTAATGTGTGTTTGTAGCCTTAACTTCTTAACAAGGGTGTTGGGGGGCGGGAGTTAGAAATTGATTTCCTTTGTTTCTCAATTGTAAGGGTAATTGGTTCAAATTTGTCTTTTGATAATATTGTGACATTGTGCAGTCTATATGGTTTTATAAAAACTTGATAATAAGTCAATATAATGTAACTGGGATAGTTTTAGAGAAAATACGGTAATAAGTGAATGTAACGTAACTGGGATATGCTTCATGCAAAAGGTCTCTTGTAAGGTATCATTACAAAGCTTATAATCTACTGAGTATGATCATCTGATTTGTATAAATGTACCACTCTTGTATCTAAAACTAGAAATATAAAATGTAACTCTGAGGGCCTATTCTAATTATGTAAAGTGTGGGCCATTAATGATGGTTTGGAATCTTGATGACTCCCATTGTCTGCAGATGGCTGTGTTTACCTGTGAGTCTCCCTGTATATGTGTGTGCTGGCAAGTGAGTAATGAAGTCTTGCAGTGACATGTGATCATGTCACCTGAACTGGAATCCATCTTTAACCTGGTGCTTTTCTAGTGGGGGGGGTGTGGAAACCCAGAGGGACAAAGGGTTCCCGCCTTATGCAAAAGATATATAAAGGGGTGGAACAGAAGAGAGAGGGAGAGGAGCCATCATGAAGAATCCCCTAGCTACCACCTGAGCTGCAACAAGAGCTGTACCAGGGGAAAGAATTGTGCCCAGGCCTGGAAGGTGTCCAGTCTGAGAAAAACTTACTGAAGCATCTCTGAGGGTGAGATTATCTATATTTAGTTTGATTAGACATAGATTTGCGCATTTTATTTTATTTTACTTGGTGACTTACTTTGTTCTGTCTGTTACTACTTGGAACCACTTAAATCCTACTGTCTGTATTTAATAAAATCTTTTTATTTAGTAATTTACTCAGAGTATGTATTAATACCTGGGGGAGCAAACAACTGTGCATATCTCTCTATCAGTATTATAGAGGGTGAACAATTTATGAGTTTACTCGGCATAAGCTTTATGCAGGGTAAATCGGATTTATCTGGGTTTAGACCCCATTGGGGGTTGGGCATCTGAGTGCTAAAGACAAGCACACCTCTGTGAGCTGTTTTCGGGTAACCTTGCAGCTTTGGGACAAGTGATTCAGACCATGGGTCTGTGTTGGAGCCAGACAGGAGTGGCTGGCTCAGCAAGACAGGGTGCTGGAGTCCTGAGCTGGCAGGGAAAACAGAAGCAGGGGTAGTCTTTGCACATTGGGTGGCAGCTCCCAAGGGGGTTTCTGTGATCCAACCCGTCACAAATATATTTTCAATATATATTTTAGGACACAAATACCAGATTGTTTAAATCACATTTTGAAGTGGGTACTCAAGAGCAGGAAATTCCACAGAGATATTTTGAACTTAAAACAAATGCTAAAACATGGTCAAACTAACAAGGAAGCAGCACCCTTTGAAAAACAAAAGATTGGTATTAAAGCAGAAGTGAGCTACTAATGAGAGATTCAAACTCTAATGGACGAGCCCTTTATACCATACCGGCATCAAGGCAACCAAGTAACTTGCTTTGATCGTTTGCACTGTGTTTTTCTGGTTGTTAAATATAGGTTCTACAGCAACTGTTGCAGCACCAGGTGTTGTTGTTGTTTGTATTAATTTAGATAAAATGAATGGGCCCAAAGAGGCAAAGGTGTTAACATGACCCTGTAACTGTCCAACATTAAACAGTTTTAAACAAGATTCAGGGTTTGGTATACAAAGACCTCAGCCTGCTTAGCATCATGGCAAATACATCATTACATTTTTTGAAAACTTTTCCTTTTTCTGTAGCTGTAATAAAAAACAGTTAAAGCATTTGAAATGTAAAATATTAAGTAAGGGTTTCATTTAAACAACATCCCTTGTTCCCTTTCCCATTATCTTTATCCGTAAAGATTTTTCTAAGGAAAATTCCTTGTCTGACACTCGTTGAGATGCTATAAAAATGGTAATAATGGTCCTTTTGGAGGGGCAGGGGGAAGAGAAGAAGTTAGTTGAGATGGGCTGGAGCTGTTGTTACAGTCCAATCCCATTTGCTAACAGACCACACAAGACAAACACAAGTGAGAAAAGAACAGCAAAGATTAAAAAATGCAGCTTCTGTCTGTGGTGTTGACTCTTTCAACCTCACTGAAGGAAAACCACAGGCTCAGCACATGGACATATCTGCCACTCCCAGACCTGGCAATCTTGTACCAATGTCAGGCTCTTTAGGGCATTGCCTCTCTGGTCACAAGCTTATAGCAGTAGTGCAAAATAAACAATCTTGGCTGGCTAAGCCCAACTTCTATGAGCCAGAAGGAGAAAGGAGAGGGTTAGGAAAGAGAAGAAATAGGGTGGGGGAGGAAAAGGACTCCTGATTTTGGTGGGGGAGAGGGGGCCGTTTACAAAGTTTCACATGCCAGATAATAGTTAGGATTTTGCTGGAGCCAGTGGAAGTAGCAATGTCATCTGGATCCTGCTTTCGTGGCCCAATCTGGTCAGGACATCCCTCAAGATCAGGAAGACAGGTCTTGGGTCCCAGGAGATGGTGGGGATGGCAGCCATGAGTTAAGCTTGCTCCTTCCCCTTCTCTGATCTTTCAATCAGCCAACATTCACATCCATCCATCCATCCATTCATCTCTATTTTCCTCCCAAAGTCTCTCTCTCTCTTTTTTTGTTTTTGTTAAATTATTATTTATTTATTTATTTATTTATTTAAGGACCCCCCAAAAGGTGGAGTGGTGGTGGTGGTGGGTGGAATACCCTGTCTTCTTCTTTTAGCCATCAATTAGGCCTAACTTCCAATGCACCAATTTTGGTTTACTGATTTTTAGCCCCACACTTCTCTTGCTTACCAGGCATGATTTTAACACAGTCCTTGAGTTAACTCCATATGCTTGTTTGTTTGAATGAACCTAGTCTTTTTGTCTCCCTTTTGCCCCTTTCCCCATCAACATGTATTGTTCTTGGTTACTGTGACATTTTATGAACATTTACTCTTCACAGTTGGGCTCACAACCAGGGTAAATTTGTAGGCACAATTATCACACCAGTGGCTTGGTCTAGTCCTGCACTGGTGTAGGCAGTTGAGGAGAGTCGGTCAGGATGGAGACTAGTCAGCACAGAGAAAAGTGAATTAAAGAAACTTGTGTGGGGAAAACAGAAGGATTTGAGCCTTTCACCTTTAATGGGACTATAGCCCAGGTTAGTTTCTGAAAATTGTTACCCTCTGGTGGTGGCCTATTGATCAATGGAAACAACCAGCAGTGTTAGTCCATTTCCCAGAAAACTGCTGTCCACATCACAAAACCCACTTCAGTTACCATTAATTAGCAACCTTGTCCTGACAGACTCAGCTGAGAGGCCAGTGACTGAATTATCTTTTCACATCCTGTCACTACAAAGGTGGTCCCTTCAGGTCACGGCACATTAATTGGCATATGCAGAAGGCTGGGTTATTGCTGTGCCTGCTCTGTGGAACACTGAGGGATTTGAGTCTCTAGTGCTAGCACTTTCCATAGTACTAAAATTGTCTGTGTGAAGGGTGGGTGGTGATTTTGTTTTTTAAAGAGTGAAATACCTTCCATGTTCTGGGGATGAGAATGAAGTTAAAGGCAGCATTCTACATGTGGAAAGGAGAGGGTAGGAGATGATGTTAATGATTTTAACTCAAACATATATTCATGCCTCATTGCAGAATTTGGAGGTGAGCAAAGGTAAATGAGTTCCCTCAGGGATTCCTCTGTTTCTCACACAGAGTCCAGAATAGTTCCTCCAATTCCTCCTTGTATCCTTTGATGCTCGGGAGGACCCTTCAGAACTTATCAACATTTACCTTTTTATCATCTAGAGGTAGCACTAATGAATCAGCCCTATTTTATTCAAGATTTTGAGGAAAATGCACAATTTAGCATTTTCCATAATCCCATAAAACTAGTCCAGTAATACTTTCTAGCTGCATTTTATTATGTAATATGATTCATTTTACCGCTGGGAATTATTAGGAACACTGGTATCACTAGGCACAAGATACTGCTAGCACTTCCACTGTAGCATTAGGGACTGGTAGTGTACCTAAAGTTAGATGATAGAACTTATGCTGTATTGCTTGCCATCGATTGCAACATGATCTCAAGCACAAAGACTGGAGTGCTACAAATCCTTAACTCTCTCATAAGAGCCTGATTACTCTCTTCTTCACCAAATTACCTCTATGCTAAATGTCTCTACTTGTATGCTTCATTAAGTGGCTGCATTAATGTGTGCTGGTTGTTTGTAATTTATACTGGTTAAAATATTTTAATGCACCTAAGTCCCATTTTCAAAAATGATGAAGGCACTTAAGAGCCTAAGGGTAAAATGTTCAAAAACACGCAAATGACTAAGGATCTTCAGTCTCATATTTTTTAAAAATGCAGATTTTTAAAGTATTTTTGTCCCTTTTGAAAATGGGACTTAGTGTCACTCAGTGCTTTTTTTTTTTTTTTTTTTTTTTTGAATATTTTACACATTGTTTTACTTACAGATTACTTAAAAAAATATAATAGTTGCCATTGGAAACTGTCACATGATAGGGATCAAACATGATAACTTTGGTAACCCTGGCTAAATATCAAGTGACTGGGGCTTAGAAATTAAGGTGAGTCTTTGATCAGCACTTGTCTGTACTACAGCTGTTTTAACTAAGAGATAAGACTAGATGATTACAATAGCCCTTTCTTGCTTTATAATCTATGAAATTAAAAAGATTACCTGAAGGTCAGGGAATGGGGCACAAAGAACCAATCAACCAAGGTCTGTATCAAGTGTGGTCCATGCCACAGGGCAATGCGTGCTGCCTCCACCACTGAACTGTTACGACTTTTGGTTTTAGTGTGTTTATTAGATCCTCATGGGAACCAGAGTGGGCTATTTCAGCTGGGAAAGAGAGTGCAGTATGCTTTGTTCCAGTCATTTTAATGCATACTTCCGCTAATTCAGAGGCACAGGAGTCACAGGAAGCAGAGTCAAAGCAAGGGAGCAATTCTTAAAAATAAAGGCAAGTACAGTTTCTCTTAATTGAGTGCTCCTTGAATGTATGGCTTATCCAGGTTTTTGAAGGAAAAAAGCTTGCTCACAAGTATAGGTTCTCCAAGGTCTTATAGCGCTAATTAAAATTCCTTCAAGCATAATGCTGACTGTGGGTAGGTAGGTGTTATACTGTACCACTAATAGAACAGTCAGAGCTCATTCAATAGCACGTGACTCAACCCACAATTCAAGAAATGTAAAATTAACTTAGTTGCAGTAGTAGACAAATGTTTAACAGCACCAAACTATACAGTTTAGAGCCTGGCCTATTCTTGATTTTCGTTTTCAAGGTGTTACAGTGTGCAGGAACTGAAAAGGAGCATAGGATCAGAAAATCTTTTAATAAGCTTGTTTTCACTAGCATTTCTGCAAGTTTACATGATTATACAAGTGAAATGTATATTGATTCTCATGTTGTCTACTTCCACTACAAGATGTTATGCTTCTGATGTTATGCTTAATGAATTATAGTAAAGGTAAAGTGAAGAAACATGTATTTATTCCTATCAGATAAGATGAGGAAGGGCACCTAAAGAAAGGACACCACTGATATTCCTAGTTCAGTATGTTGGATTGGGTTAAATAATGGGTGTTTATAAACATTGACTGTAAGCTGTTGAGGGCAGGGACAGTCCTTTACTACATGTTTGTACAGCACCTAGCACACTGGGAGCCCAACCCACTTGATCTCTAGATGAAACCACAATATAAATTTTGGATGATGATGATCAACTTTATGGGGTAAACAATGGACAAAAAAGGGAGATTTGAGGAGGATAATGGAAGGGAAAATATATCCCTCGGATACTTCTCCCTGATTACTTCCATAAAGACTCCATTTCTCCATAGGTTTTTCTCTCTGGTTCATCTTATACAGAGGTTCTCCCTGTTCCAGGGAAATCCTAAGGGGAAAATTCAGATCCTAAAAATGTCACAATAAGCAGCGTTAATCCTTTGTCCTTCTATTCCCCTCCCAAATATGATTAGGCATCAAGATAGAGTGAAGTGGTGGTTTACTACCCATGCTCCAGCCACAGTACACTCAAAACCCAGAACAGCTGGAAGGTTCTGTTAAAATGATTTCTCAATATTTCACAAATTATATTGCTATTACTGGGTTGCAGAGTAAACCTCCCATAGGACAAATCTGGCTGCTTGCTCATCTTGAATTACTTTTGCCTGTGATTCGGGAAGACAGCACTTCATTGGGTTACATGCAGAAGGTTTCCTTAGCCACCATGAGGGCTAGAAACTTAATTTTATTTTTAATAGATGCTTAACTTAAAAAAAACAGCAGAGCAAGTGGAAAAGTGCTAGTATTGTATACAGCAGGGTGGATTTGATTTAAATCAAATTGATTTAAATCACTAGTCAGGAAGACTTGATTTAATCATGGTTTTCTACATAAAAATGCATTTTGGTTGGTTGTTATAACCTTAATACATATTCTTCACAACTCAGAGATAGATGTAGGCTTCAACTTTAGAAGGTACACACTATACATTTTTAAACAGTGATATCTTTCGAAAAATTCAGGTTAGTTTTACAGTTATATCAGAAAATGAATGATTGGTTATTTCATTTACCAAAGATAATTGAAGCAGATAGTTCACCACCCAATGACTTCATAAATATCTCCAATTCTACAAGTTAAACATTAATATTTGGAGGATATTTTCTTGCCATGCTGTATTAGGAGGAGAACATCACCAGACAGACATTTAAATTGTTTTATTTAACTAAAACAACAACATTATGTAATCTGGATTTTTTTTCTTCAACAGAAAACCTATAATATTTTAACAAAACAAGCTATGGCCCTCACTTCTCACATTTATCTCCAGACTTCTTCTTGTCCATATCTATTCCACCCCAACAATCTTCTATTATTGAACTTTTTGAAACTTTGCACTTTCAAAGAGAGGTTCATAGATTCATAGATTCTAGGACTGGAAGGGACCTCGAGAGGTCATCGAGTCCAGTCCCCTGCCCTTATGGCAGGACCAAATACTGTCTAGACCATCCCTGATAGACATTTATCTAACCTATTCTTAAATATCTCCAGAGATGGAGATTCCACAACCTCCCTAGGCAGTTTAATCCAGTGTTTAACCACCCTGACAGTTAGGAACTTTTTCCTAATGTCC
>NW_020664373.1:14016989-14047667 GCF_002925995.2 Terrapene triunguis
AACAACTCTCTGAGTACGGTTATCCAGCCAGTTATGCACCCACCTTACAGTAGCCCCATCTAAATTGTATTTGCCTAGTTTATCGATAAGAATATCATGCGAGACCATATCAAATGCCTTACTAAAGTCTAGGTATGCCACATCCACAGCTTCTCCCTTATCCACAAGGCACATTATCCTATCAAAGAAAGCTATCAGATTGGTTTGACACGATTTGTTCTTTACAAATCCATGCTGGCTATTCCCTATCACCTTACCACCTTCCAAGTGTTTGCAGATGATTTCCTTAATTACTTGCTCCATTATCTTCCCTGGCACAGAAGTTAAACTAACTGGTCTGTAGTTTCCTGGGTTGACTCTGTGTACACAAATTTGCAGAGGGACAATAGAGTTGGTCTTAAGTCTCACCTCTATATATTATTTATTTATTTAAAAACATTTTTGCTGTTAACAAGCATGTTACCTCTGGAGAGACAAATCCAGAGTTTGAGAACTGCAAAAGGAAGCATCTCTGATGTTATCTTCTAGACTGAGCACTGAGTTCCATTGGGTAACGATTAACCTAAATAATCTATACAGAAGCCCTTGGAACCCCATAAAATTGGGTCCCTAATCCATGAACTATTGGAACTCATTTACAAAACTTTTCGTAAGCATTACATGAATATATTGTCTCATACTATAGAATTTATAATCCTATTCCATGATGAGATCTTTGAGTTTTAATTAAGATAAATTATAGCTATCTTTGGATAGGTTTTTTCCTCAAAGCATTTTATAAAAAAAAAAAATCAGATTTTAAATCATTGATTTTTTTTTTTATCCACCCTGGTATACAGGTACTGTCCAATCCCCTTAGTGAAATCTAATAATTTCACTTTTATGTAGTAAAAACAAGCAAAAGTCGGCCACTTTCATATGCAAGTAAATGATATTTAAAATTTTGCTTCTGTCACTTCCTAGAACTAGGGCAAGGCAAATTCTGTTTTTCTTCAGGTTCTGTCAATTTCTTTTAGACTTCTGTACGAATATTTCCACTAATGTGGTTGATTTATTCGTTCCTTACCATCAGTTTTCATTGTTATACCTAGTTCCTATCAATATTTCCTGCCAGGTTATTTGCCTCAGGTTAAAGATCACTTTTTTCTTAATAAATTATTTCAAAAGGCAGCTGTCCCCTAAATCAGACAAACAATAAACTTTTGTCTTTGCAACTTCTCTTCTTTTACAGACTTTTTTTTTAAGTAGAGATGTGAGAGTGATAAAATACAGGCTATCCATTTTGTATGCAAGATACCAAAATGTTACCCTCCTCTTCTGAGTGATCTATCCTGCCAACTGCCTATTAAAATTGGAATCAGGTATTTGGTACACACCAAAATGTTGGCAGGGCTTTCAAAGCAGAATGCTAATTACTGGAAGATTCTTGAATGAACATTTTGAGCAACCCCTTCTGTTTTACTGAGGAATGTATTGATGTGCTCATCCTTCAGGAAAGGGTCAAGGGTAAGGTCAGGGGCAGGGAAGATGTGGGTTTCTAGAATGATGTGGATGAAATAAAAAGATAATGAAGGTATCTGAGAGGATCATCTCAGGGGGAAAAATGCATGCCCATACACTAAACTTTTGCAAAATGTTGGAGGGTTGAATATGTGCTGCATGGGGGGAAAATGTGAATTTCTATATGCAAAAAAACTAGAAAGTGATGGGCACAGGGCTGAAGTCCAGCATTTGAGTTCTGTTCCCACCCCTGCCAATGACTGGCTTTAAAATACTTTATTCTTAAGATAGCATTTTACAAGCATCATTTACTGAAGCCTCAAAACAAGGGTCTGATGTAGGTAAATATCACTAAGCACATTTTACAACTACTGAAACCAAGATTAGCTGACTTGTCTAAGGCCATGTAGCAAATTAGTGTCAGAGCCAGGATTGGAATCCATGTATCCGGACTACCATACGTGTGTCTAATCCATTAGATACCCTATTTGAACTGGTCTGATTACCTAATGCATCATTTCTGAAATGGGCTCTGTGACCAGAGTCCCAGGGTAGCCAACTGAGGTCACTCAATTAGGGTGAACTGCAAAGAATGGGGTAGATAATCCCCAAAGCTGGTGGATATTCCAATACTTAGATTACCAAACCAGCACAAAACGGCTTCTATAATACTTCACTGATTACCCAGAAGCCAACAACACAGTGCCCTTAAAGCAACCCCACCTTAGGCCTCCACCAAGACACCCAAGTCTAATGATGAGGATTACTGAAAATCGTATTCATCATATAAGAAAGTTACACCAATCCCAAAGGATCGGACACATTGCCTCCCAGGTTAATGAATATTCCAGATCTTACTCAAATACACGCTTACAGCCTATTCTTCTTAACTAAACTAAAAATTATTTTTAAAAAGAAAAAAGTATTGGTTAAAAGATCAGTATACATACAGAAACGAGTACAGTTCTTGAGATTCAGATTCATAGTAGAGATGGTGAGCTTTGTAGTTGCAAAGAGTTCTTTCAGAATTAGTTCATAGGTTATAGTCCAATGTTTACATTCAGGGTGATTCCAGGTTAGGACTGGAGATCTCAGCCTTTTGGCTTAAGCTTTCCTGCATGAAGCATCAAGCAAATCTGAGATAAAAAGGATCAGGACCCCAGACATGCTTATATAGTTTCAGGTCTCCTTTGACAGCTCAGAGTCCTTAGGTGAACATTAGGTCTATTTCAAAGTCTCCATAATTGCCTATTTCCTAAGCATCACTGGTAATTAGCTATATGAATTAACATAAGGTAATTGCTTGTTTTCCACCATTCTCAGGTGATTTGCTATACATTTCAGAGAGATGAATACAGTGATATTACTATGTTTATGGTTCACTTAAATGTTAATATTTCCTTTTGATATCTGAATCAACAGCTATAGTGACAGACAGGAACTATCTGCTCTAGCCTATCTAGCATAGAGTGGTCCTAATTACCATTTATATTCTTTTCTAACATGTCTCTACAGATTGACTCTCTGTCATTTAGCCTGCAGGATGCTTAACCCTTTCTGGCCATGCATCACACTTTGTATAAGATTCGTTGCAATTACATAACAGTGGTAGTAACAATGACTTGCGTCACGTGGTCATATGTTAATCAGATAACGTCACAGGCTCATAGCAAGAACTGGTCAAAGTTTGTTTGAAAATGAAATTTTTCTTTATTTTAATTGAAACCATTACTGAAATTTTTCCTTCAGTAAATGATAAATGCTAATAATTTTTTTGAAAAAAAAATCACCAGATTTTCATATTTTGCATATTCAAATAAAATAATTTTCTCAACTAATTTCTAAGGCCAAAACTGTGGGTCCATTTTAAACCTGGCCAATCAAATACCACTGAATTTTTTGCAAACTTTTTTTCCCCTGACCAGCTGTAGTCCATGACCCACAAGTGGTTCACAAGAGGTGTAAGATGGTAATGGCAAAATCCCCAAAACATGGCAACCACTCCCAGAAGGGAGTAAGGGAAAAGAAAGAGAACATTTCCAATCCCTCCACCTGAATAGCACAAATCTCTTCAGTCTTCCATGTTTTTCCTATGCATGTAATACTTTCCCTCGGTTGATCTACAACATCATCACCCTCCTTCTTAAGAACCACTCTTCCACAAACCCTATACAAAACCAACTAAGATTTTTTTTTTTTTAAGTGAAGAAGCCGATTGAAAGGATTAGGTAATAAGAGATGTACTTCCTCAGTTCCACACTGGCTTCACCATGTTGTACTCCAAGTGAAGTGCTGCTTAAAGCAAGTTACTCATTGCTCACCTCACCATCTCTCAGAGGGCTTCAAAAATTATTTTTAATTCAAAACTTTTAAAATGTAAGTTGACAGCAGGGCATCCTGCAGGAAATGTCAGAAAGACAGATTGAGGTCTGGGATTGGACGGAGGGAGACAGGTCAGGAGTGGTGAGGAAGATATGAATCTGCAGCATAAATATGATAGTTGAAGCTGTGTGAAAGGGCGATATTGCCCAGAAAAAAAGATGTATATGGAAGAAAAGAAGGGGTTAGAGAGGTTGTGAGGTTTTTAATTCTGAAACAGAGAAGGGTAGATCATCTACATCTCAGGGCCGGACCTCCTCCAGCAGAACTCTATTTATTGTCTGAGTGCCTGTTCAAGTGGAATTATCTCCTCTGATCAAAAGCACAGAGTTACTGCACAAGAGATTCAGTATTCCATAGCAATCAATAATTGGACTGAAAGATAAAGGCATTTCAGGTAAACTGAAGCAAATAGAAGTTCACATGGCAGACCTTAATTCCTCTAGTGGCTGTGTTTCTGTGCTCACCGGAAAAGTAAACTGATTAAAAACCTCAGAATTTTATCAACACCCTAAAAAACAACCAAGGATTGTATATCTTTGGAATCTGGTAACTTGCTGTTGCTACTATTTGGTAACTTTGTGAAACTGAGATGCATATTGCTTTTTAAATTCCAAATATTGACTATTTAGTTGTATATGAGTCATAATAAAGAACTGGGCAATTTTTAGACGGTAGAACTGCTTCATTTTTCCTTAGGCTGGTCTTTAAACCAGATTTAGAAAACGAATGGCCATTTTGCCACTCTCCCCCAACTCTTAATCTGTGGGTACACTATCCTTGTGGGACCTAATTTAATGGAATTTGTTTCTACTTTTGCAAGGATATTATTGTATGCCATGAATCAGTCTTCCACACAGCTGAATCACCTTAAACTCAAAGTCCTCATGGATGCCGAACAAGGCAGCCAAAGCAGATGTCATATTCAAGTTCCAGGGCAAAGAGAATCAGCATGTACCTGGACTACACCGTATTTTTATTTTATTTTTTTTACAGAAAAATCAAAGGATATTTTTTGCCAGACTGAAGCAATTATTTTGGGATATGGGTCTCTGTTATTGTTTTGTACCAGTTATATTTGCAGTTGAACTGTTTGGGACAGACCTGAATTTTTAGATGATATTTATAAGTGAAATTGTCACTGAACTTTGGAAGATATAAGCAAGGACAGAAGCCATTTTTTGGCATCCATCACTAGAAAGACCCAAGGAAACAGAGCTCTTGCAAACTGAGAAAGATGGGTCCTTCACTCAAGGGGGCGGGGGTTGAAGTCTCTGAAAACTAAATATAGGTGAGAAACTATCTTGAACAAAGCCTGTACCTTGCTAGACTAAGTTTTAGACTTTTAGATGCATTTTCACCTTTAGCAAGGGCTGCATGCAAAAACTTTATCTCTTTTATTTGAACTCACTTAAAATCCTATCTTCTTTTTTAATACATTTATTTTACTAGTAATCTAAACCACCAGTGCTGTGTTTGAATGAACGTAAATGTTAACTCCAGCTGATGTGGCAAGCTGGTGCGTTTTGTATCTTCAGAGAAATAATAAGGTTTGTTTGTTCCTCTAAAGTGTCCAGAAGAGGGCTGGACATTACAGAACAAAGGGTTTGGGGAAAGTTCGAGACTGGGAGTGTGTTGGGTCACCCTGCAAGTAGTAACCAAGACTGCAGGAAGCCAGAGTGGGGCTGTAGACAGGCTGGTGGACTCAGGGCTGCTGAACCAGGGCTGCACAGCACACAGACACTCAGGGTGTGATCTGTATACTTGCAGGCTAGTTGTAAGCATCCCATGTCAGAACCTACAGCAGCAAGGCATTGTGAGGCACTCAGGGTTACAGGACGGGTGATGACACAACCCTTCAATGGTCTGGATTGCCCCCAGACTCATCACAGTTTCTACCATGCTTTTTGTCTAGGATGTTAGCTTCTTAGGGCAAATTTACTTGTGGACTAGGTCAATACAACTCACTTGACTTTACTAATTCTGCACCTGCTCACATGTGAGAATTTTACCCATTCTGTTTTCATAGGCACCTTACTTTCTGTTTTAATCTATGTATCCAATTCAAAAACAGCAGCGGGTTGTTCATTATATAAAGTTACAAGATTCAGGCTTCCAGCACAAGATTGCTCTCAGTCCTTCACATCATAAAACAGGAACAATAATGGAAATGGTTAAGAGAAAGACAGCCCATTGACCAACCTTAGAAAGCGAAGAACAGCTAAAAGAATCAAACATACACACAAGGGATGGATAAGCAAATCCTACAACTCAAAAGGGAAACTTGTTAAAGGCCTGATCTAAACCCGTGGAGGTCTGTGGAAAGGTGTCCTCCCCACTCCTCCCCGCCGATTTCTATGAGCTTTTGATCAGGCCCTAAACCCTTAGGGTACGTCTACACTTACCTCCGGGTCCGACGGCAGGCAATCCATGTTCTGGGATCGATTTATCGCGTCTTGTCTAGACGCGATAAATCGATCCCGGATCGATCCCGGAAGTGCTCGCCGTCGACGCCGGTACTCCAGCTCAGCGAGAGGAGTATGCGGCATCGACAGGGGAGCCTTCCTGCCGCGTCTAGACCCGCGGTAAGTTCGGACTAAGGTACTTCGAATTCAGCTATGTTATTAACGTAGCTGAATTTGCGTACCTTAGTCCGAAGTGGGGGGGTAGTGTGGACCAGGCCTTACACTCCCACTCTCCTGTCAGCCAACCTGTCACAACAAAATGTACTGAAAATCTATCAAAAGACTAGACTGTAATTCAAAGGAAACATGCACTAAATGCCCACAGGAAAAAAATGTGTTCTAAAAGTGAATGCTCAGTTTGATTTACTCCTCTCTTTGATATTAGAAATATACTGTAACTAAAGACAGCCGCTAGCATATACAAAGAACCAACACTGGTAATAATCTCTCTGTCCCTAGATCTCAAGTAATATATTGTATCAAGGATTTATGTGGTTTCTTGTACAGGTAAGGACTTCTTTGTAAACAAAACAAAACCAAAAACCCAACCACTTCTGCATTGCCTCCTTCCTCACATGATATCATTCAGAAGGCCAGATTCTGAGGTGCCTTCTCTTCACCCATGCTAATACAGTAACTCCTCACTTAACGTTGTAGTTATGTTCCTGAAAAATACAACTTTAAGCAAAATGCTGTTAAGCGAATCCAATTTCCCCATAAGAATTAATGTAAATGAGGGGGTTAGGTTCCAGGGAAACTTTTTTCACCAGACAAAAGACTATATGTGTGTGTGTGTGTGTGTGTGTATATATATATATATATATATATATACACACACACAGTATAAGTTTTAAACAAACAATTTAATACTGGTACACAGTGATGATGATTGTGAAGCTTGGTTGAGGTGGAGGAGTCAGAGGGTGGGATATTTCCCTTACTGCTAAATGATGAACTAGCAATTGGCTGAGCCCTCAAGGGTTAACTCTCTCTCTACACAAGGCAGCAGGAATGGAGGGAGATAGGCGCATTTCCCTTAAGTACACTGCCCGATCAGCTTGCTGAGACACAGCTGCTGCAAGCTCCCTGAGTCCTGGTCTGTCCCCCCTGTTCTATGGAAGATGGGGCAAACGGGGTGCAGGAGCAGGGGGAGGGGGACACCCTGACATTAGCCCCCCACTTCCTTCCCTCCCCCCCGCACAGCAAGCAGGAGTCTCGGGGAGCAGATCCAAGGCAGAGGGCAGGAGCAGCACATGGCAGTGGGGGGAGGGATACAGCTGAACTGCAGGCAGCTGCTGCACAGGGAACTTCGGGGAGTGGGGAGCTGATGAGGGCTGCCGGTCAACCCTGGTTCCAAGCCCCCCCCAGCTAGCTGCAAGGGGCTGCTCTTTCTGCAAGCAGTAGACAAAGCAGGCGGCTCCCAAATGACATTAGAAGGGAGCATTACACAACTTTAAACGAGTATGTTCCCTAATTGATCAGCAATGTAACAATGTTAACCGGGATGACTTTAAGTGAGGAGTTACTGTACATTTAAATTAAATATGGAAGGGGCCTGGTCTTCTAGTCCATTTCCATTCCTCAGCGTCTCCAATGACACAACTATGGATTTAATAATAGCCACCACGTACCTCGTTAGTGGTCCACAGGAAGATGTGTAGCATCCACATAAAAATTAGAATCTTCCTTAGTGAAAACATGTCATGCCTATTTGTGGAACGTACTGAAGAAGGATAAAGGAAGCCTCACATAAACAAATACACAGACTACAAGATAACTTGGCTTCTTTCGTAACACTTTCAGTAAAACAAGGTGTGAAAGCAATTAAACCTAAATCTTTCACATTTTTCACAAATTGATCCTAACAAAATAAAAAGAATGGTTGCCACCTGTCAGATGTAAACAGTACATCATCCACCATGTAACAACACTGTGGCATAATGGCTTATATACTACAACTAAAAAGCCATTAATGTCCTCTTTTCAGTTTTCTCCCATAAGTATTTCCTTTGCTTTCCCTCATCCCTACACCAGGAATGTCCTCTCTTATCCTAAGTGCTACATAACTTCCTTCAAATTCCCCTCAAGCCCCACTTCTAAGCTAAACAACAGTGAAATAGCATGAAGTGTAACTTCCACAAAGTAAGTCTATGAAGTTGCTTGTTTTTGCAAGTCTGGATCATCCCTTGTCTGATGCAGTCTGTCCCTGAGTTGTGTGATATATCATATAGAACATTTAGACTGCAAACTCTTCAGGTGAGTATGTGTCTTGTTTTTCTGAGGCATCTATCACATTTTGGTGTTCAGAAATAATTATTAATAATACAATTTCTAATCAAGAGTCAGGGTCCTTGGGTCAGAGATCATTTAGCTATCTAGACTCTGCACGTGTCATGCTTACCTATGGAGTTGTTATATACAATTGGTAAATAATAATCACTTTGAAAAATGTTAAATTTAGGGGCATTATACAGTATTTTCTTCAAATAAAAAGACTTTCTCATAACTTCATAACTGTAAAGGAACTCCTAGGTACTAACGCAATAAAAGTATTAAATAATAACCATTCTTGGCATGAGCTCTGGTTTGCTTAAAACACTTCATGGAACTTGTTATATGAGCCCATTTATTATAGTTCTGGCCTTTCTTGGGGGGGGAGGAGGGGAGTGGTGAGGCCATCATTAAGGATGAGCTATTCAATGTCTGAGCTTCCAAAAATCTTTCTCAGCTTCTCCATATAAAAAGAATTAAAGTTTCATGGCAAAGTTATGTAATATGCAATGTTAGGAATATCTCACATACCATGGAAGGGCAATGTGTTATGTACAGCAGTATCAGTTGTTCAAGGCATGTGTAACATTTCTAAGATGCCAGAAGTCATTTTTAAGATTGGGTGTAGTACATGCTTAATTCCAATAAATGACTGAGAATTTGAATGGGAAGTTTTATACACAGGAAATTTTGTAAGCAGCTGCAGAAATTAACTTTGGAAACAGAACGAATTCATTATGACAGGGGCCAAACATTCCTGAGTGTGGACATTTACTAGTGTATTGAGGGTGCTAGTGAAATACAAATAAATAACATTAATGGAAATGAAATTAGAACCTCTAAAGCAATAGAAAAACTATATGCAAATCTCCTTTCCTCTTAAAACTTACTGAATATTAGCCTGTCCTGGATATTACAAGTCTGAGAAGGCTTGGCAAGATCATAATAAATCATATGAATCATAGCATCATCCTGGGAACTCTGCAACCAGATCAGTAATTATATGCCTTTCTGCTCCACACTCCACCTACATATTGAGGGAGTTGAAAAATGATCAGTTTCTGAAGCTGGCCTCATTACAGAGTGACACACTAACAGACACATGTATAGAGTGCGCTGCACCCAAGACAATCTTGCCATCTCACAAAATTAATCAATGGCTTGTGCTTGCAACTTCTGGTTTCACAGGAAAACTAATATGCAGAACTAATAATTTGTCAGCACTGAAGTTCTGGTCCACTGTGCAGAGCCTGAATAAAGTTGCTTTGCATGGAATTGTATGTGGGTGTATGGAATCCTACTTCTTCCTATATGGAGACAGGGTCTGAAACACCTGCCACCACTCTATTTGAAGGCTGTACCTCTCTTCAGCATTGCAAAATGTGGTGATATACTGAATTGCAGACACACTGGCCATGCCCCTACTACGTCCCTAACTTGCTCACATCCACATAATCTTCCTGTGAGCTAGGCTCCATGGCAAAGAATGGACTGCATTGTTTCTCTGAAAAGCCTCTTCATTTTCCTCTCCCGCACGCAGCATATTTTCTGTCTTTTGGGCCTCCCCACTCTGCTTTGTGGGCCACAAGATTTGGCCCTAAGAGAATAATATCCATGAAATACTTAATACACTGTGAAATGGCTGTTTTCTCTCCTCTTTGATCGAGCCTGTAGCCTGGGATCCTAAAGCTGGTAGTGTGACTCTTTTAACTAGGCAAACTAGTTCAAATTATTTTTCACTCTTGTATCTCAGTTTTCCCAGGGTGCTGCCCAGAATCAGGAATAAGTTTCAAAATACTATGGAAAAAGTATTAACTGGAAGCAAGAAGCTCAAGAAATCTTTCAAGAAAGGCTGCTTGTAAGATTTCCAGCCCACCTGTGCAGACTTGTGAAGTTTGGCTGACAAACCACAAGTTTGGACTTCTTGAGTTTCGGCCATCAAAAAATTTAACAGAAATGGTGTTTTGTGTGACAGATGCTTCAAATGCCCACAGAGAGTTAAGATGGTTTGCTTATCAACCTCTGTACCCTTGAAATATTTGTGCTTCAATGAAGTCCAGAAAACTATGATGATAATGTGTGAGATAATTAAAACTTCAGTCCCCCAATCTTCTGAAAATACAGACACTTTTAATTTTTATATGTAAATAAATATACAAAAACATTAATGCAAGCAATGGCGTACATATTATGAGCCAAATGGTGCTGTAAGGATTTACAGTAGCTGAGTGTCTGGCCCAAAATCTCCTCCCAGGTTGCTTTACTAGCAAGTAAACATGTTCAATGTGAGGCTCAGTAACTTTTAAACTAAGATTTAATACATACCTTTCAAGCCATCTGCTTTTTTTGAATCTATATCTCAAATATTCAAAAGGCACTTTTCTCTGCAAAAGAGCTTTTAAAAAGATTGGCATGCCAGGCACACTTAGGGTTGTCATGAGCTTTATTTAAACAAACTCATAGGCTTGGTATACTGAAGTATCAAACTAAAATTTTTTCAACAGAGCCTTGCCATAAAAAGAGCCATTTGTGTCTATAGTAGCAATTGTAGCCAACAAAATTGAGAAATACACGTAATTAGTAAATGTTTTATATATATTTTTAAATAGATAGGAAGTATTAGTAGCTAAGTGTTTCTAAATCTCTACACATTTTGTACAGAGGAACCCAGTTCAACTAATATGAACTGAAGGAAAAAATTTTGCAAGGAGAATGCACAGTATTTGAAAGCAGATGGAATATGTGGACTAAAATGCGGGGTCATTTTTTAATCATGTACAGTTCCTACTTAAAAATAAGCTTCCTGTCTAGCTAATTGTTACTGGACCCATTGAAGCAATATATTTTCAGTGCACCTTAGTCAAAAGATAAACAAAATGGCTAGTTCCCAGGGCCGGCTCCAGGCACCAGCTGAGCAAGCTGGTGCTTGGGGCGGCAGATTGTTCGAGGCGGCATTCTGCCCAATCCTAGGGCGGCACGGCTGCTTTTGTTTTTGTTTTTGTTTTGTTCTTGTTCCGCTCCGGCCACCCTGTAGGGGGCGGCGGTGCGGAGAACCAGAGCGCCCTGCAGGGCAGTCCTCTTCCTTCCCTCCCCTCCGACCGGAGTGGAGCCCTCGCGGCAGGCGGCAGGAGGCGGCGCAGCGGGAGGGCCGCGTGGCAGCGCCCCTGTTGTAGCCCTGGCCGCCCCCTTCTCTCTCTCTCCCGCCCGCTCCCTCCCCCTCTCCCCCCCAGCCGGTCCCCCTGCACCCGCGCTCCGGCCGCGCAGCAGGTTTTTGTTTGTTTTTTTTTGCTTGGGGCGGCCAAAAAGCCAGAGCCGGCCCTGCTAGTTCCCAAGCCTTTGACTGCAACTTGAAACAGCAATCAATGCCTAGATCAGAGCACTCCCGTCAGCCATACTGTACTGCTCTAGGGAAATGGTGAAGAGTACTTGCTTGTTACTAAGGTGTAGTCAAACACACACCAAGCCACAATAAATGGGCTTTGTACTGGTCTGGGCTACAGAGAACCCACATCCCAACCCACACGGGGTAGCACTGCAATCCTTAGGTCTGGTCTACACGGGGGGGGTAGGGTGTCAATGTAAGATATGCAACTTCAGCTATGGGAATACCGTAGCCGAAGCTGCGTATCTTATTCCGACTTACCTCCCGTCCTCACGGCACGGGATCAACGGCCGCGGCTCTCCCGTCGACTCCGCAACCGCCACTTGCTCCGGTGGAGTTCCCGAGTCGATGGGGAGCGCGTTCGGGGATCGCAATAAATCGATCGCTACTCGCCGATACGGCGGGTAGTCTGGACGTACCCTAAGTCTGGAATAAGGCTAAGGAATCTGCATCCTTTAGTGAGGGTCTATGTGATCAGAGATCAGTGACTACACTTCTTCCCTTTGTCTATCCCCAAACACTTTGTAGTAGTTTATTCAGACTTAGCACTGATTTACTAGGTTTTTATACATAAAACAACAAAAGAAAACAGATTTGTGAATTTACTGAACAGCACTAATAATATAAGCACCGGACATAAATTTCTGTTTCAATCACCTTATATAATCATTTAACTATGGCCTTGGCTACACTTGCAGCTGTACAGCGCTGTGAGGTAAACCTGTCTTCGTACAGCTGAGTAGGGAAAAGCGCTGCAGTCTGTCCACACTGACAGCTGCCAGCGCAGTGGTGTGGCCACACTTGCAATATTTGCAGCTGTGTTGGGAGCGGTGGGGTGGGATGGATTGTGACAGGGAGTGTGGGGGGAGAGAGAGCGCTTTTTGGAGCATGTCAGCTCTCTATTTTGCAAGTTCCGAACTCCCGGCCCCCTGCTCATTCATTCACTCACGCAAAGCAAGCTGCAATCTGTTTGCTTTTCTCTGTGGTACGAGCTTTGAAACCGGCACTTCCGCATTCCTGCAGCCGGTCACAACAATGGAGAGGATTGGCCACTTGACAAGGTGATTAGTATAGCTACAGCGCTGCAAGCGTTTACACTCACACCCGTGAGTCGTAGCCACTCCACTGCAGCTGTTATTCCTCTCGGAGATGTGGAGTACCTGCAGCGGTGTACCCAGGGAGATACTGCGCTGTACGTGCCCTACCAGTGTGGACGGGGAGTGAGTTACAGCGCTGGGGGAGGCTTTACAGCGCTGTAACGTGCGAGTGTAGCCAAGGCCTAAGTTATCTATTGTGGTTAATTCATATGTAACCAATGTGTGATGAATAGAATTAAGTTGTAGGTATTAGGTATAGGAATAAGTAGGATAGTATTATAGGGGTATAAGGTTGATGGGCATTTATGAGTGATGCATGTGAATTAGGTACATAGGTACTGCTGTTGGGGATGCTGCTGCAGCCCCTTGCTTGAAGTGGTTTCCATTATATACAGGGTTTACAGTTTTGTTCAATGACTCTCAGCACTCCCAGTATACAAATTGTTCCTGTATCCCTGTAGGTATATAAGCAAAGCAAGGTTGTAATGCAAAGCCTGCAGCCAGAGGCCTGTAAGATTTTAACTTAGCCACATTAGGCCTTAGGGCCAGGCCTAAAGAAGGGTTGACACGAGGAGGTGACCCAAGAGTAACCCTGTACCAGTAAAGTTACAAGGTTACTGTAAATGATGTGCTAAAAGGTGATGTTCGGTACCCATCAATAACACAAGATGCTTGATTGCAACATCATGGAAAATTCTGCAGTGACTGCAGGTTACTATGGGGACTTGTTGACATAAATGCTAGTGAAAATATGGAGAACTAAGAGGATGGCCTTTAAAAAGTGGGGAACCCCAAATTTTATGAGGAGTGGAAATCTTGATAAGGGGAAAGGATTGGAACCCTCAGGCAAATGCATATGGATTATAGGTTTGAGCATAACACAGCATAAGAGGGGTTCCCCAGCATGAATAGGGAGGAAGAATCCATCAGGAGACCCTCCACAGATGGCCACCTACTGCATGAGCCACCCATCTTTATGGTACACTTGGAGATGTGAGGTATGAGAACAATGATGCTGGACATATTATCATAGAATCATAGAATATCAGGGTTGGAAGGGACCTCAGGAGGTCATCTAGTCCAACCCCCTGCTCAAAGCAGGACCAATTCCCAACTAAATCATCCCAGCCAGGGCTTTGTCAAGCTGGGCCTTAAAAACCTCCAAGGAAGGAGATTCCACCACCTCCCTAGGTAACGCATTCCAGTGCTTCACCACCCTCCTAGTGAAATAGTGTTTCCTAATATCCAACCTAGACCTCCCCCACTGCAACTTGAGACCATTGCTCCTTGTTCTGTCATCTGCCACCACTGAGAACAGCTGAGCTCCATCCTCTTTGGAACCCCCCTTCAGGTAGTTGAAAGCAGCTATCAAATCCCCCCTCATTCTTCTCTTCTGGAGACTAAACAATCCCAGTTCCCTCAGCCTCTCCTCATAAGTCATGTGCTCCAGACCCCTAATCATTTTTGTTGCCCTCCGCTGGACTCTTTCCAATTTTTCCACATCCTTCTTGTAGTGTGGGGCCCAAAACTGGACACAGTACTCCAGATGAGGCCTCACTAATGTTGAATAAAGGGGAACGATCACGTTCCTCAATCTGCTGGCAATGCCCCTACTTATACAGTCCAAAATGCTGTTAGCCTTCTTGGCAACAAGAGCACACTGTTGACTCATATCCAGCTTCTCATCCACTGTGACTCCTAGGTCCTTTTCTGCAGAACTGCTACCTAGCCATTCGGTCCCTAGTCTGTAGCAGTGAATGGGATTCTTCCGTCCTAAGTGCAGGACTCTGCACTTGTCCTTGTTGAACCTCATCAGGTTTTTTCTGGCCCAATCCTCTAATTTGTCTAGCTCCCTCTGTATCTGATCCCTACCCTCTAGTGTATCTACCACGCCTCCCAGTTTAGTGTCGTCTGCAAACTTGCTGAGAGTGCAGTCCACACCATCCTCCAGATTATTAATAAAGATATTAAACAAAACCGGCCCCAGGACCGACCCTTGGGGTGCTCCGCTTGAAACCGGCTGCCAACTAGACATGGAGCCCATTGATCACTACCCGTTGAGCCCGACGATCTAGCCAGCTTTCTATCCACCTTACAGTCCATTCATCCAGCCCATACTTCTTTAACTTGGCGGCAAGAATACTGTGGGAGACCATATCAAAAGCTTTGCTAAAGTCAAGGAATAACACATCCACTGCTTTCCCCTCATCCACAGAGCCAGTTATCTCATCATAGAAGGCAATTAGGTTAATCAGGCACGACTTCCCCTTGGTGAATCCATGCTGACTGTTCCTGATCACTGTCCTCTCCTCTAAGTGTTTCATAATTGATTCCTTGAGGACCTGCTCCATGATTTTTCCAGGGACTGAGGTGAGGCTGACTGGCCTGTAGTTCCCCGGATCCTCCTTCTTCCCTTTTTTAAAGATGGGCACTACATTAGCCTTTTTCCAGTCATCCGGGACCTCCCCTGATCGCCATGAGTTTTCAAAGATGATGGCCAATGGCTCCGCAATCACATCCGCCAACTCCTTTAGCACCCTCGGATGCAGCGCATCCGGCCCCATGGATTTGTGCTCATCCAGTTTTTCTAACTAGTCCTGAACCACTTCTTTCTCCACGGAGGGTTGGTCACCTCCTCCCCACACTGTGCTGCCCAGTCCAGCAGTCTGGGAGCTGATCTTGTTTGTGAAGACAGAGGCAAAAAAAGCATTGAGTACATTAGCTTTTTCCACATCCTCTGTCACTAGGTTGCCTCCCTCATTCAGTAAGGGACCCACACTTTCCTTGACTTTTTTCTTGTTGCTAACATACCTGAAGAAACCCTTCTTGTTACTCTTAACATCTCTTGCTAGCTGCAACTCCAAGAGCGATTTGGCCTTCCTGATTTCACTCCTACATGCCTGAGCAATATTTTTTTACTCCTCCCTGGTCATTTGTCCAATCTTCCACTTCTTGTAAGCGTCTTTTTTGCGTTTAAGGTCAGCAAGGATTTCACTGTTAAGCCAAGCTGGTCGCCTGCCATATTTACTATTCTTTCTACACATCGGGATGGTTTGTTCCTGCAACCGCAATAAGGATTTCTTTAAAATACAGCCAGCTCTCCTGGACCCCTTGCCCTTCATGTTATTCTCCCAGGGGATCCTGCCCATCTGTTCCCTGAGGGAGTCAAAGTCTGCTTTTCTGAAGTTCAGGGTCCGTATTCTGCTGCTCTCCTTTCTTCCTTGTGTCAGGATCCTGAACTCGACCATCTCATGGTCACTGCCTCCCAGGTTCCCATCCACTTTTGCTTCCCCTACTAATTCTTCCCTGTTTGTGAGCAGCAGGTCAAGAAAAGCTCTGCCCCTGGTTGGTTCCTCCAGCACTTGCACCAGGAAATTGTCCCCTACACTTTCCAAAAACTTCCTGGATTGTCTGTGCACCGCTATATTGCTCTCCCAGCAGATATCAGGGTGATTAAAGTCTCCCATGAGAACCAGAGCCTGCGATCTAGCAACTTCTGTTAGTTGCCGGAAGAAAGCCTCGTCCACCTCATCCCCCTGGTCTGGTGGTCTATAGCAGACTCCGACCACGACATCACCCTCGTTGCTCACACTTCTCAACTTTATCCAGAGACTCTCAGGTTTTTCTGCAGTTTCATACCGGAGCTCTGAGCAGTCATACTCCTCTCTTACATACAATGCAACTCCCCCACCTTTTCTGCCCTGCCTGTCCTTCCTGAATAGTTTATATCCATCCATGACAATACTCCAGTCATGTGAGTTATCCCACCAAGTCTCTGTTATTCCAATCACATCATAGTTCCCTGACTGTGCCAGGACTTCCAGTTCTCCCTGCTTGTTTCCCAGGCTTCTTGCATTTGTGTATAGGCACTTAAGATAACTCATTGATCGTCCCTCTTTCTCAGGGTACGTCTACACTTACTTCCTGGTTCGGCAGCAGGCAATCAATCTTCTGGGATCGATCCCGGAAATGCTCGCCGTCGACGCTGGTACTCCAGCACGGCGAGAGGAGTACGCGGCATCGACGGGGGAGCCTGCCTGCCGCGTCTGGACCCGCGGTAAGTTCGGACTAAGGTACTTTGAATTCAGCTACGTTATTAACGTAGCTGAATTTGCGTACCTTAGTCCGAAGTGGGGGGTTAGTGTGGACCAGGCCTCAGTATGAGACAAGAGTCTTCCCCTCTTGCGCTCTCCTGCTCGTGCTTCCTCCCAGGATCCCATTTCCCCACTTACCTCAGGGCTTTGGTCTCCTTCCCCCGGTGAACCTAGTTTAAAGCCCTCCTCACTAGGTTAGCCAGCCTGCTTGCGAAGATGCTCTTCCCTCTCTTCGTTAGGTGGAGCCCGTCTCTGCCTAGCACTCCTCCTTCTTGGAACACCATCCCATGGTCGAAGAATCCAAAGCCTTCTCTCCAACACCACCTGCGTAGCCATTCGTTGACTTCCACGATTCGACGGTCTCTACCCAGGCCTTTTCCTTGCACAGGGAGGATGGATGAGAACACTACTTGCGCCTCGAACTCCTTTATCCTTCTTCCCAGCGCCACATAGTTTTGGTTTGCTCCTTCTTCATTTATATCTGTAATTGTGTCATTGATTATCTGTGTAGTAAGGTTTTTAATAAAGGGAAGATTGATAACTTGTGAATGCTGTTGTGATCTCTGCTGTTGTTCCTCGTGTGCTCCTAGAGTCTCCAGACCTAATGACATTTCTACTGATGGTTCTTGCCCTGCTAATTCTAATACTGTCGTCCTTAGGAAGGGCGAACTTCTGGCATAGATTACCTTGATTTAAGATCCCATTGGTAATATCAACCCATTCAGAATATAAAGGCTACAAGTCTATTGTCATTTTAAATAAATTACTTTTAAAATTGCATGTTTGATTTTTCATTACATATGAAATAAAAGCCATTTTCCCAAGCCATCAGCAGAAAGTAGATTTTAATATAACAAATAATATTCACTGCTGGTTTAGAATTGTTTGGGACTAAATTTGTCTAGAATCCATGCTTTTTTGCTTTATAACAATTTTAAAATATATAGGGCCTCATCCAAAGCCCATTGAAGTCAATGGAAAGATTCCTTTTGGTAGGCTTTGGCTCAGGCTCATAATCCTTTCCTCTCATTTATTATAAGTGCAATGGGGTGATTCTCCTGGCTGCTAGTCAATGGTGCCAGTGCAGGTAATTTTATGTATGCTTTTATAATATGCTCTGAGGAGAAAATCTGGGACACACACCTTAACAAACTTCAAATCGCCTTCACCAAACAAAGATGTTCCACCAGAGAAGTAGATCACATGATGGATATAGGCTAATCAAATACCCTGAGACAACCTGCTTCAATACAGGGGGGAAAAACACCCCTTTGTCACCTATTACCACACACTGGAATCCATACAAGGTATCATTAAACAATTACAGTCCATACCCAATGAGGACCACAACTTGAAATAAATCTTTCTTGAACCCCCTCTTCTTGCCTTCAAACAACCCCCCCCCCCCAACTTCACCAAGCTTATAATCAGAAGCAAGCTCCCCACATCAGGACACACCAACTCAAAGTCGCACCAGGCCCTGCCATAATAGATGCAGAACCTGAAGACATATCTTCACCCCACCCAACATATCTTTAAAGATCCATGGTTCCTGCACATACCTATTACACAATGTGGTGTACCTCATCCCTAAATGCCCTAACAACTACACGGGTGAAAACAGACAATCACTATGCTTTCAAAAGAACTCCTACAGAAAAATGATAAAAGACAAAAACACCCTGTCCCCTGGGGGCAAACACTTTTCACAAAACGATCACTCCATATCTGACCTCTCAGACCTCATCCTCAAAGGAAACCTGCACACTCCCTTCAAAAGATGAGCTTAAATTCATAACTTTTCTAGACACTAAAATTCATTATCTTAGTAAAGACATTAAATTTACAACAATCAGTAACCCACTAACCCCGCTTTTTTTGTCCTATGACTGCAGAGGTATTAATGGGCGACTTCACCTCAAATGGTCCCTTAGAATATGTGTTGATTACAGTACTTATGCTAAACAATCCGTTCCACTTTGTATTTAACTGTGATACTCTCAGTACTTTTCCCGGACTTGAAGAAGAGCTCTGTGTCAGCTTGAAAGCTTGCCTCTTTCGCCAACAGATGTTGGTCCAATAAAAGATATTACCTCACCTACCTTGTCTCTTTAAGAAGGAAAAAGGCAGATTATTATCCCCATTTCATAGATGGTGAATTTACCCACACAAAGAGTAGGTGAATTGCCCAAAGACATACAGGGAATCTATGGCAGAGTCATGAGCACAACTCAGATATTGTGAGTGCCAGGCCAGTGCTCTATAACCACAAGGCCATCTTTACTCGTTCAACAGAAAAATTAGATGTCAGAACATCAGAAGTCTCTCTTAAAATGCATTTGGAATCTTGGTGAGGTAATCCTCACAATAACCTTAGGAAAGATTTGTGATGTTAAAAAAAAAAATTCAAAAGTAGTCCAAAAAAAAAAAAATCTAAGATACTACGTTCTCAGCATTAGTACAATAATAGCAAAAAAGCTTAGACATTTCAATGACAAAATTAATATCAACAAGTATATATCTTAATATGAAAATGACCACTGTTTATACTACCTCAAGTGCAATAATGTATCTGTGTTGTTTAAAGCAAGCAGTGTGTGAGAAGGTAGTAGGATGCGAAAGAAGAAAAGCTAGTTCATCCTCACCTGCTGCTCAAACAAACAAAACCTTTGGAATGAGCCAATTCACATTTAATCTCAGGGAAACTGCAATACCGGTAGCATACTACAAATAGATGACGCAGTTCTGTTCCCATTGTCTTCAGTGACAGCATGATAAAGCCCTAAATGATTTTTAAAAATATAGGGAGGCAGGATGCTGCACCATTAAGACATAATGTTTATTTTGTGCCAGTGCCAATGCTACTAATGTATTGATCTAAACTTCACAATCTGATCCAAATGTATCTTAAAAATAAACAATATATTGGCAAGTTATTCCAAACACAGCAGGGTCAATAGATTTAATTGTAGGCAATCTTGTTTCTTCTTACAGAAATAATTTAGAGTACTCCATGTAGCTCTGTGAGGTGATTTCTCCTAGGAAACTTACTTATGTCATAACTTCACTATTGATGGCTAATTTCCCCTGGAATTCCCTTCTTTCATACTGCATGATATGTTCCATTACAGTGTGAGTTAGAAACCTCTGACACTTGAACTAATCCTAGAGCACACCAATGGATGCAAAAGAGCAAAATCCATAGCAATCTGACAAATATCTATCCTTTCTGAATAGGGTCCAGCCACTAAAACCTGTTATTTAAGTGCAGCTTATTGAATAATAGGTACTGACTAAACCACAAAGAGGAAAAAGACAAATACCCCATTGAAGAAAAACTGTAGTGCATAGAAAAATAGGCCAACATTGAATAAGAAAATGTAAAGATATAGGATTTGCCATGCAAGAATAGAGATCAAATCTGGTGTTTCTGCCTCTGAGAGTGGCCATATGTAATACAGTAGAAACTTGATTTTATGAACACTGATTTTATGAATGACTGGTTATATGAACCATTGTATCCCTTGATCAACAAGGTACATCTGTATGTGGCTGAGCAGAAAGCTTTAGTCACACACAGTCAGGGTGAGGGTGACCTTCCAGCACTCTAGTGAAAGTACCTTAGCCCTGGTCTACACTACAGGGTTAGGTCGAATTTAGCCGCGTTAAGTCGATTTTATAATGAATGCATCTACACAAGCAACCCCGTTCCATTGACCTAAAGGGCTCTTAAAATTGACTTCTGTACTCCTCCCCGGCAAGGGGAGTAGCGCTAAAATTGACCTTGCAGGGTCGAATTTGGGGTAGTGCAGATGCAAACCGACGTTATTGGCTTCCGGGAGCTATCCCAGACTGCTCCAATGTGACCGCTCTGGACAGCGCTTACAACTCCGATGCACTAGCCAGGTACACAGGAAAAGCCCCAGGAAATTTTGAATTTCATTTCCTGTTTGGTCAGCGTGGGGAGCTCAGCAGCACAGGTGACCTTGCAGTCCCCCCAGAATTGCAAACGAGCTCCAGCATGGAGCAAACGGGAGACACTGGCTCTGATTGCTGTATGGGGAGAAGAATCTGTGCAGGCTGAACTCCGATCAAAAAGAAGAAATGCTAATATATATGTCAAAATCGCACAGGGCATGATGGACAGAGGCTACAACAGGGACACACAGCAGTGCCGCATGAAAGTCAATGAGCTCAGGCAAGCTACCAAAAGACAAAGGAGGCAAATGGTCGCTCTGGGTCAGAGCCCCATACATGCCACTTCTATGATCAGCTGCATGGCATTCTTAGGGGGGGGGACCCTACCACTACCCCACCACTGTCCGTGGACACCTGCAAGGGGGGATCTCACGCAACAGGAAGGAGGATTGAGCGGGAATCCTCCAGGGACATCTCCTGGAGGTACTCTGAAAGCCTTTGCAGAAGGTTTCTGGGGAGGGCTGCCTTATTTCATCCTCCACAGTAGGACACTTTACCACACCAAGCCAGTAGCAAGTAGTCTGGAATCACTGCAGCACAAAGCGTGGCAGCGAATGGTTCTGGATTTTGGTTGCATTCAAGCAACATTCGGTCTATATCTTTCTGTGTTAGCCTCAGGAGAGTGATATCATTCATGGTCACCTGGTTGAGATAGGGGAATTTTTGTAAGGGAACAGTAAGAGGACCCCGTTCATGCAGGGCTGTTTGCGCTTGGCTAAAAGGGATCATCCCTGAGAATAGCCACATGGCGGGGGAGAGGTGAAGGGATCATCCCAAATAGCCATGCAGAGGGGTGGGGGGTGGGGGGAGGTGTGTGCTGCACATCCACCTGAAAACCGCAACCCCTCCTTTTAAATGGCAAACCCAACCGGCATTGCTTGCTATGGGAAAGGAGGGCACTGCAGTTTGAAAACATTCCAACATGTTATCAAGGCATTAGAAGCCAAACCCGCATACCCTTTGGCTTACCATGGCTGCCTGGAAACCAAATTCTGTTGCCCAGCTGTGTGTGATGTGTCACCATACCGGCAGGCGCTCAGTATAAAAGGCAAAATGCGACCTTGCACCTAAAGCACATGTGCTGTCTGCTGTGAATTGCTTGATTCACTGTGAAAGAGTCTCCCTTTTGTTCTCAGAAATGTATCATCTTCAATTTTACTCTCCCTTTTTATCCCCCAACAGGTCAAATGTTTCTATGCTCCCCCTACGATCTCCGTCCCTGAGGTTATCGGAAATTAGAAGGGGAAAAAAATGCACTCACGATGACATGTTTTCCAAGCTCATGCAGTCCTCCCACACTGATAGGGCACAGCTGAATGCATGGAGGCATTCAGTGGCAGAGTTCAGGAAAGCATTAAGTGAGCGCGATGAGAAGAGGCAGGATGCAATGCTGAGGCTAATGGGAGAGCAAACTTACATGCTCAAGCATCTGGTGGAGCTGCAGGAAAGCCAACAGTGGTCGCCGCTGCAACCACTGTACAACCACCTGCCCTCCTCCCCAAGTTCCATATCCTCCTCACCCAGACACCCAAGAACGTGGGGGGAGGGGAAGGGAGGCTCCAGGCATCCAGCCACTCTACTCCAGAGGATGGCCCAAGCAACAGAAGGTTGTCATTCAAACAGTTTCGATTTGTAGTGTAGCTACAATAAACAATGTGGCCTTGTCCTTCCCTCCACCCCCAACCCACCCTACCCCACCCGGGCTACCTTATCAGTTATCTTCCCTTTTTTTAATTAATAAAGAAAGAATGCATGGTTTCAAAACAATAGTGACTTTATTTCCTTTGCCCGCTGTGATCGAAGGGGGGAGGGTGGTTGGCTTACAGGGAATTAAAATCAACAAATGGGGCGGGTTTGCATCAAGAAGAAAAACACACAACTGTCACACCGTAGCCTGGCCAGTCATGAAACTGGTTTTCAAAGCCTCTCTGATGTGTAGCGCGCCTCGCTGTGTTCTTCTAATCGCCCTGGTGTCTGGCTGTTCAAAATTGGCAGCCAGGTGATTTGCCTCAACCTTCCACCCCGCCATAAATGTCTTTCCCCTTACTCTCAGAGATATTATGGGGCACACACCAAGCAGTAATAACAATGGGAATATTGGTTGCGCTGAGGTCTAACCTAGTCAGCAAACAGCACCAGCGAGCTTTTAAACATCCAAAGGCACATTCTACCACCATTCTGCACGTGCTCAGCCTATAGTTGAACTGCTCCTTACTACTGTCCAGGCTGTCTGTGTATGGTTTCCTGAGCCATGGGAGCAAGGGGTAGGCTGTCTCCATGGATAACTATTGGCATTTCAACATCCACAACAGTAATTTTCTGTTCTGGGAAGTAAGTAAGTCCATTCTTGCAGATGCTCAAACAACCCGGAGTCCATAAAGATGCGGTGAAACGTCCCTTGTGATCCACCAGTGCTTGCAGCACCATTGAGAAGTACCCCTTGCGGTTTACATACTGGTTGGCAAGGTGGTCCGGTGCCAAGATAGGGATATGCGTTCCGTCTATCGCCCCACCACAGTTAGGGAAACCCACTGCAGCAAAGCCATCCACTATGACCTGCACATTTCCCAGAGTCACTACCCTTGATAGCAGAACGTCAGTGATTGCATTGGCTACTTGAATCACAGCAGTCCCCACAGTAGATTTGCCCACTCCAAATTGATTCCTGACTGACTGGTAGCAGTCAGGCGTTGCAAGCTTCCACAGGGCTATCGCCACTCGCTTCTCAGGGCAGCTCTCATCTTGGCATTCCTGCGCTTCAGGGCAGGGGAAAGCAGCTCACAGAGTTCCAGGAAAGTGGCCTTATGCATGCGAAAGTTTCATAGCCACTGGGAATCATCCCATACCTGCAACACTATGCGGTCCCACCAGTCTGTGCTTGTTTGCCGGGGCCAGAATCGGTGTTCCACTGTATCAACCAGCCCCACTGCCGCCATGATGTCCCAATTGCCACAGCCCGTGCTTCCAGGAACATCTGTGTCGATGTCCTCCTCACAATCGTCCTCGTGCTGCCATCTCTTAGCCAGGTTCTGCACATACTGTAGCATAATGCGCGAGGTGTTTACAGTGCTCGCAACAGCAGCGGTGAGCTGAGCGGGCTCCATGCTTGCCATGCTATGGCGTCTGCATGGGTAACCCAGGAAAAAAGGCATGAAATGATTGTCTTCAGTTGCTTTTATGGAGGGAGGGAGGAAAAGAGGGAGGGAGTGGAGACTGACAACATGCACCCCAAACCACCCGCGACAATGTTTTTGCCCCATCAGGCATTGGGAGCTTAACCCAGAATTCCAATGGGCAGCGGAGACCACAGGAACTGTGGGATAGCTTCCCACAGTGCACCGCTCTTTGAGTCGATGCTAGCCACGGTAGTGAAGTCGCACTCCGCTGACTTAATGTGCTTAGTGTGGACATACGCAATCGACTGAATAAAATCAATTTCTAAAAATCGACTTCTATAAAAATCGACCTAATTTCGTAGTGTAGACATACCCTTAGTCTCAGGAGAGTCACACCTCAGAACAATTGTGTGTGAGTGCCCCCGTGTTCTTAAGTGTTCTTTTTCATGATGGCTGCAAAACTTAAGCAAACTGTATTCAGCGTTCAAAAGAAAGTAGAGATTGTTGAAAGTATGTACATACAGTACTACATGAGTGCAATCCATTTGCAAGATTGTAACAGGCTCACTATACATGTATTGCCCTGTTATATACACTATCAATGAATGGTTATTAAATTAACATGTGCACTGTACCTAATGTAATTTTGTGACGTTCAGTTTTATGAACATTTTGATTTTATGAACGTCTCGGTCCCCAATTACTTAATAAATAGAGGGTCTAATGTACTTTTATTGTAATTATTTGTACTGAGTAGAGACCTCCAACCAAGGTCAAGCCTCCATTATGGTGGGCTGTCAAGGACCAGACCAGCTAGGTACAGCTGCTGGCATGCTCCCTGACTAACTATGCTGCTAAGCAACCAATGAGTCCTGCTGCACTGCCTAGAACTCTGAGTGGCCACAGCTCCTGATTGGCTGCTGGTTTAGCTCAGTGCAGACCATGCCTGAAGCTGGGCTTGCCCGTGTTCCAGCCCCTGCTCCCTTCTGGCATTGACTACAAGCTTTGCCTCTGTCTTATGACTCTGGCTGACCCTCTGGTTCTAGCATTCATTCTCTGGTACTGATTATGGTTGCCAACTCTCCAGGATTGTCCTGGAGTCTCCAGGAATTAATGATTAATCTTTAAAGGTTATGTCACATGATGAGGCCTCCAGGAATATAGCCAAAATTGGCAACCTTACTTATGACTCTGGTTTACCCCACTCCCACCTCCCACCCTCCCGGCTCTTGCATTTGGCTTCTGTTCCTCCAGTACTGACCCTTGGCTTGTTTTCTGGAGTTTGCCCACCCTGGACCCAGGTCATCTGGTAGACTGAACTCTTGCCTTCACCACTAAATCTGACTGCCCATAGTATGGTTGGCAACATAGACAGTGTACATCATGTGAGTAAGAGACAATTCCTGCCTTAAATAGCTTATATTCTAATAGACCATACAGACAAAGGGTGGTAGCGTTGCCAACTTTGGTTGGACAAATTCCTGGAGATTTCATCATATGACCTAATCTTTAAATATTAATCTTTAATTAAAGATTAATCTTTAATTCCTGGAGACTCCAGGACAAACCTGGAGGGTTGGCAACCTAGGTGTGAGAGAAGAAGTATTATCAGCTCAATTGTACTGATGGGGTACTGAGACACAGAGAGAGGCAGTAAATGACTTGTCCAAGGCCACACAAGAAGTCTATGGCAGAGCAGAACTCAGATTTCCTTAGACTCGGTTCACTGTCTTAACCACAAAACCATCCTTCCTTCAAGGAAAGTGAAGCTTGAAGATGAAGCATGAGACATTCGGTACTCATACTAAAACACAGAATTACAATATTACAAAAACTACAAATATTATGTTTGCCTGGCTGACCTCCTGTACCAACGAATTCCTACACATCTGAAGAAATATTTGTCTGTTTGCTGTAACTTTCACCTGCTCATTTGAGGGGAGGTTCTCTTCCTTTGTAGCAGTTGTCACTGTAGCAAGGCAAGAAAGACTTGTTCTTGATGTGTCCCAGATATTGTCCCCCATCTTGGAGCTGTCAGCCAGAAAGAATAACTTCAGGCCATGTGACCCTTTGAAGAATCTTCCCCTTCTGATTAGGACGTAGTCTCTCTAGCAGAGAACTCCATGGAACTTTTAAGACTCTGAGTCAAATCATATAGACTCTATATATCATTAAGAGAAGGATTTTTGAGGAATGACCTCCATATAGCATAGAAACTCTCTCCAGTTTGCAAAACTACTCATTGTTTTCTGTTTTTGAGCCAGGCTTCTCTCACAGGATTACCATCTCCTGGTCTGGAATTCTCTTGACTATGTAGTTTTGTCTCTATAAAAATAAATCTTCCAGTGAGTTCATTATAGTCAGCTTGATTTCCCCTTTACAATACCATTATAGTTGTTTCAGTGTTCTCTCAACAAATCTCTTAAATTGTTTCCAATATTTTTCCCCAAACTGTTCAATTAACTGCAAACTCATATGGTCGTATTTCAGAAAAATAGTGTTACCCTGGCCAATTGCTAATAGTGAAGAATAAGATAAGAATTCACTACTATACTCTCTTTAAAGCAGGTGCAGTCCCCGAGTTGGGTTTTGACCAGCATAGGTAACAAATGCCATAGTATCTTTGATATCCTGACTACTTGTGGTTTATAAATCTCCCTCATGTCTGGCAGTATAGTGTCCCCTTCCACCATGCTGGGGCACTGGCTCAGAATCAGTACAGCTGAACTACTGAACAGCCAATACCACTGTTTAATCCTTTTATGTTATAATTTACACAGTGAATATCTTCAGTAAGCACTTTCAATGTTGTATAATTATCATTAGCTCCTGGATACAACTCAGTCTTATGTACTATCTATTTAACTGAGTGTCTTTCCAAGATATATGTCCACAACAGTCCCCAAGTATGTTGGCTGTTCAACAAACTGTATTAGAAAGTGATTCTGTGCTACCTCTAAGAATATACTTTGTTAGATTTACCATTAAAACCCTCTCAGTCAATACCTGGGCAATTTAAAATCCCACATGATCAATGTTCTGGCTTTTTTTTTTTATACACTGCCAATAAGAAACTTCCCAGCACCTTTTTTTTTTTGTCCTCAGCTTCAATCCCAATAGGTTGTATGTCCAGCAGGCCATAGTAATAGAAATTGCTTTTATATAGTGCCATTTATACTTCCAAGGTATCACAACATTTTACAAAGTAATGACCTAATATATCTATTCCATTCCATCTCTTGTTTTTGTCTATTTTGCATGCATATTCAAGCTATTTTAAATACCAGATCTAATAATTTTTCCATAAGATGTATACCGTAAATATAGAATATAAATAGAATGTTATGTTTCAGGTTCTGAATATGCCTGGGGAACTTTAATCTGCAACCTGTGAATATGATTCATCTGTTTAAAATCTAGTGAAGATACATTGGGTGGAGAAAGTCAAATGCCTTTCTATGGAAAGTTAGGTGAGCAAGTTTCTCTCAGTGAGTGGCTGTTAGGCCCCCACTCAAGAAACCATCTCTTGCATTGACAGTCTTGCCAACTATCACTCTATCTCTACCTTTTTTCTCTGAGTTAATATGATTCATAAGGTTGTGATGAAGCAACTCTGATGTCATCTGTTGTCTGCCAGATTCAGCCTTTCAAACTGTGTTAGGTCTGGTTGGATAATTGCAGACTCCCAGCAATGAATAAATGCTAAATATTGACTTTGTCAGCAGCCCTTGATACCACTGAACAAGAAATGAAGTTCCGTTGACCTGCCTATTTCCCCTGACTGCAATAGACCACATCACTCAAGTAGTTTCACCCTTCCCATTCAGAGTTCTCTGAGGTGGAGGTACTGCCACTCCACTATATGGACTCTCTCAGGGGGTTATGCATGGTTATAATCTGCTACTTCTTCCTGTTTGTTGAGGCTGAGTGGGTGGTTGAGATAATGAGATGTTTGGGGCAGTGGTGCCATTAGTATGCAGATGACATTCAGTTTCCTGTCTTGGCAAAATCCAAATGATAGCACCTCCTTGCATTCCTAGTGCAGGTTAGGACTGAATGAAACTCATAGCTCTCAAATGTCCCTAACTTTGAGGGAGATCACTCATTTAATTCCCAAAGTTCCCTATGTTCCATACCAATTTGGTGTCCCTTCACTTTTAGTGTTGAAACTTGTTTGCATCAGAAATAAAGGATCATTAAATTGAGATCATCATACACATAGCTATTTACACCAGTGTATCTCACAGTATTTTAAATCTCCTACTTTGTGCACCTTATTTTTGGTCTTTGTCACATACCTTGGCAGGTTGAGAGGGATGATGGGACCTAGTGGGCTGAATATTTCAGTCAAGGTGGAAGTGGCATGGATAGGTACAGGGAAGCATCTTGAGAGGGAGACAGAGTGATGAACACCAGAGGTTCACAAATCGGGCTGGCTCGAAAATAACAATTCTGTTTTATGAAAAATGCTGAGGTTTCAAAATTTGTTTTTGTTCTGTTGAAAAAGAAATTACTAGGGGAAAAAGTGTGTGAACCACACCCCAGAATAGCCAATAAACCCCTGGTTAGAGAAGTTACCTGGGATGTGGGAGATGCAGATTCAACTCCCTGCTCTGCCTCCCTTTCTCAGATTCCATCCTAGACCTGACAAATTTTCCCAGCAATTTTTTTGTTGAAATCAATACATTTCTGTGACACATTTGGGTTTCAACAAAATGGCATTTATCGATGAAAATAAATTTCATCAAAAATGTTTCAACCAGCTATATTCACAGTCTGAGTCTGCTTTTGGATCCCCAGTTCTTTCTGGAGTCCCAAGTAGCAATGGTAGCCAAAGTATTTTTTCCGCCTACATTTAGATGATTGCACCCACTTCTCTCCAATGACTACCTCAGCACAGTCATATATGCCTTTATGGCGTGCTTATTGGATTATTTCACTGTCTATTATATTGGCCTATCGTTGCTATTACACTCTGAATCTTGAGATTCCATAGATTTTTTTGAAACCAGAGACTTTTTTCAGTCCGTTTCTGAGTAAAATTTGAGGTATTGATTTTAATGTGTAAAATCCTACATAATTTAGGTTCTGTCTAGCTTAGAGGTTGCTTCTTTCTCCATTAACCATCTCAAGAGTCAAAATCAGCTGAGGCATTTTTCTTAATAGTCCCTATCCTTGTACCTCTGAGGAGACTGGAGGCAGGGAATTTTTATAAGAGGTGCATCTATGCTGGAATTTGATCCCCTCATTGTTTTATCACTGCCAGAGTCTTTTGACCTTCAGGGAAAATTACAAAGCTCATCTATTCCTTCAGGCTCTTGCTTTGGAGCATTCATTGCAGGGAGGATAATGAACTATTTTTATGTGGGAGTCTGTTTAGATACATGTTGTTAATCAGCTTGTTTTTATTTTTTGTCCATGTGCATATAGCATATCAGATAAAGGCATTTTATAGATTGAGAATTCTATTAAAATAAATTCTGAGACCGTCAAATGTAAAAAGGAGTTTGTGTTTATCCATATTCACACAACTAATTAAAATATATAGAAGCACAGCCAGATGTATGGCTTAATATACACCTAATTAGAATATCAGGTAGCATTGCTAATCCTTGCAGGCAAGAGATGCCTGGCTGCGTATTTCTCAATATTAAAATAGACTCTCTCTGAAGATAGTAGCCAGGAACAGCTTAGCTTCATGTGTGTTGTGCAAAAGAACAGTCCGAATGCAGTGTATTCCTGCTGCCAGTCCTTCTGTCTGAAAATAATGCGCTATTGTTCAACTGAACATGTGTGGGTGACAGATCAAGGGACTTCCTGCAGATGTTCATATGGCAAGCAAAGAGGGCCCAATTTCAGTTTACAACAGATGGGACTGCTGGTGCAGAATGTCAGTACACAATATCAGTTGTCTTATGGGACACGAACCATGAAGAGAATCCTACTAAAACTATATGGCTGTGGATCAAGGTCTTGCCCTCAGTCAATACCAGAATATACTATAACCATAATATAGAGGGAACTTAATTAAAAGTGGAGACTGGAATTTTCAGTTAATGTAGACATAATAAATGTAAGTGATTCCCTGGGATGGTGCTGAACCATGATTCATATCCAGATTTCAAACAGAGCAAAGTTTGGACTACCTGTTTTTGGAAGCTTGTTGTTTCAGACAATACAGAGCTAGCAGGCAGGTGCTAAATTTGGATTCAAATCTGAACTCAGATTCTGAGTCCCCCTCACACGCACACAAAGTTGAGGATACGGGATTTTAGTTCAGACTTATTTGTAGTCATTACTGAGTTGGACCTGGGGACTGTATAGAGATTATACTGGTTTTGTTTGGTTCCCTCCTCCTCCTCTATAAGCTACCTTAAAAAGCAACAGAGGGTCCTG
>NW_020664373.1:14048067-14316441 GCF_002925995.2 Terrapene triunguis
GAGTCGGCGGCAGCGCGGCAGCGGTCGACTTTCCCCCGTCCTCACCGCCAGGTAAGCCGACCTAAAATACGCAACTTCAGCTACAGTATTCACGTAGCTGAAGTTGCGTATCTTAGGTCGGAACCCCGCTGTAGTGTAGACCCAGCCTTGATTCTCCACTGTTATAAACCAGAATAGCTGCATTACACTAGGTCCATTATGTTAAAGATTTGCATCTGTTTGGTGCTTGATACAATCTGGTGTTTTCTCAGTTTCTCTCTAAATATACCCTTTTGTCTGAAATGCCGAAGATAGATGCTGGAGTGGATTTGTCTAACTTCCTGTCAAATCAATGGTTATTCAAAGAAATCTCTTTTGTTGTTTTGTCACAGAAAGTTACATGGCATGCTTCACTGTGGAGATTTAGCTAATCAATGTTAGCATGAAGAGCTTGCTAGTTTGGCTAATAATATGGTACACTATGACTTCTTGTTGGACAATGAGTTCCAAGGACTTGTTTTACTATCTTGCAGTTTAGGCTCTTTTATTTAGGTAAAAATGTGTCTTCTCTATCTGTATCCAGCCTATTGCCTACTAAGGAGAAGATGGCAGGGGGTTGATGTTTGAGTCTCTGTGAACGAGTGGTAGCTAACATTAACTGTTTTGAATTAGAAGAATCAAAGCAATAAGATGATGTAAGATGGCAATTCTGATGATAATTTAACCTGGTGTTAGTAAACATATGTGTATGAATACAGAGCATTTACTCTGCCTAACCCAAATTCCACTGAAATCCATAACAGTCTTCTCCCTTACTTCAGTGGGAGTTGGATCAAGTTCATTGTGACTTTTTGTAGTGATGATGGTAACAGGAAAGGGGCTTCCTTATTATGGTCTGGCTCCTATTTATTGATTTCAGTGAACACCAAATGGGGAACAAACCGAATGCAATAGACCTATACCAAAGCAAAACTAAAGCTTTTATAGTGTCTATGCACCAGTGTGTATATGCACTAAGTTTGGCTCTTAATGAGAGATACCCTCCCGCCCCAATGGTGTATTTAAACTGAATTATAGAATAGGTGACACTGGCTTCTTTGCAAAGAGGCATCAAACTAGAGAACTCTTCAAGAGTGATTCCTCCCCGTGATTGGCATATTGCCCTGTCTTCATGAGAATGAGTAGTTATTGATCTTCTTTGGCCCAGCCATACAAAGACTTATATTGGCTTCTTTATGGATATGTAATAAACTGGGAGCATAGCTCATGTGGGACACCCCCAACTGGCCTGGCACAACAACTTTTCTTCACAAAGATGAAGTGGCATAATTGATTGGAACATTTAGGCCAAAAGCAATATTTTATTATTACGTATTTGTATTATCAGCAGGCCTTAAGGTTCCAACCAAGACTGAGCCTCATTGTGCCTGCTATTGTACATATGCCGAGTAAGAGAGAGTCCCTGCCCCCCAAGACCTTACAGTGTCAATAAAGGAGACAAACAATGGGCAGGAGGGGAAACAGAGTTATAGAGATGTGAAATGACTTAGCTATGGTCACATAACATGTTAGGGGCAGAGCCAGGAATAGAATCCAACATTCCTGACCCCCCCCCCAGTCTAGCATCCTACCCACTACAATGCAATGCCTCCCAGAACCTGCCTGCCTTCTGATTGTACTTCTTTGAATGCACACTAGTGAACCGAGGGAAGTGTATGCTCTTTGGACGCTATTCTAGAAAAATCCCACTGAACGCTCACCGGGCCAAATTCTGCCTTCAGATATATGGATGCAGCTTCCATTAAAATCAGTAAGTTAACAGAATGTGACCTAGTTTACATATTAATTAATTAATTAATTAATAACTTTTAATGATGAATTTCAATAAACATACCTCTATAGACAAAATACTGGATGAAATCCTGGCCTCATTTCAGTCAAGGGCAGTTTTGCCTTTGACTTAAGTGGAGGCGGGATTCCACTCATTTGGTTTTGCAGTGTGAGAGAATGAGACTTCATGGCCTTGTTGACACAGGAAAGCTGCACTGCCATAACCTAGAGGAGCATCTTTTACATTTCTCAGTACTTTAGCCATAAATCATCCTGCTCTTTCTATGATACAAATACAAATTGTATCTCCAGTCTTTAAAAAAGAACAAGGAAATGTACAAATAGTAGCAGCTTTTCGTCTAGAATCTCTTTTTCAGGTAGGTCTAACCTGACTAGACCCACACATGAGGTAATGTCTGCATCCCTATCCCTGCCTACTGGGATGCCTCTATAGAATGCTGCTGGCTGATGCCAGCTAGGCAGATGGTGATCTGAGACAGTCTGTGAAAGTGTGTGATCACATAACCATTACCCCATCCTCCCTCAGCCCCATTTGTTTCACCTACTATTATGCCTAGTCACAAACTGAGATTGTAGGCTCTTTAAGACAGAGAATTCCTTGTATTATATCTCATCATAGCATCTATCATGGTGGAACCTTGGGACCTTTCGTGCAACTCTAATATAAATAGAGCTGGGCAGGAATTTTTTGATGAAACACCAATTCGTCAAAAACAAAACTTTTCACAGAAACATCTCAATTGAGAGGAGGGAGACCTACCCCAGAATAGCCAATTGCCCAGTGATTAGGGCACTGAATCTGCCTGGTTCAGAGCATGGCTCTGAAAAAAAAAAATGGCTGGCACAAGAAAGGAAACCTCAGACTTCTGGTAGACTCTGCCTTACACCAGAAAGCCATGAGAATTAATTGACATTTCTTTGTTCCTGTTTCTTATGCTGTACTAGAAGTTTCCAAACATTTATCTACAGCAGGTCTAAAGAGTTAAAATAAAGTTTGGCTCACCCACCAAACCTTTCATTTAGAGCAAAGGCACTTAGGTGCCTAAGTCCAACGTCTAGGCATCAAATCCCACACGGAGGTGCTTTGTAGGTGTCTAAATTTCCTACATGCCTAAATTTCTGCTAGTGGGCATACACAAAGCTATCTAAGTCCAGATGATGCCAACCCATGCAGAGTCCTCACTCACTCACTCACCCCTGAGCCCTGGTGCCATTCACAAACTAGGCATTACCCCTCCTATCTTGCTTGTGGGGGCTGATCCAGTAGGCAGGCTCAGAACACAACTAACGCTCACAGAAGGGCAGGGGGTGCCTACCTATCAGCCCAGTGGTTAGAGCTCTGGCATGTGGGAGACCCATATTTAAATGCCTGCACTGGAGCAGGGACTAAAGCGTCTCCCCCTCCTAAGCACCAGGCTACTGGCTATTCTGAGGTCAGTTGTTCTAAATTTCTTCTGTTGAAGCTGTTCCACTTTGTATTAAATAGTCATTGGGCAAGAGAAGGAAAGAGACTCTATGGTCCAGTGTTACGGCGCTCTCCTGGAAGGTGGGAGAGCCAGGTTCCAGTCCCTGCTGCAATGAATATTTAATTATTTATACACTGTGGAACAGGTTCTAAAGAGAGACTGAGAATAGCCAGTAGCCTTGTGATCAGGGATGTGGGAGACCGGGGTTCAAGTCACTATTCCAATCAGATAGAACAAGGATTTGAAAACAGGTCTCTCACATCCCAGGTGAGGGCTCTACCCATTGAGCTATTGCCTATAATGGGGGGTGCTCTCCCTTTCCTCCCTCCTACCCCATGAGAGAAGAGTTACTTGGTTTAGGCACTTAACCCCAAGAGAGTGTTCACAGCTGTGAATCCTGAACAGAGAGAGGCTCCTTCCTCAGATCTGGTGGTATGCACCTAACTAGCTTTCAGGGGCTGGATTTAGGCCAACCTCCTCTCCTCACTGTTTCCTAATGGTCAGCTTAGGTGGCTCCCTGCTCACCATGCTGACTTCTAGGAATCCCGTTCTTAGGTGCCTATTTTTCCCCATGTTTTCTATAGGGAGCCTAGATGCCTGATGTGGCAGAGCCTAAAAGTCGGGTGAGCAGTTCCCACCTAAATCTCCTCTGTGGATCTAGCCCCAAATCTCTGAACCTTTTGAAATTTGCCCAGGGAAGATATTCAACATAATATTCAGAAAACAGAAGTGGAAGCTAGGCGTTTGATTCTGCACCCACTGAACTCAAGGATAAAGCTGCTGTTGATTTCAATGGGGGAGGATCAGGCAATAAGTGAGCATCTCCTGAGAAAGCAGAAATAAGATGTAGAGTTATAATCAGTATTGAACTAATCAGTGATAAAACAATGAGATTAGCTCCTAAGGGTGAGATCATTCCCTCCCATAGTAAAAATTCTCTCAGGGATCCCCCCCACATCATCCTATAGGGGAAACAAAGTTGGTAAATCTGAAGCCACTTCCTCAAATTTATGTGTCTCACAAGCCAGTCCACATGAAAAATATTAATACTCTAGTTGTGTCTTTGTATGACTTAAAATATAAAAAAAATAATTTGTCAATAGCTAATAACTTTCATTCCTAGCTTTAGCTCAGAATTCCTTGTAAAAATATCTGCTCACGGAAAGGAGTTTATAATGGAGCTGTATAGTTTGAAGTTCAACCTTCATTTTATATGAAAACAAACCTGATTTAGAGGACTATCAGATAAGTAAGAACCACATTTTTTCTGTTAATTTACATTGCTTTGAAATTTACAGCTCAAATACTTTCCACAGCTTGGCCTGAAAAGCTACAACTATATGTGCAACCTTCAAAGCAAAATAGAAACTCTGGCTTAATGTTGGGCCCCTTTACTTGATCTACATCACCAGATAAATTTACAGGTGTTTGGTGCACAGTCAATCACACATTCCTTCAGGAGCAGTGGCACGTGAATCCTTTCTGAGGTAAGGAAGTATCTCTGTACAAAATCTCTTTCAAAATGCAATCCATTTGCACAAGACTTATTCTAGCTTCTTTATTACCTAGTGTGAAATTCAAAACATAAATTCAAATAGCTTCTGTGATATATTGGATCATTAAGTGAAGGGTTTTATTTTCTGAGGGGAAAAGTCCAATAACTTACTACTTACATTTACAGAAATGTTAAAAGTCACAGGAATGAAATGCAAAATCTTATTTTTAGTCATTTACTGAACAAGTCTACAAGAAAAGAATACATGAGCTGGGTTCTAAACAGTAGGTTCTGGGTGAAACTAAGGAAACCGAGATCCCTGTTTGTACAGCATAAGTTGTTACAGTTATTAGCTGTATTACAGTAATGCACAGAGACGTCCATCAGAATTGAGGCTCCAATGTACCAACTCCCCCTCATGTGCCCTGCCCCCCTAAAAACCAGACAATTCTTGCCCCAGGGAGCTCTCACATTCTAAGACTATGACAAGATGTAATAGGTGGAAGACACAGACAATAAGGTAGGGAAATGGTGGAAAGGTGCACTAGAGTAAAATGCATATGAGATTCATAAAAATTGGTTGTCATAGTAGCAGGACACATAAACCAGGATATTGCTATGCTGTAGCTATCCCTGGATGTCAGAATGGCTCCTTGGAACTGTGGACAGCCATGCACAGTTTAGAGCAGCCCTGAAGATGCTCTAAATTATGCTGTGGGCTGTACCAACCTCAGGTACAGCCCACAATCGATTCCCAAAATCGAGGGAATATAAAGATGGCATAAAGACTCTTTGGGTCCTGTGCCAAAGGTTTGATAGACAGACCCAAGAACTGGCACCTTCGTATACATCCCAATAAAAAATAAGTTCCAAATAAGACTATGCTGGACCAGATCCTCACCTAATACAAGTTTGCATATACTGAATTTTGGTTTATAAGAGTTAGGAAAGATAGTCTAAAAATATAACACTGATTGTGTTAAATAGGATTCATCTTTTAAAAGACAATTCTTGGATCAAGAGTACATGTTGGTACTATCAAATGTCAATTTTCAGCTTTTTTGGTGCAATTTGAAGATCATTTACAATACCTACAATAGCAATATATTTTCTTCTTATACATTTTCTAAGACATTGCCATTGCCCAACTGTTTGCACCCCAGATTTGATATAATTGCTATAATCTACTGAGGAATGTCCTCTGGATACAAAGTACATTCTTAGAAGGGTGGCCCCTGTTTTGTGTGTGCAGTCTACACCCACAGTTTGTAATCTGCAATTCAGTTTCCATAGCATCCATCAGTGTACTATTTCCATAAATGGTCATGTTCAAAGAGTATACCTGAATAGAAAATAGTGTTCTCCCCTCTCTTCCTTTCTCAAAATCTCTTACTGAAAGAGTCTGAGTGGTGTTGGAATGAGCTTCTTAATAAACTATTTAAAAGGTTCATTCCCACCTTATTTGATTAGCATCCTAGGGATTTTTTTATTCCTTCAGAGAGCCCAATTCTGCATTCTCTGTTCCTTACATACCAAAAATACCTACTGAGTAGGTGAATATTGAAGGAATGCAGGTCTGGGACAAATGCGCGTGCCATTAGTTGCTAATGAGAATTGCATCAATACTTCAGAGGCCCTGACACTGGAAACACTTAGGCACCTGGGAAATGTTACTTGTATGAGTGCTCCCATTTATCTGAAACAAGAGTAATATTACTCATGTGCATAAGGATGTGAAGTTTGAACACTAAAGCTGTAAAATGAATTGCATTGTGAAAGCTTCCCATTTTGAAAACAGCTTTAAATGTTACCAAAACTAACCAGGTGTAGAAAATCCTTTATTCCCCTCCCCCCCCCCGCCCCCCACCTCCACAGCTTTATGTTCCAATATATCGTCTTAATAAAAGTTTTGGGTTTTTTAATCAAATTCCTTCCCTGGTGATCTTCTTACCGTGCCACAATGGAACCCTGATGAAGTAAATAAAGTCTGCAACAACTGATAATATAGCAATATATTCAAAGACCATTTTTAGAAAGTTAACACACATACAACATATAATCCATTTTTCATGTCTCCTTCATGCAGAAGTAAGCTGCATTTAAAGGCATTATACATGCTTGCTGTGTAATTACATTAATCAGCAAGAGCTTCTTTTCCGTGTGCCTTTGCTGTTGCCATGGCAGCATCCACATGTTTGCGAAGTACAGAGCACACACAGACCCATTCTTAATTATACTTACAAAGTTGCTACATTTCAAAGGAAGGAAATAAATACAAAGTTAAAGTGAGGATGCTGAAAAGAAGAGATATGAACAAACACATTTCCAAAACATCTTTATCTTGTGGTTTATTTCACAGCCTATTATAAGAACATTTTAATTCTTGGTTTCCTTTGTGTGTTTGTGGCAAATTCAGAATAAGTCTGCCAGAAATTGCAATGCTCCATTTCTGAGCTGACCACAGAGCTAATCTTTATGAATCAATATCATTGAGAAAGATCTTGCAAATCTTAACAGTAATAGAATAGGGCAAAAGTAGAGAGAGTCTGACAATTAAAATACCAACATAGCATTCCGTTCATTTGAATCTACCACTTCCGATGCCTTAATGAGCTGTTGCCTTCACACAGTCTCTGCTCTTGGTGCCACTGCATAATTTTGGGTGACACGGTAGAGGCTACATACCATCAGTCTGAAGATGGAAACATGAGCTTAATCAAGCATAATTTACTTCCCGTGACACGCACAAACCCTCAGCTCTGTGCAGTGTTCACTAACAGCCTGGCACCAACTCCTTTGTTGATGCATAACATGCAAATTGCACTCAGTGCTGACATCTACATTATTTTTTGGTATGGATAAATAAGGAATTCCCTTGTTGGAAATTAACATTCTCCCTGAAGTTGAGCAAAGCCTGTGCCGATGCCAGCATGAATTATGTATTTTCAGGGGGTGGAATGTCCTACAATTATAGTATTATTCATGGCACAAAGATTCATTGGGGGGTAAAAGTAATCAGAATGTTCTGGAGTCCCAGATTAACTTTTCCAGAGTTTGCAGTGAAATGAAATTGGTCATCCCTAGTTTGCATGCTTGTGGCTATCCCATGACAAACTTGTCAGGTCTCAGCACTTGCATGAGAAAACTTGGGGGGAAATCTAGATGTGTTGTGGTAAGTGGAGTTGCTGATTCAGTAAGGAATAGATAGAGATATACCTATCTCATAGAACTGGAAAGGACCTTGAAAGGTCATTGAGTCCAGCCCCCTGCCTTCACTAGCAGGACCAAGTACCGATTTTGCCCCAGATCCCTAGGTGGCCCCCTCAAGGATTGAACTCACAACCCTGGGTTTAGCAGGCCAATGCTCAAACCACTGAGCTATCCCTCCCCCCCAAATAAGGGCCACTTTTCCAGAGTTGATATTGAAACAATGCCATGCAATGGTAATAGGGGGCACTATCTTTAAATATAAAATCCATTTTGCATGTGATTTGCAAATAGAGTGGGTGAAACCCTATTTTCCACCTTATTTTTAACCCTTAGCTGGTTTGTTTTGTGTTTTACAGCATGTACAGTCTTGTAGTAGAAAACTGCTGTGTGTTCACTTGGTTATGTGCATTTTTCTGTGGAAGAAGGCAGCAAAGCTGCCTGTGTTAACAGACCACATTAAGACTAGTGCTAAGGAAGAGTCAGCTGTTGGAGCAGTAGGAGCTCTCATACCTGCACTTAGGAGATGCTTCTCTGTTACTTCCGTTATTGCTGTTTATGAGTGTGTCCTGTCATTTGGTTTATGGGATTTAGCCTAGATATCCTATTCAATCAGAACCTAGATATTTGCCTCCCCCAGCTGGAGTAGGGGCCAAAGCCAGGACTCCTCCAGATCACAGCAATCCCAAGCTAGGAAATTGCCTCTTGGAATAATAAGCAGCCTGCACAAGTTACGGAGGCCTTCAGGTTATTCTTACTTAAGCTGGGGACTGGAGCAGAGGCTACAGCTTTGTGGGACTGCAAAAGCCACTCTTTGCCTTCCCTCACTCCTCCCGTCTTCTGATGTGTGCTGTGTACTCCTCTGCTGCAGCCCAGAATCTGAGCCCTGCAGATGGGCCAATAATGATGCTGTTCACACTCTTAATGAGAATAATGCTGCTGCTGCTGAGTTTGCTCCTGCTTACGGGCTTCTAGACCCAAATTCCTGCACTTTACTATGTATGATGGAATTTCCCCACAGCTTTCAGAGACAAAGCACTGGAAACAAGGACTACAAGACTAAAGGTGGTTTCATTGTACAAATATTTGGTCATATATGTAAGCTTGTCCTGCCATTGTTTTTAGGCAGAGCACAGATGTTACCTAACCAGAGGACAGAACCATTGTCCAACCAGGCCACAGAAAAACTATGTGACTAATCAACAGAGTGTAACTTGTAAATTGAAAATTGTTAATATTCCCAAATATACTTGTTATTGATCTCTGTCAGGGTTCCCTCCCCACTCTGAACTCTGGGGTACAGGTGTGGGGACCCGCATGAAAGACCCCCTAAGCTTATTTCTTCCAGCTTAGGTTAAAAACTTCTCCAAGGCACAAATTCTTCCTTGCCCTTGGACGGTATGCTGCCACCACCAAGTGAGTCAGACAAAGATTTAAGGAAAAGGACCACTTGGAATTCCTGTTCCCCCAAAATCCCCCCAAGCCCCTTCACTTCCTTTCCTGGGGAGGCTTGAGAATAATATACCAACCAAATAGGTTAACAAAGTGGGCACAGACCAGCCCTTGGGTTTTTAGGACACTAAAAACCAATCAGGTTCTTAAAAGCAGAACTTTATTATAAAGAAAAAATAAAAGAAGCACCTCTGTAAAATCAGGATGGAAGGTAATTTTACAGGGTAATCAGATTCCAAACACAGAGGATCCCCCTCTAGGCAAAACTTTAAAATTACCACACAAAAAACAAAAACAAACAAAAAACAGGAATAAACCTCCCTCATAGTATAGGGACAATTCACAAACTAAAAGAAAAGATAATCTAATGCATTTTCTTCCTATTACTTACAATTTGTAGTCTTAGAGGCTTAGTTCAGGTATGGCTTTAGGAGATGTATTTTCCCTGCCCTGATTCCTTGCTGACCTGGAGAGAACAAAGGAACACAAAACAAAAACCTTCCCCTACAGATTTGAAAGTATCTTCTCCCCTTATTGGTCCTTTTGGTCAGGTGCCAACCAGGTTATCTGAGCTTCTTAACCCTTTACAGGTAAAGGAGGGATTTTATGCTACCCTTAGCTGTATGTTTATGACAATCTCCCAAAAAACAATTTTGCAAATACTTCTGAAGAATGACTATATGTGGGAAAGGTCTCCTCACCTACTGGACAACTAGTGAATAGAAAAAGTGATGGAATTTGTTGCCTATATTGAAATTATTCATTGCAAATTCTTCACTCAGCTCTGCTAATGACATCATACTGACTCAAGTGATTAATACTGGGCTCCAACTTCTCTCCTCACTTTATACCTGCGTGTGCAACCCCATTGTATTCAAGGCAGAACACTAACCACACAGGCAAGCTGTTTGAGGTAGATTAAGAACTAGCAGGGGAAATCTTGGGAGTTCACCTCCCTCCCTCAAATATACCAGGAGTCTACTGGTCATCTTGTGGATTTTAAAAATCTCTCATGTTGCCAATTTACACCTTGAGCTATGTAAATGCTCCCCTGTGAACTGGCATCTGAAGAAGCCTCTGAGCATACCAATTTGCACAGCAAGGGACCTCCAACAGCAAGGCAGAGACTTCTAAAATCTTTGGGCCAGATCCACAGGCAGTGTGAATCTGCAAAGCTCCATTGCAGTCAATAAAACTGCACCAGTTGACATCAGCAGGGATCTTGGCCCTTTAATAGAAAACTGATGATAAAATAGAAGACAGGGTGCAGAAATGAAAGGCTTTTACATTGTGGAAAGATGATGATGGCAACCAAAAGGAAGGGCTGGGGACAAAGATAGGAGGGCAGGTTTGAAATGATGAAATCACTAATAGGAGAAAAAGGTGAAAAAAGATAAAGGATAATGGGGAGAAGGCCCTTTGGTTGACTGACTTATTTTATATCCCCTATACTGTACTTGGGTTTCAACAAAGTCCGTCCAATTCCTCCATAGAGCTAGTATGAGCAGCCAGCATAATGGTTTCAGTTTACACTCTATGGGCTAGGTTGTGACTTCTATTATGCATCCACATGCAGCATTAAGCGCGCACACACACACACCCTTAATGTCTGTTGTGGCCTACCAGGACTTTGGACCAGAGTGAGTGGGGGTAAGTATCATCTTATTGCTCCATCAGAGCAGATGGCAGGAAGCAAGAGGGGCCTTAGCTCCGCTCTCAATGCACCAGCCAACACAGCTGAGCCAGCACAGTGGATAGTGTAATGTGCTGCTGGCCTATAGCAGGAGCAAAGCACATTACTTTCCCTTTACATCAAGGGTGGAGCAGGGAAGGTGTCTCCGAGTCACAGTACCTTCCAGAGCTGCTCTTGGCATTGTTCTCTTTAAGTACCACTCTCTTGCCTAAAGGTACAGTGAAGCCCTCTAATACAAAGTCACTATCTATTGAATATTCAAAATGCTCACAGATAAGTTCCTCACTGTATTTCCACTCAAATTCCCTTTTTAGTATTGACTTACTCCATTTCTTCCAGTTAGTATTACAGTGCCTAGCGCAACAGTTGGGGCCTTGAAGGGTATGTCTATGCTGCAATAAAACTCCTGCAGCAAGCCGGTGTCCGCTGACTTGGGCTGCAGGGCTATAAAATTGCAGTGTAGATATTTGGGCTTGATATGGAGCCCATGTTCTGGGACCCCGCCAGACTAGACGGTCCCAGAGTCTGAGCTGCAGCCTGAGCCCAAATGTCTACACAGGCTCTGGGACCATGTAGTCTGGCGGGGTCCCAGAACATGGGCTCCATATCGAGGCCAAATGTCTACACTGCAATTTTATAGCCCTGCAGCCTGAGCCCAAGTCAGCTGACATGGTCCAGCAGTGGGTGTTTTATTGCAGTGTGGACATACCTTTAGTGCTACTATAATACAAATCAATAAACAGTAAAATTGCCACATGCCTGTTGACTTCCTGTCATTCTTCTTTTCCAAGCTTTTTTCTCTCCCTTCTTTCTTGCTCTCCTTTTTCCTCTCCCAATCCCTTATCTCGCCCTCTCCTCTCCCATGACATAGTAGGTGCATTAGCTGTCATGCTCTTTTGTTATCTTTGCCAGAACACAGGGAATCAGATCATTCTTGGTGGAGGACTCTTGCGTTTCTGTAAGGGCCACCAAAGTCTGAGTTTGGAGGTCTCAGTACAAGAGTCATCTGTCTTGTCTGACCTACAGTTAATAATTAGCAGTATATTTCTTGCTGGTGGTGGAGAGGGTGATGAGATGGTGGGCTGGGCTGGAAAGGTTGTGGCCACGCTGATTGGCAATATGTTATATTTGTTTGTAATGTGGATATTCTTTGATCTTCCTGTTACAAATTAATGTAAAGTTAAAATAAACTCCTATCGGGAAATTAAGTGAACAAATGTACTTTACCCAAAAACAGTTCAAAGCTGCATTGAGGCCTGAAGTACCTGAGGTCCAACTTTAAGGGGGAAAGGATGCATTTGTAGGACACTGTAGTTATTAACTGTCAAACAGCTAATACCTCATTTGGAAGAACTTCAGATATCTGGAAGATGAGCTGTGTATATGTAGGGTCCAAATATCCAAAGAACTGGAAAAGAATGTGGACCATAAATCTGTCTGAGAGGATATTTTTGTCAAAGTTGGTCTCAGAGCAGCAGCATCTGCGTGACATTTTGGATAACCTGCTCTCTTGCTCTTCTCTGAACCTCAGCTGGAATCTGAGCTCCATTCCTGCAGCTTCCTTGCAGCTGTCGGGCCTGGTTAGATTCAGCATAGCAATAAACATTCCAGTCATTCTCAAAGAAACGTGTTTATCAAAACACTTTTACACTGTGCCAGTGTTTTCCACTTCTCACAGTCACCAACTCTCACTCTCCTCTGCCCCATGTTCTGTTCCACTACTACTTCTTCCCTTCTTATGCAGGCAGTGTGTAAAATACAATCCCCAGAAGGATCAATGGTGGGAGTGGGAGTGAAGATAAGCCCTGGTGCCTGCTATTTTAACATTCTCACCATACATGGTTCAGCAAAAACAATAACTGAATAACCAACAATAAAATGCCCTTTTCCCCAAAATAACTGATGAATTCTACTCTGGGCTATACATGGTCAAAGTCCAGGATGTCGCACATTGCATTCAGTCAAAAAATGAACAAACAAAAGAATTTTAATAAACTAATAATAGTTCACACGTGAGCCATGGGGACCATAGAATTTTTAGACACACATGAACCACAGCATTCAGGAGAAGGGTCCTCTGCTCTCTTCAGTCCTAGTGCAGCCAGGCCACCCCAGCCTTCCAGAATGTTGTCACTCCCAGAAGTCTGTGCACCAAACACACTCTGTCCCTGGATGGCTTCCCCTCTGATACAGCACTTGCAAAATAAAAAGTCCTGCCTCACATTTTTCACATTCTGCAGGGAGAAAAGGGAGGGAGAGCTTCCATGCATCCATTCACATAAACTCTGTTAAAGGCCCTCCCTGCCTAGAGATAAGTTCAAAACACTTGCTTTATTCATGGCTGCTTCATTTTTTGATCACCATTAGCTCTGACTATCTGTAAAAAGTGTGTGATCTGACACCACTGTTCTCAGTCACCTGTTGGTTTATCATTAGGGCCCTACCAAAGTCACAGTCCATTTTTGTCAATTTCACAGTCATAAGACTTTAAAAATTGTAAATGTCATTATTTCAGATATTTAAATCTGAAATTTCACGGTGTTATAACACTGACCCAAAAGGTGGCTGTGGGGGAGGAGGGGGTCGCAAGGTTATTGTATGGGGCGGGGTCATGGTATTGCCACCCTTATTTTGCACTGCTGCTGGTAGAGGCGCTGCCTTCAGGATTGGGAGGTCAGAGAGCAGTGGCTGCTGCCCAGATGCCCAGCTCTGAAGGCAGCAGTGCAGAAGTCTGGATGGCATGGCATGGCATTGCCACCCTTCTGCGCTGCTGCCTGCAGAGCTGGGCCCTCAGTCAGCAGCTGCCACTCTCCGGCCACCCTGCTTTGAAGGCAGCACAGAAGTAAGGGTGGCAATACTGTGACTCCCCTACAATAACCTTGCGACCCCCTGTGACCCTCCTTTTGGGTCGGGACCCCCAGTTTGAGAAACGCTGGTGAAATCTGTATAGTATAGGGTAAAATTACACAGAAGAGCAGATTTCATGGAGGAGACCAGATTTCACGGTCCATGACACCTTTTTTCATGGCCGTGGATTTGGTAGAGCCCTATTTATCATATACTTGGCTTTTTTTGTTGTGCATGTTTGATTTGCATGTTTCTGCAAAGCGGTTTAATTTGTTTCATTTTGTACAGCAGTAAACTTCAGCAATGCCATGTTTTTCTCCGCTGTATCCACACAATCGCTGTGCCTTTATGTACTGTAAGTTACTGCTCTTGCTCTACGGAGTTTTTGCCTGTATCTCTCTGTCCCTTTGGTTTGGTAATGGGCATTTGTTAGAATTTGAATATCCTTTCCCTTCTGAATGCACTAGTAATTTATTGCCTTGCTTTGCACCAATATTTTATTTTAACAGGTTCTGTGCAAATAAGGGTAATTTTCACTTAGAACCAACACATGTAAATGTTTTTGCCTTTGCCTCATGTAAGCAAGCATCATTTGCCTCATGTAAGCAAGCATCAGTACACCTTACTACTCATGAAGCAAGTTGCAATTCTTAGGCTGCTTGATTTCTTTTTGATGTAAGTACGCATCTCCTCTCTTTAGTTGGCGCCCAATGCACCACTGCCATCCATGACATTACATTTACACAGAAGGAATGCAAACAGTATTCTTGCATTTCATACATTTGACCAGCTCAGGGGATCTTCAGGGTATCAGCAGTAACAAAACATAGTGTTAGACTCTAGAAGTGCTCCTGACCTCTGTAATTTTGCCTTCCTTTCTACTAGCAAGCACACTCTGCTGTTTAAGATTTGTATGATGTATATGTACAATATACTAAGTGTCAACACGTGGGATTAAGCACAGAGACATGTACTACCAGTTCTTTAGAGCTAGCACAAAGAAGTACTTCCTGCTTAAGAGATGATGCTTCCATTGTTAAGTGGACAACTCATATAATCCCATCTTCACCTGAGATCTATGCCTGAGCAAGAGTCCAATTTGAAAGCAACATCAGCCTATCTTAACAGATGGGCATGAGTGCAGGCAGCCAAAAGACAAGAGAGAAATGGATGTCCTTTAACTTGATGCAGAGGAGGAAGCCATGGAAAGGGAACGACTCGAAATTCAAGGATGTTGGGAGTTTTAATAAGAACGTCCACTGCAGAGAACAGGCTCAGTTATTACATAAATCAAACACAAAGGGAAGAACTAAGACTAGAATCCTTGTACTTCAGCTCCAAAAACACAGGACTCTATCATATGAGCTAAAAACAAACATCTGTAGCTGCCTGTAATAGCGGGTCTTTTCTCCTCTGTGTTGGTGACGTCGCTCCCTCCAACACACAAAGGGCTAGAATCTGATACCCTTACTCTTACTTTACTCCATGAGTGATCCCATTATCCTCATTGGGCTCACATGTGGTGTCAGGTATTACTTAACAGGTGTAAAGAACATCAGAATCTGTCCTAAAGTCAGCACACCTCACAGAGAGACACTTGAGATGTCACAGTACCAAAAGCTTGGCTTTGCTGCCATTACAGTTTAACTGAGAAATTTTAAAAGAAGATTGCTGATGGGTTCTAAATCTATGTTCTAAGCTATTTGGAAGACTCATATCTAGCTACCAAGTGTTAACAGCCAATCTGCCAATATAATAGTTAGCCATGATACATACTGCTATCCTGCTGCAACAATAGCACATTTTAATAAAACTGCTGTAATGAAACAGAGCATTATGTACTTTTACATCTTGATTAGGAGTTGGCACATTTAATTAGATTAAGTAACTATACGCATTCTATCTTGTCAGCTTGTTGCTAAAGATCTAAAATTTGCATACTCTAGGCAGTACAGATGCACTTTCAAAAGACATTCTGGTTTCTCCAGCAGTTAGGCCTGCCATTTTACTGTTTTTTTTTGCCCTTGACCACTGTTCTGTAAGCATCTGATTATTTTTGTTTGGATTTTGGGATCATCCACCATGTGCTAGGCACTTTCTATGCATATATGAAGACACAGTCCCATACCTAGTAATCCAAGAGAGTGGGGAATGCCTGGCCTTTGATTTGACAGCAATATTAATAGAATTGCATGCAGTAGCCAGGAGGGAGTGCAATAGAAAAGTGCCACCAGCAACATCCTCCTTGGAGACTAGTTGCAAGATATTTCAAAACTGACTGGTGATTTTGGGTGCTCAGTTTGATATGCATTAAAGGAGCCTGATTTGCAAAGGGCAGTTGCTCAGCACTTTCTGAAAATTAGGTCCCTTTAAAGCATCTCAAATTGGACAATAGAAAACGTAGGTACCTAAAAGTATCAGTCCCTTCTGTAAATCTGGGACTAGTGTTTTACTTCTATATTAGTTCTCTCCTGTCCATTAATTCTTTTCTGGATGACATCACTGACACGGTTCCATTAGGCATTACTTTTTGTGATTTCATCTTAAAGGGCCCTGATTTTTTTTAAAAACTAGCTTCGTGTTATGATACATGTAGCACCTGTGGTGAATGGTGGTGGTAAGATAAGTCTGTGCAAAGTTTCTTATACAAACTGATTTAAAACTGATATGAGGAGCCATGTATTAACCACAATACACTGTTGGGTAGCCCTAAACATTGAAGATGGTAACATGGTTAACAAGGCTATCTTTGGGGTAAATGAGAACTGAGAAAGTAAAGGCCTAATTCTCTTTCACCCTAAGGCCCCATTATACCAATCTGGCAGTGTAGAAGTTAAGTGGGTGTAAATTATATTAATATCCATTTTGAGGCTCCTTTACACTGCTAAAACGTTGTAAAGGGACCTTGGTGAGAAACAGGCCCTAAGGCCCAGATCTTCAAAGGTACTGAGTTTCCTAACTCCCATTGATTAGGAGATAGGCACCTCAATACCTTTTAGGATTTTGGTCCAGGGGGCTGTCATAAATTAAGTAACACATTTTTTGGTGATTTTCAAGACCCACCCACCCCTTGTAACACTCAAACAAACACACACAATTAAGAACCACCCATCCACTACTGTGTTACACAATTTATGGACAGGCCCTAAGTGGCTAACTTAATTAGCTTTCAAATCTCTTCACCATTCTTTGTTACAACCTCACCAATGCATTCTAGTCCTGACCTGGAATGACCACTTCTAGAGACGAGAGGGTCGTTCAGTCTGCACACCAGTTCACACCTATGCCTCTCTGCTGAGACCGCTGTGGTGCTGATTGTTGTTACAAGTACATGTGCCCATGTGACGGACGTTTCTATAGTTCACCATCAGCCCCCTGAGATCTTCCATCATCTCATAATCTTGCATGTAATTATTTTTTCTTCCCATAAACAGCTCACACCTACTGTTCTAAGAGGTGATATCACTTGTAAAATGATATTACACACTCACCCTTCATGGCTGGAGGCCTGGAAAGAAGCTACAAGTATTACTTAACCCAGGAAAATGGAGATCCTTAGTTAGTGCTGCTGCTAAAGCTGCTATGAGAGCCTCTGTTCTTGGTTCAAGTCTCCACAGAGAGGCAGATTCCTCACAATTATTCTAATTGCTGGTTCAACACCCCCACAACAGCAGTGTGTGGTAGCAGCCATGACATTCTCTAGAATAGTGGTAAGGTATTATGAATTTAGCCACTAGCAAAGAGGAGGGCAAACAAACAAAAAGAAATTCAAAGGGAAACAGACCATTTAAAGTAACTTGAGTTATACAACAAACAGAGAGAAGGACCAAGAGACTGGAAAAGGAAGATGGCTAAAAAAAAAAATCACCCTCCCCCTCCCCAAAAAAACCAAACAAACATGTATAGCAACATCTATCTTGTCCCGGTCTCACACTTCAGGTAGTGCTGATAAACCCATTTTGATAATAAGCCATGCAAGACTAAACTGTTCCCAAGCCCTCAAAGAAAATAGATAAATACAATCTTTTGTTGTTCGATGTTTCTCTGGTTTTGATGCAGTAGCCTTTTAGACTTGTAGCTGATCATTTTTACAAGGGATACAAATACTAAGGAGAGTACCAGCAATTTGCTTAGCGCTGATTCAGCTGAACCTGAAGCTGAAACAATAAGCAAACCGTTGCCAAGGAACAGACAGCCTTGTAGCAAAGCAGAGAAGTAGACACGCTCAGACCATGTAAAAATATTTCAGACTTGAAGCTTCCACCATACTTCCCTGGTGACATAGCAGCCAGCCAGAATCTGCCAGGAAACAAAAACAGGTTTAAACACAGCATTAAGCACCCAACATAGCAGCTGTGCTAGATTCACTAGGACAGGAGTCAGCAGAGCTGAGTTAGGAAACTTGAACAATTCAGTGCAATAGTTACACCAAGATCAAGGTATGACAGCCAGGGGAAGCTAGCTGTGAATTTGAAGAGAAAAATGTGGCTATTCTGCTTCTTCCATTTTTTTATATAAAAGCCATGAGAAAAGGATCAAGCAGTATCTACAACTCCTGATAAACAAAGGGATTTTCTGCTCTTATTAGTAGCAAATCATAAATTACTGTTCATATAAAGGGTGAAATGTATCTTAAATGGTCAACAGGGCCTTGTGCTGGAACTTCTGCACAATAGTGAATTTCACCCATGAAACTTATTGTCAGCAAGCAAAGTATTGTGGAGGATACAATACATCTACAGTAATGAATGATATAGCAATATAGCAATCTGGGCATCCCAACCTTTCTGGTACCTCACACCACTGGCTTTTTTTATTTTATTTTATAATGTTGAATATATGTCTTGAGGCTTTGGGGGTTTTCGCCTTTTTCATTTTTATAGATCTCATCCCACTTTGCCTGTGTGAAGTGCATTAGTTACTATGGAAACAATGTAGTCATTTGTGTGAAAGGAGTTTGGTGACATCCACATGTGCAGTATAAAGTTAATTTATATCACTGTTGTGAGATGTAGGAATTTCTGTGAAGGTTATTATGACTGTGTGAGAGAGAGTGAATATGTATGTGTCTTTGTTTACTGGATGAAACAGTTCAGTTATATAGATGCAGCAAATAACTGAGCTGTAGAATATAGCAGTATTGATACTAATATACTAAGATCCCTGGCTGTAGAGAGACAAGCAATTCACTCCACTATTTTTACTTTTCCTCTTTTGTACAAATGTCTTTGTCTTCACTATGCAGAGCAACTTTTAAACATCAGCAATTTAATTACCACAGAGAATATTTTGATACAAATCACCTTGTGGCAAAAATGCAATACTGCTGAAGGAAAAGACAAGTAAAACAAACATAGTACATGAAAAGAGGAGTAGAAATAATATTGTGACATATTTTGTAAATAATCAGCTAAAGCTATCTGTTTGGTAGGTATCTCATTTGGCAACATAAAAGCAAGTTTTCCCAACTGATACTTGTTTGATGGTTTAAGAAACCATTTATGACTATTCTGTTCACACCTGCTGGAGGTTCTATCATTAATTTACTCTATCAAGATGTGCAAAACAGCTTCCTTGAGTATTACTGTGTAATGCAAATTTAACAGTCTCAAGAATATGAACCTCTGAAATAAAAGTTGGTTTATATACCATGTGTTTCAACAATGTTAAAAGCCAGCAAAGGTGTGCTAGCTTGACAAATCAAATGAATTTCACCCTGTAAGATGCTGGAACCAGGGAAAAGGAAATCAGTGAGAGATCTTTACTAGGATAATGAAACCAATCAAGAGCCCATGGGGGCCAAGGACCCCACTGAATTCCCCATTTACAGTTACATGTTGAGACCTGTCTTTTATAACCCATTTATCCTTTCTAAACACTAGTGGAATGGAAAGAGTGTTATCATCACCATAAGATACGTCTACATCATCTGTTTTTCCCCAAATACAGATCAGAAATATTTATTGCACCCTTCTGCTTTTTCTGCATAATTATTGATAATTCTAACATTTCCGTGTAGTAATGGACCAATACCATTGTCGGGATTCTTTTGGTTCCTAACATATTTTTAAAAATCCTTCTTATTGTCCTTAACTCGGCTGGCCATAGATTTCCCCTGGGTCACTTATTAATTTTCTACAATTCCTAACTTCTGATTTATATTCATTATTATCTGCTTCCCCTTTCTTCCATTTGTTATATATATTTTTTATGGCTGCCCCTCTAAACCAAGTTCTTTTTTTATCTAGCATAGCCTTCTCTCTCACTTTCAGGCCTCTAGTAGGATGTTCTTAAATTATTCCCAATTATCATTCACATTTTTCTGATTAAATTCTTCCTCCCAGCTGATTTGGCTCATAATTGTTTTCAGCTTTGTGAAATTGGCCCTATTAAAGCACCAAGTACATATATATTACTGGTCTGGACTTCACTCTGCTTGAGCATTATACATGTGATCAAGTCATGATTAAGGCTACAATTTAATCATGGGTATTTTTAGTAAAAGTCATGGACAGGCGAGAAACAAAAAATCACAGCCTGTCCATGACTTTTACTAAATATACCCATGATTAAATTGTACTATAAATACCCCTGAATGAATCTTGGCGAGCCCTGGGGTCCTGCAGCACCAGCTGTGTGGGGGGGAGTGTTCTGGGGGGCCTGCGGCACCATCTGCCGGGGGAAGGAAAGACCTTGGAGGCACTGTGCCATTCTGGCCACCCCGGGACCACTGCTGAGAGCCATTGAGCTATGGCTGCTCCCGCCACCCCTGTGACCGCTGCTCAGGCAGTCCCCAGGGCCAGCCGCATCAGCCGTTGCTTGGACGGTCCCCAGGGCCAGCTGTCTGAGGCCACCAGAGCAGTGGCTGATGAGGCTGGTTGCGGGGCTCTGGGGTCAGCCACACTGGCTGCTGCAGAAGTCATGGAGATTGCAGGAAGTCATGGAACCTGTGACTTCCACGACCTCTGTGACAGACACGGAGCCCTAGTCATGATCACTTGTACCTAAGCTACCATTAACGTTTAGTTCTGTGATCAGTGTCTCTTTATCTGGTAGAACATATTTGAGTCAGGAAAGAAAATTGGTGCAGTCCGTACAGATCTGACTGCTGTGACATGGTGTGGCATGTTGAGCTGACTACCAAGCTGATGAAAATTATTCTTTGTAGGCTGATGGTGTGGTTTGTTCAAGAAATAATTAGCAATCAAAGCTTCATTCTGGAAGTTGGGGAGAAAATCAGTTTCTTTAAACATCTCTGCAATGGCCTTCCACAAGGGTCAGTTTTGGCTCCCATTTCATTCAGTATATACACATATGACCTTCGTGAAACACAGGCTGAGAAGTATGTGAATTCTGATGACATCTGTATTGCTGACCCTGGAAATGACTTCCACAGGATTGAAGGGAATGTCAGCCAAGACATGGATACTTTGACCACTTACTTCCCATAATGGAGACTAATTCTCAGTGAAACCAAAACAGTGGCAACTACTTTCCATCTTGCCAATCAACCCATCTTGATCTGTGTCCAAGGTCAGCTACTGCCATTCCATCCAGTTGTCACATATTTGAGCATAAAACTTGACCATTGCCTGACATACCAACCTCATCTGGAACACCTGAAAATCAAAATCTCTTCCCATGTTGCCTTGATGTGAACACTATCAGGAACCTCTGGAGAGCAGACCCTTTGGTACTTCATACATCTATATTAGCCCTGGTGTTTGCTCCAAATGAGTACTTTTCTGTGGTCTGAGGGTGCAGCCGCCACATTCATTGTCGACACAGAGTTGCATTTGGCTACCAGTATTATTAGTTGCTTCTTGAATTATATACCAACCTCCTCTCTGTATGTGTCTCCGTCAGACCTTTAATGAGATTCCATTACTACTAATGCCTGGAGACCTGAAACAGATGAAACTGACCAATTAAATCTCCAATTGACTGATGCTCCATTTTTCAGACAGAAGACATCACACAGTGCCAACTTGAAGGTCTGCTCATATTCAGTCGAGGAATCCCACTCTTGTGATCCAGGATGTGATACCACGGCTGATCTCTTGACACCCTTTGCTATGGCAGCTCATGCATTCTTGGACAAGAGCCCTACTGGCTCTTTACATTGTGTGGATGATAAGCACCATCAAGAAGCTGAAAACTACATCCTTACAGAGTGGAAGCATTGGTGGGAGAGTCTAGCACACTAAGTAAACTCAGGAGTCCATAGCTGCACCTGCCTGCTTGTCTACTTGATTGCAGATTTTGGAGCAGGCTCAACAACTACTTTCTGGCTTATCCAAAGGTGTCTCAGTTATGAAACAGCTTGATGTGGTGTAATCCCCATACTGTGACTGTGGGTCATTGCTGCAGACAATAACGAATGTGGGGAAGAGTGCCTAACCTGATATCTGCAGGCCTGTTTACAATGCCTAGCTGTAGCGGGGTGGATACCCGCTCCTGCCCTGAGTGGTTGGAAAAGCCCTGCAGACGGCTGGGGCTGGGCAAGGTAAAACCCTGGCTGATTGGGGGAAGTGGCTGCAGCTGGGTCACACCCTAATCAGAGCCCAGATGGCCTGTATAAAGACGCTGGGAGCCAAGAGCCTCTCCCTGCGTTCAGGGAGAGAAGGGCCTGGCTGCAGGGAGCTAGATGCAGAGTACCTGTAGGGGAGCAGGGCTGGGGAGCTCCAGCCTGGAAAGCTCCAGGCTGCAGCCTAGTATTAGGCCAAAGGGTACTGGGGGTTGCAGAGGGCAGCCCGAGGCTAGGCCAAGGCAGCAGCAGGTCCAAACCCAACCTTGCCAGTGATGAGTGGCCTATACTGCAGTCTGCCTGAGGGAGCGGGGGCTAGATGGTGACTGGCAGTGGCCTAGTGCTGAGGCAAGGTGGGGGTTCCCCAGGGAGGGGAGACCCAGATCTGTGGGGTACTGCCAGGGGGCAGCATCCCAGTAATAAGGGCACCGGGTCCTGGGAGGGACATGAGGGCCAGAAGAGGACAGGTGGATCACCGGGCTGCAGAGGGCGCTCGAGAGGCTGGTGAGCTAATTCCCTGGATGACCAGCAGGAGGCGCCGCAGGGGTGAGTCCAGACCTCTACACTAGCCTACCTAGATATAAGGATTATCCTCTAGTTACAGAACCTGGACATCAAGCTCTAACATCTGCATCCAGGAGAAAGAAAGTGCCCTTCTGGTGTGTGTCTTATCTTAGAAAAGGCTGCCAACTCTACCAAATGAGGTATGTAAGATGAGAGAATTGTTCTGATGTCATATTACATCACAATTCATCAGAATCTAATAGAACATCCTATGTAATGAGACTATGATGTTCATCTGAATCTTCACCATTTTAGGCCCTGATCCTGCAATGTGATCCACTCAAACAGATGCTTATGCTCACACAAAAAATCCCTTTGAAGATAGGATTAGAGCTGTAACCTGGTGTGATGGTGCATGCCTCACCGCTGCAGCACCTCCTGCTGGCAACTTCTGGGAATTAGCTCTCCAGCTGTCAGAGCTCCCTCTGCAGGCCAGTGTCCCGCTTTTCCTGGCCCCATGTCCCTCCTGGACCCGGTCACACCGGGGTGCTGCCCTCTGGCAGTACACCCCTCAGTCTCAGGGTCTCCCCTCCCCAGGGAACCCCCACCCACTACCCCACCTCTCCTCATTCATAGGCTACTGCCAGTCAGCAATGAGCCCCTACTCCCTGGGGCAGACTGCAGTACAAGCCACTCATCACAGGCAAGGTTGGGTTTGGACCTGCTGCCTCTACCTATAGCAGAGCTGCCCCTCTGCAGCCCTAGTACCCTCTAGTGGGCCCTTACTTCAGCCTGGGGCTCTGCTAGGCTGGAGCTCCCCAGCTCCCTGGCCCTTCCCCAGCACTGCTCCACCCTCGGTACCTTCCTCAGCTCCCCCAGGCAGCCTGGTCCCTCCCTCTCCAAAGACTAGAGAGAGTCTGCCAGCTCCTGGCTCACTGGCCTTTTATAGGGCCAGCTGTAGTGTGATTGGGGCGTGGCCTAACTCCGGCTGCTTCCCCAATCAGCCTAGGAGCTAGTTACTCGAGCAACAGCCCTCTCCTGGGCTGTTTTAAGCCCCAATGATATGAAAATGTAATTACTTTATTTAATTTTATGTAGCATTTTTAAATGAATGCTACAATGCCACTAATCAGCTTGGTCAAAAGATGTGAACAATTTCTCTTTCTGTTTTTCATAGTATTTGTCTTCTCTTTTCAGCTCTTTTCAAACACATCTGAAATATCATGAGTAAGTTAAGCATAAATGTCTGAATCATATCAAAAGATGACACATAATGAGAGAATGTAATCCTCTTTCAGTGAAATGCTTTTTTTAACCCCCAAAATCTTCATTATGTATGGAATTGCACTATATGGGGGGAGGGCCTTCTAGGGGAAACAATGGTTTTCTCCCAAGACAAGTTGCCAGGCCTCTCTTCACTATGTGCAGTTGCAGGCCACTGGCAGTTGTGGGAGACAAGTGTGTGCTGAAAAGTTCATGTTTTCACCCTCAGCATGGAGCAGCTGGAGCAGGACAGACACAAATTCATCCATTCCCCTCCTCATATGGGACAGTGGCAATTGTTCTTCTCCCCTGCTTACTCAGAGCAGAGAGAAAGGGGAACTGAGAAGTGATGAGTGTTGGATTCCAAGGGGTTTTGACACAGTTGGTCCCAATTAGACTAGAGGGAGATATCATTCATTTTATAGTGGCAAAGTCCATTAAAATGCATTGAAGAAATGAGACTTTTAGTCCAGGTTACTATGGCCAAATCTATGCTGGATGAATTTTTACCCCCACATTCCACAAGTTCTAAGATAGTGGAAGTTCTAGTGTTGGCAAATCTCCAGCAGCTGAAACCATTTTGACCACCTGTGGAAAGGTGAGTCATTTCAAAATGGTGGTATAAATGGTGCTAGCCTCCAGAGTCTTGACTACACTAGGACTCCCATTGGTTTAGAATTAGTGGGGGAAATCTTGAATATATTTCCTCACTTCTAAGTTAGACCTACATTTGGAGTTTCACTATAACAGAGTTCAGGATCAGGGGGGTCCATTGTATTCAAAAGTGTTTAAATTAAAAACTTGTTATGGTAACAAATTAGTGAAAAAGAGCTAAATTGTGGCATTAAGCCAAAGACTTACATTGAGGGGGATACTGTGGGAATTCACTTCACCAGCAGAAATTCCAAGAATCATCATTCCTTTCTTGGAGCTGTCAGGTGCCCCGGGGGTGCTCTCCTCTATGGCTGGACTGGTGCAGAACAGTGGGACTATGGCCCTACCCTCTTCCCTGCCCCTTTTGGGACAGTTAGCACTACTAGTTAGCACCAATTGCTAGCCTTGTGCTAAAGGAGCATTGAGGTTCAGCTATGGACAGTGGCCGTGTAGGCAGTACAAAAGGATGCTTCTTGTGCCCTCCGCCCACAGGCCCAACCTGACCCAGATTGCTTTAGCTCCTTAGCAGCTCTCCTTCAAGAATTGCTTACATTGATATTGCCACCACCACAAGAATTAACAGCACTAAAAACACATGATACAGTGGAAAGTTTGCAGGATTGCCACTCAATTTTTAATAACAATTTCTGGGCCCCTCTTTATGGCTGGATATCATAAATGAGGGAAGGGAACAAGAGAGGGAGGTGCACAATGGTGGCTTTAAGCTGCCTTTGTCCACCTCTGATCCTGGAGCTGCGATGCATTAGGCCAGGCCTCAGGGACAAGTTAAAATAGGTCAAGGACAGCTCTGTCGCCAGGAGCCATTCTATCAGCTGGAAATTGCTGGGACAAAGACATGCACAGGAACGATCCTGCCCTGGCTGATTCAGCCAGCTTTAAGGTAGTTTTTTGTAAGCAAATGGCACAAGCCTGTCCTAACACAGGGGATAATCTGGCACTTGGATTCTGAACTAATTGTACTTGTCTCTGTCGTAGGAGTTCTTGCTGAGTGTCAAATTTATTTGGCAATGCTTGCTACAATGCCTCTTACAGTGCAGCTTCAGCTTCACCTCCATTACTTTCTCTCACCCTTCCAATGACAGTTATCAGTTTTAATTGGTAGCAATGTCAGATGGACCAACTTGGAAACAAAGGTTAAAGTACATGAAGAATAAGGAGTTTAGGATTAGGGGGAATGCTGGATATTTATGTTGATGTTGACTCTTGAAATTGTTCCCAATTTCAGTCATGCAATGCTGTGTCAATAGGGAAGATTGCATATGTAACCACAATCTTTATAAAGTGTTTCTCTGAGATTTGTCTTCTATTTTCAGTCCAGAAAATTGGTAGATATGAATTTTCTAGGTAAGGGGTGTAATTTTCTCAATGTACTTTCTATATGAATTCTATAAAACACCATAGTAACATAGGTGTTCCGTAATATCCTACTGCTAGGCAGGTCAAGAGGATCTTCTACTGTATTATATCACTTGTGGGTCATTCTGCAAGGTTCTTCTACGATTTTGTCATTGCAGTCATGAATGGACATTTAAGGCACATCACATCCCAGTCAAAACTTTGAAGAATTTATTCTATTTTATCTGCCATTTGCTCAGGTATCTAGAAGCCAGTATTTTTTTCTTTTTTAAAGTTTCACAAATGACTACATATACCTCTCTCTCTCTCTCTCTCTCTCTCTCTCTCTCTCTCAGATTATTAGTTTTATACTGTAGCATCTGAGCTCCTTTCACATAAAATCAACAGCAATAGTGAAGTCCCTAGTGGACTTCCTGGAGTCTCTGGCACATCTCTTTTTAGGGTCAAAAGTTTGAATGGGGTAGTTTTTTGTTTGGTTTTTGGTTTTATGTTGGAGGCAGGGAGTTAATAGGGGTTTGGGAATAAAAGGCAAGTGCAAAAGCCTTATTGATGGCAGTCTCAATAAGGAAAGTTTTGCATCATTTCCTAAAGCTGGTGAGACTGGATTTGTCTGATCTCCTCTGAAAGACTGTCCCATAGCCAGATCACCTTGACAGAGAATGCTTTGTCTCCAGCTTTCACACGCTTTGTCCTTGGCTTTGTTATCTGCATTGTCCCTGAGGAGCGCGGCTGTCACAGAAGATCCTAGATAAAAATTTGGTCTTTGATATAGCTGGGGCTTAACCCACTAATTGCTTTGATAAGGGCCAAGGCCATAAACAGGCATCAGAAGCTAACTGGAGCCAGTGGAAGCACTTGAGCATGGGCTTAATGTGCTCACAGCAGCCTGTGCCAAGAAGAACTTACAGAATGTGATTGCCTGCCCACTTTAAGTCTGTGTATTGTCTTCACATTCAGCTTCAGATACAATGATTAAGGGGTTAGAAAACATGCCTTATAGTGACTGACTCAAGGACCTCAATCTATTTAGTTTAACAAAGAGAAGGTGAAGGGGTTTGATCACAGTCTGTAAGTACCTACATGAGGAACAAATAATTTAATAATGGGCTCTTCAATCTAGCAGAGTGTGTGACTTGATCCAGTATGACTTGGTCCAGTGGCTGGAAGTTGAAGCTAGACAAATCCAGACTGGAAATAATGTATATATTTTTAACAGTAAGAGTAATTAACCACTGGAAGAATTTACCAAGGGCCTTGGTGGAATTTCCATCACTCACTTTTTGAATCAAGATTGGATATTTTTCTAAAAGGTCTGCTTTAGGGATTATTTTGGGGACATTCTATGACCTGTTATACGGGAAGTCAGACCAGATAACCACAGCAGTTGGACTTCTTGAAAACTCTGAATCTATTAATGAGTTATGGTAATCCAGTCTGGAGGTGACAAATGCATGGACCATTGTGGCTAGGTCCTCATCCAGGAGGACAGGATTAAGTTTCCCAGAGAGGTGGAAGTAAAGAGGCATTTTTGGAAACTGATGCTACCTGGCCATCCAAGCTCAGTGAGAAGTCAGACAGGACCCTGAGGCTTCACACCACTTTGCTGAATGGGAGCTGTTTGCTTTTGGTGGAAGATGGAGATAACATCTTGGCCACCTCTTCAAAGCATTTCCTATTTCTGGCCAGCAGCACTTTGGTCTTTGTGGATTTAGCTAGAGCTGGCTGCTGTTCACCCAAGAGCTAATTTCTTTTATATATAGTTGTATGTCACTGACCTACTGTTGAAAGCTGAACCCATCGTGTCTCATTATCTACCCCAGTGGTCTCATGTAGCTATTGAAATAAAGGAGGGATAGTTCAGATCCCTCTTGGAGCTTGTATCTGAGGATTTTCAGAGAGGAGGAGCAGATACCCATCCCCACTCTGAGTTCTGCTGGAGAGGAATGACTGGAGCCGCTGCAGTGCTGGACTATGTACCTCTGCTATGTCATGTAGGCCTGTTAGTAGTATTTTGTGGCCTTCAAAGATAGCAGAAAGGCTCAACCATCCGGCTGGAAATCTTAACTATGTCCATGGCCACGAAGTCATTTTCTACGACCACTAGAGCTATCTCAGTGTCATGCCCTGTTCTGAACCCTGAGTATGTGGCATCCAGGTTGGTGGCTGATGTCCTGTTAGAGTTTGATGGTTACTACTTTCTCAATTATTTTGCCCAGGAATGGGAAGTTGGAGACAGGGAGGTAGCTGAAGAGGTGTTCAGGGTCAAGTGTTGGCTTCTTGAGTATTGGATGTACTATTCCATTTTTTTAAGGAGTTTGATAGGAGTGTTTCTCTGGAGGAGACATTGACTATTCCCATTAGTAGTGGGCATAGCTGATCTTCACTGACTTTTATCAGTCAGGAGGGGCATGGATCCATTTCACAGGTTGTGGCTCTGAGTTTAATGAGCTTCAGCATGTGTGATGGGGCCAGACTCAGTCAGGGGTTGTAGAGTAGTTAATACAGTCTGGGGGTGGAATTTCCTCTCAGATAGCATCATATGTATTCTGTTGATCTTATTAGTCAAGTACATTGACAGTTCTTCATATCAGTCCATGCTGGAGTCTAGTGTCTGGGTTAATTAGCTAAATATCTGTGCTGACTGAGATTCTGCTGTGTTGATTGTGGAAGAAGAGAAGGCTCATTTTGCCTCCTTCACTGCAGCGGCCTAGTCCCGTAAGTGCTATTAGCAGAGGGATTCAGAATGTCTTGAGCCGCTGGAAGCGGCAGCCAGTAAGTCCCTCGGCCCACGCTGCTTCCAGCAGCTCCCATTGGCCTGAAGCAGCGAACCGCAGCCAGTGGGAGCCACGATCGGCCGACCCTGCAGACGCGGCAGGTAAACAAACCGGCTTGACCCGCCAGGGGCTTTCCCTGCACAAGTGGTGGAACAAGTTTGGGAACCACTGAGCTTGTATTTTAATGATGATTCCTACACGGATGTGTCTATCTTAGGTACTTATATGGCCTCTATTACTGTTGTATCTGAACTGAGCACCTCACCGTGTATTTATTCTCTCAACAATTCTTGTGAGGTAGGAAAGTGCTATTGTCCCTATTCGGCAGATAGAGAACTGAGGCATAGAGGGACTAAGTGATTTGCCCAGCATCACACAGAACAGGGAAATGAACCGGGTTTTTAAAGTCCCAAGCTGGCACCCTAACCTCTGGACCATCTGTTCCTTCTGTTAGAAAGTTCATGCTTTTTATGGGGTCATTCTCTGGCTGATGCCTGCACAAGTCTACAAAGAGAGAGAGGAACAAAAGGGGAGCTTCCCACCTAGTCCTCTCACAAAGAACCTCTGCTCAGGGGGCAGACAGACTCCTGTTGAACAGCCTAGTCCCTGCACCCTGCTTACTCCAGCCATGGTCATGTGGAGATGGGTGGCTCGGTGTAAAGTGGATGGCATAAGTCATGGGTGGAGGAGCTGCTATTCCAGCATGTTAACCCTTGCAGCCCCAAGGGGAAATTTGATACTGACTCCTCCAAAGAATTCTTATACTGACTCAACCAGACTTCCCCCTGGGGACTCCAGCTACTATGCATGCCCGTCCGGCATGTAGGACAGAATTTTGGTCATGGAGATCATTTTACTGTGAACAGCTATTCACTGCTTTCAAAAGACCGTGGTCCACATTTTTTTCAGACCTTTCTTGTTTTAGTACAATGTGTGACACTTATGAAAGTATCAAATTCCAATGCTTTGTAGAATGTAGGAATTTCATTTAATCATACTAGTATAATATTACACAGAAGGTTAACTCCATTCTAAGACTTTAATGTAGGAAAGAGCCCACTCATTCCTATCATATGCTATTTAAAAAACTTAAAAGATAGCCAATTTCTGGCCAATATATGACAGAGACAGAAAAACTTGTCCCAGTTTGACTTTATTGCTCACTCTCTTTCAGATGTTTAAGGGCAGAGCTAGAACGGAAGATCATATTAGCTATGACCTGTTTGGCTTAAATGTCCTTGCTCTGCAATGGATGAATAAAAACATTACCCACCATACCACAGAGGATTGGGGGCAACACCAATAGATCCCCAACACCTACTACCCATGAGTGTAGGCCATCTTGTGTGGATGTATACATGCACACACAGTTGTATTTATATAGACAAAAAAAATTTCTCACAATCTGGACTATTTTTATTGTCATGGTCCCTGGGTAAACTATCTCTTCTGAGTCCCTTTTCCAGTCCCCCAGGAGCACCCTTTTCAAGTGGAGGCCCATGACTCTACTTTTCTTTGAAATGGGACCCCACAATGCAACTGCTGTCTGACTGGATCTCTGGGTCACATCCGCTGGTGGTCAACTGTGATACCTAACAGGCCCAATTTGCTTGGCATCTGCAAGAGTTTCCTCTTCAGGTGAAGACAATGGACAATAGCAATGTGCAGTCATATAGAAGCAGCACTTTTATTTGGATTTATTTTGCCAAAAGGTGTACAACACTCCAAGGAATGGAATCAAAGCAACAAAGAGGCCTGTGCACATACTGTCTTACCTATGCTTGGCACTTCCTCAAGTCTGCAGGTAGACATGACTTAGCTTGGTTCCCCCACTCTCTTGGTGACCATGTCATGGACCACTTACTGCAGACCACTGACTCTGTCAGCCTATGGCAATCTGCAGCAATTGACAATTCTCCCCACCCCCTTTCTTGTGGGAGGATTTTTTTAAGTGATTGGTGCCTCCTGGTTTTCAGGTTCACAACCTTGGTAAAACAGCTATGTCACCAGGGTTGGGGCTAAGATATTGCCCATTATTTGCTATTATCCTGGTTTTTGTGTTTGTTGAGATGCTGCTTATCTAGGTCATTGTGTTAACTTCCCTGCTTGTTTCCCCTAACAGCCCTATTTAATCTAATGTCATAGCAAGTAGCCCATCGTAAACGAACACAGAGGTATGCACAACAGTCATAAAAATAATACATTGTCCACTTCTCCACACTTACTATTTATTATTTCACTAGAATGCAAGATGCCTTCACATAAAGGCAAGCTCCCTGCCTTGAGGAGCTTACAGACTCATTTTGGACATGACCTGACAAACAGCTTAACAAGACAGTAGGGAGGAGTAGAAGAGGAAGGACAGTGTCAACATCATTAAAATTCTGCATTTACTCAACAAGGCTTGTTCTGTGTATTACACTGTATGTAAACTAGTGATACAGATCTGAAGAAACTGCATTGATGTCAAAGCTGGCCCTGCTCAGTGTTCCTGAGGGTCATGTCTGGGCAATAAGCGGTGGTCATGGCTCTACTTTCCTCCCTGTACACCAGCATATAGCTGCAGGGCAGTATGATCCACACTGGTAGAAGAGGAGGAATCAAAGCTGCCTGTGGTAATGTTCCCTCATCCTTTAGGAGGCATTATGTCTGTTCCCGGCCTTTGCGGGCCGAATGACCACAGTAGTTACTTCCCAATAGGTAAAACAGCATCCTGCTAGCCAGTGTGTGTGTGACGTATAAAATCTGTCCTTAAAAGGACACCGGGAGGACAATTTATTCTTACTGAGTTGTCATATTCATAACCAGTATAACTCTCTGCAATGTTAAATGGCCGTGGTTCAGTGCTAAAGCTCCTTCTTAAAATGGCCATTCTTTTCTACTTGGTTACTTCCAAGTTTAAGCAATGGGGACACACTCAATTAAGTTTTCTTCTTTTAACCTCTTACTCAAAAACTCCCACAACACTGCTGAAGCTTTATACTCTTCCTTGGTAAAGCCCACCATCAGACAATGATTTGAGAGGAAGCTTTAGATACTTCTGTAATATTACTCAAAGGGCCGTATTGATCAAAATTCAACATAGGCAGGATTATCTTCATTTTCTGTGGCTCTTTTGCATTGCCTGGAAGGGGATGCATTGTCTGCACATAATTTCTTTTTGAACACTGGAAACAAGTGAACATTCTCCAGTATGTGAGCAGGGTTTTATCAACTACATATTTGGGCACAGATTTTAAATAGGGGGCTAGGGAAACACCTTCTGTATAACAGCTTGTTGTACTTTTATACTCCTTTTCATCTGAAAGTCTAAAGGTCTGATCCAAAGGCTATTGAAGTTAATGGAAAGAGTCACATTGACTCCAGTGGGTTTTGGATTAGGTCCTGTAATTCCTTCACTAACATTAATTAATTCATCCTTACTACACAACAGCAAGGTTGGACAGGGATATATAGGAGGCCATTCACCCATCACTACTAGTTGGATGGAATGCAGAAGCAGTTTAGTATTAGGGCTGTCAATTAATCGCAGTTAACTCATGCAATTAACTCAAAAAAATTAATCATGATTGAAAAAGTTAATCATGATTAATCTCAGTGTTTATCGCACTGTTAAACAATAGGATATCAACTGAAAATTATTGAATATTTTTGGATGCTTTTTCTACATTTTCAAATATATTGATTACAACACAGAATATAAAGTGAACAGTGCTCACATTATATTATTATTTTATTACAAATATTTGCACTGTAAAAATGATAAACAAAAGAAAAAGTATTTTGCAATTCACCTTATACAAGTACTGTAGTGCAATCTCTTTATTGTGAAAGTGAACTTATAAATGTTGGGGTTTTTTTGGTTACATAACTGCACTCAAAAACAAAACAATGTAAAACTTTAGAGCCTTCAAGTCCACTCAGTCCTACTTCTTGTTCAGCTATTCGCTAAGACAAACAAGTTTGTTTACATTTAAGGGAGATAATGCTACCACTTCTTATTTACAATATCACCTGAAAGTGAGAACAGGCGTTCCCATGGCACTGTTGTAGCCGGCATTGTAAGGTATTTACGTGCCAGATGTGCTAAAGATTCAAATGTCCCTCATGCTTCAACCACCATTCCAGAGGACATCCGTACATGCTGATGATTGAAAGAGATTGAACTCCAGTACTTGTATTAAGTGAAGTGAAAAAAAAATTTATTTTTACAGTGCAAATATTTATAATAAAAAATAAATATAAAATGAGCACTGTGCACTTTGTAATCTGTGTTGAAATTGAAATCAATATATTTGAAAATGTGGAAAACATCCAAAATATTTAAATAAATTGTATTCTATTATTGTTTAACAGCATGATTAATTGTACAATTAATCGCAATTAATTTTTAATTGCTTGACAGCCCTATTTAGTATCCCACAACAGTATAGGGTACGATGTGAGGAATACTATATCCTGTTAAAATCAGAGGGAAAATTAAAGTAGGTAAAAGTAATTATCTGAGTTGCAATTAGGCCAAGACATTAAGGCTAGCAGCACCTCTTATTGACTGCGCACTTGTGAAATTTTCAAATGAACACCTTCATGCTTCTCCCATGCAACCTTAGACACTTGGGAGGCACTCCCTGTAAACATCCACAAAACTCATTATCCACCTTCAGATTCGTTCTCAAAACTCTTCTTTTCCATGATGCCTACAAAACAGTTGATTATGGTTAGGCTGCTAGTGTGGAGAGACCACTGCCTGTCATGCTGACCAATACTATCTAATTGTTTCCTACTATCTAATTGTACACCCCCATGTGTCTGTAGCTATTTGTTGTCTCTTGTCTTGCAGTTAGATTGTAAGCCCCTTGGGCAGGGACCGTCTTTGTGTCTTGTGTCTGTTCAGCACCTAGCACAATGGAGTCCTGGTCCGTGACTATGTCTTCTAGAGGGTACACTAATACAAATCAGTAATAATACTTCTATTATTAAACTAATTACATTTTAATGCTTTATTATTAAAAATGCTGTGAGATTTTTAATGACCACAAATGGTCGGAAGCTCAGTTTTACATTTCTACCAACTACTGTATTGTTGTTGTTATCTATTTGTAGATCAAAAGCACTCAAAGACCTCTGTCAGAATCAAGTTCTTGTAGTACTAGGAGCTGTACAAACATGCAGAAAGACATGGTTCCTACCCCAAGCACCTTACATCTATGTATTATCAGGTATTAGTGCAATTCCTTGTACAAAGTGGGTAATTTAACTTTATTCCTCAGTCTTTGATTCTGTGGTACTATGTCTGATAGCCAGCAGCAGCTGTGCTGCAAGATAGTCAAGAGAAATATTTTACTGAAGTTTGCTTTTGCTCGTGCTGCTCCTACTGCAGTTACTTTGCACTACAACACTAAAGTATACAACAATAAAACCCAAAGACAAAGTACGCTTTCAAAATGTTGCTGTAAACACTCAATTTACACTTCAAGAGATACCAAGGAAAGCAATCCCTATTTCTGTCCACAAGATAAGGACCTATTGATATACAAAATTATAGATATATCTGTAGACATCGAAAATTACAGAACCTTCTTAGATTCTGAATCAAATTGGGATCTTACAAACCTGACACAAGTGTAGAACAAGGCCCTGCATTCAGTCAATGGCTTCGGGTGTTCTTTACAATAAGTATTCATATTGGAGAAGATTGTAGGGGTGAGGCTGAAGGTAGAGAGTAGGACTGAAAGACAGCATCACCTAGTGCTCAGGGAAAATGCAAGGCATTGCAAGAGTCTAGCCTGGTAATATGATTTGCTTTATAATGCTACATATTAAATAATTGAACAAATGGACAGTGTGCAACTTAAACCTACTCAGAAGCTACTGTAACTTGTGCTGAATCAGGGTTGTTCATGTAATCTTGCTGGTGCCCTTTGTCTTCTTTATAGTTTGCAAACACCCTCAGCAGTATACTGGTAATGTCTCCCATTAGGCACAGTAACACATTTTAAATTGCATTGAATATACTGATCTTCTGTTATTTACATGGAAGAGGCAGGGTGCAATATTTTGAGTGAATAAATAAGTAACAAGTACAGACACAGCAAACATCCTTGATGAATGGGGCCCTAAAGGGCCACATTACTAACCATGGCAGTTCAATTGTACTTTTCTCCATTACGGTATCTGGAGCGGTGTTTAATAACTGTTCCATAATGGACATCTTAATAACAGGACACAGCTCCTCCTGAGATTCACTGACTAAGCTGTGACACTTATATTTGCGTGATATTGTACATAAACATCTAAACAACAGAGGTGCTGTCTCTCTCCTGATCGGCAAGCAAAATGTTCACTGGTCTGAAAAATGTCCTGAGTTAACTTTTTTTCCTGTTATTACTGACCAGTCTTTTTCCATCAAGATATTTTATTACATTCTGTGCCTTATTGCTAACTATTTGATCATGTTTATGTAATTCTATCTGGTCATTGCTGTTATCAGCAGGGCCTTTGCAAGGATATTTTGCACCCTAGGCAAAACTTCCATCTTGCGCCCCCTCCCCCCGTAACATTGGTTCATTGAGGGGCAAATCCCAATGAGCCTTTATAGACCCCAGGGGCCAGCCGTGCCCAGGGGCTGCTCCCCAGACCAGGTTCCCCCCTCCCTGCCCCCTGAACTCCCCTGGAGGGTGCACAGCCCCCCCCCATGAGCCCTCCCCACCCCACCCTGGCGGCCCCCGCCCCGAGTCCACTCACTGGCTTTGCTGGGCTTGGGCCGCTGCAGCAGCTCAGCAGGGAGGAGCTGCCTTCTGGGGGCTCCTGCAGCAGATGCATGTGGGCAGAGGCCCCCGTGCGCCCCCCCCGGCTCCCCCTTCACCACACTCGGGCTCTGCGGCTCCCACGAGTGTAAGCCGCCGCCGCCACCGCTGCCCCTCCCAGAGCAGGCTCAGGGCCCCGCGCCCCGGTGGCGGCTCACATGCCCGGGAGCTGCCGAGCCCGAGCATGGCGAGGGGAGATCCGGGGGGGCGCACGGGGGCCTCTGCCCACATGCATCTGCTGCAGCCTGCAGGAGCCCCCTGGGGGGGCACCAGGCCGCAGCCTGGGCAGGAGGGGCAGAGGGCGCGGCTGCTCCCCGCTAGCAGCACCACTGCCTTTGCAGGGCTCCTGCCCCCCTGCGCCGCGCCGGCTCCTCCATGGCTGGGGCTCACCGCCCCCGCAAGCCAACGCTCTAGCTCTCCAGTGCCTCTGGAAAGCGGGTCCTCCTTGGCGAGCCAGGGCACCACTTTTTGGCAACCCCAGGGCCGTCCTTAGGATTTATGGGCCCCTATGCTTTATTATTAAACTGGTGCCCCTATGCCCGACAGCAGCCTGAACTTGCAGCCCGGCGGGGGCGGAGGGACAAGGCAGAAAGAATAACAAGGCGCCCGGCCCACCTCACGGAGGCGGAGAGTCACAGTTCCCCGCAGAGACCTCTGTACCCTCTCCCTCACGCAGAATGGACATGCAGAAGGTACCTAATTAAAAGCACTAAACTTGGGAATAAGAAATTTCAGTCACAGGTTTTTTTATATGCCCTGAAGTTTGTCAGACATTTATTTGCAAAAACTTTGTAGTAAGGGTGAGTCAGCTGTCTTGCCGAATACAACATTAAATATTATGGAATACATGATGCAGCTCTTCTCTGTTTTACATTTTCTTAATCAGTATTTCTAAGCTGATTTTATATTTTAAATGTACTCTTAAGCCTTCATAAAGTAATCATTCCAGATTACTACATATTTAAGTCACTGAAATAGACATTATTTTAAATTAATCAGTCACAGAGGTTTAGTGTGTTCATAACAATGTTCATTGCTTTTAGAAAAAGGGAACACTAATTTACTGTGTGTGATCTCCATAACAATACACGTTTATGAAATTTCACCAACTTTAAAAAATATGTTTCCAAAGATTTTAGGCATAACAAAGGATTTTATATCTTACTAAGGTACTGATTTTGCTTAAAACTAGTTCATCAGATAGTCAGAAGTAAAGAAAGGGAAACTCTTTGTCCAGCTATCTGGAAGCAAAGGGCTGTTGCTTCCTTCAATGGGTGGGAGGGAGGGGTGACGGGAGAAATAGATGGACAGAAAGGACAGGAAGACTTTGGGAGTACGTTTTTTTTTACTATAGTAATTAAAATGTGCATTTTAGATAAGGGTGGTCTTTTGAAGAATTTATTTAAAAAACCATATGTCTGAAGATCCAAGCATTTAAGGCTAAAGATAATTGTGCATCTAAAAATCTATGCAAGGATTTTTTTAGAGATGTGATTTTATAATCTTCACCAACTCACTAATGAAATATTTTAAAGCAAATTTTAAACTAAGGTCCTGTAGACTGACATGTTCTGAGTAAATATTACAGTCATGCACAACTGTTTTTGTCAGTACATTCAGAAACTGACAGTAGATACCTGGGGGTTGGCATATGCCTGTTAAATGTCTTCATTACCCCTTGAATGGCTCAACAGTTTCAGTGTTGTGCTAATAGGTCTGGCAGGCTGGAGACTTTTTCTCTTTTAACTACTAGATCCCCTGCCCAGGAAGACTCAGAGCCTGCAGAAAGGGTCAGAACAGGGATAGGAAAACCAGTGGGGTGGACACTAAGACCCAGTGGTGCCCCAAATTTTCAGGGGCCCTACGCAGCTGCCTATGCCTGAGGATGGCCCTGGGCGCCCCCAACCACTTGCCACCCTAGGCGGCTGCCTAGTTCACCTAGTGGTTGCACCAGCCCTGGTTATCAGTACATATTTCAAAATAATGCATATTTTTCAGGCAAATCATTTTACGTTCTTCCACATAGTTCTTGATTTGGGTTTTGTTTGTTTGTTTGTTTGTTACTATAATTTGGCATTGAGGAATTTGCTTTTTAGCTTTATCCAAGAGGTAAAATATATTTATTAGGAGGGTTATTTTTCACATTTTTATGAGGTTAGACTATAAATTATGTAACATGGTGGTTCCAGAATGGGCCAATAGGATTCAGGCATTTTCTTTTTAACATGTCTCTGCACCTAATCTTTTCCACCAGACTCAAATTACAGAAGAACATGACCTCACCTAAAAATATTAGCACCTCAAAGTACTTCAACTTCAGCGACAATATTAGCACTTGGTTCATTTTTAAAAAGCCATGATATTTCTTAGAACTTTCTGTGTATGAGACAGGTTACATATAAATATGCCTTTTTAAGAAATGTAAAATAGCATATTTGTGCAGTGTGAGATGATGCATTTCTTCACATAGACCTCAACTAAAGGGAAAACATACTACAAATATATAAGCAGTCTCATTTTATGTGAATTGTTTCTGACAATACACAAATACAGAATATCAGTGTCTGACATTTGGAATAAATATTACAATATTAAGGATGTGTGCTAACCTTATAGACAACGGCCCCAATCCAGCAAAGTACTTAAACATATGAGTAGTCCAATGAATTAATATTAAGCATGTTTTAAGTGCTTTTTTAGTTTGGGGACAATATCAGGGATATATCTGTGGCTCACTCCTATTGCACTTGGATTATCAACCAATGTACTAATACCTCAATGCAAGAAGAATTTATGCCAGATGTCATACACTCACCTCCTTCAAGTTCAGAAGGATGGAGTTTAATATAACTTAAATTGAGCAAATTAAATTAAATAGAATAGACAACAGACAGTGTGGCCAGACATTGGAACAGAAACACAGTTTTAGACACGAAGCACCAAAAAAGGTAATAGAACATATTTTTCTTGCATGTTACTAGTTCCATGCCATGGAAATAGTGAATTAATTTGAAAAGAGGGAAAATACACAAATGCATACTGAAATTACAATAGTAGAAAAAAGGATCATGTCTCAGATTTACATAGTGCTTGTCATCCCAAAGTATCTCAACGCTCTTTACAAATTCACCAAACTGATGTTCAAATAATATATAGTATAAATAATATATACACAGTAAACTACAGCTGAGGTAAAATGAGGTGGTGGTTTAGCAGAGCACAGGAACACTAAATTGATTAAAATAGTAAATAAAGAATACTGTTGGAGGGAAATCTGTTGAACTTAATGGGAGTTTTGCTTGACTTCAATCAGCCAAAATTTCTAATTTTACATTTCAAAAGACTGCACATGCTGCAGGACAGTGGTCACTGAAACCATGCTGGAGCATTGCTTTATTACAGCGTACATGCATTTGCACAAATAAAATATAACTACCAGCAGCAGAAAAGTCTAGAGCTCAGGTCTAAGTATTCTGATTTCCCAAACGAGCAACCCCCTAATTTATCTCCTATTAAGACTATTAAGGGTAATTACAAAATGGAGCCTTTGTAGTATTGAGCATCTCAGGCAAGTAAAATGGATATGGCAATTTGCATTATCCCCCAAATCACCATAAGTGAATTCTAACAGGGCTTTGGGAGGGAGGCATGCAAAGGACATCCACAGAAAGTCTTTGAAGATTTCATTATCATGGGTTGAACAGTTCATTAATCATATTTGGGGTTCTTTTCTTGCACATATGAGACATGCAAAGGGGTACTGAAAAGGTCACTCTGTTTAATGTAGGATAAATGCATGTCATTTGATTTTAGTAGGAGTCAACCATATTCCTAATGTGCTAATGTGAAAATCATGTTAAATGGCAGTATCTTGTAAACAGCTTTGTTTGTTGCTTTGTATACTCAAAGAGAGGGGAAAAGATTCCACTTGGGATAGCACTAGTAATATGCCCAGATAAAGTTGATACTCTCCCAGGTTTTAACAATTTCTTTTTATTCTAGATTAAAGAGATTAATATAATCTAAGTGAAGATATCAAGAACAGGAATATGGTAGTACAAAATCTAAGGGAGAAATAATCTTATGCTCAGAGAACAGAGGATGCAGTACGACTTGAACATAAGGTAAGTATGTAATTGCTTACAGGTAGCCTGTCCTAATGTGTGTACAGAAGGCTGAATTGAACATAGGAGTGGTAGTTATGGCAAAGAAAGTGACAGCTTATTAAATTAATTTTCCATTTGAGTTTGTATAATTGAATATTAAAGGAAGACAAAATATTCAGTGCACATGGAGTATAACTTTGATATAACACATTATGATACTTTATGCAAAATGCTTAGATTAATAATCAGACTGGACAGCTCTAGTAGAATCTTTCAATCACATACTAGCTACGTATTACTCCTGATAATAAGTTGCCAAACCATGCAGCCTGTCCAAAAGACAAGAACAGATGCTGCTCTGATAAACAATCTGGATCATTTTTTATAATTAGGTATTTACATGAGAGAACAAAACTGCTGTGCAGAATAAATATTATTCACATTTTATCCCTTATTGCTTATTAAACCAAATGATTTGATTGGCTTTGACGAAGGCTTTTTGGCCTTTGTGACACAATAACTATTTCAATTAACTCCTGGGAGTAGATGACAGGGTATGGATCACTCAGTGATTGTCTGTTTATTCATTCCCTCTGAAGCACCTGGCATTGACCACTGTCAGAAGACATGATTCTGGGCTAGATGGACCATTGGTCTGACCCAGCATGGCCATTCTTATGATCTTAATTATTCAATTAACCTATAAATGATCAAAAGTAACTAGAGCATCTTCTATTATTGTGTATGTATTACATGTTGGCCAACAGTATAATAAATACTATGGATTATTTCTTAATGTGATTGGAAAGCCGAACAATGTGTTTATCTAAGGATTTTCAGGATTGTTTAATACTCTTCTATGAAGTTTTCTCTCTCAAAAAATACCCTGCCCCCAAGAACTGTAATTAAGTTAAAAAAAATATGAACCACTAGATTCAAAGTTCACAAAAATCACACTATTATGCCTATTTTTCCTCCCACAATGCCATGAGTGTCAGATATAAACATGAATTTCCTGGGTTTGCTCTGTATGTGTAGGTGTGCAATTCTTATTTTTCTTCTTAAATTTGTGAAAATATGGTGTTTATAAAGGTACAATAAAAGCATGGGGTAGATCCCAGCATAACATGTTTAAGTAATGTGCCAGTGCACCTTAGTCCGAACCTGGAACTCTCCTGCTAATCCAGTCTAGCAGATCCTCCTGCATGTGAACTCTGGCTAAACAGACATGCATTGTCTGCAAAATCTGCTCAATGTTCATTAAACAGCAAGTAAATAAAGATGGTCTTGCTCTTTAATCGGATTATATTTAATAACGTAATTATAAGTCATATTTATCCTTTCTGTTTTTCATTTAAGGAAGTTTCTCAGATTTTGCAATATGCTCAAAGTCAATTAGGAAGGCAACCTGGTTATTACAACTTCAGTTCACTGAGTTATAAAACAAATGTAAAAAACAACTTTTATTACAGTGAAACTCATATTTTTAATCTTAAATAAGGGTTAGATTTTTTCAAGAACCATGACTCAACACCAAAATTATTTCATGCAGCTCAGTAAACTGTAGGCCCATATAAATGTACACTGTAGTTTACAATGAGTGAGCTGGGAGGACCAGCTAGCAAGCAGAATCTAGCTTCTGAAGACATTACAATCTCCAGGCACAAGCAAAAACAAACAGAAAAAATAAAACCAAACAAACTTAGGCCCCAGCCTGTAAACTGTTCCACATGGGGAGACCCTTGTGGCTGCATCGAGCATTCTGCATGGGTGTGGTGTTCACCTGTGGCTTTGGGCCACAAAGTGTGACAGTCACATGGCTAGAATGCTTCTAGAGCTGAGGATGTTTAGTAAGTTTTTTGAATGAAGCAAGGGAGAGAATTTGGCATAGAATTTGAAAAGGCTATTTCAGGCATAAGTGGAATTCTTAATAAGTACTTTTTTAAAAGACAGTATATAATTCCTCCATCAACTACTCTTAGCACTTTCCATAAATTAAATACACACCTCCAGATTTAAGAAAACATTGATCAATGACTTCCTCTCTTTTATTGCTCAAAAATTTCACTTCCAATTTCATTTCCATGCACCTGTTGGAAATGCGTTGCTTCTGTAGAATTTTCTGTCCACAGCAGCAGGATTTTTCTATCCATTTACTACACTCTGACTACCAACCCATCGACTTATAAATAATGTAATCTCTTTTATAAGTTTTAAAAAACGATGAGTCCCCATGTGTGTTGCTAATAAAACTATACATTTTTGTAAGTATTGGTTAAAATTGACTCTTCAATGTATTTCTTGCTATAAGGCCTGATCCAAAGCCCACTGCAGTCAATGGAAAGACTCTTATTTACTTCAATGGGCTTTCAATCAAGCCCATAGGGATGTCACTTGCTTAGTAAACTTTATTAAAATTATCTCTCTTCTCTGAGCTTGGCATGAATGCCTTAACGCTGGTAAATAACAAATGTTTTAATTTAGAGCTTTTGAAATCGAAGTTCTATCTAGGATATCACAAAACCTAAATGGAATTAAGTGGCAGATGCTCAGCTGGTGTAAATCAGCCTAGTGCTTTGACATAAGTGGAATAAATGGAGCTACGCTGACTTACAGTTAAAGATCTGTCTCCAAGAGGCACAACTTTTATGAAAAATGGAGCCCTTGCAGAAGTGAGTGCGAGTTTGCCACTGACTTCCATGAAGCCAAGAATTCACCCAAAGAACATTAAGGGGATGTGGCACACACTGCTACTGTTTGTGCTTTAGTACCTTTCAGTGCAGTCCTCTGTGAAATGCTCTAAGTAAAAAGATGGACACTGTCCATGCAAGCATTATTGCAGTGCACAATAAGTTTGAACTGTTGTCTTTGGGAGTTTCCAGCTGCAGCACAGAGACTTGCATGGATACAATAGATCAGTTGATGACGCAGACCAGATTAGAAATGGAAGAGGAGTAAAAAAGATTAATGCATTATGCACAGCTGTGATTAAAAAGAATAAGGCTCTACATTCAACAATAGCTATGCTGGAAAATCATCTTCATGTGTAAAATGTGAAAATAATTGGAGTCCCTGAAAATGAGGAGGGTAGGGATAACTATGAATTTTTAGAAAGATTCCACTTGGTCTATATATATGTGGAATGATCTTTTACAGTATCTGTTGAGCATGTGTATAATATTTAAATTTCCATACATAAATAGTATGGTGAAGATAAGGTTGCAGGATCCTATCAGTGGTTTGAGTTAATATTAACTCTCAAGGATGTAGGAGCCCAAGAAATGAAGGAATTATGGGTGCAATTCTCAAGCAAGACATCCAAATCATCTTAAATTGGGCCCCAGAGCAACCACATATCTTCCCCTCTTTGCATGTAGGAGGTATCAGAAATATGCAACACAGTACATTGTTTTTATAACTTGTTTCATACATACATGTGACTGATACTAAGTGTAATGCTTTGTCACCATGTTAGCTTTTGCTTATTTTTCATGTAAGTGCTCTAATTTCATGATATGAAATTTGGAGTTGGAGACATACTAATGACAGTTGATAGTGAACTGCCTACTGCCACACTTTATCTCGTGAAGTGCTCCTGTAAAGTAGCTCCTCTTCCCATGAAGAGCTGATTGTCCTTGCAAGATTGGGCCCTTAATGAGTAGTGATGCTATTCGGTGTGTTATTTGGCTAATTAAGAATTTGTATTGTTTTTGGCCCTAAAGATGGCTGTAAAGGAGAATAATCACTGTAAGCTTAATCTGAATAAGGTTCTAAATTTCACAGGCATTGATAAGTAGGGCCAGTCATAAATTGTTTGTCAAAATTATTTTTTGGCAGAAAAAGGGGTTTTGACTAAATACTATTTTGCTCCTAAGCTGTTTGTCTTCCACAAAATAATTTTACTTTTTGTTGAAATGTGAACACAAAATATTGTGTATATTTACAAAATACACAAATATATATAAAATACACAAAATAGAGTTGTGTATATTTATGTTAATATAACTCCAGTCTAATAACTTTTAAAATGATCCATGAAAAATATTCAGTGACTCAAATAATATAAATCAAGTCTCTCACAATAAACAAGATGGGTTATCATTTCTATGTATTACATAACCCTTAAATACACACACTCCTTAAGCAACTTTGAGCTACATTGGCAAAGATCAGTGTTACCCATTAATCCAGTTATGATTATATGATAAAAATCCAAAAATGAGATTCAAGAATAATTTCTTATAAGGATAAATAATAGAATCTAGGTCTGGTCAAAAAAATTCTGTTGCAACATTTTTTCAATGAAAAATGTTTTTCCAGCTAAATGAATTTTTTTCACAAAAAATATAGTTTTAGTAGAAAAAGTAGTGTACGGCAGAAGTTTAAAAAACATATGACATTAATTCTAGATAAGCTAAACCAACAGTTGAATACCATTCTCTAAGAAACAGAAAATACTAATAATGTGGCATAATATCTGCTGCCCTGAACAGTAGCACTCCTCTCATGATGTTAACAAATCAACATGCACTAGGAAGGGAGTAGTGGGGAAATGCCTTCTTCCCCCTTCCCTCCTTTTTCTTTTTAAACTTTCTTTTCCTCTTTTTTTGATCTGTTCCTCTCTTTCCAATATTGTCCTTTTGGCCTCCTTTTCATGTTCCTTTCACAGTAATACACCTAAAGCTAGTTCTCATACTTCCATAACTTCCTGGAACTATTTATCTTCATATAATCAAACATACACACACTGTGATCCCAAAGCCATGAGCATTGTAAAGCCAGTTTTAGACTGACTTCATTGGATGGTGGAAGCACTCAACTTCTTAGAGGATCAGGCCCAATCTGTAAACTGTTTGAAAGTAGTGGAAGATTAGTGCTTATGAAAAGTGTTAAATCCAATATGTACCTCACATCCAAGGATCCATATCCTATCTTCACACTTACATACTTTATAAAAGTACAGCACTGTACCAAAAAGGTCATATTCAAGTACATTGTAGGTAATGCTCATTTCCTCTATTGTATTGTACCAATTTTATATGGAATACTTTGCATTTTTATTTTAATATATTAACATTAGATCCTGTATAACTATAAAACTATCATTATAGTAATACCAGTGTAATTACCAGTGTTTACAGAAGAGACAGTAAAGTGCTTTCACCCACTGTGTTTTATAAACAAAGGACCAGAAGCAGTGCCTAAAGTGGCATAAGTTAGACTCCGATACACGGATTCTACTCTTAGAGCTACTTATTTTTATCTATGTGCAAAGGAGTTTAAGCAAGTGTAACTTACACACTGAAGATGGAAGAAGGTGTAAGTTAAAGTTAGGTGGGGCTATTTTAACTTACACCTTCTTAGAGTACATGCTAATGTGCCCCCCCCCGCCAAAGTAAGTTACAGCCATTTCAATTACTATCCCTAATCATAGAATCGTAAAGCTGGTTTAAGGAGGTTTGAAGGAACGTGACTTACACTACTTTATACACCTGTGATGAATTTGGCCCAAAGATTTGGAATCCACCTTTTTCTATTATGAAAGAAAGGCCTAAGAATGGCAGTGCAGAGCAAAAACACTGGAATATCCCCAAATTTGATGCTGAGGCTCAGGAAAAGCACCCCCTCCTGCCCCATGGATTTACAGTTTATGTTAAAGTTATTATAACAATTCTTAGCTTCTTCATTAACATTCTTTTAAATGGCACAAAACTATTCAGAGAAGCTACATCACTGAAATATTCTCTATTGCCGATTGTTTTTCTTTTTAATGGGATAAGAATTAATGTGACCTATTTCTACTCTGGTGCTGTTTGCAGTATGATAATGGTTGCAGAGTACCATTGAATGTTTTGTGTGACGAACACTATAGGAATGGATCCTAGAATCTCTGTCTTTGTAGATCTGTGTTTCGTTGTGCAGTACAGAATTGTCATTGAGCCGAAGAAGACTGGTTTTTATAATTTTTTATACAACCTAAAGGAAAAAAATGCTTCCTTGAGATGGAAAAGTCTATGCTCCATAGACACTTTGCAACACTACTGTTTCATAAGTCTGTAGTTGAACTCCATGATTCCTTGGAAAACAGACCTTTCATTAGCAAACTAGTTTTTCAAGAAGCTCTAGAGTCTCAATCACCTTGGGATAGTGACATCAAGAAAAGTATAGAGTACTGTAGTTCCACCTTTTGCTACTTAGCCCTGTTCTACACTACGAGTTTAGGTCGAATTTAGCAGCGTTAGATTGATTTAACCCTGCACCTGTCCAAACGATGAAGCCATTTTTGTCAACTTAAAGGGCTCTTAAAATCGATTTCTGTACTCCTCCCCGACAAGGAGATTAGCGCTGAAATCGACCCTGCTGGGTCGAATTTAGGGTAGTGTGGACACAATTCGACGGTATTGGCCTCCGGGAGCTATCCCAGAGTGCTCCATTGTGACCGCTCTGGACAGCACTCTCAACTCAGATGCACTGGCCAGGTAGACAGGAAAAGCCCCGCAAATTTTGAATTTCACTTCCTGTTTGGCCAGCAAAGCGAGCTGATCAGCACAGGTGACCATGCAGAGCTGATCAGCACAGGTGACCATGGAGTCCCAAAAGAGCTCCAGCATGGACCGAACGGGAGGTACTGCATCTGATCGCTGTATGGGGAGATGTATCCGTGCTATCCGAACTCCGTTTCAAAAGATGAAATGCCGTAATATTTGCAAAGATCTCCAAGGGCATGAAGGACAGAGGTTATAACAGGGACCTGAAGCAGTGCCACGTGAAGCCTACCAAAGACCCAGAGAGGCAAACGGCCGCTCCAGGTCAGAGCCCCAGACATGCCGCTTCTATGATGAGCTGCATGCCATTCTAGGGGGTGCCTCTACAACTACCCCACCCCTGTGCTTCCCTCCTCCCCCACCCCTCCCGGGCTACCTTGGCAGTTATCCCCCCATTTGTGTGATGAATTAATAAAGAATGCATGAATTTGAAACAACAATGACTTTATTGCCTCTGCAAGTGGAGATTGAAGGGGGAGGGGAGGGTGGTTGGCTTACAGGGAAGTAGAGTGAACCAAGGGGGCGGGTTTTCATCAAGGAGAACTTTCACACCGTAGCCTGGCCAGTCATGAAACTGGTTTTCAAAGCTTCTCCGATGCACAGCATGCCCTGCTGTGCTCTTCTAACTGCCCTGGTGTCTGGCTGCGCGTAATCAGCGGCCAGGCGATTTGCCTCAACCTCCCACCCCGCCATAAACGTCTCCCCCTTACTCTCACAGATATTGTGGAGCACACAGCAAGCAGTAATAACGATGGGAATATTGGTTTTGCTGAGGTCTAACCGAGTCAGTAAACTGCGCCAGCGAGCTTTTAAACATCCAAAGGCACATTCTACCACCATTCTGCACTTGCTCAGCCTATAATTGAACTGCTCCTTACTACTGTCCAGGCTTCATGAGCCATGGGAGCAAGGGGTAGGCTGGGGTAGATGTGACCGCGCGGTGCTGCCGACTGGGAGAGCAGCCTGAGGCAGAAGCCTCCAGCTGGCATGATATTCCAGGCAGGACTGAATCTCCATTAGACGAAACTTAAAGAAGAGAATGACCTGGAGTCATTCCCATTTTTGTCCAGGTGCCCCCGACTGACCTCACCAAGGCCGTCCAGGAGCACTCATGTCTGCCCAGGTGCCCCCGACCAACCTAACCGAGGTCGGCCAGGAGCACCCACAGGACGATGATGATGGCTAGCAGTCGTATTGTACCGTCTGCTGTCCGCAAGGCAAGGCAAGGGGAGGCTGCTGTGTAGCACTGCAGTACCGCGTCTGCCAGCAGCACCCAGGAGACATATGGTTACAGTGAGCTGAGCGGGCTCCATGCTTCCTGTGGTATGTCGTCTGCACGGGTAGCCCAGGAAAAAAGGTGAGAAATGATTTTTTGCTGTTGCTTTCACGGAGGGAGGGCCTGACGACATGTACCCAGAACCACCCGCGACAATGTTTTTGCCCCATCAGGCATTGGGAGCTCAACCCAGAATTCCAATGGGCAGCGGAGACTGCGGGAACTGTGGGATAGCTACCACAGTGCAACGCTCCAAAAGTCGACGCTAGCCTCGGTACTATGGACGCACACCGCCGACTTAATGCGCTTAGTGGGGACACACACAATCGACTGTATCAAATCGATTTCTAAAAAATCGACTTCTATTAAATCGACCTAATTTCATAGTGTAGACATACCCTTAATCTTCTTGATCTAGCCCTATCATTGTACAACTTAAAACTATAAAAATATTAATTAATATATTTAGTATCTTAAAGCATATTTAAGTTTTATAGGTCATCTCCTTTAAAGGCAAAAAAAAATATGTAGACCATTAAAGAATCCATTCAAGAAAAAAGGAAGATCAATTTTTATTTACTCAATTTCTAAACATCTAGCAGCCAGGAGAGGGAGTATGAGGTGGAGCAGGAAGGATGAAAAAGATGAAAAAGACCTCACAATGGTACAAAGTGACTGGAAGAAATAGGATTCAAAGACGTGCTAAATACAGAGGTGATGTGTAAGGTATTGTAAATTAGATGCCTTTACACTCAGATTCCCTTACACTCTGCTATACTTACATTTTAAGGAGCTGGAAGAAGGTATAAAAGTGTATGTTAAAAGGAGTTTGGAGACAACTTTAACTCTTTACACACTTCTGTTTGGTGTATACATTGCTTGTACTTAGACTCCCTTACGTATTGGTGATATGGATACAAGAAGCTCCTTGGGGCGCTAATGTGTAAGATGGTTTAACTTGCATCATCTGAACTTGACCCACAATCCAGAGGAACACTGACCCCCTCTTCACTGACAATCTCATCTCTTTTTTGCTGCACAGACATTCACACAAACCATTGGTTTATGAAAGCATATTTCAATTAGCTACAGACAATAAACGATTGTTTCAGTTACCTGATCTTTAATGATATATTGTGACAGCATGAATAATTTGTAACACAGTTCTCCTCCCCACCGCTAATGGACAATAAAGGGCATCAGAAAGAATCTCTTTGTACAAAGACTCAAAATGGCAGGCTATCCTATGTAACATTTCATGGTAAACAACTGGGTCATTACCATATTCAGCCAATGCTATGGCTAAATTTTATTCCGTTTTTCATTTTGAAAAATTGCACGAGCCTCATGGTACAATAGTTTGCAAATAGTTCTGAGAATTATATGCCCACCCTTTGAAATATCTGAAAGGAAGGACAGTTGCGTAGTTACAGGGCTGGGAGCCAGGACATCTGGGTTCTCTTCCCAGTTGTGCCACAAACTTATTTTGTGACTTGAACAGGTTGCTTAGCTTCTCTGTGCCACATTTTCCTATCTGTGTAAAAAGGGGATGATAATACATACTTCAGAAGGATAATGTGAGGCTTAATTCATTAATATTTGTAATACCTAAGATCACTGAACGTAATGTGCCTTATAAATATGAAGTAGTGTTAGTTATATGATTGACAGCTGGCTGAAATAACCTCTTAGATCAAAACCTGAGGAATAAAAAGAATAGAAAATGATTCTGTTATTCATTTGGAATTATTCTTCAAAAATAGTTTGACACACTCTGAAGGTGCTTGTTATCTCTACAGAGAATCTGCAGTGAAATCAGTTATTAGCGAAATTAAAAGGCTGACCTCTCTTTTTGCCTCCTCCTTCCACAAACCATTATCTGTATGGCTCTTAAATTTCTTAAGCAAAGTAAGCAATCATGGGATCAGAGGGAAGGTCCTATCATGGATCAGTAGCTGGTTAAAAGATAGGGGGGAAAGTGTAGGAATAAGTGATCAATTTTCACAATAAATAGCATGGTCCCCCAAGGATCTGTATTGGGACCTATGCTGTTCGACATATACATACATGATCTGGAAAAGGGGGTGGACAGTGAAGTGACAAAATTTGTAGACAATACAAAATCACTCAAGATTGTTAGGTCCAAAACTGACTGTGAAGAGTTACTAAGGGGGTCTCATAAAGCTGGGTGACTGGGCTACAAAATGGCAGATGAAATTCAATATTGATAAGTACAAAGTAATTCACACTGGAAAAAATTATCCCAGCTATACATACCTGGGGTCTAAATTAGCAGTTGCCACTCAAGAAAGAGATCTTGGAGCCATCATAGATAGTTCTGTGAGAATAGGTGCTCAGTGTGCAAAGGCAGTCAAAAACACTAACAATATTAGGCACCATTAGGAAAGGGATAGATCAGGGGTTCTCAAACTTCATTGCACCATGGCCCCCTTCTGACAACAAAAATTACTTCACGACCCCAGGAGGGGGGACTGAAGCCTGAGCCCGCCAAAACCCCGGGTAGAGGGGCCAAAGCATGAGCCCCACTGCTCTGGGCAGGGAGGCCAAAGCTGAAGCTCAAGGGCTTCAGCCCCAGGTAGGGGGCCTGAAACCTGAGCCCTGCTGCCCAGGGCTGAAGCTTCATCTTCGGCTTAAGCCCCAGGCCCCACCAAGTCTAAGCCAGCCCTGGTGATCCCATTCAAAGGGGGTTGTGACCCACTTTGGAGTCCGAACCCACAGTTTGAGAACCACTGGGATAGAAAAGAAGACAGAAAATATCATAATGATACTATATAAATCCATGGTATGCCCAACCTTAAATTCACCATGTAGTTCTAGTCACCCCATCTCAAAAAAAGATATATTAGAACTGAAAAAAAGTACAAAGAAGGGCAACACAAATTGTTGGGGTATGGAAAAGCTTCCATATTAGGAGAGATTAAAAAGACTGGAACTGTTCATCTTAGAAAAGAGGCGACTAAAAGGAGTTATGATAAAGGTCAATGAAATCATGAATGGCAGGGAGAAAGTGAATAAGATGTGTTATTTACCCCTTCACATAACACAAGAACTAGGGGTCACCCAATGAAATTAATAGGCAGCAGGTTTGAAACAAATAAAAGGAAGTATTTCTTCACTACTTTTACAAGCAACCTGTGGAACTCATTGCCATTGGGATGTTTGAAGGCCAAAAGTATAACCAGATTAAAAGAAGAATTAGATAAGGTCATGGGGCATAGGTCCATCAATGGCTATTAGCCAAGATGATCAGGTGCAACCCCATGCTTCAGGTGTCCCTAAATCTCTAACGTCAGGAACTGGGACTGGATGACAGAGAATGGCTCAGTTGACAATTGTTCTGTTCATTCCGTCCAAAATATTGAGCAATAGCCACTGTTGGAAGACAGGATATGGGGCTAGATGGACCATTGGTCTAACCCAGTATGGCAGCTCTTCGGTTCTTATATACAATGGATGATACAGAAGAGACACCCATACATAGTTTCTGAGCTTGATTAAAATCTTTCTGGAAGACAATGAAAGATCAGAATATGGAATACAAACATTTGTGTCATCCTATATCAGGGGACAAAGCATATCTATGATTTAAGCCATTAGGTCTGGGGTTAAGTGGTGTAATGGTTAATCTGGTTCTGGGACAAAAGTGCCTATGCTGGTAGTTTAGAAGGAAACACGAACAGAGAAGGGGCTAATTATGAGTATTGTGAAGCAATGGAAGCAGGAAACAGTACAGTTTGTCTGCCTGCTCCATTCCATGATTAGAACTAAAACTACTTACTCTCTATACTCAAACATCATGTTAAATAGGCTGTGTATAATGATGGATCTACAGTGAGAGAATTCCTGAGAGACACAAATTAGATCTTAGATTGTTAATATTTCCTCAATGAGGGAAAACAAAAAACCCACCCTAACTATTCACTTACTTTGCAAGATGTAAACTGTATATTAGGATTCCATCAAACTTTTAAATATTGTAAGATATTATGCCCTCTATGGATTAGATGAACATTTACTTAAACAATTCTTACAGTTTGACAGAATTTGCTCTATTGCTTCCTGAATAGCCGCTTGATTTCAAATTATAATAAACTTGACTTTTCATATAAGAAGAATGAGTTGCTTATTATCAAGCCAAGACATTTTGAAGCATTACAAAAAACATTGGCAACCTGTGGGGTTTAGTATAGATGAAAAATAAATATTTTAAAAATATTGTCTAGTATTTAGCATAACCGCTTTCTTTTCTTTTTGTCCTCACTGCAAAAGTAAAACAAAAGGAACAAAAATAATCATTGTTATACGAGTTTATTTGCAAAATATTTCAACATATGTTTCTCCGTATTGGCTTGGTTTCTCTGGAAAGACTTGACCTGTTTGAGAGAGAGAGGTGATACAGTGTGACAAACCTAATTAATTGACTTTTAGGAGGAAAAAAGCAGAACAATTTATTCTTCTGCTATATCTCTCATCCTGTACAGAAAGGTCAAAGTTTCAAAATTGAAAAATAGTATAACAATTTCTAAAAAAAACATTAAGGGCTACTGTGCCAGGACTGCTATAGTGCTAACTAAAGTCTCTAAAACAAACTTCAAGGCACTTGGTATTAACCACCACCGATGCACAATGGGATCCTAATTCTGTTGTCACTATTCTGATGCTATATGAGCATAAATCTGTTGAAGTCAATGTGCCAGATTCCACTTTTAGATACTCTGTATGTACACCAATGAAAGTCCACAGACGTTAATGGCGTTACTCTGGATTCACACAGATGTAACTCAGAGCAGAATTTGGCCCAGTGGAGTAATTCAGTATGCTGTTGGTCAAGGGGATTAATAGTGCATAGGCTCAAAGGACATTTTAGAAAGGTAGGAAGACAAAAAGCTGATGTATAGTAAATTCATCCCATTTTGATTTATCAGCTGTATGCAACCCTTCAATGAGAGTGGAAGGCAGTCAGCATTTTGCAGGGGGCCGGCAGCACCTCCCAGGCTCTAAGTTTCAACCAAATATTTTGTAATGCCTTTCCAAAATTATTAAAGAATTAGCTAAAGATTATGTAATCACCTAACAGATGTGTGCTTTAAATCTATTTGGAAAAAGGAATGAGTATTATTGGCCTGGAGAACAGTTTAACATCTGTATTTAAAATATCCCTGGATACCTTAGGCCTATAAGCTTTACACCATCCATGGAGAAGATACTTGATACAGAAATTATCCAGAGAATATAAATGATTTGGAAAGTTATAATATACATCAAGAGAGGCAATATTGATTGTGCAACAAATCCTGCAGAGGGTATTCTGTTAGTATCAAAAGTATTGGCACGGAGATGCTATTACTGTATTTTACCAGGACTTTATGAAAGTTTATAAAATAGATGGAATAAAAAGAAACAATCTAACAAAGATTCTCTTGTATTAATTTAGATGGAATAACTGGGTCAAAGGTGTTAACATAACACTGTTTAATGCTGGACAGTGACTGGGTTAAAGAAGGTTTGGGATTTGGTATACAGAGACCTCAGGCTGCTTAGCACCATGGTTAACACACCACTAAAAATCCTTTTTAACCTTTTATTAAAGATACAGAAACGAAGGGAAAACCATTAAAGTATTTGAAATGTAACATAAGGTTTTCATTTTAAGAACACTTCTTGTTCCATTTCCCTTTAGCTGGAGAGAGTTTTAGGAAGAAAACCCTCCAGTCTCTTAAATGGTACCAAAGATGGTAATTGTCCTTTTGGGGAAAGGAGAAGAAGTTAGTTAAGATGGGCTAGAGCTGTTGCTGTTAAAGTTCAATCCCATCTCACCTCAGGTGGTAGTTGGGATTCAGCAGGAGCTGGTAGAGGTGGCGATGTTATCTGGGTCCCTCTCTTTGGGCCCTGGGGTCTCAGGAGGCAGTTGGAGTAGCAGCCATACTGGTGAAACTTATTCTAGTAGCCTCCATATGTATTTCTCCTCCATCTGTTCTTTCTTAAGGAACCACAAAGGGAATGGAGGGTGGAATAGCTCATCCCCTCATTATTTTGTCCACCAGTTTGGCCTAATATCCAACACACTTTGGTTAATTAATTTCTGGTTCCACATTTTCTGTTTTTACCAAGCATGATTTCAACATAGTCCTTAAATTATTCAACTTGGCCTTTTTGTTTGGACTAATTTAGTCTTTCTGTTTGGTTCTGTTGCATCTGTTTATAACATTGGCTTACCTTCTGTTAACATTTGTTATTATAGGTTATTTTAACATTTTATGAACTTCCATATTGATCTCACAACTAAATTAAATTTGTAGGTCCAATTTCCCAACAGTTCCCATCTTTGCAGATCTGGCACAGTAGATACAGTGATCAGAATTTGTTAGCCACGTCTGTATCCTGAAATCCATATGTCCAACTCAACAAAAAAACAGCCCAGAAAAAAAATCTTATTTTACTGCAATCAGTTTAACAAACTCTTTCCACTTGAATGGATTACATCAGGCTCTAATCTCATTTCTCATAGCAATACTGGATCATCTGGTCAAACTAATGGTTTAATTATGATCTCATACAAGATATAATGTCATCAGCTATCTTCTAAAATCTCTTTTTACTCCCATTGTGTACATTTGTGCTGTCGCTGTGTTTACAATACAATGTGCAGTGATACGAGCTCAAACAAAATATCCAAAATAAGACTACATCCCTAAGACTTTTATACCTTTCAGATGTATGTATATGAGCCTATAACATCATGGCTTTCACAAATTGATTTAATTCTTCCTTGAGCAAATAACTGCGTAAATGACACATTCATACCATATAGCCCTTCTAGTTTCTCCAGGATTATTGGCAGTTATATAGAAGATTCTTGCTGCTAATGAAGAGACAGGTGTCATGGAAATCGGGATATCTTCATGTTGCTTTATACATTTGTGTAGAATATAGCCTGTAATTATTGGAGATAGTTATGGTAATTTTTGCAAAGTGTAGTAGGATGTGTCAGGCATGAAGTCTGCTCAAGATTTTCTCCTTTTGAACTGTCACTTTCTTTCTGTTGAATTGATAGAAAAAACCAAAATGATTTAGTGTAATTTTCCATATATAGTCTATTGAGGCAAGTTCATTTTAGGTCCATGGATGGTGCTGGCAGCAAAAACTGTCATTTCCTTTTGGCATGGACTTATGGATAAACACTCACTCCCATACTGCTGGACCTCACAGAAGTGTTGCATATTATCACCCTGGAGATGCTACTGCTGCACCTCAAAAATCTGGCAGTGAAAATGAACATGTGCCGCTCTGGTTCAGATCCTTCCCCTGGGAACAATCTCAGCAGTTTGTAATGGGCATCTGCACCTCCACCTCTAGAGACCTCACTTGTGAAGTTATACAATGCTCTGTCCACATTCTTATTCTCTTCAACATGTATCTACAACCTTTAAGGAGATCAAGCAACATTCTGGCTCCAAATACCTCCAGTATGAGGATGGCATGCAATGCAATTCTACTTATCTTTCACAGTAAATGTTAACAGTACCACCTCCCAGCTATCCCAATGCCTAAGCAAAATCAGTGTTGGGATCAATAGTAACTGAGGGCATCTAAACCTGATCAAAATGTTAATGGGAAGAGAACATTTCAAAGCACTAAGCAAAACTCTAATATCATCCTCAATCCAGGAGGCCAAAAGAGTTCACAGCCTTTGGATCCTCATGGACTATGTTGCTATTGGATTTTCAAATAGCCACAGCTGCCAGAAACACTTTGTTCCATCTACCACTGGCCAAGAGACTAGGCCCTGTCCTATCATTTACCAACTTGGCTGTATGGATCCAGGTATATGTGACTTTCATGCTCAACTAATGCAGTGTGCTGCATTTGGAAATAACATCATCATCTCCGGGGGAACACAAAACTTCAATATGGCTCAAAATGCTGCAGCCCACCTATTAAGTAACACACACAATGCAAGTACATCATCCTGGGGCTCCAGATGTTACACTTGCCACACAACAAATACCAGACCAAATTCAGAATTCTGGTCCTTCAACACCCTCAAAGGGCTGAATCTAGGCTACTTCAGGGACTCAACTCTTTCTATGTAACTATGACCTTTCATGATAGCTGCATTCCTCAGGAGCGTGAGGCTCTATCTACATATGGGGAATTTGCATCAGTGTAACAACATTGTGCAAGCCCTAATATAAAAGTTTTGCACTGATGCAAACAATGTCTTACACTTGCACAGTTTATTTTGGTATGTTACCGGATTACATTGCAGTGGTGTAAACTCTGCACCTATGCAGCATGTCTACATTTAAACCATCAATGTCATTACATCAGTGCAAATTTCCTTAATGTAAACCGGCCCTATGAGTCATGAGAGTGGGAGACACAGCTTTTTCTGATGGGTGAGCAACAGCTCTGGAAGTGTCTCCCTCAGGAGCTTAGTATAATCACGAATCTCACTGACTTCTGGACAAAACTTAAGATTCCACTCTTCTTCATAGCTTTCCCACAATAATAACTTTAGTAATAAAATATATCTCCCTTCTTCCCACGTGGGTGAAGAAGAGAGAGAACCAAACATCAATATTAATGTGACTACATAGCAGACCCATTTAATTCCATAAAATGCTCAGACACCACAGTAAGGAGCACAATAGAAATGCCCAGATAGATGAGATATGTGTGATACCAGCCATCAACAGGCCTTTTAAAATTAAGACGGTTAAGGGATTTCTGAAAGGATTCAGTTGCTTGCAGCTTTGTCTCACAATTGGTATTCAAAGAACAGAGCTAATTGGTTTTACTCACCTCCTTTGCCAAAACCCCATTCAAAGGTACTTATGTTTCCCATTTCCTGAATTTTTAGTGGTGGTCTAAGTCAACCCAATAAAGGAGACCAGCTTCAGCAGATTCCAAGGGTGGCATTGCTGATTGCTGAGAATCTGTCTGGCCAAGATGGTGTCCATTTCCCAGGTGGAAATCTGACCCCCGTAACTAGACTGCGGACAACCATCCAGTAAAAGGCAATTTGTTAGTCATACTCTTCTATGGCTGTCTTTTGTGTTCATGAAGTGTTGACTGAAATATGATCAGCAATTCTTTCTACTTAATGTATGATGCATTATGTTTGAAGCACCATATACATTTAAGATAATTCATGAGTGATACTTAATCATTGTAATATTAAGAAACATCAAAACACATTTAATTATTGCACAGAGATGCTGTATTTGTAAATGCATGTAATTCATTCTAATAATGTGGTATACATATGAAAATACTAAAATCACTTTCCTCTTGAGAAATTTTGGGGATTTTTGCATAAAAAAGAACTTTTAGAGTAAGTTGTTGGTGTGGGAGACAAAGTAAAACTGTGAAGTTTCCTTATTCGTTAGCAGCCAGATTGCTCCTTCCTATTTCAGATATCCAAACCCCACAAAAACTGGATTGACACATTATTTTGTGGCACTAGAAGATTTATAACTGCTCCAATTTAGTCAGTGTGAATGCCACCCATCCCTGCTACAGCTACACACAATATAAGCAAACAGAATCCTATATTTAAGAGGAGGTTTCTGACTTTGAAGACATATGGCAACTCTTCTTGAAGTCAGAAAGAAGAATTGGCATGTAGTACTTGTACTCCTTGCCAGGAAGACAGATTGTACTTTTCTGAGTATACTGACAAATGTCCCTTCTCACTGTGGTTTTGCCGTTTTTATATTACTGTATCATTATTCTTTTCCTTTTGTACTGCACTGTGTAATTTGGATTACTACATTCTTAGGCAATTCTAGAATTCTGTTTTATTTTTGGAATGGTTTAGAAAATGATCAGATGTTAATTATCCTTTCACATATATACATTTATCAGTAAAAATATACTTAAAGAGATATTGCCCACTGTGGTTAGACAAGCAATATGAACATTCAAAAGGTAATAAAACAGTATGTACAACCACAAATAAACTGCAACATTTCTTTTTAAGTTACATTTTTAATGAGATTTCTGAACCTACTCTTGTGGGCTGCCATTTTACATTTGTGATGCTAATGTGTGGGAACCCAATGTTTATAATTAGTAGCTGTTTTCTTTTATAATCCGCTCTAGTAGTCTTTTAACACAGAAGAACTTCTATGAATATTTGCCTTGGGATTTTTATTGTTTCAAGCAGTGCATTTGTTGCTGTAGTATAAATGTAGTCTTATTCTAATAAGGTAGTTGAATGAACAAACCACCTCCTCTCCTCTTCCTAAAAAAAGGAAAACATAAATGGTCACATACTACCTGTGACGGACTATCTTAGTCTGCAGAAGAGAAGAATGAGAGGGGTTTGATAGCTGCTTTCAACTACCTGAAAGGGGGTATTTGATGGCTGCTTTCAACTACCTGAAAGGGGGTTCCAAAGATGATGGATCTAGACTATTCTCACTGGTACCAGAACAAGGAGTAATGGTCTCAAGTTGCAGTGGGGGAGGTTTAGGTTGGATATTAGGAAAAACTTTTTCAATAGGAGGGTGGTGAAGCACTAGAATGGGTTACTTAGGGAGGTGGTGGAATCTCCTTCCTTAGAGGTTTTTAAGGTCAGGCTTGACAAAGCCCTGGATGGGATGATTTAGTTGGGAATTGGTCCTGCTTTGAGCAGGGGGTTGGACTAGATGACCTCCTGAGGTCCCTTCCAACCCTGATATTCTCTGATTCTACCTCTACATGTTTTTTTCCCCTAGGGATAGAAAACTCCATGAGTTCTCATTTCCTCTTTCAAAGTGGAGCAGGATTTTCCCTCTACCCCATACCACCATTGAACTGGCAGGTTGGCTGTGCTCTCTGAACCTGCATATCTTGGGCTGTTCAGGTGTGCAATATCATTTTCATGGAGGCCCACAGCCTCCACACTGCTCACTTGCCTCTTTCTTCCCCAGGGCAGCACAGATCATCTCGCATGAGCTATGCTGTCATGAAATTCCTTGCTGATGTCACAACAAAGCTCTAGTACCACTCCTGCAGTTGTGTAAGTGGGAGTTACTGCTACAACTAGAAAAAGCTTCTAAAGAGATTTCAAAGGAAGCATATTCTGCAGCTCCTTGGCTTTAGCCCCACCAGAGCCATGAAGCCACTGTCCCCAGGTATTTGCCTGGTGGGTCTTGCCCATATGCTCAGGGTCTAATTGACAGCCATATTTGGGGTCAGGAAGGAATTTTCACCAAAGTCAGAATGATGTTCTGTGGCCTGCAATGTGCAGGAGGTCAGACTAGATGACCATGATGGTCCCTTCTGACCTTAAAGTATGTGAGTCTGTTGCCGGCCCAGAGGGCCTGAGGGGGCAACAGGGTTCGTTGCCCGGTGTGCGTCGCACTGATAAACACACCAGGGTGGAGAAGCAAACCAAGTTTATTCGAGATCTCGAAAAGGCACTCAGGAGACCAGCATGTCTCAAATCAGAAGCGCAACAAATACAAGCAAGTTTCCCATTTTATATTCCAAGCAGCTTGAGTAAGCCTTTGTTCTGTTTCCCCTCCGTTCCCGACAGTGGTTACAGTAGGCAGTACATTGTGGCGTGTTAGAAAAGTTCTCGTCCGCATGTTTATCTTTGGCCTTGCAAGCCTCAACGTAGTAGACTTCCTGCCCTTCCCCCCTCCTTCTTCCTTATCACTACTGCTTGTGCTAGTGTGAGCGAAACTGCAGCTGTCTGCTAAAAAAGCTGACTGTTACATATTCTGCTTCTAGGCAGTTAGCATAGAGGCTGGTTAAAGTTCACAAGATGGAGTTACTTTGGCTTACTTAGACCCAGAGCAGGGGGGTTTCATCGACACTTATGGCCTTCCACCCCCCCGAGTTACCTGGTAGCTATGCCTAGTGGCACCAACAATTCCCTCCTTTGACAACACTCAACAAACCTTTGGCAGCGTTTTCTCATACTCTAAAAACAAGATGCGATTAAGCTCCATGCAATTGGGATCATCAATGAGAGGGTATAAAGGAACTTCTGGGGAATGGGAGGTACAAATCTTATGTATGAGCACTTTACAGCAAGCAAGCAAAAGAAAAAGAACAAAACATATCACAACACCTGTGAGCAGGAGGTGAACAATGCCTCCCCCTAGTCCCCCTAGACCAGGTAACCAACCCCAAAGGGAATCAAAAATAGTGGGTTCTCCTTCCTGGGCCTTCCACTGGTTCAAGGCCGGTTCGGCTGACAAGATGTGCTTGTTAATATCCTGTGAAAACTCTGGGACATAGGTACAACATTCTTCTCCAATAAGGGCACAGACCCTGCCCTGTGAGGCTAACACATAATCTAGGGCCTGGCGGTTTTGCAGAGATAATAACCGGAGTTGGTAAAGCTCAGAGCTTATGCCTTTCTCTATGGCCAGGGTATCATTGGCAAACTGGGTGAGAAATTTAGACAGTCTCCTGTAGAGTTGGGCTAGCCGTCCCACCCCATAAGTAGGGAGGAATATCATTCCAAATCTGTCTCCCTCACCGATGGGTTCAATGGTAGCTCTCAAGGACCGATAGTACCTGGGGCGACCTGAGGGAGCCTGGGTTAGAACACGGAGGGGAGGAGCGAGATAGCCTTTATAACAGCTACCATGCCAACCATGAGGAAGCCATTTGTAGGCACTATTACCACAGACCCAGTATGCTTCACCATAACTAACCTTTCCATTGTTACCTTGTAGGTCCCGTAGGGTGGCTTGTGGGGAAAGGGCAAAAAATGCAGTGCCGGTTTGCCAACCGGTGGCATTTAGTACAGGAACAGTGGGATTTATACCAGGACCAATATAAAATCTACATGTACTAATGCCGGCAAACCAGGTATGATTACTGGTACTGGCTTGCTGAAAACATATGAGACCAGTGGGTGGAGAGCGTAAACGTATAGGCTGGGGCTTAAGAGTGCTACTATAGTGGGAATTCCAAGAGCCATTGTGTAGGCCATAAGGAGCTTCCGCAGTACAGTTGGATCGCAAACTTAAATTGTCAGAGGTGCTGCTGCTGGTAACCATCCATCTTTGACAAAAGTCTGACCAATTTTGGGGAACTACTCTCCAAGGCAATCCAGCTGAATGGTGGGGAATCTGGGCACATATCCAACAGTGGGAGAGATTGAACTCATGGGCAAAGGCAATTTTTAGGGCCTCATATGTATTGGTAGCCATGTGTGCAGGGATGGTTCCCCATCCTGCATGTGATGTGGGTGAAACAGTGGGTAACAGAAGGATTGCTTCTGTGACAAAAAGGAATGTTGTGAGAGACCCTAAACCTGAACCCATATTGTGATTACAACAACCCAAATGCCCAGAAGATAAAAATCACTGACACCAAACAAATCAAAAAATAAAAGGACCAGGACCATAGGCTAAGTCGACCTTCTGTGAATAGATAGAACCAATGCTCAGGGTTTTTGCGGGGAGTGCGCTGTGGCTGTTCAGAGAGATCACCAGGCATTCCCAGCTACCCTTACTGTCTTTTGAATAGCAGCTTGAGTCCCAAATCGTCGCTGGGAGTCTTCTCTACAGGCTGGACAGTCCACTGTTCAGGAGTGGGTACTGCTTTCAGTCGAGAGTGATGAATCCAGTTCTTGTGTCCTTCGACCTTTGCTGCCATGTGGGAAACCAGCAGGACGGTGTGGGGTCCCTTCCACTTCTCTTGGAGAGGCTCGTCCTTCCAGGTCCGAACGAGAACGGAGTCACCAGGTTGCAAGGAGTGGACTGGGGCATCCAACAGAAGAGGCTGTGAATCTTTGTGTATCTGTGAAGAGAAGAAAGAACAGCAGACAGAGAGCACATGTACTGAGACAAGAAACCCCATTTCCCATTCTCCTGCCAGAACCGGTGTATCGTTTAGAGGCCATGCCCTTCTAAACATGATTTCGAAGGGACTAAGCCCTAACCTGCCCTTGGGGAGAGCACGAATGCGGAGTAACACAAGGGGCAAAGCATCAGGCCACCTAAGAGAGGCCTCCTCACAGACCTTTGAGATGTGTCGCTTGAGTGTCTGATTTGTGCGTTCCACTACTCCACTGGCTTGTGGTCGCCATGGTGTGTGGAGCTTCCAGGGGATTTGCAAGGCACTTGATATCTTTTGAACAACTTGAGATGTGAAGTGTGTTCCGTTATCAGATTCCATCCACTGGGGGAGTCCGAAGAGGGGAATGATCTCCTTGACAAACTTAAGAGCCACCGTTTTGGCAGTGTTGTTACAACATGGGAAGGCTTCGGGCCATCCGCTGAATCGATCCACCAAGACGAGGAGGTACCTGTACCCTTGGGTCCGGGGAAAGTCAGTAAAGTCTATTTGCCACACCAATCCTGGGCCTGGGGTAGGTTCCAGGGTGGCTGGCAGCACTGCTACTCCTGGTCGAGGGTTGTTCTTTTGGCAGATTAAACATTCAGCCTGTACCTGGGATGCTAGGGGTTTAAGTCCAGAGGTTAGAACATATTTATTCATAAGCTGGGTAAGAGCCTCTCTGCCTGCGTGGGTGGTTTGATGCAGTTTTTGCAACACTGGTCGGATCAGGCCCTTGGGCAGGAGGATTTTTCCCTCTGTGGAATAAAGCCATCCCTCCTTTTCCTAGAGACTGAGCCTGTCAGCCAGGTTTCTGTCATCATGGAAGTACTGAGGGGCTGCAAGCTCACCTACTGATGGGATGAGGGCATGCATTTGGGCATTCTCCTCTGTTGGTGATTTCAGGGTAGCAGCGCGCTTGGCTTCCCTGTCTGCTCTGGCATTGCCCTTGGTTACATCTTGATCTTTCTTTTGATGGGCTCTGCAATGCACCACTGCTACTGCTGAGGGGAGTTGTACTGCTTCTAAAAGCCGGAGAATTTGAGACCCATGCTTAACCGGGGAGCCTTGGGCTGTTAGCATCCCTCTTTGCTTCCACAGACCAGCGTGAGCATGCAATACCCCAAAAGCATACTTTGAGTCAGTAAAGATATTAACCCGTTTGTCTTTTGCCAGCTCGAGTGCATGAGTCAGGGCCACTAGTTCAGCAAGCTGGGCAGATGTCCCAGCAGGTAAACTCTCAGTTTCCACGGTATCATGAAGGGTCACAATAGCATAACCCGCCCTCCTTTGCCCATCCACAATGGCATTACTGCCATCGGTATACCATTCCAAATCAGCATTTGGGAGTGGTTGATCTTTTAAATCTGGGCGGCTGGAGTATTGGGCATCTATGATTTCCAGACAGTCATGTTCCTGCTTTTCTGTCTCTGGTAACAGAGTGGCTGGGTTAAGGGAGGGACAGGTCTGTAGGGTAACTTCAGGATTCTCTAACAGTTTTGCCTGGTACCGAGCAACCCGAGCCTGGGTGAGCCAGAGACCACCCTTAGTGTCTAGCAGGGCTTGGACCATATGGGGAATATACACTTGCACTGTTCCTCCCAGTGTCAGTTTTTCAGCTTCCCCAAGCACTAGGGCAGTGGCTGCGACCGCCCTCAAGCATGCTGGCCACCCCTTTGCAACTTGATCCAGTTGTTTAGAGAAATATGCCACGGGACGTTTCCAGGTGCCTAATAACTGAGTAAGCACTCCCAGGGCTACCCCTTTCCTTTCATGCACATACAGTTGGAACGGCTTAGAGAGATCCGGCAGACCCAGGGCTGGGGCTTCCATCAGCTTCCTTTTCAAGATTTTAAATGCCCTGTCCGCTTCTGGGGACCAATGAAAGGGGTCATGATCTGCTCCCTTAGCACATTCATACAGAGGTTTAGCCCACAGTCCATACTCTGGGATCCATATTCTGCAAAAGCCTGCCATGCCCAGAAATGCCCTGAGCCGTTTACGGTTGCTTGGACACATTCAGGCCCCCCTTTTCTTGGTTGTCAGCCAAGTCTTAGCTGTGAACAATGTCCTTGGATGGGGCCAGCATCTTATCTTTCGACTGAGCTTGCTAGCTATATTTTCCAGTTAACTCGTTCTGTTCTTTTTCCTTCTCCCTTTCTTGGCTTCTTTTAACCTCCAAAGGAAACTTCCACTCTTCACTCATACACTGTAGGAATGTGTTGTTCCCGAATTGTCTGCCCACGAGAACGGCAAACTGTTCCCTTGGCAACGAGGCAGGAGTGACCTTGTCCTAGCGTTTGTATTTGGGAAACTTATTGGCAACCTGACATCACCCTTGCAGCTGGTGTTCACGCGCTCAAGAGATGGGTTTGTAATCTCATGTGCATGTATACTGCCTGCCTTCTGTTTGCGCAAGAATGTAACCACTAAGAACTGTTGTAAACAAAGTAAAGAGAAGAATAAAAACCCCAGGAAAAGTTTTCCTGGGAGGCTTTTTGCTTAAAGCTTTTAAAGCTCTCTAGCTACCAGAAACCTGGTATTCTATTTCCTTTCCTGTGTCGTCACCACAATACACCTTTTCCCAACAATGAACACATACACATTGCCATTATACACCCTTTCAGTAACATAACTTCTATACAGAGCTTTGGAGCAACAAACCAGGACGAGCACACCCACTTTTGAGGATTCCACTCGGTACAACCTCTGGTGTCCAATAGCTTTCCTTTTTAAAACCTTAAATGCCTTCTCTGTCCTCATTATACCTCTTCTGTGCCGCCTCCCTAGCCTTAGCTATAACCTGATTCCGCTCCACTTCAGACAACAAGGTTCTCATCAGTATATTGCAATCATCCCAGTCAGGCTTATGGCTTGCTAGACACCCTTCAAAGATTGAAATAAACCAATTTGGATTCGTTGAGAATTCCCCTGCTTCTGCCTTAAAGGCAGCTAGGTGCACTGGGTTAAAAGGGACATGAGAATACACTGGCACAATCTGGGCTGCACGATCCTGTGTTCCTGGATGGGCTACCACATTCTCAGTAATCAACGGATACAATCCCACCGAGGGGGTACTCTCTGGAGCCTGTGGGGGTGCTGGAGCCAAAGGGGATACCGATTCTGCCATTACAACTGTGGGAGGGTTCTGGGGATTAGCAGCAGTTACTACCGAGTCTGTCGGAGTCAAATGGCACTTGTGCAAAATATCAGGCCTATTTCTTAATATCATAAACGTATACGCATAGAGATGTTCATTCAATTTACCTGTTTGCTGACAAAACAAAAGTAACTGAAGGATTGTGTTGTAATTAAGTGATCCTTACGGTGGCCACCTTTCCTGGCACTCTAGCTGATATTGAGGCCAGTCAACTGTACAGAACCTTTTTAGTTTACTCCTAAGCATCGAATCTGACCCAAACACGTCCCAGTTTGCTAGAATGCATTCTAAGGGCATACACTGTACCCCGCCGGCTGTACTCTGTCCCTGCCCCATACTCTAGGGAGACACTGGGCGTCCCCAGGTCAAAACAGGTAAAGTCCCCACTGGACTGTTCCTACTTTATCCAAGGGTCCGGTTCCTCACCGTCGCCCACAACTGCTTCTCCACTGTCCATGTGCGTTGCACCGTTGTGCCCTCCGGGGTCGATCACACCACGTCTCCGCCGAGGCCCCCCGATGAAGTCACCGGTGCGCGCTGGGCGTCGGTCATCGCCGTAATCCGTCGGCTGCCAGGAGGGATCCGGGCAAGGCTAAATTTCAGCCTCAAGCCCCACGTTGGGCGCCAAAACTGTTGCCAGCCCAGAGGGCCCGAGGGGGCAACAGGGTTCATTGCCCGGTGTGCGTCGTACTGATAAACACACCAGGGTGGAGAAGCAAACCAAGTTTATTCGAGATCTCGAAAAGGCACTCAGGAGACCAGCATGTCTCAAATCAGAAGCACAACAAATACAAGCAAGTTTCCCATATTATATTCCAAGCAGCTTGAGTAAGCCTTTGTTCTGTTTCCCCTCCACCCCTCCCTTCCCGACAGTGGTTACAGTAGGCAGTACATTGTTGTGGCGTGTTAGAAAAGTTCTCGTCCGTATGTTTATCTTTGGCCTTGCAAGCCTCGACGTAGTAGACTTCCCCCCCTTCCTCCCTCCTTCTTCCTTGTCACTACTGCTTGTGCTAGTGTGAGCGAAACTGCAGCTGTCTGCTAAAAAAGCTGACTGTTACATATTCTGCTTCTAGGCAGTTAGCATAGAGGCTGGTTAAAGTTCACAAGATGGAGTTACTTTGGCTCACTTAGACCCAGAGCAGGGGGGTTTCATCGACACTTATGGCCTTCCACCTCCCCCCCCCCCGAGTTACCTGGTAGCTATGCCTAGTGGCACCAACAAGTCTATGAGCCCCCAACCTAATCCGTGGGTCCTAATCTGTCATATGATATTTACTATGTATGCAGCCCAAATACTTCTGTCATGGGCAGGATCTTAGCTACAAATTATTTAAAGAGAAGTACCATAACTCCAAAGAGGACATGAAACTTAAAAATGATTGAAATAGTGCTTTGCCTGAAAATTCTGTATGTGCTCAGTGCTTGTTTTTGTCATTTAATTAGTTTACATCTAAAAAGGAGATGGACTGCACAGTCTGTCAGCTTTCACAGTCACTCCATGGGACAACAGTTTCTGATCCTCAAAATTGCTCTTCAGTTTAGAATGTATCCCCACTATCTCTGAGTTGAATTCTGTCATTTTGTAGTTAGTTACACATGAGTATTTCAGATTAGTTATAAATACTATAGGCAATGGATATATAAGTACTAATGGTTCCACAGTGTTTAAATTACGACTTGTTCTCCTGAGAGGGGCAAAATGTACCACTTAACTCCATATGGAAAGGGATTAGTAATTGATACATATTGGTACAAAAAACAAGTATAACCATGGAAAAGAATAATCTCCCCTCTCCCCCTCGCCCTTGCAGGTATGACTGGGTGAAATTGTATGGCCTGTGTTATAGAGAAGGTCAGGCTTAGATGTTCACAGTGGTCCTTCCTGATCCTAAAATCTATTAAACCTGTTTATTTCCTTATACAGCCAGTAATGGAGCAAGTCCCAGTACACAATTTACTTGATTGCCCCTGTTTAAGAGATGTGATGGGACTCAAATTGCACGTAAAACAGGTTCAAAGGCAGGATTTCTTTTTTATTTAATGAAGAAACCTAATTGAAATTATAGGGATTTCTTGGGGGAAATACTCAGGCCAGTCATTTTTAAATCCTTTTAAAAACGATGATCTTTTGTTTTATAAAAGGTGTTTGAAGTCTTTGAATTTTTACCCCTTGGCCACCTTTCTCATCTAATAGCTTTAAGTGAGTCCTGAGTGGTTTAAATGATTAAATGTCCTTTGGGGGATTTATGATTTGTATTTCTGATTACACAATAAATATAACATCAAGTCATTATTACACAATCAAGATTAAAATGTTTAATCCTCAAAAATTAGTTCATATCATATTAAGTGGTCATGGATTTAAGGCATATCCAAAGGGTAAGATGACATTTAGGATAAGATGACATTTGTCATTAAACTAATACTTTGAAGGAGGAGAAGATGAATTGAGTGGTGAGAGGAGGGGAGGGGAGAAAAGGGAAGGAAAGAGAAGAACTGAATTTAGGCCAAGAATTAAATCAGAAATATCATTGACCAGTTGGACCTCTTTACTTAGGGGTAGACCCTGCTACCCAGTACTCATACTGAGTGGTAGCTTACTACACAAATAGTCCCATGTGCACCATCAATTTGGTGGCAGATTTCAATATTGTTACTCATGCTAGTCCTACTAAACTTGGGTGCTACCCAACCTAAGGACTTCAGAACCTGACCCATAAACTTTGCAGAGTAAGCTATCACTCAATGCAAGTATGGATGGCAGAATCAGGTTCTCAGAGACATTTGGATGAAAGAGCATAAGAAATGTATTTCTTGAAGTAAATGCCTAACTGAATGTTGCCACAAAATGGGCAAGCTTTCCTTGCTTGAAAGAAATACTACCCTTTTCACAGTTTTCTTCTGGGTATGTTTAATAGATCCCAGCTAATTTGCCTATTTGGGGCTACTTCCATTAGCCTTATTATTATTTCTCTTAGAATCTAACTTGTTTCTGTTATCTGAAACAATATCTTTGGAATCATAGAATATCAGGGTTGGAAGGGGCCTCAGAAAGTCATCTAGTCCAACCCCCTGCTCAAAGGGGGGCCAATCCCAGACAGATTTTTACCCCAGTTCCCTAAATAGCCCCCTCAAGGATTGAACTCACAACCCTGGGTTTAGCAGGCCAATGCTCAAACCACTGAGCTATCCCCGTCTTTTACTCCAGGGAAAGATTGTAACTTGTCATTGAACAGTGTGCAGGGCTTATATATCCCATCAGCAGTCTCTGAAATTTCTGGGAAATCCACAGATATTCAGCAATCCATCACTCAGAGCCAGTGTACAGTCTGGCCCCATGTAAATAATACAGATGCTCAGTGACAGACTCTTGATTTGTATTGCTTCACTCAGGCAAAAGAAAAATAAAATTAAATTAAAGTATAAAAAGTGAAGGTTAAGCAGACAAAAACTGAGGGAGTGTGTGTCTAAAGAGTTACTAAGGTGCTGAACAGACCAGCCGTGCAGTGCCTACACAGAGCCTAATTCTGCCACCCCAAAGCTGAGTATCACGTTGGTCCAGTAGGACCAAAGAGTACCTTAATTCTCTTTTGCATCATTATTGTTATTATTAATCGTTTGTATTGCAGTAACACCTAAAAGGCCCCAGTCAAGCATCAGGGGACCATTGTGCTGAGCACTCTACGAACACAACAAAAGATTGCCCCTGCTTCAAACATCTTATATTCTATAGCTTCAATCCTAACAAAAACTTCTATTTTACTACTGAAATTTACTACTGGGAGTAGTCCCATTGAAGTCACTTGTAGTAGTAAAATTAAGCACGTACATAAGTGTTTGCAGCAACGGGGCCTAAGCAGACATATCCTCTGCTTTTGACTTCAGACTTGTAATACAGCATTAAATTCCACCCTCTCCCCCATTTTTATTTAACAATGGATTTACTTTTATCTTTATTTTCACTACTCTAAAAGTGGAAGGGTATTTAATTGACAAATGTGACTGCACAAATACAAATTTAGACACTTTAAAAAATACATGTGAACATTTAAAGTATTGTGTGTATTAGATCAATTGCAGTGGATGAGTTAGTACAAAAACTAGGATTATACAATCTGCACTTTGATGCACTTGAATGGATCCTTGCACCTGGGCAGAATCTCATTGAAGAGGGCTCTGCCTAGGCAAAAAGATGGTGCATGTAGATTGGATTGCAGGGTCAGGGCCATTGCCTGGAAAGGAAAAGCATCAAAAATAATTTGATTGAGATATTTAAGATTGGGAAAGTCACTGTAAAAGTCATCGGTCTCACTTTTTGACTCTTTACGCTAGCAAGAGAACAAGAAAAAAATCAACCAAGCAATGAATTTAGAACAATTTTTGAAAAAAATACCTTCTTTGTACCACATTCTCAGGCTGTGGAATTTGCTGCTGCAGTAGGTCATCAGGTTAAATACTATGGCTGGATAATTTTATCACTCATAATGGGCCAAATCCTTCTCCTTTAATCCATGCACGTAGTTCTATTGACTTTACTAAAAGTACTTGTTTGCGAGAGACAGCAGGATTTAGCTGAATAGTCGTATGATAGCTGTGCCAGATAAAATAACAAATGTAATCAAGTCTTTTGCTTCAGAGCATACACTGTTTACTTAAGAGGTTAGTAAGCAAGGATTTTTCATTTACCATTTCATAATTAGGTCAGAGCATTTTTGAGCAACAGATACTGACTGCTGCGAGAGGTAAAGGGTCAGAGATGAACCTATTGTCTTCTCCAGTGTTGCAAACCTTTTCCCCAGTGTAACTGTAGTTTATTCTGTAAGTATATATTATAGGACACTTACATGTGGGTATTGACAAAATGGGCAGAAAAGCCACAGAAAAAAATGTGAAATATTTGAACTTGTATTAGTTTTTGAACTCTTCTTAACCAAGCATGCAAATGATTGCCCCTCTCCTCAGCCACAATGTTGTAAATTATACATTAGTGGTATGAATTACAAGCCATGTTTCTGTCTGGACTGAAGTTGGATATCCATTTCTAAGTCTTCCAGAATAAAGGTTGCTAATAGAAACTTTTCTTAACAATAGCAATAGCCCACGGTTTCCTTTAATTTTGTAAGGATTTGCATCCTTTGCCCCTTTCAGAGGGGAAAATGACTAAAATTAAACTTTGCAAATGGAATCCTGAGTTCCAGAAAACTATAGGTTTTAGTGGCATTTAGTAAAGAAATCATTCTTAGAAAAAAACTGAGTTGTCAATGGGATAGGATGGATTAAGGCCTATGCACTATAGACAAGTCTAGAGTAATGCTTCTGAAGTCAAGTAATGATGTCAGAATCTTATCCCTCCTTAAAAAAGAGTTTCTAGCTCTGTTAATTGCAAAGAAAACCTTGAAAGTGACCTGAGTATAATGTAATTAGTGCTGTTATTAGCAGGACTAGGTTACCCCCTGGCTTGCTGGAGGGAGGGGACCACTTCTGCTGCTCCCAACTCTCCTGACGGGGGACCTCTTCTGTAATCTCTGCTATTCTCTAGGGGAGGGGACCCAAGATGTCATGCCTCTCTCTCTGTGTGGGAGATCCCTCTGCTGTCACCCATACCACTCACAAAGGTAGGGGGCCTGGCTGCCACTGCTCCTTGCCAGGTTCGCATTCTCTCCACAGCTCACTCTCTCACTCTTTTGGTCTCTCCCTTACTCTCCAGAGTGAGAGGGGAAGACTAAGTGGTGGAAAGTAGGCAATAATAAATATGGGATATGGAATGAATGAGGAAGGAGAGAAAATGAATGTGTAGATGGAATGAGGGAGGGATAGAGTAAGAGTAGGAGAGTCTTCACTCAGAGATGTTACATTTCAATGTGGGTAGCCATTTGTTCTGCACACAGCCAAGAGGGAACGCTGGTCCTCACCTCACCCCTTGGCATAGGAATGGTTGGGAGAGTTACTATCTCCTTGGAGCTGGGGTTCCTGCCTATGGGTTGATTAGGAGGAGCACACCTACACCACCCTGCCACCGCGGTAGAGGTCTCTTTCTGCTGCCATCCCATCCTGGTTTTGTTTGGGTGGTGCTGGGTATATAGGGAATCCTGCACTCGGGTGAGAGGAGGATGAGTCCTTTCTTCTCCTGGATGGACCCAAGATCACCTGGAGACAAGGAGTAGGGAGGAGACCAGGTGTGGCCCAGACTACCCAAAAGGAAATGGTGGCAGACCCCTACCACCCAGAAGATTGCATTTGTGGATGCCCCTGGCTGCCAGCATCCCACGTGGTGCGATGGTGTGGAGATCAAGGCTATGGCAGGGATCAGACTAAAGGGAGCCCATGTGGTGGTGAGTCTGGGGAGTGCCTTAATCTGACCCTGATTCTGCCAGTTTTACTCACATCGAATAGTCCCTTCCTCCACCAGTAATCTCATTAAAACAAGTGGAATAGTGGCGGAAATGAGCATTACTCAGCTGGAGTAAGGTCTGCAGAACTGGGCTGAGTCTTAATAAACCAGAACTATCTGAAGTTAAATCATCCATCCTTGTATAGGCGTAGCAGGTGAATTACGTGTTGAATATGCATAAAGGAGCAAAACCACCATCCACTTGACGTTCCATTCATTCTGCTAGTCCAATCATGTGGATTTTAGGTATTTGAATAGATTAAAAATCACAGCCATTTTCCAGCAGGGCTTTTCTCAGTAATTACCTCCCGGAGCCCACTCAGAAACGCTTTCAAAAGGAACACGATGCCTCCCGGCTTGATTTCCTCCTCCACCTCCTCCTGATGCATCAGCACCACCAGCAGCTCCTGCTACTTCCCCCTCCCCCCCCCGAAAGACGGGGGTTTACCTTTCCACTAACCAGACGCTCGAGCAAAGCCGGCGCCTCGCGCTCAGAAGTTGGACTAGTGGAAACAGGTGCCCTGCGCGGCCGCCTCCCGCGCCTTTCGCTCGGGAGCGCTCCGGCTCCCACCTCTGCCGCCCCCTCGCCCCCAGCGCCGGCCCGGGCGGGGAGTGCGCGCGCGCTGCGCCGGGGACTGGGGCTGCGCGGGTGCAGCTCGCCCCACGCGCGTGAGATTTCGCCTTCCCCCGGCGGCTACTGCTGCTGCTGCTGCCGCCTCGCGAAGCAGCATCTCCCCAGCGCGGAGCCGGGCGGCTTTGCCTTTTCCTTCAGCTATTTGCAGCTCGTCATTTCCGCCAGGCTACACCGGCCGTGCGGGAGAAAGAGACAAGCGTGGAGCTCGGGGAGCTGCCGTGAAGGCGGGGGAGACAGTGGCTGAGCCCCAGCCCCTTGGCCGCCTGGTTAGCCGCCCAGCCGCTCACGCCCTCTGCCTTCGGAGCAGTCCGGGGATCGCTCGGGAGCAGCGGGGGCGGGAGGCCCGAGGCGACAGAGCGTGCAGCAGCAGCCGCCGCCGCCTCCCCCTCCCCGCCGAGCCAGCAACATGAATTGAAACCCCGAGAGAGACGCAGAAGCAGAGCCAGCGAGCGGGAGAGGCGCGCGGGGCTTTGGTGGCGTCCCCTCCACTGGCGGGCTCGGGCGCTGAGGCTGGGCTGCGAGAGGCTTGCCGGGTACGGGGCTGTTGGAAAACCTACTACAGCAAAAAGCAACCTCGACCCTTCTCCCACCTGCCCCCCACCGCCACCACCTCCAGCTCCTCGGCTGCCCGGGAGGACAAGGGGAGTGGGTCCGCGCTTCTCCGCCCGCCAAAGAGGCGGCCAAGTCCCCGATGGCTCTCATCATGGAACCCGTGAGTAAATGGTCTCCGAGTCAAGTGGTGGACTGGATGAAAGGTAACTAGCGTGGCCAGGCTGTGTGGTATCCCCGGGGTCTCTGCCCCCCCCTTGCTGTGGGCTCGGCAGCATTCCCTGCATTTGTGTGTCCGAGCTGGTGTAATCTGGGTGTCACGCACGTTTGTCTTATGCTTTCTCCTCTTCCCCCCACCACCCCCAAGCGAACTGGTGGCGTGTGGTGCGATGGCTGAGAAATAACCTGCCCCCGGGTCCGCAGCCCGAGAGGGCAGGATCAGTGTCCAGCTCAGTCTGTTACACGTGAGACTTTAGCTGAACCTGGACGGACATTTCTTAGCGCCCTTCCCTGCCGCGGCCCCGCCGCCGGCAGGTGCTGCTGCTCTCCGTGGCCAGATGCCAGCGCTGGGGCTGGAGGGGCACCGAGCGGTCCCTCTGACCCTGCTGCTGTGCCGGTGTGCTCGGCCGGGGTCCCCGCACTCGGCCGCCACTCAGCGGGGCCGAGTCGGATGGGGCGCTGCTGGGAGACAGCCTGGTCCATAAGACTCAAGTTCTCTCCGTCTCATCATTGTCGTCCCCTGTCATCAGGCAGGTATTTGATCCGCCACCGCCAGCCGCCTTCTTCCCCGCCCAGCCTCTTTCTTTCACTCCTGGAGCGGCCAGGGGATTTGCCTGGCCCGCGGGACCTGCCCTTCCCACCCCTCCGCTCTGGAGGGGAGCGGTGGTTCATTGCTGCGTTACCCTTCATAACTCCTGCCGGCCAGCCCAGCCCGTCTGAGCTGCCCCTGGTCCTCACACGCCGGTCCGGATGGCTGGTTCTTAGTCGCTAGCTTGCTGGTTTCCGCTGTGGGGCGAGCGGCTTGGCGCGTTTGGCATTGCTGGGTGAGGGCGATTGGTTCCCTCTCCTCTCCCTGTACCGCCAGAGCGATCGGGCGCCTCTAACCCTGGCTGCCGGTGGAGTATTTGCTTATAGGCGGCCGGTATATGGTGGCTGTACAGCCGGGGAGCGCAACAGTTCCCTTATCTCTCTCCCCGCAAAATTTCATCCACTTACATCAGTGGGGATGCTAGATCCTTCTAGTCTTTTAAGGCGCTTTCACCGTTTTTATTGAGACTGAATGTCATTTGCACCCTTCTTTCCTCACTATAAGGCTCCTATATACGTTGTAAGACTGCCTGACGCCTCAATCCACTATCTTTGTAACGCGCATAGTATTTGCCTGCTCAATTATTGTTGTATGGGAATGGAAGGAGAGTGGTTTAACACCCCCCCTCCCACCGATGATGTATTTCATACACTGTAATTCACATGCTTTAAGATTCAGTACCTATGTTCAGGAGGAAACCGGGTGGATTGTTTTAAAAATTAACTCCCAGTACTTGAGCATGAAAATGGATCTGTTTTTTTTTTTTAAATAGCTTAGCTGGTCCAATTAAAAAAAAAAAACATTACATATTTCAGCTCAGGCTATCCTTGACAGATGGGATATGAAATGACTCATATAATAAAAGTTTAACATAATGTCTGATGTTAGTTAATAGAGATGACTGATTTAAATGCATGCTTTAATCATTGTATTTTGTCTTCAGAGGATTAAAACTTTAAGCAAGATCTACCATATGAGAGAGATGTAATCAGTCCTTTTTTAGTCAGGGGTTTCATCTCCTGTGAGCACCAAAAGAAGCCTCCCCCCTTGAATGAAGCATTGGAAATCAATATCTTGTTATAAAATGTATTTCACTGTATAAAACAACGCCTGTCTAAACCCTAGATGCTAGTAAAAGTTTTAAAGCTTTCTGATCATGATCTAAGATGTATTATTTACATTGACCTGGAACTCTTTATTGAACTGTATTTATTCACCCCACAGCTCAAGCCCTTAAAAACAAATCTTATCCAGATAGGAATTGAGCTTTGACATGTTTTCATATTATTTTATATACAGATACAGTTTTAAAACTCTAATTTAAAAACCAGAATTTTTAGTATTTCTAATCTAGGCTGCAGCTGTGATTTGAATAACTCACATCTAGTATTATGTATCCTTTAATAAAGACAGCACAACTGGATGAATATGACTTTTGAACAACTGTTACATTGTGGGAGTTCTTCATAACATGTTGCGCCCTACTAATGTGACAGTGTCATCATCCTTAAAATTTGAGGCACATAGCATATGTTTTCAGTTATTCCACCCTGGCATTTATAGCCATAAATAGAGTTATAATGTTCAGTAACACTCATATTTCTTGCTGCTGCAGAAGTCCTCTCCATCCACAGAACTTAAAAACAAACAAAAAAACATGGATAACATGGTCATTCATCATCTAAGAAATTACAGAGTAACCAAATTTTACAAAGCTATTGAAACAGGCTGAAAGTTGTCAATGTTGATAGTATGTACCTGGTAACTGTAAAATATTTCACGAGAAGTATTAATTTAAAAAAGTCCAATAAAAGTAAAAGATTACAGAATATTTGGGAGCTTTCTCAATTGATGGCTTAGAATACTCTTTGTAAACTTTCTCCACTATTGATTTTTAAACAAGCTATAGTCTCTCCCTTCTTGGCTTAGTAGATTTGGGAAGAGTGGGTTTTAGCCTATTTTTAGCCATGCCATATTTTCCAGTCCTTCCCTAGAAATGTAATAACATAAAAAATTTTTTTTAGAAAAAATGTGTTGGCAAGATGTAGCCATCATATATTTTTGCTGAAAATACTGCACCTATGTAAAATCAGTCATTAAAATAATATCAGCTTGTTTATGATTACTCTAATAAGATCTAGTATTCAAAATTATATCACTATTTAAATACTTGTAGCCTGAAACCTATGTCTAGAGATCACTGTATCATCTGTCTGAAAAAAACCAATATATGCAAGCTTATAAAAGAAACATGGTTAACACAAATTATGCTTGAATTTTACGTTGCAAAACTTGATTTTAAATGTATCTAAACTCAGAATTTAGTTTGGCTTTAGTTGATCTTGTCTACATTTACCGGAGGATTGATGCTGCAGCAGTCAATTTAGTGGGTCTAGTGAAGACCCGCTAAATCGACCACCAATCGCTCTCCCGTCGAGAAGAGTAAGGGGAGTCGACAGGAGAGCGTCTCCCGTTGACATCGCATAGTGTGGACCCCGTGGTAAGTAGATCTAAGCTACATCGATTTGACTTACACTATTCACGTAACTCAAATTACGTAGCTTAGATTGACTTTCCCCTTTAGTGTAGACAAGGCCTTAGCAATGAAACTGCAGTAGCAGAGCAAGTAATACTGATGACATACTTAAAAGTTTTAAAGTAATGTTAAATTGTTCTTAATCTTTGTAGGAATGAAATGAAAATTCAAATTACTCAAGGAGGGGGCAGTGAAATAATTTCCTTAAAAAAGGATAGAATGGCCTCTTGAGCGTTATTACTAAAGGAATGTAGGAAACAATTGTGGGGTTTTCTAGTGCATGGAAGTGTGGAGATTGAAGGGGTGGTGATATTGCCAAGTTATGCAAGTAACCTAATCCTCAGTGAACAGACATACAGCACTTCTAACCTTCCCTTTCTTTCTTTTTGTACTTGGCACCCAAGGTGAAAGCTCACGTTCATTGCATCTCATTATAAAAGAAGCCTCAACATTTGACTAGAACTCTCTGAACAGAAAAATGTAGATAAATTACATAATTTTATAACTCTTTGGTTTAGAAATTAGCAACATAAATAGTGGTGTGGTGTACTGTACTTGCTGAATAATGACATGCGAACAATTGGAAATACTGTAATGGAAAAGGTTAAGTGGAGATGGTCACAATGACTTCACCCCCATCATTATTGTTCTAAAGTATTGCAATTTTTTACAAATTATCTGATGGTGGCATTTGATATCCACTTCAATCACTTTTTGTTTTCCTAATGCTTTTTAAACATTTATTTCTAACAGTATTACACAAAAAAGTCTCAAGTAAATAGCGTATTCATATGCTTAATAGATACTAATTTGTATCTATAAAAAGATAAAGAAATAAAATGTGTAATTAGTACATCTGTCTTATTTCATTAGAACTTCAGTGGAACACTGAGGAAAATGTATTAAGGATCTTCATAATAATGGAGATCAGTCCTGGTTTGCATCCATTGCACTGAATCTTCGTTATTAGAAATCAAGTTTGATTGCTGTTTGAATGTTTTTTAGAAATTGGGTTATTTTGTTAAACTGTAACACTGAACTCGGTTATAACAGCTTGCTTTCCATAGGTATTCAATTATAGAATGTGTCTGCTAAGGGTAGATCTTTCAAGAGTGTACAACAGTTTGTCTAAAAAATTGTTCTTTAGATCAGCTTTCAGTGTTCAAAGCGCAAAATCTTTTTAAAAAAAGAAAAAAAATTCCTACTGATTACTATTATCTGGAAGGTGTGTGTGAGGAATGCAACACTTCAGATGATTGCTTTTGGTATTTATGTGATGATAATCTTACTGGTATAAATTGAACACTTGCAATAAATGGCCCAGCCTGGAATTATTTTTTCAGGCAAAAGAGGGGCATTTTGCTGGAGTAAGGACTAAAGGATTGAGCTCTATATTAAAAATGGAGATAAACTAATGTAAGTAAAGCATTATAAGCTCAGAAGCAGTACGTAATATATCTAGACTTCAGGAGGAGATCTAGGTGTGCAAGGAATAGGAATGAAGTCCATGGATATTTCATTGGATAAAAATCTCTTAAAGTAAGATTTTAAACTTCTAATAATTCCAATATACACAATGTGGCCAAATAGTTTTCAAATGATCTATGGATTCCAGTAAAGAAATGGACATAGTGGTTATAGAATTGGCTTAGTGTTTAGTTGGTCAACATTCAAATGACCAGTGAGAATCTATAAAAGTGTAAGAATCCATATACGCTAGTCTCAACTCACAATTAAAAAAGGACAAAATGCATTCAGCTTGTGTCAGCATAGATATTTTGCAAACTTTAAAATTAACCCATCTACAATAACTGAACTGACATGGAGCTGTCAGATCAGCAGCAGGATTGGCTTTTTTTCTGTCTCCGACATACAGTATGTTATCTTGTATGGTGAGGTTGGAAGAAAGGAATATTTTAATGTCTTAAAACTTTTTTTTTTTTTTTTTTTTTTTGCTTTTTCACGTGTTTAATGACTATTCTTAAAGGCCCTTCATGGATCACTGAACTAAGTTGATGTCAATCAACTCCTCTGCCTTTTCCTATGAGGACATATGTGGATTTCACTGAGGAATTGTGAGACATTGACATATTCCATGGCTGATTCTTATTGGGAGTCATGGTATGCACTTCTTCGAGAAGTGGAGCTGTCAGATACACTTCAGATTTTTGAAGCATTGGGGAAATGCTGAGGACAAGATTTATGATTACTCTCCAAATACCAAGATGCACTTTGCAGGGTCTTATATTTTTATTAACTACATCCCTTGTAAGAATATTTATAATAGCTGTAGTTTGCTGACAATAGCTTAATTTACTGTGGTTGATATGGTGACTCATTAGTTTTCAAAAAGTGCTAGTTAATTTTAATCTAATGCTCCCAGCCTCTGTCCCCCAAAAAGGATGCCATGCTGGGGAAAAAGTTAATCAGTTTTGAAAAGCTAAATTAAACCATCCAATGAAGCTTAGATCTTTGTTAACTGTACCCTGTGATATTTTACTAAACGAGCTAGCTTAATATCAAAAGAGAACACAGTAGATTAATATTACCATGTAGCTTTGCTTGTAGTAAACAGAAACTGAAATCTGATGTGTTGAGTTTCTCTCATGGCTTTTAATGCTATATTTTTTTCCATCCATAATATCTTTTTTAAAGCAGTGCATGTTGGGGGACAAGTAGCATGGAAGTGCTAACAAAATAAAAGCAGAAAGTAATTAAGATTCTTAATTTTACTGTGTTTAATATTAAATACTGTTAATTTCCTCAGAATAATATTTTTTTCAAGGTAGGTAGAGTACTATGTAGGTTACTGTGTGTATATTTCAGATGAGACATCAAAACTGAGTCCCTGTCTATCCTGCATAAAGAGAAATTCCATAGCCCTTTTCATAAGAGCATGGGTTTGTTCTGGTATCATCACCCTTCCCTCCTGACAGCAATGCTTTAATTGACAGATGGCTTCCACCCCTGGGGTGGCTGCTTTACTTCAGTGATATGTTTTATGCTTAAGAATCACCCAGCACTCCTGGCACAAGAAATTGCAGGCCTATATGGAAATTCCCTGAAATGGCTCTGGTCTTTCTTTTCAGACCAAATCAGAGTGTTGTTATGGGCAACTTTTCTGCCAAATCTAGAGCCCTCCCCTGCAGAGTTCCACAGGTTTAATCCTTCATCTCATTATTCAAAATCTATCCAAAGGCCTTTGGGAAGGTTGTTTAGACAGCATGGGGTGAAGTGCCAGCAGTACAGAGACACAGCTCTTTATCTCATATCTCCCAGCTTTCTCGATACTTGGCACCCTGAGGAAAAGCAATCGCTAATTTTGAACTTCGAGAAGACTGATAGAAAGAGAGACACTCTTTTAAGAACGGTCTGCATCTTTAGGATTTCTTTAGCTTTAGGGATCTTTTAGAATCTTCCTTGTATTTGGATGTCCATATAGCCATAGTGGCAAAAAATATGCTCCATCCTAGTGAACGCAGATATGGCTATGTTGAAACACACATTTGTGACCTCCAGGCTTGATCATGGCAACTGTTTACATCTAGGAATGAAGCCCCACATTCTGAAAATACTCTAATTGGCAAAAATGCAGCTACTGTCTGCTTAGCAACAGCATTCGCTGTGAACATACTACCGAAGTTTTTTCTGCACTAGCTTTCCACTAAATGTGGAGTCAGCTCAGTTAAAGGTCTCTGTCCTGATATTCAAATGTCTCCGTGGAACTGGCCTAGGTGCCTGAGAAAGATCACTTATCCCTCTGTGCCCATTACCTGCAATGACAGCTACTTTCTACTGGAACAATGAAACTGTCAAGCAATAATGGGGAGGCTCATGAGTGAAAGAGAGAGAACTTTCACAGCAGCTGAACATAGAATATGGAATTCATTCTTATAAGCACTGAGAATGACCACAGATATGGCCACTTTCACAACTTCGTGCAAAACTCATTTTTGGACTTGGCTTTCCCTGAATAAAGTTCCTCTGACATGCAACACATTAGTAAATCAAAACACAGTAAAATTATAATTTAATCAAACTATCTGCTATAATGCTGGTAATATCTGTGTCCCCTCCCCCTCTCACTCACCCACCAGTATGGCACCATTTCCACGTCCTGCCCCTGCAGCCGTGGTTTTCCCTGGGGAGGAAGTCACAAAGTTTTCACCCTTGCCTCTTCTATGTTAGGGGGTGGGGAGGGAGACAGACAGACACACAGAAACCAATCTGGCCCATAGACAAGCCTTTCAATATTACCTCCTTCCAAATGTCCTCCAATGGTTTATTAGGTTAAAATTTGCTTTTTGCTCTTTGGCTTAAAACGTTTTGAGCTTTTGTATGTAATGCCATTTTTATATGAACAAATGTTTACATTAGAGTCTACTGTCAGCCTTGCTTTCCGTATTATAATAGATTATTCATAACCCACTTGCAAAACATGTTCAACAGAAATAATTGTAATCTCCCTGTTTTTTTCTTCTGGAAATAAAGCTGCCTATGTAAAAGGTATGAAACATACACATGATCTGCAATCTTGTATTCATTGGTGAGACTGTGTAGGTAGTCCAAGCATTGCACAACAGTGAAAAATGGTCATTGCTAATTGTTCTGTGTGGAACAGGTCAGACTTTTACATGGTGTTATCATTAAAATATAAAGTTTCTTTCACAATAACAAATTGAAATTCTGCCAGATCAGAGGGTGCATACAACACTCCATTCACTTTTGAAGTGATGCCATTAGACTTTAAAGCATAACAAGAAAAGCTGTTGCTGAAAAACAATCAAATAGGGCTGTACTTCAGACTTTTTATTATGAGGAACCATTGAATGTTTTTCTTTCTTAGAACTTTGATACCATTCTGAAAATTTTATTAATGCAAATTTCAGAATAACAGTGAGTTGTTTCCTACAGTATAGTGAAAAGGCTAATCTTTTTTAGTTTAATTTAGTGTATCAAATTTCATTTTAAAAGGATTCCGTTTTTAAAACTGCAGTGAAGGATCGTCACTGAAAGTTACATATTTTACCTTGTCTTTTCTTTCTGTGAGCATCTCTTCAATATTTTTGCTCATCCTTATGACATTATGATTTTTAATAACATTGATAGCTGTCACTTAAATCAGTTATGGTGATCTATTCAGATATATTAGTCAGAGGCTGAGATGCTTTAAGTGCCATGGTTTATGAGCCGAAACCAAAACTTTAATTGAAATTAATATATGCGACAATGCTTAAAAGTCCCTCTGTTGGGTAACATTGTCTTTGCTATGGCAATCAGCCACTTTGCAAATAATTAATAAAAAACATATTTTAAACATAACATAAAGCACATACATTAGGTAAGCTGTTAATCTTCTAGGTAGATAGTCTTAATGGATGAGGCAATTTTGTTCAACATGAAAGTAAATGTGCTAATTGCCGTGGCCTTTTAATATTGCCTGTTGCACCTTTATTTTGTTTGAACATATTGTTCTGTTTCTAAAACATCTGTTGGTTTAAACATAGCCTCACAATATGTTTTCTCAAGTGATTTCCACAACGGTTATATGCTATGTTCATAGCAGTGCTAGGTTCTGATCTTTCATAGTTATTTGGGGTTTTGTTACACAGTACAGCATGTCACTTAAGCCAAACAATTTACAAATGGAGATGGAGCATTCTTGACAGGTTTACTATTTGATGGCGGCAATCTTGTAGAATGTAGAAGTAATGTGAACCATATCAGTTTTTCATATTAGAGTTTAGAAATGTCTATTTTATAGGAATTTTGGCAGTATGCTTTCTAATATTAGTTCACTAATAATGAATTGTACATGTTCACTGTGTAAATTCCCAAATGCTGAGTGCTCCAAACTTTGTGTCTGCTTCCAAGAACCACCGATCATTACCAAATCTCAGTGACATCCCGTTGGCATTGTGGATGCTAGTCTGTATGTCTCGGTGATGGACATTTTATTGAGCGCAGTTCTGCTCTCATTGAATCCATGGATGTTTTTTGTTACTGATTTCCAAGGAAGCAAGCAAGACTACTGTTTTTGTGAGAGAGTTCTTCATTTTCAGACATGCATCTGATTGTATGTAGCCAGGAGGAAAGTAAAATGTATCACAAGAAGAGATGTCTGCAGCTGGTTCTTCAAATTTTGACTATTTATGCATTTTTTTTTTAAGAGACAAGGTGGGTGAGGTAATATCTTTTACTGGACCAACTTCTGTCCCTTACAATATGTGTTAACTGCTTATGCTGTGCAGTCTGGTCCATCTTATATTTATTTGTGACACAGAGTACATTTCCCAGACCTGAAGAAAAAGCATGAAAGCTTGTCTCTGTCACCAACAGAAGTTGTCTAATAAAAACTATTACCTCACTTGTCTCTCTGATATGCTGGGACCAACATGGCTATGGCTACAGCTACACTGCATACATTTTTTTAAGACATTTTTGTTTTAATTAATGTTGACATTATCACCTCAACTAAAGCTTTAATCAGGTTAATTTTAGCTTTAGAACTAAAATGTATTAGGCCCAAATCAAGGAACTGTACTAGTATGGTACTTATTAGTCAAACTGAATCCTCTTAGTTGTGTGTTTTTTTTTTTTAAAGGAAAACTATCACCGCCAAAAGTTGATGGATAACAAGAAAAACACAGTAGAACATGTCTCAAAATGCCTGGTTTTTGTTTTAAAAAGATATCATAAGAGTGTTGAATTAATTTTAAATATTCAAAAAGCTACGTTCAGGATATTTCACAGTATGCTGTTCCTTTCTTCATTCTTCTGTTCTAGTTCAGATTCACTTTTTTTTTTCCCTTTTCAAGGGAGAGTTTGAGAATGGTATTTGTTCAGTTGTAATTTGCAAAAAAAAAAGGAAAAGATTTTTTGGCCCAGATACTTCACTGTATCGAAGCTGTGCTCAGCTGTAGAGGAGAAGGGCAGCCTCAGGAACCTGGGTTCAATTCCCTGCTCCTTGGCATTCCAGCCCCAGGGAGCCTGTTCTAACTTGCTCCGCTGGTGTAAGTAAGTAGGACCAACAGGGGGGCCTGCTGTAACATCTGCTGCAGCTGGGCTGCTGAGGGCATGGAGTAGGATGACCAGATAGCAAGTGTGAAAAATCGGGACAGGAGGTGGGGGAATAATAGGTGCCTATATAAGAAAAAGCCCCAAATATCAGGACTGTCCCTATAAAATCAGGACATCTGGTCACCCTAGCATGGAGCCACTTCCTGGAGCTTCCACTTCCCACTGTGGGCCTTATGCCAGTGGGGGATAAGGTGTTGTGAAGCTCTGGTCTACCACACTCCTTCATCTCAACCCTGGAATGCCTTGACCCACATCCCACCCTCTCCATACAGCAGGGTATCAGGATGGCTAGAGGTGAAGGAGGGAAGCCCTAGCCTTCCACCCCAGCGGGTTCCCCTACACCAGTGGTTCTCAAACTTTAGCAACCCGAGGACCCACATTTTGATTTAAAATTTTTTGCGGACCCCCACACTCCTCACTCAGCCCCAGGCCCTGCCCCCACTCCATCCCTTCCCCGAAAGCCGCACCTCTTCCCGCCCCCACTCCACCCATGCCCTTCCTCTTCCCCACCTCTTTCTACCCCCTGCCCCCGGCTCTCCCTGTCCCCGCTCCTCCCCCTCCCTCCCAGTGCCTCCTGCATGCCACTGAACAGCTGTTCCCCGACATGCAGGAGGCACTGGGAGGGAGGGTGGAGAGGCTCAGGAGGGAGGGAGGGGGAGGAATTGATCAGTGGGGCCCACGGACCCCCTGGAGTACCCTCGTGGACCTGCAGTGGTCTGTGAACCCCAGTTTGAGAAATGCTATCCTATATAAAGGGAATTCTCCACTGCTCTTTTAAGTCCTTAATGGGCCAGAGAATCCAGCCCTTCATGTTCTGTCTGCCTTCACAGAACATACTCTTTGAAAATAAGTATGGGCCTGATCCTGGCAGGTGCTAAGCACCCTCAACTCACGTTTACTTCAATGGGAGTTGAGGAAGCTCAGCACTTCACAGAGAGTGTCCAACATCCTTGCAGTATTGGGCTTTACGTAATTAACCTCTGCTACCGTACCATATGGCAGTAATTTCCAAGTAAACTGTTAATTAATATAAAAGAGCGCACCAGATTACTCTGTAGTTAAGCTGTATACTACTGAAGTAGGTTATTCTAATACCATGGGTTGCCATGTGCTGCATATTCATCTTATTCCTCTGTGTTTAAGCTAAGTAGATTGGCTTCATAAAGTAAAATAGTAAATCTACTAAGAACTTATTCAGACTTTAAATTAAAGTTTCAATGTTGTAATGTAAATAAATGATTTTAATGATTTAGCAGCTGCACCTATTGAAGTCATTGGCAAAGCTCTCATTGGCTTCAGTGGTATCCTGACATCCAGGTGCTTTCAGGGTCGGTTTTAGGGGTGGGCGAGCAGGCACTCATCCCGGGCACAACTTCCACTGAGCACCGTACCTCTGGGCTTTTTCCCCCCAGTTTGATTGGCTGGCCCTCCCCACTCTCCCCCCACTGATTGGCTGACTGTTTTCTTGCTTGGATGCTGGGAGTGCATGTGTTGGAGGCAGGGCCGGCTCCAGGCACCAGCTTCTCAAGCAGGTGCTTGGGGTGGCCGTTCCGGACAGGGGCGGCAGTTCCAGGTATTCGGCGGCAATTCAGCGGACGGTCCCTCACTCCGCCTGGGAGTGAAGGACCTCCCGCCGAATTGCTGCCGCAGAGCGCGATGGCGGCTTTTTTGGGGGGGGGCGGGGGGCTTTTTTTTTTTTTTTTTTTGGTTTTGGCTGCTTGGGGCGGCCAAAACCCTGGAGCCGGCCCTGGTTGGAGGGTGTGTTGCTGAAAATATTTTTCATCCTGGCCTGCAAAACAGCTAGAGCAACATAGGCAGAGCAGATTTCTGAATAAGGTTCTCTAGGAAATGCATATGAAACTTATTAGCCATCTTCAGATTTTGGATGCCATACAAAATCACTTGCTAGTATTTTACTGATTTCTAGCCACAGATCCTCTAGACTGGAGATCAGATCTATTAAGATTACTAGCTAGGCTGTCTCAAAAGGTCTCAGCTCATGCAATGAGGTTCACACAAAGTAAGACTTTAAAATGCAAAACTCTTACAACTTAAGATAGACAGTAATATTTATTATTCATTTTATTTTTACTCTAACACGATTAACAAGTCAACAATTGCTACAGTTATCAATGAGCTATTTTAAAATAGGTCCTTCTCTCCTCACCCCTCCCTTTCACCCTGATAATCTGTATGTAGTTAATAAAGCTGAACAAAATCTGCACCCATGCCATCTAGTGCTGTGATCCCGTCATTGAGGTCAGGCCAGATAAGTTTTTTCGATGAGAGATTTCTGCGGGATAGGAAAAGTTGTATGACTGTGTTGGTGATTCACTAGGTGGCATTCTTCCCTCTGAGTCTGTATTGAATCCATTCCCCTGCATGGTGGTAAAATGCAATGCTGCCGAATAGGCTATCTTTTAGTAAGGTGCTAAACAGAAGTCCTGACCATCCTTGGCACTTTTCGTAAATGTAGAAAAGTAGAAATGTTAAACATGGTGCTCTGATTATATTCTGCAGAATTAAATTATCCTTGCGGTTTCTGTGAATAGAGTATCTTTCACTACTATCTTAAATTGTTGTATAGTAAATTGCTGGTTGCTGTTAAACAGTTGCCATTTTTATCCAGTGGTAAGGTTTATTTGGTGGATGAAGAGATTCCTCTGTTTAGTTCATGCTGTAGAAACTTAAAATATTGTTGTATTAAAGTATTTGGAGTGAAATATTTGTTCTCCTTGTTTAATGCTATTTTTTTAGAGGGGTAGCCATGTTAGTCTGTATCAGCAAAAACAATGAGGAGTCTTTGTGGCACCTTAGAGACTAATAAATTTGTTAGTCTCTAAGGTGCCACAAGGACTTCTCATTGTTTTTGCTATTTTTTAAATGATGGTGGGGGAGCACTATATACATACAGTCAACTTAGCACAAGTTTATTCAAGAAATGATAAATATTATCTATTAAACTATTGAAAATATATTTTTCTGCAATATGGCTTGCCCTATATAGATCTAAAAACAAATATTAAACTTCTTCTTTGTGTAGCAGTGTGACGTTGTGCAGTCTATATGGTTTTATAAAAATATAAGTGAATATAATGCAACTGGGATATGCTCCGTGCAAAAGGTCTCTTGTAAGGTATCATTACAAAGTGCATAATCTACTGAGTATGATCATCTGATTTGTATAAATGTACCACTCTTGTATCTAAAACTAGAAATATAAAATGTAACTCTGAGGGCCTATTGTAATTATGTAAAGTGTGGGCCATTAATGATGGTTTGGAATCTTGATGACTCCCATTGTCTGCAGATGGCTGTTTACCTGTGAGTCTTCCTGTATATGTGTGTGCTGGCAAGTGAGTAATGAAGTCTTGCAGTGACATGTGATCATGTCACCTGAACTGGAATCCATCTTTAACCTGGTGCTTTTCCAGTGAGGGGGGGTGAAAACCCAGAGGGACAAAGAGTTCCCGCCTTATGCAAAAGATATATAAAGGGGTGGAAGAGAACAGAGAGGGAGAGGAGCCATCATGGAGAAACCCCTAGCTAACACCTAAGCTGGAACAAGAGCTGTACCAGGGGAAAGAATTGTGCCCAGGCCTGGAAGGTGTCCAGTCTGAGAAAAACTTACTGAAGCATCGCTGAGGGTGAGATTATCTGTATTTAGTTTGATTAGGCATAAATTTGCGCATTTTATTTTATTTTGCTTGTGACTTACTTTGTTCTGTCTGTTACTACTTTGAACCACTTAAATCCTACTGTCTGTGTTTAATAAAATCACTTTTTATTTAGTAATTTACTCAGAGTATGTATTAATACCTGGAGGAGCAAACAACTGTGCATATCTCTCTATCTGTGTTATAGAGGGCGAACAATTTATGAGTTTGCCCTGCATAAGCTTTATGCAGGGTAAAACGGATTTATCTGGGTTTAGACCCCATTGGGAGTTGGGCATCTGAGTGCTAAAGACAAGCACACTCCTGTGAGCTGTTTTTGGGTAAACTTGCAGTTTTGGGACAAGTGATTCAGACCCTTGGTCTGTGTTGGAGTCAGACAGGAGTGTCTGACTCAGCAAGACGGGGTGCTGGAGTCCTGAGCTGGCAGGGAAAACAGAAGCAGGGGTAGTCTTGGCACATCGGGTGGCAGCTCCCAAGGGGGTTTCTGTGATCCAACCCGTCACAAGCAGTATATGTGGCAATGATGGGAGTTGAAAGACAGGAGTAGAGTACAGTCAATAAGTGAATTCTTGTTTCTTAAGTTGCTGTGCTACCAACTTTGATTGGCTTCTAGATTCGTTGCTACTTTCATTTATTGTGGACTGGTCTCTTCAGAAAATAATAGTCTTGTGTACATTAGTCCCAGTTAAATAAAGAAATATTTTTAGACATATCGGTAGTTTCAAAACAAATACTATGACAACAACAATTTCCCTTTTAATTTCCTGAACTCTTTGTAAGTACATTTGTGCTGTCCTAACCATCGTTGATCTTCAGAAAGTTCTCTGTAGCTTTGGCATGAGTGAGAGAGAGTTTGGGACAATATAGGTATTGTGTATGTGCTCACTGTCCCTCTAAAATAACAGGTGCAGTTGTATCTGTGCATAAATGAAGTTTGCTTGGGAGAGTAAAAAGTACTTGGTTTCAGTCCAGTAGAAGTTAGTTATACCTCTGCATGTAGTGCAGGCTTCAAATGATCCATTCGTTGTGGGACGTATACGAAGACAAGCATGAGCTCCTTTATGTGAATTCATGAGAACAAATGTCAAATGGAATGGATAAACCTGCATTCAGCTGGCCCAAAAACCAAAGACCCTTCTTTGAAATCTAATCTCTTGTAGGAAAGGTCCTGAAGGAGGAGAATACACCTGATGATCACTAGAAAGGACATCTGCTGCTCTGTTTCTTAAGTGAAGTTAGTTCCCAAGGTCTTTTTTAAGTCATTAAATTATTACAAGAAATTAGTTAACAGATGTGCAGCAGCACGTACACTCATCTCAAAAAATCATAGCATCAGCAAAAATGGTTGTTCAAAAAGGATATGTGTGGTGGGAGGAGGGGGGGGGGGGAGGGGAGAAAAAATCAAGAAAGTTGCTGTTTGATATAATGCAGTAAATTAGCCCTTTTGGCTCTCCAATAGTACTTGCATTTAAGAAGACCTAGATTTAATATGGTGGTAGGGTATATATGTTTTTGTATTGCAAATGGTGTGAATTCATGCTAAGTGCATTTGAAGTGTTTCAATGAAGCATAGTATGAAGATTGTGCAAGCTGGCCCACTCTTCCTAATACTTTGCGAAGAGAGCAGCTCTGAATGATAGTTTTCAATAGATATGAAGTTGAATGGTATTAATGGACCCTTTCCAATTTCTGACTGCTAGTATGAATGGTATCTATTTCACTATCAGTAATCTCAATACTGTGCATATCCAGAGTAGTAACATTTGGCCTGCTGTTTCAAGGATTTCTTTCTTCCATTATAATCTTTTATTCTTGGACTGTGCAGCAAAATAACACTTAATAGAGTGGGTTGGAACATTTTTGACTAAATGTTTTTTCATCTAAGATTAAACATTTTGTGGAGATGTATCTATTTCAAGAAAGTTTTTGTTGGGAAGGTCTCTGAGGTTTGAGGTAGACTCTTTAATCACAGAGAAAGGTGTTTGATTCTGGTTTCTCTCTGACTTTTCATTTCAATTTCTCAACATTGCTTTAAGCATACGATTTAGCAAATTGTGTATTAGGGTAATATCTGCATATGCATGCAAGTTATCATGAAACCACAGTAAACAACTCTACAAAAGAAAACAAAGCTTCTGTAATCATGGAACTTTCAGTCATCATCCTGAAATTAGTGTTTTCCCTAAATTGTTGTTTTTTAGCACCAGAGTTCATAATAATTCTTTTGGTTTAGATGAGGCTGCTGGAAGAGTCATGCCAGTGCTGTTAAGGTGTGCAATTCGTCACCTTGTTTGAAACATTAGCATTTGGAAATTCACTTACAATTGCAGTAATTACAAGAGTATTTTAAATGACAATGAAACATTTTGGGCAAAAGAAAATTTTTCTTTTCTGTAAAAATATATCCAATTTAGCATCTAATGTTCAGTATAAGATAGTAGGGGGGTTTAGTAAGGAAAATGGAGGGTAGATTCTATTCAACTGCTAAAATGTTGAAAGTCAGGATATGGTAGTCTCATCAGTGAGTTTTTTTTATTTTGGCATTCAGTCTTGGTTAATAAAAATTATTTCTATCTTCACTTATTTCAGCCTCAATTAATTTTTTGTCCTCTGCATCCAAGCTATTCTATATCAGATTACCGTAAGCTAAAGCGAACTGTGGAGTTGCAAGTTCTGTCACAGGTTTGGAAGCAGATGATACTGATGGCCTCCGAATGAGTAAGCCTGGATAAGTTGGATGAAAAAATGATAACAATGCAGCAATCTGACCCATGGGTTGCTGGCAGTGTTTTTGAGGTAGAATGTGATTCCTGTGATGGCATACATTAGCTGGAACCCTGTGCATCTGAATTATGACAAATTCTGGTTCAGAGGCTTGATTCTGCAAGATGCTGTGCCATGAGCTCTGATTGTCTTCCTAACAATGTGAGTTCAGGGCACGCCGCACTTTGCAAGGTCAGGCACTTGGTGCATAATAGAATAACTGAAAATTTCATTTAGAAATGAGACAGTTTTAAATGTACTGACTGAGGAAAGAGATTAGGTAACTAAAAGGAATCTTTCTTACTCAAAATACAGATGACCAATAAAATAGAATAACAATAAAATCCTGGTCCAGTCTTTTATTAATATTTAATAAAAAAAAAAGTGAAACAATGCCCAACCTGAAAAAGGTATGAACATTTGCTTTTTAATATACTGGAATATACTAGCTGGTTGCAACTGAAAATAATATTATTGTGGACTGTGTTGAGAAGGCAGATTATTTTTATCTCACATTTCAAATGAAAAATTAGTATTCTCATAACTTTACATACATACAAGTTTCAGCTCAGTTAAATTGTCTTGGTTTCAATAACTAAGACAGAATTAAATAACATTTGCTGTTCCTAGCAGTTATTATATCTTGAGACATCTCTGATTTTTTTTACACTCCTATTATATTAGTAAACTTCATACATGTCAATAACTAAGTCTACCTTTTACATATGGAGGATGCTGTGTTCCACTGTTAATTAAAACTAGAAATTCTAATCATATGCTCTGTTTTGTATTGAAAGTACTGCCTTGGCAGAATTTCATATTGGTAAATGTTACAAAATCAAAATTTTTGTCTTATTGGAAGAATTGCAATGAGACTATGGACTTCTAAAGGAACTTATTGCTGTGTATCAGAGTTTGCTGTAGAATTCTCAAGTTCAAGACACACCAGCAATTAAAAATATCCATATACTGCGAATTCTGGAATGAAAGTGGCTTCCAAATAAGTGAGGTTTTTAAAAAATCAATATAGCAGTCTCCTAATATTATCATTGCAGTATATAGGTACATTTACGTTATCAAAGTTAGCACTTTAAAATACTTATGAAGTAGCCAGCACAGTTGTTTAGCTGTACAGAGGTGATACATAGTTCCTTCATGTAATCATGCTCTCTAAGGATCTTTGACTTCAGTGGGCTTGGATGAGGCCCTAATGTGGTCCCCTTAAAGTTACTGTCATGGAGCAGATGGGAAGCTGGAGTTCAGAGGGAGCTTGTAAGGCCAACTTAAAACTGTTGCATGCCTTTTTATTAGTGCCATTTCACTGTTGCATATGTGATTTTTGTTTTTAATTTTCTCTGTACTTTTCTCTGTGCTTAATCCAGTTGCTTTGTCTAGTAAAAATAATTTTATTTTTTAACTCTTTATAGACGTCACTAAACTTTAAAATATTTCATTTGAATGCCATTCAGAATTAAATGTTCATATAGATTAGAATAAGTTATTAAAGATTTAAATGTTCATAATGGGACACGTGCCAGTTTTTGAAATGAAGTCATACTGGTCAGGAGCTAGAAAGTAATAAGCTTAATAAGGTTTTAAAGGTGTGTTGCAAAACATTAGCCTCTGTAAAGCGTGTAAGATGGTAACAATATACAGTATTTCAGTTGTTTTCCTCTAATGGGTCCATCTTTAGTTCTATGATGAACTGTGGCTATGTGTGTACAGTTTAGGATTTCTTATCATGAGTGCTTATAGGTAGGGCCCTATCAAATTCACGGCATGAAAAATGCGTCCTGGACCATGAAATCTGGTCTCCCCCTGTGAAATCTGGTCTTTTGTATGCTTTTATCCTATACTATACAGATTTAATGGGGGAGACCAGCGTTTCTCAGATTGGGGGTCCTGTCTCAAAAGGGATTTGCAGGGGAGTTCAAAGGTTATTTGGGGTGGGGGGTCATGTAGTGCCACCCTTACTTCTGTGCTGCTTTCAGAGCTGGGTGGCTGGAGAGCGGTGGCTGTTGGCTGGGCACCCAGCTCTGAAGACAGCACCCCGCCAGCAGCAATGCAGAAGTAAGGGTGGCAATACCATACCATGCCATCCTTACTTCTGTGCTGCTGCTGGCAGTGGCTCTGCCTTCAGAGCTGGGCTCCCGGACAGCAGCTGCCTCTCTCCAGCTGCCCAGCTCTGAAGGCAGTGCCGCCACCAGCAGCAATGCAGAAATAAGGGTGGCAGTATCACAATCCCTCTACAATAACCTTGCAACCCCTCACACAACTCCTTTTTGGGTCAGGACCCCTACAATTACAACACCATGAAATTTCAGATTTAAATAGCTGAAATAATGAAATTTACAATTTTTAAAATCCTATGACCATGAAATTGACCAAAATGGACCATGAATTTGGTAAAGCCCTACTTATAGGTATGTGGAGCCACCATTACTGACAGGTCCTGTCGCAGGATGGTACACCCCAGACAGATACAATGGGGTGATGCTTAGGACTCAACATCCATATTCTGGTGCAAACATGTGGGAACAAGGGATGGGCTGCATCCATAGAAAATAATTTTAGTTCAACTCCCCCTGATGGGAGGAGGGAAGGAAGGGTGTGGGAGGATGGGGCTCAGCGGGGGGAAGGAGAGTTTGAGTATGTAGGGCTCAGTGGGGGAACTGTGTGCTGAGGGAGTGGGACTTGGTGGGATGGGGCCCTACCTATAAGCACTCATGATAAGAATTCCTAAACTGTATACATACAGCCCCAGTTCATCACAGAACTAAAGATAGATCCATTAGAGCAGGGGTAGGCAACCTATGGCACGTGTGCCAAAGACGGCACGCAAGCTGATTTTCAGTGGCACTCATACTGCCCAGGTCCTGGCCACTGGTCTGGGGGGCTCTGCATTTTAATTTAATTTTAAATGAAGCTTCTTAAACATTTTAAAAACCTTATTTACTTTACATAGAACAATAGTTTAGTTATATATTATAGACTTATAGAAAGAGAGCTTCTAAAAACATTAAAATGTATTACTGGCACGCAAAACCTTAAATTAGAGTGAATAAATGAAGACTCGGCACACCACTTCTGAAAGGTTGCTGACCCCTGCATTAGAGGAAAACAATTGAAATATATTGTTACCATCTTACGCTCTTTAAGGGGCTAATGTGGGGGTCTAGTTGCAGGTGGTTGGGCTCAGTGGGGTGGAGGTTCGGGTAAGGGGGGCTTGTTGGGGCCATCCAAGTATGGGGAGAGGGCTCATTTGGGGGGGGGGGTTGATGGGCCTGCTTAATGGGGGAGTCCCAGCTGCTGCTGAGAAGATGCCGCATGCTGGGCTCCCCCTTCCCTACCTTTCTCTCCATCCCCCTTCCCCATCCTATCCTCCTTTCCCACTGCCTCTTCCCAATCCCATACCACTTCCCCTCCCCACTGTCTCCTGTCCTCTCCCCTCCCCTTTCTTCTCCCCACTGTTCCGTGCCCTTCTCCACCTTCCTTCCCCACTGCCTCTTCCCTCCCCCTTCCCCCATTTCTCCTGCCCCGCCCTACCACGGGCACTCACCCTTGTACAGAAAACAGGAAGGCTCCCAGCACACAGAAGGGAAGCATGACCAACACTAGGACCCAGAAGGCAGCTTCCAGCTGCAGAGTCAGCAGTAGGAGCTAAATCATCCTTCAGCTGGGAAGCTTTGCACTTGCAGAAATGGGGGGGCAGAGGTGCATGCCCCCCATGCCTTGCCTGTGTTTGGGGAGCAATGCTCCCCCCAAACTACATCCACGGGTGTCCCCAGGCCCGCTGCTCTGGGCACCAGAAACCACATGGGCACATGACTGCTTTTGTGGCTTCCCTTTGCTTCCCCGTCATTTTCTGCAGGGAAGCAAATAAAGCTGCAGAGGGATCTGAATTCTGTGCCCATGCAGTGGTGCAGAATTCCCCCAGTAGATATGACAGAGAGATTTAGACATTGCTAAGGAACAAATATTTGAATACATTAAAAAACTAAACTGTTTTGGAAAACAGAAATTGCTTTATAATCTATTCAGTCATTTGGTAGATTTCCAAGGAACATCCAAATGCTGCATGAGATGGTGGTATAGGTGTGACTTTCGCCAATGTATATTGCTATGGAATACATACCACTGGAGGTACCATTTTTTTGCTCACATGCAATTTAGGTCCTAATTACTCTTGGATATTAAAGACCCTGTAACTCAGGGATCGGCAACCTTTGGCCTGCGGCCCGCGAGGGTAAGCCCCCTGGCAGGCCAGGCTGGTTTGTTTACCTTCCGTGTCCGCAGGTTCGGCCGATCGTGGCTCCCACTGGCTGCGGTTCGCCGCTCCAGGCCAATGGGAGCTGTGGGAAACAGCGGGGGCCGAGGGATGTGCTGGCTGCCGCTTCCCGCAGCCCCCATTGGCCTGGAGCGGCAAACCGCAGCCAGTGGGAGCCGCGATCAGCCGAACCTGCGGATGCGGCAGGTAAACAAACTGGCCCAGCACGCCAGGGGGCTTACCCTGGCGGGCTGCATGCCATAGGTTGCCGATCCCTGCTGTAACTCCTTTTGGAAGAGTAAGGGTGTTAGACCTGGTGTTTTAGCCAAACTCCAATTTGGGTAATACTATACTTTTTGCTACTGAATATTTTCTTTTATACATAATTTGTTTCTCATATCTTCTCATGTAGGATTACTATGTGTTTCATCCCAGAATTGGCAGCATTCTCGTGATGGGTGAAGTGAATTCCTCATTATGTATTTTGCTGAAAGAAAATGCTCAGAGTTCTCTGCTCTAAAACTTTGTATATAAAAGATTATCATCTTTAGATGCACTGAAAATGCTTCTAATTGCCTACCTTCCTTTTTATTGAAAAGAAGCTTTTCTAATAAGTTCTTTATATGGCTATCTAATTAAAAAATCTCCATTATATTATTCTGCATATATCTTGTTTGGTATGCAAAAATTATATTCTCCTTGGCAGATTTATTTCTTGTTGATGTTAGTTTAATTGGACTCCACTGTACCAAATTTGTATAAACTAAGAAATAATAAGGCATTAAAACATTTTATACATTTGAAAATACAAAAGCCAGTAATAATAATAGAGAGTATTTTCAGTGTTCTTTGTCATAAGAGACCATTAGTTCCACATGCATAAGTGACTCTGCCTTATGGCAAGGCTAAGTTAAGGGAAAATTTAGTTTGATACATTTAAACCTAGGAATTTCTTTAAATAAAGATAATTATAACGCACAATGTGCCTTAACTAGCAACATTTCTAAAAGCTGTCAGGCTGGACAGATATTTTTTTAGTGAAGAGGCAAAACTGTTCTTTCCCAAGTGCTCCATGTCAGGTGCAGCCCTTTTGAATTGTTTTAAGTTATTATGCTGTTCCATCCACCACTTCATTTGCTGCACTTTTATTATTCAGAACTGATTTAAGTGTGCACTGGAGAAGCTTGAGCATTGGCAGGGCACTTTTCCTTCTTACAACTCATCTGGAGCCTTGGCACTCCAGATAACACTGCTCATCACTAGAAGAGGCTACCTGGCTGTCAGAATGGAGGGTAGCCATATACATATTTGATGGACAGGAAATGTCAGAATGTTGAATGGACTAATTAGAACATTTTGTTGACATTGACATCTTCCTGTGGAACAAGTTTAATGTTTTGGTGAACCCCATATTTTATCTGGCACATATTTGTTTGAAAAATTTCAATGAGCTATAATGTATTCTTATCTTTACATTTCCAGGTGCCATTTTCCCCTTTTCATTTATAGTACCCTGATCAGGACCTCATGCTTTCTACTGAAGTTGGCCCAGAATCCAGAATGCTATTGCAAAATCCAATATTCCTCTAAAATATGTAGGAATGGGAGTTTTAAAAAGCACTCAGCATTGACCTAAGTATGCATTTAGTGAAGTCAATTAAATTTTTTCCATTAACATCAGTGAGAGGAGAGTTAGGCCAGTGCTAAGTGTTTTCAAAAAATCCCACCTGAACATTCTTTCCCTTATGTTTGTGAAGATTGTATTGGTTTATGCTCGGTTGGCTTAGTCTACTTGAATCTCCAAACAGCCTGAAATTAGTAAAAAGTAAAGTTGAGAACTGGACACATTTACCTTAATGAGAGATTAAATTTGAAACTTGATGATCAGTTAAAATGTCAGCATTAACTACTTTGCTGCTGTTTGAGACAGAAACTGTGTTATGTGTATGTTAAGTGCTTAGCACTATGGCCCTGATAATCCTGGATGGGCTCTTTGAACACTATTGGAATATAAAATATTAATGTTTAGCCAAAACATCAACATACTTATTTATTGTGCCTGGACTGTGAAAACAGTGAGATGGTTGATTGCTGTCAAAAGTTGCTGGTACAGGTAATTAGAAGACCAGGCTTCATTCTTCCTCCCAGATAAAACTCAAGCCCCTTTCTCCTGTAGTCCCAACTGAAAGGGGGAACTGGAGGCATATTCCTTCTCCAGTACCAAAAGCTGCAATTGTGGCTTGAGCACCAAAACCCCCATACTTCTTTCTGCACAGCTGTCAAAATCTCCAGCTCTCCCCTGACAACTTCTTGCTGTACTGTTACGTGTAGAGACACAAATCTGCAACATACTGAAAACAGAAAATTTGAGTAAAACGAATTGATTAATATTCTAACACTGAAACTCCTATTGAGTTTATTAATATTTATATTTAATAAATAATCTTAGTGTACGGAGATAAAATATGTTGAGGCTCCATTGTGTGAAGTACTGTATGAACATTATAACAAGTATCTCTGGCTTAAAGAGCTTGCAGTCTAAAAGACAAGACAGAAAAGATAGATGAGACAAACATGCAGCCAGGGTGATAAATGGGGGAGGATGGGTAACAAAAATAAAAGGTGTGCACATTTCTTGGCAAAGCAGAAGTCATTGAAACTTGCCACCTGCTTAGTTGTTATCCTGGGTTTAATATGAGAGAAAACACTTATTCATAATTAATGTATTCTGGATGTACACTTTGGGACCCCACTGTGTTACGTGTCATATGGATATGTAGTAAAAGATAGTCCCTTATGATCTCAATTAAGGCAGTACATAACAGATGGGTGAAATCAATAGAGGGAGGAAGAGACGGTAAGAGTAATAAGTGTTTTCCCCCCATAGATGAGCTTTGTGAACAATTGATAGTCATGGAGTACCACTAGATATAAGATATCGTCACTTGATATAAATTGGAGTAGATCCATTGGGTTCTGATTTAATGTTTGTTCATGGAGACAAATTTGTACTGATGAAACATAAACATGTTTCAGAAATCATGTAAAGCTATAATAAAAATGTATGTGTCCCTCAGAACTTAATATGATGCACCACACTCATCTGGAGGAGAGACGGGGCTTCTAGCTACTGAATTTATATCTTTTTTGCTGCAGAGTGCACAGGGCTTGAAAACATGAGTTTTATGAAGTTTATATAATATTGCCCCTTTTTGACCTGAGTGAAGTCAAAATTTGGGGTCATGGGGACGTTCCAGTTGGAAGTAGAAATTGATGGAGTCTGGTATTTTCTTTGCCGTTTATGTGCAAGTAATGTACAAACTCCTGTGTCTCCGAATACATAGAGCAGGAAACAGGTTCTTTTGCTCACAGCACCAAGAACACTCTTTCTTGGCCCGCACTCATGAGCCAAAAACCTTTTTCAGGGTCAGACACCATGCGTTCAGCTGCTCCTTCTGGCCGCCTGCCTGTTTCTGTGTCTCTCCCAGATTTTGTCTCTGTGTTGGGTTGTATATACATGCCCCTCCCCGCCCCCTCCCCCCCCTGTATGCTGCAAAACCCTCTGTCTACTCAGTCCAAACTCCTGGGCGGGTTCACAATCCCCTTTTGTCGTAGTTGAGGGGCTTCTAATTAATTTATACTGACATTTATGATAATTGAAGGATGCATTCACACCCAATCTCAAAGAAGTTTGTGATGCAAGCAGTCACCAATACCTTTGAGCATAACCATATATAACTAAGTATCAGAGGGGTAGCCGTGTTAGTCTGGATCTGTAAAAAGCAACAGAGAGTCCTGTGGCACCTTTAAGACTAACAGATGCATCTGACGAAGTGGGCATTCACCCCCGAAAGCTTATGCTCCAATACATCTGTTAGTCTTAAAGGTGCCACGGGACTCTCTGTTGCTTTTTACATATATAACTAATGGATCCTTTGAGTCTATCTGGTGTGTGTGTATGCCAAAGAATAATACAAAATGTGGAATGGAACCCTTTAGAACACTCTCTAGTAAGCGTTTAGTGAACTTTGACATTTCTATAACAGCAGCCTTCTCAGTTTCAGCTTTTATTTCTGAGGATTGGTACAGCTCTTAAAAGGAACATTTTCTTGGGCAAAGCATTTACTGGCAGACTCAGAAAACATTTTAAAAGGAATTTTGAAGTGAAGTCATTGTATAGTTTGAGACCAAGGAAAATCTGTATATTCTACTGTGAAGCTCACACAAAATAATTAAGAAGAATAATTTTCAAGTTCTATAGAAAATGTGGTGCAACAAATTTTAACATACTAATTAAAATGAATAAATAATGCAAAATGTTCTCAATGTACTATGCACCCTTTTTATAATATTGTATGTAACAGGGCCAGCTGTCTGAGTGCCTGTTGGTGCCAGAGGTCCCTCTGCAGCACCCTGCTTCAATTTCCCTTCAAATCACAAGGTCACAGACCAAAGGTAATTAAAACAACTCCTCTTCTGGGGTCTAATTTATTTAGTCTTGACATATATTGGCTATCCTGATGCTGCATTAGGTAAGTGTGTCTCTGCCCTGAGGTAGGGGGCTACAGCCCTCCTTCCCGAGCTGGGTCATAGTTTCTTTATTCTCTGCCAGTATCCCTAGCTGAAGCTCACCCTTTTGGCTCTGCCTTCCAGGCCCCAACCCTTCTCCCAGTCACAGTCTTCTACTCACTCCAGCTCTTGTCTGCCAGAGCTTCCATTTACTGCTTCCTCTGGCTCTTTATGGGAAACACCTGTCCTCTTATGTAGCCCCATCAAGCCTGTTACTGGGACACAGGTGAGCTGCAGCGTTTCCTTCTTAAAGGTCCCAGTCCACTCTGTGACAAACACTAAACATTCATACTTAAATAAACATTATTTACAACAGAAAATGACTAGGAAGCACTTTTACCATATGCCAAAGGCTATGAAGTTAGATCTTGTGTCTGATTTAGGCCTGGTCTACACTACGAGTTTAGGTCGACTTTAGCCGCGTTAAATCGAATTAAGCCTGGACACGTTCACACGACGAAGCCCTTTCTTTCGACTTAAAGGGCCCTTTAAACCGGTTTCTTAACACCACCTCCGACGAGGGGATTAGCGATAAAATCGGCCTTAGGGGGTCGGAATTGGGTGTGTGTGGACGGAATTCGACGTTAGTGGCCTCCGGGAGCTATCCCACAGTGCTTCATTGTGACCACTCTGGACAGCACTCTCAACTCAGATGCACTGGCCAGGTAGACAGGAAAAGCCCCGCGAACGTTTGAATTTCATTTCCTGTTTGCTCAGCGTGGAGAGCACAGGTCGCTCATCAGCACAGGTAGCCGTGATGGAGTCCCAGGATCGCAAAAGAGCTCCAGCATGGACAGAACGGGAGGTTCGGGATCTGATCGCCATATGGGGAGATGAATCAGTGCTGGCCGAACTCCGAAGCAGTAAACGAAATGGCAAAATATTAGAAAAGGTCTCCAGGGCCATGAAGGACAGAGGCCATAACAGGGACGCACAGCAGTGCCGCGTGAAAATTAAGGAGCTAAGGCAAGCCTACCACAAAGCCAGAGAGGCAAACGGAAGGTCCGGGGCTGAGCCGCAAACATGCCGCTTCTACGCGGAGCTGCATGCCATTCTAGGGGGTGCAGCCACCACTACCCCAACCGTGTGCTATGAGTCCCTCACTGGAGAAAGACACAGGGAAGCGGGTTCTGGGGATGAGGAAGATGAGCATGAAGATAATGTAAATAGCTCACAGCAGCAAGGAAGCGGAGAAACCAGTTTCCCCAACAGCCAGGATATGTTTATCACCCTGGTTTATCACCCTGGTTTATCACCCAGCCAGGGTTTAACAGGAGGGAGGGAGGGGGGAAGCAAATGAATACAGAATAAATCTATTTTTTACATCTTAAGACGACGGTGCAGCATGACTGATAGCCCTTGGCATTTTCTGGGTGCTTGGCAGCAAATACTGGGCGCTTGGCAGTAAGCCTTCAGGTCTACTGCACAATATGATACCCACTGCAGTATGACAACGATGGATACCAGTTGTAATATACTATCTACTGCCCAAAAGGCAAGGGGTTGCTGCTGTGTAGCAATCTAGCCCCACGTCTGCCAGCCCCATGTCTGCCAGCACCCAGATCGTCATCGGCCTCTTCTGGGTGCTTAGCAGACAATACTGGGCACTTGGCAGAAAATAGCATACTACGACTCTGCTAACGTGCAATGAGCCAACAGGGCGCTTGGCAGAAAATGGCATACTACGACTGATAACCATCATTGTCTGCCCGGGTGCCCATGATTGACAGCCACTGCAGTACGACGACGACGGTTACCAGTCGTAATATACCATCTTCTACCAAAAGGCAAGGGGCTGGTGCAATGCAGCACCACGGCTGCCAGCCCCACAGCTGCCCGCACCCAGATCGCCAATGAAGGCTACCAGTCATGCTGCACCGTCTACCGCCAAAAGGCAGTTAGCTGCTGCTGCTGTGTAGCAATGCAGTCCCACCTAGATGACATATGGTGACGGTGAGCTGAGCTGAGCGGGCTCCATGCTTGCCGTGGTATGTTGTCTGCACAGGTAACCCAGGTAAAAAGGCGCGAATCTATTGTCTGCCGTTGCTGTGACATAGGGGGAGGGACCTGACGACATGTACCCAGAACCCCCCGCGGCACTGTTTTGCATCATCCGGGCATTGGGATCTCAACCCATAATTCCAATGGGCGGCGGAGACTGCGGGAACTGTGGGATAGCTACCCATAGTGCAATGCGCCGGAAGTCGACGCTAGCCTCGGTACTGTGGATGCGGTCCGCCGAACTAATGCGCTTAGAGCATTTTATGTGGGGACACACACAATCGGCTGTATACAACCGATTTCTATAAAACCGGCTTCTATTAATTCGATCTAATTTCGTAGTGTAGACATACCCTTATACAGTCTTGCTGGCAGTTTTACCTGTAAAGGCAGTATAACTTGTTGGGGGATGGTCACCCCATTGTAGGGGAATCCTCTGATGGTGGAGAGCTAGCAGAGAGGCTCATTCATCACCTCCTTTCTGCTTTTGGTACAGGGGGCATAGAAGGTGCTTCTCTAGTTGCTGTTTTGGTTCATCGTGGCAACCAGCCCAGAACTAAGTAGGCTTAGAAGTAGGAGGGCAGAGGTGCCATTTGTGCATCCACATACATCCCCCAAAAGTTGCTCTGTATACATTATGGCTGTACACAAGAGTCAGGCCAAACGTCTCCTAGTATGCCTCCCATTAGTGGAATGTTGATGTGCTCACTGAGAGTGAATCTGCTTGAGCTGCAGAGGGCTTGCAACCACAAAGCATGTAGTATACTCTCAAAGTAAACAAAGAAGCCCTTTTTAGATGGATTAAACTGTATAAGGTGAGGTGTGTGGTTTTTTTTTAACATTAGTATTTTAATTACAGTTTGCATTTCTTAACCTAGTGGCTGTCATCTTACTGTAGTGTGAGATGATATGTAAAACGTGCAGTCAAAAAACCCCTACTGGACGTATGTGTGAGTCTAAACACATTGCAGTCCTTTCCGTGTATTATAAAACAAGCTAATATCTAGGTTCAATATTAAGCTACAAGTTACAATACAGTTCTGACTGTTAAAACAAAACTAAAGCAGGTAGTATATTGGTCAACAATATAATCAAAGGAAGGTCTATAATGGTTGTTTTTTTAACATATTCTTTGAACACTCAACTTTAAATATTAACATTTAAGGTGAGTTAAGTAAAAGACCTTGAAACATGTTTAATCATGATGCCCTTTCTTAACAGAATGGCAGCCAGTGGTGTCAGGTTAAAAAATACCAATTGTAATTAAAATTTAAAATACATTGTCACACTGTCTAGACTGGCTCACGACCATAAGTGCCTGTTTCAGGGCAGACTGTCAAAATTGGGTCAGATGCCCCAACCAGTCGTATGTTCTATAATTAGATTTCACCAACCTAGTACCAAATGTGAACTCCCAAAGCACTACAATAGTCTTCTAATGGAGTCAGAGACAGCCCCCTTAGACACTTCAGTCTATCTTGCCACCCAAGCAAGCTGGTTTCTCTGATAAATAGTCACTTACACCAAAAATCACAAAATATTCAGGTTGCAAGCTGTCCCAAGAGACCAGTCATTTACCCAGGTTGCCTTACATCCTAGATCTCCATTCTATAGTAAATTAACAGTTTATTAGCTAAGAAAAAGGAATGAGAGTTTATTGAGAGGTTAAAGCAGGTAAAAATATATGTGCAGGTGAGTCATGGTCTATACTTTCAAAAGGTAGCAGAGATGTAGTATTCTGGCAGTTTCTCAAAAGTCTTCTAGGGATACCCAAAGTAACTCTGGGGATCTCAGTATTTTCATTTGGTTATTCTGCCTGTTAGAATCCAAACAGTCGAGAGATGAAGAATTTTTCCTTGTGTCCATACTTATAGCTTCTTCTCCCAGAAACCAAACTGACAGCAACAGTTCCCACACAGGCCCCTTCTTCATAGAGTGGGGAGAAAGTCTTTGATCCTTGATTTCGCACAATGGCTCATTTGTGTTTAATTAACAGAATTGAATATATTCTTGTAAGAGACCATCATTTGCATTACACAAGGCTTCTTTCTCGTTTGATGGGTTACTTAGTTACAGGATTATATACAATGCAAATGTTTGCTTTACATTATAACATGGGTATAGTTGAGTGAGAACAAGGCGTGGCATCCTACAAACATTTTATAAAATACTAAACACATTCTTATCAATATAACATCTAATATTTATTTTGGTAATGCTAACACACAGATCAGCAAGACAGGTTTCCAGCTACGCATTTGTCAGTGTTCAGTGAGACCAGGGGCATTGGCATGAGTTGGCACCTGGTCTACCAGTGTCACATACATCTTGCTGTTTACCATGTGAAATGTTTTGACTACTGGTAAACTGAGTGTCATTCTCCTCTGTAAACTTATTTTTAATTGCCTAACAACTGAAACCATTAATAAAATATTTCTGTGCATTCAGGATTTTTAAAAATTTACAATCTGGAAACTGGATCCTCTCATTTGGCTTTAAGTCTTTTGGTATCTTTAGCATTTGAGACAAAAGGATAATTTTTTCTTAAAATGAAGGGTCTACTATTTAATGAAATGTTAAAAGGCTGATACAACACTAGTCTTCTAAGAGTAACACTTACATTGGTTTGCTTCTCCTTCATAATTCACATGAAATCCTCAAAACACTTAGAAATGTGAAACTACACAGCTTACAATAAAGGGAACATTAAATTATAAATCAAAGGACATTTTCTAATCTTCAGAGCACTGCAAAGTTGTAAAGTACAGTTTTTCCTCATTTTAACCTACCCATACAACTGCCTTCCAAATAGTTGTAAAATAAAACTATCAACTCCCACATACATCTGTAATTAAAGAACCTACTCCTAAATCCAGACCTACTCTGAACATACACAGCAGCACAAAATTGAAGTTTTGTCAAAATCATCTTAATTTTTATTGATGATACTTTTAAAAATACCCGTGTACGTGAAGTTGGCAAAAGGCAATTTTTAACAGTTTATATCTCTGTAAAAGCTAAATGGAATTTCACAGGATAACAAAAAGGTGTTTCCCTAACCCTGTGCTGTTCCCCCTGCCAAATACCAAAGGCCTGCTGCGAACAGTGGTTGCATAAATCTTTTTATAAGGGAAAGCTAGACAACCTAAGTATAGAAGTTGCTGCCAGCTCCCCTAATAGTGATAGAGATATACAAATCTCATGGCAGCATAGTTGGGGAAGAAGAGATTCCCTTACCTGTGGAATGCTAGGCAACAAATGGAAATAAGTTATGCTGAAGATGACTGAGGAAAATAGGTCCCAGAATGATGAATGTAGCAATCATGGAGCTTGGTGAAAGCTGAAATGCAGGAGAATGAATTTAATTCCCTACAAATGCCTGTTTTTTACTTTATGCTGAATGGCAATGTTTTCATTAAGGAGTAACTGAAAACCTGATCAAGTAAAACCATCCCTGGATTCTGTGATTCCTGTATTATGTTGGCCTAGGTTTCCTTAATAATGTTTAGAGAATGCTTAATGATGAGTGTCAGGTTTTAGGTTGCTAATTTATTTTATTTTTGTTTTTTACAAAATGGAATAAATTTTAAGAGAACAAAAAATAGCTACATGCCCTCATGATCTGCACCCTATGGAATTCTGAAAACATAGATTGCTCTTTGTAAAGTGCTTTGAAATCTACAGATGCCTGAGGCCCTGACCGTGCAATGAGCACCACTCAGACGGTCTGCATCTTCAGAATTCATTGCATGATTGGGGCCTAAAATCTATTATTGTTGGTAGTAGTATTAGGTTTTCTATCACTATGCAGAACTTTATTTCCTGTAAATGCCATATTTAATTCCAAGGTAACACCTTTATTTTCATGACCCTGACCAGTTTGGTGTATTTTCAAGGTGAATTTTTTACAAATACAAAAGTAGAAACTCTTGTAAATATAGACCCACATTCAAAAACATGTGAGTAATCTTACGCACATGCTTAAGTGTTTGCTGGCTAACATAAGGTGAGAATTTAGAGAACATCATTTACACTATATTACATGGATTTTATAACTGTTCTGGAATTATTTGTGGATGCATCCTGTTAGACGTTAGTACTTTTTTGATGTTGGCTAATATTTGGTGTGTGTGTGTGTGTGTGTGTTAAAAGAAATAAATAACTGAATATTTCCACAATTTTTGTTTGACAATGTCTTTGAGACTTTAAAAATGTACTACGGTAATTAAAAGGTAAACAAGGTATAAATGTTTTTAATGATTTCTCAATTATATCAATGCAGTGTTTTTCCTCCCATAATTATAGTGAAATAAGTGGTCATGAGGGACTGATGAGCCAAAAGACTGAAATTTTCTAATTAGAGGACAAGAGAAAAGTGCAGGTAACAGAAATATAAGCTTCCTCAATTGTGATGTGGTGGTTGCATCTCAGACCTTTTCTGGTGTGAATCTGGGAATATTCTGGGATAATAGGCTTATTAAATCATTGGCTACTCAGATTGCTAAAAGGATGGCAAACTTGTTGTTTTTTTGTGCAATGCAGATGGTGGTCATCCAATGGCCTTGATTATGCAAACACACACATGCAAAACTTCCTAATTGTCAGAGTGGTTAAGCACTGAAATAAATTGCCTAGGGAGGATGTGGAATCTCAATCATTTGGGATTTTTAAGAACAGGTTGGACAAACACCTGTCAGGGATGGTCTAGATCAGGGGTCGGCAATGTTTGGCACGCAGCTCGCTAGGGTAAGCACCCTGGCGGGCCGGGCCAGTTTATTTACCTGCTGACGCGGCAGGTTCGGCCGATCGCCGCCCCCACTGGCCGCGGTTCGCCGTCCCGGGCCAATGGGGGTGGCGGGAAGTGGCGCGGGCAAGGGATCTGCTGGCCGCGGCTTCCCGCTGCCCCCATTGGTCCGGGACGGCGAACCGCGGCCAGTGGGGGCCGTGATCGGCCGAACCTGCCGCGTCAGCAGGTAAATAAACTGGCCCGGCCCGCCAGGGTGCTTACCCTGGCGAGCCGCGTGCCAAACGTTGCCGACCCCTGGTCTAGATAATGCTTAGTCCTGCTTTGAGTGCAGGGGACTGGACTAGATGACTCTCAAGGTCCCTTCCAGTTCAATGATTCTATAACTTTAAGTACATGAGTAGTCCCAGTGACTTTAGTGGAGTATTGAATTGACTGCGAAATCCTCAACAAACATGACATCCACCATAATTTCTTCACCTCTGAGAGGAGAGCCATACAGTCCTTGAAATCTAATCACCAGATAGTGATCAAACCAGCAGACGAAGTAGTACACAGCCATTGTAGTCCTCAACCACAATGACTATGTTAATGAGGCCAACCTACAGCTCCCTGACACCACTTACTATAAAGCAGTGGTTTTCAAACTTTTTTTCTGGGGACCCAGTTGAAGAAAATTGTTGATGCCCGTGACCCAACAGAGCTGGGGATGAGGAGTTTGGGGTGTGGGAGGTGCTCCGGGCTTGGGGGGAGGGTTCAGGGATGGGGCAGGGGGCTGCAGGGTGGGGCCAGGAATGAGGGGTTCAGGGTGTGGGAAGGGGCTCTGGGCTGGGGCAGGGGGTTTGGGTGCGGGAGGGGGTCAGGGCTCTGGGCTGGGAGTGCAGGCTCTGGAGTGGGGCTGGAGATGAGGAGTTTGGGGTGCAGAAAGGGCTTCTGGGTTTGGGGGGGTCTCAGGGCTGGGGCAGGGGATTGGGGCGCGGGCTTACCTCCGGCAGCTCTCGGTCAGCGGCGCAGCCAGGGTGCAGAGGCAGGCTTCCTGCCTGCCTGTTCTCCAAGAGAATCTACAAACTCATCCCCCACAAACCCACCCCAGGGGCCTTCTACATGCTTCTCAAGATATGCAAGCAAGGGAACGCAGGCAGACCCATCATCTCTGGCCATGGCACTCTTACTGAAGGAATATTGGGCTCACAGTAACCATCTTCAAACCACTCACCACACAAAGGGCCAGCTTCCTTCAGGATAAAACTGACGTCCTCCCGCGAACTCCACAATATTAATAACTTCCCTCAGAACACCATCCTTGCCACCATGGATGTCACCTCCCTCCCTGCATCAACATCCCTCACAATGATGACATAGCTGCCTGCCTCAAATATTTACAAGACAATGGACAACCCTCAGATATCCACCCCAAACACATCGCCAAACTCATTCATTTCATCCTCACCCATAACAGTTTTACAATGAACAACAACATGCTTTTTGTCAAAACCAAGGGAAGAGCCATAGATAGTAGGATGGCTCTCCAATATACCAACCTCTTCATGGGCCACCTTGCAGAAGAATTTCTGGACAAATGCACCACAGAACCAATGATAAACCAGAGATACATGGATGATTTTTTCATCCTCTAGACCAGGGGTCTCAAACTCAAATGACCACGAGGGCCACATGAGGACTAGTACATTGGCCCGAGGGCCGCATTTACTGACACCTCCCCCCCGCTGCCCTCGGCCCCGCCCCCACTCCACCCCTCTGCCCCTGCCCCACCTCTTCCCACCTCTTCCCTGCCCCATTCCAACCCCTTCCCTGAAATCCCCACCCCAACTCCGTCCCCTCCCTGCCCCCAGGGGGAGCAGGAGGGGTGTGGGATGTGGCGGGGGCTCAGGGCAGGGAGTTGGGGTGAGGGGTGTGGCAGGGGGTCAGGGGGCTCAGGGCAGGAGGTTGGGGTACAAGAAGGGTGCGGGGTACAGCAGGGGGTTCAGGGCAGGGGTGCAGGGTGCAGCAGGAGTCTCAGGGCAGGGGGTTGGGGTGCAGGAGGGGTGCAGCAGGGGGCTCAGGGCAGTGAGTTGGGGTGCAGGAGGGGTGCGGGGTGCAGCACGGGGTCAGGGTGCAGGAGGGGTGCAGCAGGGAGCTCAGGGCAGTGGGTTGGGGTGCAGCAGGGGGTCGGGGTGCAGGAGGGGTGTGGGGTGCGGCAGGGGGTTCGGCTGCAGGAGGGGTTCGGGGGGTGGGCTCCAGCCCGACGCAAGCCGGGGGCAGGGTAGGCTCCCTGCGTGCCTACCCTGCCCCCACGCTACTCCGGGAAGCGGCCGGAACCTGGGGAAGGAGGGGCGCAGGGGTGTGTGTGGCTGTTGCTTCAGGTACCACCCCCAGCAGCTCCCACTGGGGGAATGGGAACGGGGAACCGCGGCCAATGGGAGCTGCTGGGGTCAGTGCCTGAAGCAACAGCCACACACACCCCTGCGCCCCTCCTTCCCCAGGTTCCGTCGGCTTCCCGGAGCGGCGCGGGGGCAGGGCAGGCAAGCAGGCAGGGAGCCTGCCCCCGGTGCGCGTCAGGCCGGAGCCGCTCTAGGTAAACGCTGGGGGAGTGTGGGGGGGGGCCACAAGGAGCTTGCGGGCCGCAGAAAGTAACTCTGCGGGCCGCATGCGGCCCCCGGGCCGCGTGTTTCAGACCCCTGCTCTAGACAGATGGCTTACACTCGCTTATAGATTTCCACCACAACTTTAATAATCACCACGCATCCATTATTCTCTCTCTGGAACACACCCATGCTAGCATCCACTTCCTGGACACCACAGTCAGCTTCAACAATGAAACCCTGGAGACAACCATATATAAGAAACCTATGGATCTTCACCACAGCTACCTTCCTTGATCTAGTAACCACCCCAAACACAACAAGAAATGTGCTATCTACAGCCAGGCACTCTGATACCACAGAATATGCTCTGAGGAGAAAGTCCAGGATACACACCTTAACACGCTTAAAACTGTCTTCACCAAACAAGGAGACACTACCCGAAAAGTAGATTGCTTCATGGAATGGGCCACCCAAATACCCCAACAGAACTTGCTTCAATGCAGAAATAAAACCCGCTCTGAACACACATCCCTAGTTGTCACTTACCCTTTATGGGTTCCAGTGTTGGATGGTATCATCAAAGTACAACCCATACTCGATGGGGACCCCATTCTGAAAGAATTCTTTCCTGAACCCCCACTTCTGGCCGTCAGACAACTCCCCCAACCGCTCCAAGCTCATGATCAGAAGCAAGCTCCCCACAGACCAGGACACACCAACTCCAAAGCAGCACCAAACCCTGCCATAACAACACATCTGCAGGTTTTGCATCTATCTCCGCTATTACAAAGATCAATACTCCCCACAATACACCTTTCAAGATCCCTGGATCCTACACATGCCTATCACAACAACGTGGTATACCTCATCCAGTGCACTAAATGCTCCAACAACAATTATGTGCGTGAAACCAGACAATCACTACACTCTCAAATCAACTCACATAGGCAAATGATAATAGAGAAAAACACCCTATTGTGTGGGTGAATACTTTTAACAAAGCAGTGAGTCTATATCTGACCTCTCGGTTTTCATCCTTAAAGGAAATCTACACAACACTTTCAAAAGACAAGCCTGACAGCTTAAATTCATTACTCTGCCAGACACCAAAAATCACAGACTGAACAGAGACACTGAATTTATGGTTTACTACAACAATCTGTAATCCACTAATCTTCTCTTTTTGTCCTATGTCTTCAGAGATGTTAACAGGCCACTCTACTATGAATGGTCCCTTACAATATGGGCTAACTAGCTATGCTAAACAATCTGTTCCACCTTGCGTTTTGCTGGGAGTTCCTTTCCCAGAGCTGAAGAAGAGCTCTGTGTGGCTCGTAAGCTTGTCTCTCTCCCCACAGAAGTAGGTCCAGTAAAAGATACTACTTCACCAACCTCGTCTCTCATATACTTAAAGTTAACTCATGCGTATTTTGTAGGACTGGGACCTATATTTTGGATGTGCAACCTGGTTGACTTACATTTACAAGAGAAATTTTAATATGGGTAAATTTCCAGATTTGTGAAGGGATTTTGTGTTTGTTTGGGGGAAGAGGGTGATTTGTTTTTTTTTCAGCTTTAATATTGCATTAATGCTAGTGTCTTGCATTTAATTTGCCCTTCACTCTTTTTCTATGAAGGTCATACATTCTTGCGTGGTCACTAATTGTGCAAGTAGTATTCAAGCAGAAGTACATTTATGTTGTTACTTTTACATTTCAAGGTGTATTCTCTATTGTTCTTTACTTGGTGCAAGAGACTTACCTTCTGTTCATAGTATGATAGTGCTACTCTGAAGAAGGAGCCTATATTCAATTTTGCACTGTTTAAGGCTGCTGTGAACAACTGATTCACTGAGGGAAGCAATAATATTATCTCCATGTATTTCAAAATGGAAATGCTGGTTAGTATTGTTTCCCAAGCATTTGGTGAAAACGTAGTAATTTCTGTAGTACATTCTTGAAAATTTGAACCTACAATATTACACAAGATGGGAAGGGTAAATCTTTTTCAGATTATTTTGAAAATATTGTTATTCAGTTGCCTGCTCATTGACCTTAAATGTAAAATAGATTATTATTCACCAATTTACTTGATAAGATGCTTTCAAAATCTGCTAGTGTCTGCATACTTAATTTTGTTTGTCTGAGAAACCTGTAATCCTGTTTTCAAATCTTGATTTGCTTATTAGCCTTCCTCATCCTAATTGAAAAAGAGAGAGAGGCTTTGGACTAAAACCCAATGATGGCTGGCCAGACATTGAAAGATTGTTTGCACAGCTGCATCTAGGCAGTAACCAAACCATTAAACAACCTAGTGGAGGAAAATGAATAAGAGACGCTTGTTGGCCGGAACATTAAATTTCCTGGGCAGTACTATGCATGTTATGAAGTCATTGCACATGCTGGGTCAGTGCCCTTACCCATTCCCCCACCCCTCCACCACCCACTGCCCGTCCCGCTTTACATTCAGGAATAATTTGTGCTTTGCTTTTTCATAATAAGATAGCTGGCTTAAAACACCAAAACAATTCCAATGAATGATGCACTCGGTGTATCTTAAATATAACTTAAATTAAGAACCTTTTCCTGATAGTTAAATGATTCACTGACATGAGTGAAGACAGTGTCTGGATATCTGTCTTGTCTCCTTGCAAATTGTAGATTATGAAACTGGGCTACTGCGCAATAATTTAATCAGTAGCATCAGAAGAGCATTAAGCTCCATTAAACATTGGGTCACCATCATAACAGACAAGTATTAAATTATGGCTTGCAATTTAGCAATGCTTATTCAAGAGGCAATCCTTAGGTTCCTGGCAAGTGTTTAATGGTTTATTATCGAACAGATGCTTCAGAGTTTAACATATGACTAAAGTGTCAAGTTGTGTCAGAGAAGATAGGGTGCAACACTAAAATATGGTTATGTCACTTTTGTTCTATGACTACATTAGACACAAATCAGACCATATATGCAAAAATGAAGTGATTCAGTAAGGTGTCATTGAAATTAGGACACTTAGTAGGTAGTAACATTTAAATCAAGTAAGGGCTTCTCAAAATGCTCTTTTTTTCCCGTCAAAGGTTGGTTTACAATATCCATAGCTTATTCTGGGACTGCCTTTGTAAAATCTATTCACCAGTGATAGTGGAAAACTTTCCCTGATGAATGATGGGGATGTCAGCCATCCATTTCTGAAGAAGTTTAAATTTTTATGTAAAATAGTAATTTTTAGGGCTGTCAAATGATTACAAAATTAATTGAGATTAATCGAATGTTTAGCATATCTGGCATGTAAATACCTTGCAACGCCAGCTACAACAGTGCCATGTGAACGCCTGTTCTCACTTTCAGGTGACATTGTAAATAAGAAGTGGGCAGCATTATCTCCCATAAATATAAACAAGCTTGTTTGTCTTAGCGATTGGCTGAACAAGAAGTAGGACTGAGTGGACTTGTAGGCTCTAAAGTTTTGCATTGTTTTATTTTTGAGTGCAGTTATGTAAAAAATATTCTACATTTGTAAGTTGCACTTTCACGATAGAGATTGTACTACAGTATTTGTATGAAATAAATTGAAAAATACTATTTTTTAAATCTTTTTTACAGCGCAAATATTTGTAATAACAATATAAAGTGAGTATTGTACACTTTGTATTCTGTGTTGTAATTGAAATCAATATATTTGAAAATGTAGAAAACAGCCAAGAATATTTAAATAAATGGTATTCTGTTATTGTTTAACAGTGTGATTAAAACTGATTAATCGTGACTATTTTTTAAATCTAGTTAATTTGTTTTGCGTTAATTGCTTGAGTTAACTGTGATTAATTGACAGCCCTAGAAATTTTATATTCCTTTTGACTGTGATAATCTTCTGATTGAGACCCATCACAGGACTGTCTTCCTGAGTCTTCAGACAGATGGCTCCAGTGTCTCTGCTCTGCTGTTCATATCTTTCTCAAGCATCATCAACAGAGTGAAATTAACAAGACTATCTAGTCTGTTTCACTGTTGCTATTCAGAACCCTGTAGGCAGCAGTGAAATCGTCAGGAGGCTTGTCAGTTCATTGCTGTTCAGTGCTTCTGCTGCTAAGGAAAGCTATGAGTGACAGTAGAGGAAGGCATTGGAGCTACGTGGTGGGTAGAACAGCAGAGGTTCTGAGGTGTGGGTTTGGCTAGTTTGGGGGCTGAGGAAGGGGGAAGTGAGATTGAGATCTTTTCTCTGTCCAGCTTCAAATTTAGCAGAATTTTATATCTATCTCTGTCTGGTTGGTAAGAAGAAGCCCCCATGCAGGAATCCCAGCACCATCTCCTTTCTCAGCAGCTGGGGATGAAGGAATTGGGTTTCTCAGCAGAATGTCGTTCATAGACATCTTTCTTGTCCACCTTTTGACAACTAGTTTTAGTTCTCTGTTAAATGTCTAGTAAAATAGTTCAAGCCCTCATCTAATGAAGACTTATGTCATTGTGATCAATATGTTGTGAAGAAAGCCTTCACTGCTGTGCAAGAAACCAGAGTGCTTCTTTCATGGTTAGAGGCTGGGAACACTGTGCTAGTGCTACAGTTTCTGGTGAAGGAAATTAAGAAGCTGGCTTCAAAATGGTTGAATTTCTCTCCAGTGGCTAGTCTGCAGAGTTACACTGGTGATTGCCTGGAAGGAGAGCATATGCTCATCCTTCTGTCTGGAAGATACAATGATGGTGATTTGAACTATTAGGATAATGTGGTGAGAGAGGCTACCTGGGTTAGAAGGGTTCTTCTGTGACTGAGTGTCACAGTTACTAAAATCCAAAATTTCATGTATGTTTATTTTTAAACAGAGTACTGTCAGAAATCTGCATGTATCATCTTGTCATACTATTTTTTTCCTTTTTGTTTTAGAAAAATCCTTTTAAAGCGCACCAGCTAACATGTTGCTGAACTTTTAGTGCAGGATATGTGTGTCTACATTTCAAAAATGTAATGTGTATGAAATCCTTTTTTTCCATTCCCTTACTTTCCCTCTCTTCACAATGGTGAAATTCATCACTGTGCAGAGGATCAGCTGTAAGTGGGATGTCAGTGGGGCATGCTGTTTGCATCTGGGTGAACATTGGTCTGTGTTCATAAGCAGTACAATTTGTCCTTATCCACCAGTGCTTGGCTTAAGGCAATAGCCTTACTGTTGAAAGACACCATTGCAGTGGAAATAAAGAAAGAGGGGTTCTAATTAATACAAGAATTTCAGTGGGAAGTAAAGACTTTAAGGTACTGTATGTGTGGAATATGCTTGAGACTGAAATATTACCTAAGCATTAGTATGGATACGGAACAATGGAAGATAGGAGTGTGACTAATAAATGCATGTTTGATAAGTGGTTTGGCAGTCAGAAATAATGGATGTTAAGTGATATGTTTGCAGATTCTTCAGATCAGGCACTTTCTAAAATGTCATCCTCTGGAGTATTATCATGGTTCAGGAGCTTTGCTATGGTGCCAGAAGATTCCACAGCAGATCCAAGGCACAGAGATGGGGAAAGTAAACTGGGATTACTATTCCTATTTAAGAACAATTCGTTTGGACTTGTGCAACTATTAAAAAAGGCAACTAGCCATATGCTTTAGGCATGCTTGATGTCACTGTAAAATACATAACAAAAATACCCAGTAAGGTAAGCAAGCAGTACAATTCTCTGTAACTGTTTCCTTAGAAATCTGTGGGATGAAAATTATTTTGAAAAAGTCATGATTTTTCACCCCACTTTTCAACCAGCGCTAATGGGTGGCATTGAAAATAATTAATATTTTACATATAAATCCACCTTTCCAGTACTGGTAAAGAAAACAAAAGGTTCTTAATCAAATCAAAATAAAGTGTGCTATAATTGGCTATAGCCAATGTAACAAATGTTAAACTGTATTCTCCTCTTTGTTGCTCTCTTATGAAGATTGATGGGAACATGCATGATTAAGGCAGCAACTTTCTTCCGCCCCCTCCACCCAGTAATATTATTTGGTGCTACTTGTTATACTATATCCATAGTTGGTAATGATGATCATGTAGGGAAAATCCAAATCCAAACACAAAATAGAATCCAATGGTATAACTGTGTGTGCTTTCTTTATTAAAAAACAACAACAACAACAAAAAACAAATCCAAATAAACCCCCAAACCAGGTGAAGCTTGCCAGATTTCCTGACCATCTTGAAACTCAGTCCAAGTATGTGCTGAACCAGAAACCCAGGTAAAATTGGGCTCAGATTTAATCCACCTTGTCCTCCCTGGAGGTTCCACCATGTCCAGGTCCCCTACCAAATGGGTCCTGGGAGCATCTCTTTGTGTTGACTTCAAGGGGGCAGAGACCTGGAACTCTCACCTCTGATATGTTTAAAGGTGTCTGCCTGTCTCAGTTCTTCAGTGGATGGCTGGCAGTCCTGCCTCTTTCCCATCTGTCAGTGTGGGGCATTCTAGGTGCATCAGGTCATTGCAGCAGCAACAAAACCTGGTGACTTCGGGTCAAGTTCTGCTTTGGGTTGTGCCAGTTTAAACCTCTGAACCAGTCATAGTAAAATTTGTTATCCTCATGTGTGAGAAAATGCATGTAAAACAAAGCTGCAGCATTTGGCATAAATATATCATCCCAACATATTACCAGTGCCGAATGATGGTATCAGAGAATGAAAGTGGAGCAAACTGATATGACTTACTTACACATTCCTGGTATTTACCAATGATGGGGAAATATATAAAGAAGTAGTACAGATGTTAATTATGGGCTTGATATTGCTGTGGGGTTTTTTTATTTTAGTTTTTTTCGGGGGAGAGGTCTGCTGTGGTGCTGCTACTTGTTCAGAATAGATGCATTCCAATATAAGCATACTCGGAAGGTGTCTTCTGAAGCATATCCTGGAAGGACACAAGCGATGGTAAAAGGCATAAAAAACAATGACCAGTACTCTTGTACATGGTTAATGTCCGTGTAAGCCTTTGGCTTACATATGTGTATAAGGTTTTGGGCATTTTATAGATACATTCATAATTTTTTTAACATATAATTTTTAGGTTAGGCTGTAAAATCTGAGATATCACTGTCTAGTAGTGCAAATTTTGACAAAAAGATTAAGGCTATTAAGAACAAAACACTAACTTTTTTAGACATTAATAGGTATATTAATGTATTTGATCAATGCTTTTAAGTTACAAAAAGTCTCTTACCAATTTAATCAGGTTGTAGAACTTTTTTTGGTCCAAATCACAAAACCATTATAAATCGCAAATTATACCAGATCGCAAAAATTTCTGTTTGTGAAAGGCTGAAGACTAGGAATTGCATGGGCATTGCAAGGGAGGATTAAGGGTGCTCGGTTCACAGTTTGGGGAACCTTGCACTCTGACTGTCTACATTAGGCCTGATTATTAATAGCCTCTACCTTGTGTAGTTTTTTGTACCGATGTCAAGTAGTACTGTTCCAATATGGGTGCATTTTACGTTTGGTTAGCACAGCTGCAAATGATTACATGAGGTGAAAGAGAGTGGGGAATTGGGCCCAATGTGTCTTGCTTTTCGGAGTCATTTGTCTTTTAGTCTAATGTGCATAACAAGCTGTGATTGAGACTGGTATCTAGAAAAGATGAAACTATTAGAAGTTTTATCTGTACAAAAAGCATTCCCTATATCAAAGGCCATCCTTTAAAGGTTTATGATGGTCCTATTCTTAGAACAACTTGTTCACAGAAACATTTATTCTTGGCTGAAACTATGACTAGTTGGGTTACTGTGTATGGTGGTGGGAAAGCAAAATGAAAACTAAAATGGAGATGTTTATATGGTGAGCCTTACTTTTTAATGTTGGTGGCTTGTTTTGGGTGTTCTGCTTTGTTTACCCATAATCTACCATGGATTTTCCATCAAAGTGTGTTCTATCATAAGGCTTTGCATTTATGCTTAGAATTACCTTTTGGGATTGTGGTGACTTTATCACTGTGTGGGAAAGATTTGAAATGCAAAATTATTTATATAAAGTATGCACTGTGTATTACATAAATGTCTGAGTTGCAGACCCCTAGAATACACATTGCCTAAGGGTTAGAACAATTCCTGAGTTTGATTGGCTTCAGGCCGTATTACACACTCTCTCCAGATGTTTTTCAACCATTAGGCACAATTATACGAGTTTTGCCCTTGAACCCAGATGGTATTTGTTCTATCGCTTTAGATTTTTTTTAGGGCTGTCGATTAATCGCAGTTAACTCACACGATTAACTCAAATTAATCACGATTAAAAAAATTAATCGTGATTAATCGCAGTTTTAATCTCACTGTTAAAAAGTAGAATACCAATTGAATGTTATTAAATATTTTTGGATGTTTTTCTACATTTTTAATTTCAATTACAACACAGAATACAAAGTGTACGTGCTCACTTTATATTTATTTTTGATTATAAACATTTGCTCTGTCAGAATGATAAAATAAATAGTATTTTTCAATTCTTTAGATTTGTAAGTTGCACTTTCACCATAGATTTTTTTAGTTACATAACTGAACTCAGAAACAAAACAATGTAAAACTTTAAGTTTAAAGCCTACAAGTCCACTCAGTCCTACTTCTTGTTCCGCCACGCTAAGACAAACAAGTTAGTTTACATTTACGGGAGCTACTGCTGCCCGCTTCTTATTTACAATATCACCTGAAAGTGAGAACAGGCGTTCACATGGCACTTTTGTAGCCGGCATTGCAAGGTATTTACATGTCAGATATGCTCAACATTTGTATGCCCCTTCATGCTTTGGCCACCATTCTAGAGGACATGCTTCCATGCTGATGATTCTCGTTTAAAAAATAATGCGTTAATTAAATTTGTGACTGAACTCCTTGAGGGAGAATTGTATGTCTCCTGCTCTGTTTTACCCACATTCTGCCATATATTTCATGTTATAGCCGTCTCAGATGATGACCCAGCACATGTTGTTCGTTTTAAGAACACTTTCACTGCAGATTTGACAAAACTCAAAGAAGGTACCAATGTGAGATTTCTAAAGATAGCTACAGCACTCAAACCAAGCTTTAAGAATCTGAACTGCCTTCCAAAATCTGAGAGGGACGAGGTGTGGAGCATGCTTTCAAAAGTCTTAAAAGAGCAACACTCAGATGCAGAAGCTACAGAACCCAAAAAAGAAAATCAATCTTCTTCAGGTTGCATCTGATTTAGATGATGAAAATGAACATGCGTCAGTCCGCACTGCTTTGGATAGTTATCAAGCAGAACCTATCATCAGCATGGATGCATGTCCCCTGGAATGGTGGTTGAAGCATGAAGGGACATATGAATCTTTAGCGCATCTGGCACGTAAATACCTTGTGACGCTGGCTACAACAGTGCTATGTGAATGCCTGTTCTTACTTTCAGATGACATTGTAAACAAGAAGCGGGCAGCATTATCTCCTGCAAATGTAAACAAACTTGTTTGTCCGGGTGATTGGCTGAACAAGAAGTACGACTAAGTGGACTTATAGGCTCTAAAGTTTTACATTGTTTTGTTTTTGAATGCAGTTATTTTTTTGAATGCAGTTATTTTTTGTACATAATTCTATGTTTGTAAGTACAACTTTCATGATAAAGACATTGCACTAGAGTACTTGTATTAAAGGTGAATTGAAAAATACAATTTCTTTTGTTTTTAGAGTGCAAATATTTGTAATAAAATAAATATAAAGTGAGCACTGTACATTTAAATAAATGGTCTTCTATTATTGTTTAACAGTGCGATTAATTGTGTGATTAATCGCGAATAATTTTTTTCATCTCTTGACAGCCCTAATTTTTGTTAGTGCATGCTGGTTGCTTGAGAAATGTGAGAAAGCAGCTGCAGTACCAGTAGAATGGCATGGTGTTGTTAGATGGACTCTTGAGCTTGTCTTTTGACTTGTAGACACAAGTGCATGCTATTCTTGGTAAGTGTCCACATTCAAGTTTCCTATTGGTTCAAAAGGGAGATACTTTTGGTCAAGAAAGATGCACAGAGGTGAAAGTTTTTATATGATGTCAGTGTAGAAGCTGCTTCCATTTCCTTAAGTTTCAGAAGGGTAAAAAGATGGTTTCTATCTCTTTACTATTTATCTATAGATTATACTTTTAATAAATGTTTATCCAGTTGCCTCCCACTAGTGAAAAGGCAGACTTGAAGCTGGAAGGAAACACAGTTAAGAAATCTTCAAGTACTTTATACACAGTATCTCTTTTTTAAAAGGATGCTTTATATTTTACAAATGACCTATTTATAGCACAATTATTACTTACAGCCAGATGCATGATAGTGCATTTTTTGCGGGGTTGGGAACTACAGATTCTACAACATTAGATACACGGAGGAAAAGAAAGTATGGGAAATCTGTTCAATGGAAAAAATGACAGACAGCCTTATATCAGGATCAAGTAGATTTTAAAATATATGGCTACCATTTTTGGAATTTGAACAAAATAAATACACAGATAATGACATGAGCTTGACCAAATACATATAGATCTTTTAAAGGTAACAAATACAAATTATGAATCTTTAATACTTGTATAAAAATTAATGTATATTTATAAGATGTGAAAAGTTCTAGTTATATAGTATAAAAAGATATCATCATGTAGTTTCCAGATCCATCATTTAGGTTTTGCACAAAAGGTTTTACAAATCCTGATATTAACAGAAAAGTATTAAGAACTTAAAATACCCAAACCTGTTGGAATTTAGACATCATTCCTCTAATACTTGTAGCCCATATATTTCAACATTGTTTTAATGCAGTAGATCTCAAATTACAACTGTCAAACAACCAGTTTTCTACATTGTTCTTTCCTCTGGTCTCCAGGGCAATCAGAACAGACAGAAAATGCTATGTTGAATTGGTTCAGAACTGGAAGATGGGTTGACCAGCAAGAAGGTTTCTGTTTTGTGACGTGATCTGCAGAATAAAGTGAGGGAGGCGGGGAGAGAACCAGCATGCTAGTGCATTAAAACCAGAAAGTAAAACAGACTAGAAGGAAAAGTGCTGGTTGACTAGTAGGTTTTCATGATCATAGCTGAGCGAATTGCAAAGACAATGCGTAAATGATAGAAATCATATTAGATAAATAATAATTAAAAATTCAAATATGTATTAATAAGAACATAAGAATGGTCTGACTCAGTATGGTCAATGGTCCATCCAGCCCAGTATCCTGTCTTCCAACTGCAGCCAGTGCCAGATGCCTCAGAGGAAATGAACAAAACAGGGCAATTATCAAATGATCCATCCCTTGTCGTCCAGTCTCAGCTTCTAGCAGTCAGAAGTTAGCTTTTTAAATTATTTTTTACGCATCCTCGGCCAGGACCATGTTTGTGTTTGTACTGCACTTAGCACCCTGGGACCCTGATGTGGAATGGGGCCTCTGCATACAAACCTTAAATAATGTATTATTAAATATAATCTTCACCTGAGGTGTCAAACCTCTTATTGGTTGTTTTTTGTTTTTTTGGGGGAATGTGGCCCTGCGAACGTGGGCAGAGGACTCAGGAGGAGCAGGGGCAGCCGTGCAGCCGGAGAGAAGCGGTGGTTTCCCCTTCAAAGCACCGCTTCTCTCCAGCTGGCTGCGTGGCCACCCGGTGCTCCTCCTGAGTCCTCCAGCCATGTTCCCCGTGCTCCTGCGACTCGCACCTCCCGCCTGCTCCCCTGCCCCTGTAGTGCAGCCCCTCCCCCCCCGCAGGAGGTGTGCCGGTGCTGAGCTGCCTGAGTGCCCGGCCCTGGGGCCCCCTGTTGTTGGGGGGTCCCATGCCAGGACACCCTGTGTTCACTGTTAAATCTGCCCCTGAGCTGTGCCGCCCAGCTGGAGCCAGCCATGCCGCCGCACTGGCGGCATGGCGAGCTGAGGCTGTGGGGGAGGGGGAACAGCAGGGGAGGGGCCGGGGGCTAGCCTCCCCAGCCGGGAGCACAGGGGCTGGGCAGGACGGTCCCGCGGACCGGATGTGGCCCGTGGGCCGTAGTTTGCCCACCTCTGGTCTAGGCTGTAAATACAAATTCACTTGCTAATGTGCCAAGTTCAATATTCTTTATGAAAACATTAATTTTATAAAGGAAAGTTTTAAGGGCATGATGGAAGCTTCACTGTGATAAACTATCTGTAGATATTTTCACTTTGTGCTAAGCATGTTTGATAATGCTTGGACACCTTACTGGAGGATTTTTTTTTTAATATAATGTAACAACTAAACTATGTTTATTAAAAAAAACCCATTTTTTTCTTAGTAATGATGGGCTTAGCTTGCAAAATTTGGATCCAGATCTAAATTTCCTCAAAATTGAGGTGTATGCAGATGTTTCATGTAGTTTCTGGTCTATCTCTAGTTTATAACTAAACTCTCAAATTGTGCTGAGGCTTTAAACCATTCCAACACCAGCCAAAGAAGATCTTTCAAATTAAAGTATCAAATACCATGATGAATGCCTACCATCCTCCTCCCCCTTTGCAGCCAGTCATAGCAAACTATTTTGAGTAAATGCCTGCATTCCCCATATGAGAGATGGTATTAATGTTGGCTTCATTCAAAGGATTCCTGACTTTTGCTGCTGTGGGTTGTTTGGCAGGCTTCTTCCTCCCTCTCCCCTTTACCTCCAAGACATTTCTATTCCCATTGACAACCACACAAACTTTCAGCATGCTTCAGCATTTTTGGTGTGCAAAGGCCACAGCTGTATGTTGAACAATATATCATTTATAATCCAATAAAATAGTCCTAAATAAAACAATGATAATCTCTTACATTGAGAATAATAATAATCAGGGACACCGATCCTTGGTTTTCATAGAAATATGGATGGAATTGCAAAATTTGGGTCTTCTCACTGCATTTAGCAGTATTCTCCACATTTTAAGTTTTCCTTACAAAAAAAGAAAATGGATTTAGCTGTTAACTTTTGGCAATGTTGAAACTATCTTTCTGAGTTGGCAGGCGGGTATATTGAAACAAATAGCACCCAGAGGAGTGTGAATTTTCAAGTTTGTCAAGAGCAAACTCTGCAGGCATGAAAACAGAAGAAATTTTAATCACGTTGGCAGGACAGGACATGAATTTAGCTTAGGAGTGTAATATCAGAGAGGGGGGGGATGCCTATTTCATCCCACCTTTCTACTGAAACCCTTCACATTGCCCCAATCACACTTCTTTGCTTCCTAGATCCAGTCTAATGTGAAGACCCCCATACTTTCTCTGCTGTTCCTTTCAGCTCCTATAGGGTATCGCTCCCCTTCTCCTGATGAAGAATAGAACAAAATGGAAAAATAAAAACATTAATTCCTACTACTTTGTCTCCTTGTTCATTTGTGGTACTTTGCTAAATTAGGTTGCTACTATGTTCATGCTGTTTCCTCTGGTAGGAAAAAACTTCATACAGCCATAACACAGATACACAATGGATCCAAAGATTGTGCTGACAACCTTAACTCTGTATGGAGTGTAGTTGTAGCCATGGTGGTCCCAGGATATTAGAGAGAGCAAGTGGGTGAGGGACAATATCTTTAATTGGACCATTTTGAGCCACACAGAGCTTCCTATCATCTCATCTCTGCTTTTGGAACCAAACTGTCTCTTCTTCCAATGAATACAAGTTTCCTTGAAGACAGGCTCAACTCCTATGTTTTCTCTCATTTCTTTGGCAGTAGTGATGGCATCTTCAAATTGGTTGTCTCTGTAGGCCACAACGAAATCAAGGCAGCTTCTCAGCATCTTTTATTTTCTACGGGAGAAAACAGACAGTATTAGGGAGAGCAAAAGTCTATGTTCCGCAGTACTAGAAAGTCATCAAACATTCTGTTAAGTATGGCGAAAGAAGTAACAGTATTTCTTGTTGCGTAGATAGGGGTTCAACAGATATCTCTGGCGTCTCATTAAATATGTTCTTTATTAGTTGCTACTTACACTCTTCAAGTCTTAAAACACAAGTACACTTTCACAATTACACAATAAAACAAGGTTTACAGCACCACAACTGGGCTCTTACTTCACTTTGTTCTTGTATCTCACTGACTGACTGGTGACACCGCACCCCTTATACACCCACAAAGGCACGGCTGACAACATTCTAGGAGGTTCAAGGAAAATGTAGTTCTCAGAAAGTCTGGAAGGTGTGAGATTCTACAAAGATCCAGAACATTCTAGGAGGTTAATGAATAATGAGTCCACATATGGAATACCTGAAACATTTTACTTCAAACATTCTATTTTCCCTTTTGCCACTAACAACAAAAACAGCACCCTGAGCCTGGTGCCCCCCAATCCCAGCCACCACAGGCAGTAGCTTGCCCCTAAATCTGGCCCTAGTTTTCGATTGCTCTTTAAGTAAGAAATAGAATGACAAAAATAAGCGACTTAGAAAGGATGTTCTAATTTGGCATAATAGGAAGAAATGCAGCTCATTCATTATTGTGGCAAACTATTCTCAAAATGTCCTGTAGTCTACATTTTAATTATGGCTTTGCTCTTCCTTGGTTTTATGAACTTGGTGAGGCAGGCAGTTGCCTGCATTTCTCTCTCCCTACAGACTGTCTGCACAAGTCTCTTTTATACCTGAGTGACAATTAAAAATATACAAGAAGCAAAGCAAAAAAAAAAAAAAAGGCTATTTGAATGCAGTTTTCTTTAGAACTGACATATACTATATGTTTATTGAATGGCTCTATAATGACTCATTTTTAATTTGTATTATTAGCTGGTAGTGATATGAAACTAGTTTTTCTGATTACATCAATGTTTCATTTGATTATTCCTACACAGTCTACGTAAGCAATGTGGGAATTGTTAAATGAAGAAATATCAAAAGTACTTCTTGGCCTTTTTTTTTTTTGGCCTACTATGAAAAGACATCAAATGTCTGCAATCTGTTTTAACACATTTTTTTACATATATAATTCATGTTGTATCGTCAGGAAAAAAAATGTTCTGCCAACAGTTTGAAGTACTATATTTAGTTCTTTTCAAAAAAATACATGTGCCATTATATGAGAGATTTCAGATGTGAAATAACTTGGAAAATGCGATTCTCAAATTTCAAAAGCCTAACAAGGCCTCTAACAGCTTTCTGGTAAAGTATGTGAATATGGATTATTCAGAAAAATTCAGTGAAAACTATTTTCATATGTTTGGGGGAGTGGTGCATGTGTGGGTCTGAATAAATGCTTTTTGAGAGTCAGTAATCTTTGAATACAGTCAGATCAATCCTTTTCTCAACTTTAGTGGTACTTTAAGGTTTACATCAAAGGGAGGCAGCACCTGCATAAATTGGAATGTAGGAATGTAAGGTGGCCTTTTTTTTGCAAGGGAAGTGACAGGGAGAAAGTACTGCTACGTATGTATCATATAACAGTGCTGGACTTTATTCCCCATGTCTCTATACTGAATGTAACTGGTAGTGAGAGTCCTGGAAGGATATGGCAGCACTTGGGTGAACTGAGGACCTCCTGTTCAAATGATGGGAACAAATAGAATTGACACTTCTGGACTAGAAATAGGGATTCTATCTTTGGAGGAGGTAATAGTGTCTATATTCTGTGAAAAAAGCAGGATCCTCTTAAACATGCGCGCGTGCACACACACACACACACACACACTGTACCATGGGTGTGTATCCTGGTTTATAATCTTACATTTTTTATACATTTTTTTTCTTTAATGAGGATTGGATACTCAAAGCATCGATTCTTGTGTTTCCTTTTAATAACAACAACAACAATTAATAATAATTAATAAATATCAAATGGACTGGCTAATGTGGTAATACATCCAAAATGACAGGCCATATTGTTTTGGCTTGGCAGATCATGAGTGTTTCTACTTTATTTAAATCATCCCTTTTATCTATTGATGGCAACCAAACCATACAGTTTTTGATCTACCATTTGTCCTCAGTGGGTCCAGCTTAACCAATCCAGAATCCCTTCTCCCCTTTTCCCAGTATTGATTCAAGAGATAAGAGGGTAGGGACTTATTACATCAGCTCTCATTATTGAACACCAGACTATTGCCTTTTCCCTTACTAGAGAGTAGGGGGACATTTTTAGCTTTCCAAGAGCCAAGCCTATAAATTCAAGAATTAGAAGGTGGAAGGAGTATTTAGTGTAAAATGAGTCAGAACACCATTTGTTGTTAAAATGCTTATTTTTCTCTTAATATGTTGCTGTATGTGTCTCTTTCAGTAAGTGGACAGCTACTCAATTAGAAGGGGAAAAGGAGTGCTGAGGGCACCAAATGATAGGTTGATGGTGTGGTGCCTCTATGAGTTTGTTTACACTGTTGGGGGAGGAGGAGAAAAGCGCGTTCTTATATCAGGCTAGCTAACCTGCATTGGCTAAGTTGGGTAAAAAATAGCAGTGAAGACATGGCAACTTGGATCAGCAATTTGAGTTAAACTGTAGGGTAGCCCGGAGTTGAACTGTGTGTTTGTGCAGTGTCTAGAACAATGGGGACTTAATCTTGGTTGGGGCTGCTAGTGTACTGTAATACAAATAAGCCATGTGATGTCCTCCACAGAAGAATCTGTCAGGCTGGACTGTATAGAACATATTCTAGGTAAATGTACTTGTGCTGGGATGTAGACTTCTTGCTTTGACTGGGATAGGATCCTGCAGCCATGACCCAGTGGTGCTGCTGGGGGAGGCCACATCGTGGCATAGAGGTTTGAGGACTGAATCCTGGCAGGACCATTCAGAACTCCACTTGAAAGCCTCTCTGAGCTGAGGTAGTTAGATGTATCTGTACCTAGTTATGCTCAGAACCTCAAACAGGCCCAGACTACTTTCATGTGGAAAGTGAATGGGATTTGCTGTCTAGAAATCAGAGAGGAAGATAAAATTTTTCTATTTACATGGTATGATTATGTATGGTTTGTTTTTGTAGTTTGAAGTATAAGGATTTAAGATGCATGAAGAGATTATGGCCATGTGTGTGGTGTTTTAGTTGCTCTCCAAGAGAGAAAAATCATATAAAATGAAAACAAAACCCCATAGAATTTTCTGCACAACCTGGGACTCCTGTGAAGTTCTTATTCAGCAGACATATCAGCTCTTGCACTCACATGCTGTCTTACTTAGATTTTTATTTTTCTGATTATTCAGTAAAAGTGTTGTCTTTCGTTCCCAAATAAGATAATAATTTTTAAAGAGCAGATTGCTTATTTCCTTTATATCAAGATGAGGATGGCGGAAAGTCCTGTTACTACTTGTGATTTTTTTGTTTATTTGCTAAAATGTCTATAGTAAAGATATGCACAGTAGTTGTAGCCATGTTGCTCCCAGGATATTTGAGAGATAAGGTGGGTGAGGTGTATGACCCGAAGAAGAGCTCTGTGTGGCTCGAAAGCTTGTCTCTCTCACCAACAGAAGTTGGTCCAATAAAAGATATTATCTCACCCACCTTGTCTCTATAGTAAAGGTAGTTCATTTCAAATTAGTTATGGATATTGCTTTCTGTTAAGTAATGCTACTAAATGGCTCCAGGTAACTCTAAATATAATGTACTTAACTAGGAGTTTTATTAAATCTTACATAGTGAAGATTTCTAGATGATAAGTAACTTATAGGACACCTTATAACTACCGGGTTGTCGGGTGGGATCGAACCTGGGTTCTCTGGAGCTAAATATCTGGAGATATTTAAGAGTAGGTTAGATAAATGTCTATCAGGGATGGTCTAGACAGTATTTGGTCCTGCCATGAGGGCAGGGGACTGGACTCGATGACCTTTCGAGGTCCCTTCCAGCCCTAGAATCTATGAATCTATGAATAAATGCATGAGCCTCCGCTGCATGAGCTAAAAGCCACATGGCCCTTAGCTAAGGCTGTAGAGCAGACTCCTTAATCTCTAAGTGCCACTAGAGGAGACAGAACACCACGCCCAGGAGGTGTGTGGGTTACACAAGCTTCCCCATAAATTCTGCCAGTTTTGGGCCTCTCCAACAAAGACTACCAGTCCAAAAAAAAAAAAAAACACTATAACAAATTATGTCAAGTACTGTGGTGGGTTTTGCTGCAGGCAAAAGTATGTAGTAAGCTAGACTCAAATTAAGTCTTAAACCTCATGTTCCACATAGTCTTGCTCACTCTTTGGGACAGATTCTGTCCCCTATTCCAACCACCATACACTGTTCTATTAATATATGGCAGCTATTAATGCACTGCAGCTGGCCAGGGTAGATTCCCAGCAGCATAGGTTTGCCATAAGTGACCCTAGGCTGCTGTCTTTGGAAGACCTGGCATAGGAGATGTGCCAGATTCACATGCATAACACATGGCACTACAGGGATTCAGGGCTGCCATAAATGGAGGAACCAGGCCTGCTGTTTTGGCCCTAGGAGCAGCCCATAATCTGGAGCATGCAAAGGTGGCATAAAGCCACCTTCTCTGCTCTCTATGCAGCATAGAATTAGATCCTTTGATTTTTTTTTAATGCTTAAACATTTTGCTTATCCTTCATGGGCTTTCGCTTATTTAGTCCATTTTAGTTTGACTTTTTATTTGTGAAATCCAGAATGTTGTTAACTTTTCCCCCTTTCCCCTCTTCTTGTAGGTCTTGATGATTGCCTGCAGCAGTATATTAAGAACTTTGAGAGAGAGAAGATTAGTGGGGACCAGCTACTACGTATTACTCACCAAGAACTGGAGGATCTGGGAGTCACCCGAATTGGCCACCAGGAGCTTATCTTGGAAGCAGTTGACTTGCTCTGCGCATTGGTAAACTTCCTGGGAAAGAGAGGAGGGGGGAAAAACAGGAAATATATATTATTTGAGAAATTGCTAAATAGTTCAACAAATTCTTGACATTAAATGCTAAATTGCTTATATATTGTAAAATACGAAGTAGTGCATACCATCATGCTGAGCTGCTGATTAGAAAGAGGCTTTTAATTTAATAAACTGATGTCACAGATTTGAGGCTGAGAGGCTTGCACATCAACCTTAAGAAAAAATCAGCCCATCCTAGATCAACTCCCCTTCTCAAAGGCTAGTTTCTATTCAAATTGAAATGTGAAATTGTTGTATGAGAGTGCAATAATTGGATTCTGGTTGCCCTTTAAAAACAAAAGGTCCTGATATTAATCAAGTCAGTTTCCAGTGTCCCTTTCATGCACTCCCTTAGAATATTATAAATTACATGTTGGATGATTATTCCAGTTTGTTAAAACATAGCTGCTTTTATTCTACAGTAAAAAGGATTAACTGTTGAAATAATTATCTAATATGTAAATAATTTGTACGCTTCCTGACATCTGGTTACAGACATGAATGGTATAACACGCACTAAGAAGGTTGTCTGCATTCTCAGCTGTGGGATAGGTGCTACTTCTGGGCATGGGATTATAAAATGAGAAGATAGTGGGTGATTCCACTAAAATGTTCTTGATTTTTCCAAATTACTGGGGGTTTTAATATGAGCTAGCTTTTAGAGCTTCAGAAGCATCTGTAGGGAAGCCTAATCCCAGTGGAGCAAATCCAAGATGAAAGATTCAAGTGCTCTTCAGGGGGCTTTTGTAGTCCTGTGTATCTGCCAAAGTTGTTTTTCCATATGACAAGTCTGTAGGTCATATTGTCATGTCTTTGGTGGGAGTTTGGAGTGGGGACGGGACTCAAATTAAAAAGAAGAGGGAAATACAATAAGACAAGAAATAAGATAGAGGTTGGGTTTTGAACATACTTCCCCCTAAGAACATTCTGTACAGTTGTACCATTGTTGACAATGACACACAGAGCTTCAGTGCAATAGGAAAATCTAGTCCTGGGGTCTGAACGTATTTAAAATGTTGTGTGTGTGTGTACACACATATGTGTGTGTATATATATAGAGAGAGAGAGACAGACACACACGGGAATCTTCTGAGAACTGCTGCAGATGTGCAGAGGGATGTAAAGTAGGTTACTTGCTACAGTATAAAGTGCAATGAAAATATAAAGAAAACAAATTTTAATTAACTCAGAAGAAACAAAATTGAAATTAGTGTGTCTGGAGAGGCTGCACAATAGTGTGCACCAGACAGATTGTTACACTGAGCGAGCATTGTTTGTTATAGCTGGTATATGCTTGTTTCCTCATGCCCAGTTACTATAATTTATTTTTTGAGAAATAGGTGCACCATATATTTATAGTTACCACACACATAAAATAATATAATGGAGTTGGATTACATACACAAAATATGAGGAATTTGTAGTGAAGGTTAAGCATCATGCTTAGTTTGTGCTATTGTCTAGACATTGGTGATCAATGTTATGTATAGGTATGTAAGAAAGATAGGGTATACTAACCTTATTTAAGCAAGTGTATAGAACCTGTACCACCTTTCCTAAGGTTCTTTTAATTTCAATTGCTTAACTAAAGAAAAGGATTCAAGTTGAATTTAGTTTTACTGAGTTTATTAAATATCCTTAACAGTAGCAGCTAAGAGTATAAGGATGTAAGACAACAAAAATAGTATTGAGTTATGATTTGGCTAGCACAAACTAGAAAATTGGTCGATATAACCATTTACATTTTTCAGACTCAAATCACACAACCACAATAGAAACCATACTTACACTTAATCACTTTGTTTAGATTTTTGATTGAGTTCCTCAGAATAGGGCCTCGCTTGTGCGAACTGGTTATCAACACCGTGTTGCTAATGCAAAAAAGGAAAAACAATCCAAAACTAGAGCACAAGACACAGCTTGGTCAGTTTCTTATGTGCCAATTCACCCAGGTCTCCTCTTCCTTCTTTATTGGCTGGTTAAATACCACCCGATCACATTCAAGGTTTTGATCCTTCTCTTCCATTCACCTTCAAGGGATTGGCCTAAATTAACTGAGGAACCACCTCACTCATCTCCCACGACAGCAGCATTTCACTGGAACTATGCCAAGTTCCTTATGTGCAGGAGACACAACTTCCTCTAAATCTGATCCATGATTGTGGAGCTCATGTCTGAAGGACAGTGGAATGACCTCAGTGCAATCAAAACATAATGAAAAACTCACTACTTTGATTAATCTTCCTTTAGTAACACCACCACAATCACGTGTTTAAACTCAAACTCCCTAGGGATATGCTGGAGTTCACTTAAGTGTGTGAAGTATTAAGAAACCATGGTGATGAGTGTGGTATAAAAAACTAGATAACCAGATTAACCACCAGGGAAGGATTTCCTCTCTTCTCCGTTTCTTCCCCCCATTCTTTTAATTTCTTCTGTGAAGTCTGAAACAACTTTTTTTAAAAATCCCAGACAGATAGCACAGTGGGGGCTATCCAGTTTATTGCACTGATTGCAGCATGTATGATTACCTGCCTTGTGTGCAGGTGGCATATATGTGAATTCAGTGCCAGCAACTCAAGGCCCTCTGAGACCAAGTACAGGCTCTTGAGACCAGAGGGGCTGAACTAGAAGAGCTAAGGGAGATAGAGAGGTACGCAGATGAGACTTTCAGGGAGACAGTAGAGCAGTTCCACCCCCAGTCTGTTAGTCTCTTTGCTGTAGAGGAAGATGAAAATCTTGGGGAAAGAGAACATCAAGCTGGAGTGGAGGGAAACAATCTCATAATTGAGGCCCCCCCTTCTAGATGATGTCATGGTATCCTCTTGCACTGAGGATATCCTTCCAAGGAAGGAGATCCCTGTTAGGATTTGATTATCAGAAACATAGATAGTTGGGTTTTTGATGGCTGGGAGAACCGCATGGTGAATTGCCTGCTGGGTGCGAAGGTTGCTAAGTTCTTAGAATCATAGAAGATTAGGGTTGGAAGAGACCTCAGGAGGTCATCTAGTCAAAGCAGGAACAACACCAACTAAATCATCCCAGCCAGGGTTTTGTCAAGCTGGGCCTTAAAAACCTCTAAGGGTTGAGATTCCACCACCTCCTTAGGTAACCCATTCCAGGCTTCACCACCCTCTTAGTGAAATAATGTTTCCTAATATCCACCAAGACCTTCCCCACTGAGACATCTGAATAGATTTATGTGCAGTGCTGGGGAGGAGCCGGTGGTCATGGTACATGTAGGTACCAGTGATGTACTGAAAGATAGGAGAGAGGTCCTGGAGGCCAAATTTAGGCTGTTAGATAAGAAATTAAAGTCCATGACATCCTTTGTAGCATTCTCTGAAGTGCTTCCAGTTCCATGTGCAGGGCCAGTTAGGCAGAACTGCAGGCTCTCAATGTCTTGATGTGATGATGGTGTTCAGCGGAAGAATTTAGGTTTATTAGAAACAGAGGCACATTTTGGGGAAAAAGGAGCCTATAGAAGAAGGATGGGCTCCACCTAAACCCAAATGCAGAGCCACATTGCAGGTGTATAAAATTAAAAAGGACATAGGAGTTTTAAAACTAAGGGCTGGAGAAAAGTGGACAGGAACAGAGGATAATGGGACGTGGTAATCTCACAGTACAAAATATGTAGAAATGACAGAGCAGGTTATGCTGGTGGGAAAGTGGCAGTATATGTGACAGAAAACATAGTCAAATATAGTAAAAATCTTAAATTAATCTGACTGTACCATTGAATTTTTATGGATAGAAATTCCATGCTTGAATGCCATTGTGGAGAAACTAAATGAATTCTTTGCATCGGTCTTCACAGCTGAGGATGTAAGGGAGATTCCCAAACCTGAGCCATTCTTTTTAGGTGACAAAGCTGAGGAACTGTCCCAAACTGAGGTGTCATTAGAGGAGGTTTTGGAAACAAATTGATAAACTAAACAGTAATAAGTCACCAGGACCAGATGGTGGTATTCACCCAGGAGTTCTGAAGGAACTCAAATGTGAAATTGCAGAACTACTAACTGTAGTCTGTAACCTATCATTTAAATCAGCTTCTGTACCAAATGACTGGAGGATAGCTAATGTGACACCTGTTTTTAAAGAGGGTTCAAGAGATGATCCTGGCAATTACAGGCTAGTAAGCTTGACATCAGTACTGGGCAAACTGATTGAAACTATAGTAAGGAACAGAATTGTCAGACACATACTGTAGATAAACATAATTAGTTGGGGAAGAGTCAACATGGTTTTTGTAAAAGGAAATCATGCCTCACCGATCTGCTAGAATTCTTTGAGGGGGTCGACCATGTGGACAAGGGGTCGACCATGTGGACAAGGGGGATCTAGTGGATATAGTGTACTTAGATTTTCAGAAAGCTTTTGATAAGGTCCCTCACTAAAGGCTCTTAAGCAAAGTAAGCTGTCATAGGATAAGAGAGAAGGTCCTCTCATGGATTGGTAACTGGTTAAAAGATAGGAGTTAAAGGGTAGGAATAAATGTCAGTTTTCAGAATGGAGGGAGGTAAATAGTGGTATCACACATGGGGTCTGTACTGGGACCAGTCCTATTCAACATATTCATAAATGATCTGGAAAAAGGGGTAAACAGTGAGGTGGCAAAATTTGCAGATGGTACAGAGCTACTCAAGATAGTTAAGTCCCAGGCAGACTGCAAAGGGCTACAAAAGGATCTCTCAAAACTGGGTGACTGGGCAACAAAATGGCAGATGAAATTCAATGTTGATAAATGCAAAGTAATGCACATTGGAAAACATAATTCCAACTATACATATAAAATGATGGGGTCAAAATTAGCTGTTACCACTCAAGAAAGAGATTTTGGAGTCATTGTGGATAGTTCTCTGAAAACATCCACTCAATCTGCAGCGGCAGTCAAAAAAGCGAACAGAATGTTTGTAATCAATAAGAAAGGGATAGATAATAAGACAGAAAATATCATATTGCCTCTATATAAATCCATGGTATGCCCACATCTTGAATACTGTGTGCAGATGTGGTCACCCCATCTCAAAAAAGATATATTGGAATTGGAAAAGGTTCAGAAAAGGGTAACAAAAATGATTAAGGGCATGGAACAGCTTCCGTATGAGGAGAGATTAAGACTTTTCAGCTTGGAAAAGAGACGACTAAAGGGGGATATGATAGAGGTCTATAAAATCATGACTGGTGTGGAGAAAGTAAATAAGGAAGTGTTATTTACTCCTTCTCATAACACAAGATCTTGAGGATATTGTGAAGGCCAAAACTATAACAGGGTTAAAAAAAGAACTAGATAAATTCATGGAGGATAGGTCCATCAATGGCTATTTGCCATGATGGGCAGGGATGGTGTCCCTAGCCTCTGTTTCCCAGAAGCTGGGAATGAGTGACAGAGAATGGATCACTTGATGATTACCTGTTCATTCCCTCTGGGGCACCTGGCATTGGTGTTGGAAGACCAGGATACTGGGCTAGATGGACCTTTGGTCTGACCCAGTGTGGCTGTTCTTATGTTCATAATAAGAGTATAGAAGTAGGAATATACTGCAGAGCACCTGCCCAGGATAGTTTCGGTGATTTTGAAATGCTCAGGGAGATTAGAGAGGCTAGAAAAACAGAAAACCCAGTAGTAATGGATGATTTAAACTATCCTCATACTGTCTGGGAACATGCCATCTCAGGACAGGATGCAGAGATAAAATTTCTAGACACTATTAATGACTGCTTCTTGGAGCAGCTAGTCCTGGAACCCACAAGGGGAGAGGCAGTTCTTGATTTAGTCCTAAGTGGAGCACAGGATATGGTCTGTGAGGTGAATATAGCGGAAACATTTGGTAATAGCATCCACAATGTAACTAAATTTAGCATGCTGGGGGAGAGGGGGAGAATACTAAAGTAACCCATCACAGTGGCATTTAACTTCCAAAAGGGGAACTACACAAAAATGAGAGAGGTAGTTAAGTGGAAATTTAAAAAGAACAGCCACAAGAGTGAAATGCCTGCAAGGTGCATGGAAGCTTTTTTTAAAAACACCATACTAGAGGTTTAAACTAAATGCATCCTCCAAATAAAAAAACAGCAAGAGGAAGAAAAAAAAAAGTCACCATGATTAAGCAACAGAGTAAAAGAGGTGGTTAGAGGCAAAAAAGAAATCCTTTAAAATTGGAAGTCAAATCCTACTGAGGAAAATAGAAAGGAGTATAATCTCTGACAAGTAAAGTGTAAAGTATAATTAGGCAGGCTAAAAAGAATTTGAAGAGCAACTAGCAAAAGACAAGAACACTAACAGCAAAACAATTAAGTACATCAGAAGCAGGAAGCCTGCCAAACAATCATTGTCACCACTGGATGATCGAGGTGCTAATGGACCACTCAAGGAAGACCCAGGCCATTCTGGAGAAGCTAAATAAAATCTTTGCATTCGTCTTTTCTGCAGTGGATGTGAGGGAGGTTCCCATACCTGAGCCATTCTTGTTAGGTGACAAATCTGAGGAGCTATCCCAGACTGATGTGTCAGTAGAGAAGGTTTTGGAATAAATTGATAAATTAAACAGTAATAAGTCACCAGTACCAGATAGTTTTCACCCAAGAGTTCTGAAGGAACTCAAATATGAAATTGCAGAACTAGTAAGTGTGGTATGTAACCTATAACTTAAATCTGCCTCTGCACCAGATGATTGGAGGATAGCTAATGTAATGTGAATTTTTAAAAAGCCTCCAGAGGCAATTCTGGCAATTACCGGTCAGCAAGCCTAATTTCAGTACCAGACAAATTGGTTGAAACTATAATAAAAAACAGAATTATCAGACACATCCGTGAACACAACATGTTGGGGAAGAGTCAATTTGGCTTATGTAAAGGGAAATCATGCTTCACCAATCTATTAGAATTCTTAGCGAGTGTCAACAAGGATGATCCAGTGGGTATAGTATACTTGGACTTTCAGAAAGCCTTTGACAAGGTCCCTCACCAAAGGCTCTTAAGCAAACTAAGCAGTCATGAGATAAGAGGAAAGGTCCGCTCATGGATCAGTAACTGGTTTAAAAGATAGGAAACAAGGGGTAGCAATAAATGGTCAGTTTTCAGAATGGAGAGTTAAATAGCAGGATTCCCCAAGCATCTGTACTGGGACCAGTGCTGTTTAACATATTCATAAATGATCTGGAAAAGGGGTAAACAGTGAGGTGGCTAAATTTGCAGATGATACAAAATTACTCAGACTGTGAAGCATTACAAAGAGGTCTCTCAAAATTTGGGTGACTGGGCAATAAAATGGCAGATGAAATTTAGTGTTGATAAATGCAAAGTAATGTACATTGGAAAACATAATTGCAACTATACATAAAAAAATGATGGGGTCTAAATGAGCTGTTACCACTCAAGGAAGAAATCTTGGTGTCATCACGGATAGTTCTCTAAAAACATATATTGAATAGGCATCAGCAGTCAAAAAAGGTAACAATCTTAGGAGCCATGTAGAAAGGGATAGAATATAAGACAGAAAACATCACAATGCTGCTATCTAAATCCATGGTACGCCCACACCTTGAATACTGCATGCAATTCTAGTCATCTCATCTTAAAAAAAAAAAAGGAATTGGAAAAAGGAAAAGAGAAGGACAATAAAAATAATTAGGGGTATGGAACAACTTCCATATAAGGAGAGATTAAAAAGACTAGGACTGTTCATCTTACAAAAAAAATGGTGGGGGAGGGGGATATGATAGAATTCTATAAAATCATGAATGGTGTGGAGAAAGTGAATAAGGAAGGGTTATTTGCATCTTCACATAATACAAGAATTAGGGGTCACTCAAAGAAATTATTAGACACCAGGTTTAAGGGCCAAAAGTATAACTGGAATCAAAAAAGAATTAGATACATTCATGGCCGATGGGTTTCTCAATGGCTATTAGCCCAAATGATCAGGGATGCAACCCTATGCTCGGAATGTCCCTAAACCTCTGACTGCCAGAAGCTGGGAGTGGACGACGGGATGGATCACTTGATAATTGCCCTATTCTGGTCATTCCCTCTGAAGCATCTGGTACTGGCCACTGGACCATTGGTTTGACCTGGTATAGCCATTCTTATGTTTTTATGTGTGAGTTCTGTGGATTGGGATTTAGGATGCTGTTTCTTGACAGCATTTTAAAAACTATGGGTCAGACCTTCGGATAGTATAGTTTGGCGTAGCTTCACTGATTTACACCAGCTGAAGATCGGTCACCTAATGAAACCATCCTTGAAGTGCAATCTATTGATGGAGAATGTGGTGGTGGGGAAAGGAAACCCCCTCTAAAAGAAGGAAATAATACATATTTTTTACTTTGAGTCTTGCGTAGGTCACGGGGAAAGTAGCAGATATGGTGTGTTTAGAAACTTACTTAATGTCAGTTGCCTAAATTGCTATGGCTGGTACTAGAACTTGGTTATATTCGGTGCATTCAAAATTGTGAATATTAAGGATTACTGCAGACAGGGCAGCAGTGTGATTTGCCAGAGAAAATATTGATGTGCATCCATTATGAAATTAGTTATCATTAACATGAAACATTTCTGTGCAAATGAATGGAAGAATAGAACTACTTTATCCACGAATGAGTCCTCTTAAGAATATACTTTTTGTCTTAATCTCATCTTCTGAAACCATTTCCTAGACAGAAATCCTTTCCCCTGCCTTTATCACTAGTTAGATCTCAAAATTACATTTGTCAATAATGGTGAACATTAAACTTAATCAGCCCTGTGCTACTGAGAGAAGATTCCATTTAGGAATGGAAGATCATATGTACTAAAGTTAAGATTTATTGGCAATATCTTCTTGTTCATAGGAGTAAAATTACTTATCCTTTTTATCATTGGCCTTTATAAGCTACAGTTGCATTCATATATATATAGCTGTTTCTTTCCCATCTTTGGCCTGAACTAAACAACAGAATCAAAAGTCCATAACTGGTCAATAAAATGAGGATGTAAAAGGATGTCTCCAATAGCCCACACAGGTCACTTTGAAGGTTCTTATTGCTTTTTTAAGGTGTAGTTGAACAGTTCACTTAGAACCTTGTGGGAAAACTATGTTAATGCTAAATGATCCCCCTCCCACAAAATGACAAAAACAGAGAAACCATGGGTAGGGGCCTCAAGAGATGAACACCTCAGTGAGGAGAGGATCCATTTGCAGAGATATCCCATGCACACATTTCTCTCTGGACTTCCTTCCCCTGGGAACAAGGCCATGGAAACTGTAACCAAACTTGATGGATTCCCAGGGCGCTGTGGGAGGCCAGGCATCTGGTTGGAGGGGCTGTGTTCATGCATGGGCTTTCTGTCTGGTGCTGCCATTGGAGCTATGTCAGTCACTAGGAACTCCTTATGGCCGCATCTGGCACCAGGACTCCTGAGAGGAGGTTCTGGGGAAAACATAACACACTTCAAAGCTGTGTTACCTTTTATGGGGAGTCTTTGAAGGGGCCTGATGGGGATGATGATTCCCTTTTGCCTTTGCTTATTCAGTTTTCTCCTGGTCCATCCAGCCTCCATCCCTTCCTCACACATGTACCTCAAACCCATGTAGGAGGGAGGAGGATGACACTGTGATGTTACCTGATTTCCCTTTCTGTGGAGAAGTAGGCCTGTGCACAAAACTGCCCCTGCCTCCCCCTCCATGTGAAATTAAGGGGTTTACAGTCTGTGTTGTGGATCTGAATTTTTATTTATTTAATTAATTAATTAATTTTAGTGGCTGCTTATAAGAGTTAAAAAAGGTGCACACCCATTCAAAGGAATTGGTGTTTAAAGATGTCCATTATGGAATAACAAGTTTTAAACTGGTGTCACTTTCATGACAATGCCAGTGGTTTTACTGCTTCCTTTAAGATATCAGTCTGAGATCTGGGTGTGATGTTTACTACCGTACAATAGTATTCTGACATCCTAAATTATAGAGGAATAAGAGCAATTGGCTAACTAGGACCACAATGATCTATTTGAGAGAACATAGAGAAAAATAAGGGTAATTACTGCTTTGTTTTATGGACTCTGATTAAATTGGACTAACAAAATAATTGTATACATGCTTTATTAGTGATAATCTTCAGTGTCATAAGCAGAATTTGCCTTTCTGATGCCCCAGTAGATAGTGCAGGGCGATACAGAAATCGCTATTTGAAAAGCACAGATGGGATTGCTGGGACCAATATCGTCATTTATGTGAGACTCTCAAACTCCAAGGAATTGTGCAGAATTGCTTTCCCTCACTTTAGCAGTATAGTATTGATAAACATTGCAATCACTTGGGCATAGTTTGTTTTTCAGTCAGCAAAATCTCATAGCAAATGTTAGTAACAAGAGAAGTGTTGTTGTAGCTGTGTTGGTCTGAGGAGAGGAGAGACAAAAGATGGGCAAAGTAATATCATTTATTGGACCAACTTCTGTTGGTGGAAGAGACAAGCTTTGGAGCTTCACAGTGCTCTTCTTCAAGTCTGGAAAAGGTATCCAGAGTGTCACAGCTAAATTACAAGTTGGGACAGACTGCTAAGCATAAGGAGTATCATACGGAGTATCATCAAACAATTATAACCCATCCTTGATGGGGACCACATTCTGAAAGAAATCTTTCCCAAACCCCCTCTTCTGGCCTTCAAACTATCCCCCCTCCCCTCAACTCACCAAGCTTATCATCAGAAGCAAGCTCCACACACACCAGGACACACCAATTCAAAGCAGCACCAGACCCTACCAAAACAAGAGATGCAAAACCTGCAGATGCATCTCCACTGTTACAATAATCAATACCCTCTACAACATACCTTTCAAGATCCATGTGTCCTCCATGTGCCTATCACAACATGTGGTGTACCTCAAGCAGTGCATCAAATGCTCCAACTACAGCTATGTGGGTGGAACCAAGCAATCATGCTCTCAAATGAACTGAAACAAAAAAAAGGATGAAAGACAAAAATATCCTATCAGTCATAAGAACGGCCATACTGGGTCAAACCAAAGGGCCATTTAGCCCAGTATCCTGTCTTCCAATACCAATGCCAGGTGCCGCAGAGGGAATGAACAGAACAGGTAATCATCAAATGATCCATTCCCTGTCTCTCATTCCCAGCTTTTGGCAAACAGAGGCTAGGGACACCATCCCTGCCCATCATGGCAAATAGCCATGAACTTATTTCGTTCTTTTTTTAACCCTGTTATATTCTTGGCCTTCACAACATCCTCTGGCAAAGAGTTCCATAGGTTGACTGTGAAGAAATACTTCCTTTTGTTTGTTTTAAACCTGCTGTCTATTAATTTCATTTGGTGACGCCTAGTTCTTGTGTTATGAGGAGTAAATAACACTTCCTTATTTACTTTCTTCACACCAGTCATGATTTTATGGACCTCAATCATATCCCCCCTTAGTCATCTCTTTTCCAAGCTGAAAAGTCCCAGTATTATTAATCTGTCCTCATACGGAAGCCATTCCATACCCTTAATAATTTTTGTTGCCCTTTTCTGAACCTTTTCCAATTTCAGTATATCTTTTTTTTTTTTGAGATGGGGTGACCACATCTGCACACAGTATTCAAGATGTGGGTGTACCATGGATTTATATGGAGGCAATATGATATTTTCTGTCTTATTATCTAGCCCTATGGGCAGATACTTTTCAAAATGTGATAGCTTCATATCTGACCTCTTAGTCCTTGTCCTCAGAGGAAACCTGTACATCACTTTCAAAAGACGAGCCTGGAAACTTAAATTCATAACTCCTGCTAGACACTAAAAATCATGGTCTCAACAGAGACTGGTTTTATGGTTCATTCCAACAATTTGTAACCTACTTAGCCCTTTTTGTCTTGAGACTGCAGAGGTGTTAATTGCCCACTTCATTTTAAGTGGTTTCTTGCAACATGTGTTTACCCCTTATGCTTAACAATCTGTTCCACCTTGTATTTAGCTGTGTCATTCTGTGGCATTCTGGTTACCTGCAGAAGAGCTCTGTAAAGCTCCAAAGCTTGTCTCTTCCATCAACAGAAGTTGGTCCAATAAAAGATTGGACCGTCTTGTATCTCTCAGTAATTACATAAATAATTACTGAAACAAAGCTAGTCATCTTATTGTTTTGTATTTATGAAGATGAAGTGTAAGGAGCACACACTGTACACTTATAAAACAGCATAATTTAAACACTGTAGATTAACCTGCTTGGCAATGCTGCTTCAATGCGAAGGAAGGATGATACACTTCTTAAATTTTGTTTTGGCATTTAAAGACCCTGGGAGAGCTGGCAGGGTCTGAAAAATATATATTGTCAATGGAGCTAGTAGCAATGCCTGTGGTTAAGGATGCCCAACACTTCCCATTATAAAAGCCTGTTTTCAGTTGTTTATATGTTTATAACTTTGCTAATATCTAATCGTTTGCGCTGAAATTTTCAATGCCGGCTGTTTGCCTCAGGCTTTTTTTGTTTTTGCTTTTTGCTTCAGCTAAAATGGTTCAGCCATTTCTGAGAATGAAGCTTGGGAAAAATATTGTTTGCCTACGTTAAAACACACGCACACAAATTTTGCAACCGTTTCATCAAACACCTCCTTGCTTTGCAGCAGACTTGAAATTTGGCAAGGTGGTTGCCTTGGTGCCTGGCCAAGTTTTAAATCTCTGAAAATTTCAGTTTGCACAAGCTCAGTAGAGACTTGTTCAGTTTGGCGGCTAAATTCTCCACCAGAGAATCTGTTTGTATTGAGCATGCTCCATCTCCAGCAAGCAACATTCTCCAGCCTAGTGTTGCAGGGGCTGACCAGGACTTTTCTGCAATTGCTTCTCCTGGCTGATTGGGTGCTCAGGGCACAGGAACTGAGAGCAGGCAGACTGTCTTTTCTGTGCTCTCAATTATCCCTGTCTATCACCCATTCAGTGAGGTTGAAAAGGAGGAGGCAGCTACACTGGAATGCAGAAAGGTGAGAAATGTGATGTGGGGGACAAGGGAAGAGAGGGTTCCATAAGCTAGAACAGGTGGGGGACAGGAGCTGGGGAGTGAATCGGAGCAGAGTGGGCAGGAGCTGGTGGTGAGGTATGGTGGGGGTTTGGATAGAAGTAGAGGGGGAGTGAGGCTAGGGGCACAGGGGCAGAAGGGTCTATAATCACTAGAGCACATACTCTCCTCCAGAACCTGGAAATGAACTCAGAAATCCTGAGTCTTCACATTCCTCTGCTGTCAGCAAATAGTTATAACTGAATCCCAGTAGCAAAGTATGTATCTCATCTCTCCTCTGTTGTCTGCTCCACATAGAGGATAACAGCCTGCTACAGCTACCATTTACTCTGTTACTTCAAATGGTAGAGGTTTGTGCATTGAAATATTCAAACCTTGCTGATGTACCATGTGGTGTCAATATTCCACATGATGGAATGTTTTTATTTGTCTTCTTTTGACATAATTTTTTAAAGAACATTATTAGGGATGCAAAGTCAAGCACTTTGAAGTTGGAAAATGCCAGAATTAAGGTTTCATGAAACCTTAATTTGCCCCGCCCCCCCCCGTGCATTTGCATCATTATACAGTCTTTAATTATACAATCACACAGAATGTTTTTTTTACCAGACATTGCCTCATTCAGAGAATGGGTAAAATAATAATTCAGAGGAAAGAAAATGTATAACTTCATCCTTGTAAATTTTATTCATATCATCGAGAAATGTCAGGCATAATCAAGAAGTTACATTCCTAAATATGTAATTTATTAAAGATGTAGTGCAGTTATCTTGTAGAGTTTAGCATTTATATTTTCAAAAGGCTGTCTTGATGATTTAAACTAAAAGCATTTTTAAAAGATCCATAATTATCCTTGTCTTTAAAAATATTTTAGGTGTAATGACAAATATTTTCCAGAGGAAAAAAAAAATCTTCTACTTCTGTTATTCACTCAGCTGCTGCTGCTTAGGGTTGTCAACTTTCTAATCATACAAAACCAAACACCCCTGCCCTGTTACCTGCCATGAGGCCCCGCCCCTTCCCTGAGACCCCACTCCCTGCTCACTCCATTCTCCCTCCCTTCGTTGCTTGCTCTCCCCCACCCTCACTCACTTTCACCAGGCTGCAGCAGGAGATGGGGTGCAGGAAGGGGTGAGGGCACTGGAGTGGGGCCAGAAATGAGGGGTTTATGGTGTGGGAGGGGGGCTCAGGGCAGGGGCAGGGAGTTGGGGTATGGGAGGGAATATGGGGTGTGGGCTCTGCACATGGTACATCAGCAAGGTGTGGAAGGAGGTTCTAACCTGCGGGAGGGGGTTCAGGGTTGGGCGGGGGGTTGGGATGTGGGCTTTGGCTGGGCAGCGCTTACTTCCTAGGTGGAGGGGCCGTGGTTCCTGGCCAATGGGAGCTGTGGAGCTGGCGCTTGGGGCAGGGGCAGCAGCAGCGTGGGGAGCCCCCATGGCTGCCCCTGCGCCTAGGAGCTGGACATGCCAGCCGCTTCTGGGGGTTGCAGGGAGCCTGCCTTAGCCACACTACGCCACTGACTGAACTTTTAGCGGCCCAGTCAACAGTGCTCACCGGAGCCGCCAGGGTGCCTTTTTGAGCGGGTGTTCCAGTTGAAAACTGGATGCCTGGCAACCCTACTGCTCCTGCTGCCTCCTCCAGGTGGGAGGCAGCAGCTCAATAAATCACCATCATTAGGGTTCTATATATTCCTGTCTTTGTTCTGTTCCTATTTTTTCCTTTGCCTCAAGCAGAAATATTTGCAGTAATATCTACTCCTGTGTTCTGTAGAGTAGTCCTGTTCTTTGTGGTTTGGGTAATGCTTATTTTTCACCTAAACCAAATAATTTCTCAGGCATTTCTCGTTTTTTGTCCTCTAGGGGAAATGGTATCCCTTTTTTAACATCTTCTATAAGGGGTAAAAATTTCTACAGGCCAGAATCACTTGTATCGCTTAGTGGGTGGAACACACAAGGGGACTGTCTGTCAGTTGTCTATACTAGAGAGTTCAAGTGAATCTACATAGCAGCAAAGCCATTCTGGTCAATGAAAATGTATACTTCCTCCACATGGATTGCAGCAGCTTTCTGTGGTGAAAAGGGAGAAATAATGGTTGAGGGAAATATGTAAGGTGGCCATATGGTCCTTCCTCTACCATGTATGTTTTTAAAAGACATGCAGTGACCTTGATCTCAGATGTGCACAAAGACATCAGCGCAGTAGTGCCAGTGTAAGAAACTATGATCCACCCGTCTATTTTAAAGGTCTGTGAAACGGCTATTGGAACTGAGGCTTGAATCCCAGCGGCTTTAAACTGTGTGCTGACAGAGCAGCTACGGTCAGGGCCGGCTTTAGGAAGTGCGGGGCCCGATTCGAACAGTTTCGACGGGGCCCCGGCAGGGATGACATAAAAAAAAAAAACCACGTGAAAAAACCACATGGGGCTTGTACTCACCGGGCCGCGCTCCTAGTCTTTGTCGGCGGGTCCTTCACTCCCTCCGGGTCTTCGGCGGCACTGAAGGACTCGCCGCCAAAGACCCGGAGCGAGTGAAGGACCCGCCGCCAAAGTGCCGCCAAAGACCTGGAGCGCCGCCGGGTGAGTAAAAATTAAAAAGGCGCCTCTAGCCAGGGAAGGGATTCTCTGCCACTTGCCCCCCACTCTGGGTGGCCCTGCCACTGGGCGCGGGGCCCGATTCGGGGGAATTGGTGGAATTGGCCTAAAGCCAGCCCTGGCTACAGTAGGGTTAACACTATATCTGTGCACCAGTTCGGAACATCCAGCCTTTCTTCTTATCTATGCTGTGGTGTGAAGTGCTTTAGCCTATTAGCAAATGTTCAAAAAAAACAAACCTAAGAAAAACTAGTTGAAGTGGGCTTTTGTTTTGTTTTAATAGTTAAGCAACTTTGTTCAAGGTAATCCAAAGTGTTTTCATTCAGCTTTCCCCTCCTCATGGCATCAAATGGCTAGGGCCCTACCAAATTCAAGGTCCATTTTCATCAGTTTTGTGGTCATAGGATTTTAAAAATCATTAATTTCATGATTTCAGCTATCTAAATATGAAATTTTACAGTGCTGTAATTGTAGGGCTCCTGACCTAAAAAGGAGTTGTCATAAGGTTATTGTACGGGGGGGTTGCAGTATTGCTACCCTTACTTCTCCGCTGCTGCTGGTGGCGGTGCTGCTTTCAGAGCCGAGCAGCTGTGCGACTGCTGGCTAGGAGCCCAGCTCTGAAGTAAGTGCAGAAGTAAGGGTGACGATACCATACCTTCAGTCAGTCACCACTCTCTGGCCACCCAGCTCTGAAGGCAACAGCGCAGAAGTAAGGGTGGCATGGTATGGTATGGTCTGGTCACCCTTACTTCTGTGCTGCTGCTGGCGGAATGCCGCTTTCAGAGCTGGGTGCCTAGCCAACAGCTGCCGCTCTCCAGCCACTGCTCTTCAGTCACCCAGCTCTGAAGGCAGCGCAGAAGTAAGGGTGGCAAAACCACAGCTCCCCTAAAATAACCTTGCAACCTCCCTAGAACTCCCTTTTGGGTAAGGATCCTCTGTAGAGGAGCAGACTCACCCAGCAGCACCTCCTGCTGGTTATCCTGGGAATTAGCTCAGTCCAGCCCAGAGCACCCCCTGCAGGCCAGTGGTCCACCTGTCCTCCAACCCCCCTGCCCTTTTATCTGGAGGTGCTGCCCCCTGGCAGTACACCCCTCAGTATTAGGGTCTCCCCTCCCCACAGAACCCCCACCCACTATCCCTACCTCACCTCAGTATAAGGCTACTGCCAGTCATTGTCTAGCCCCACACCCTGGGGCAGACTGCAGTATCAGCCTACTCATCACTGGCAAGGTTGGGTTTGGACCTGCTACCTTGGCCTACCCCTGGGCTGCCCTCTGCAACCCCCAGTACCTTTTAGCCCAATACTAGGCCGCAGCCTGGGGCTATCCAGGCTAGAGCTCCCCAACCTTTCCCTAACACTGCTCCACTCAAGTACCCTGTCTCTAGCTTCTTGCAGCCAGGCCCTTCTCTCTCTGAAGGCAGTAAAAGACTGCTGAGCTCCTGGCTCCCAGCCTTTTTATACAGGCCAGCTGGGCCTGATTGGGGCGTGGCCCAGCTGCAGCTACTTTGCCAATCAGCCTAGTAGCTGCTTCCCCCTGCAACAGCCTTCTCCCAGGGCTGTTTTAAGCCCTTCAGGGCAGGAGCGGGTGTCCACCCCGTTACACCCCCAATTTGAGAAATGCTAGTCTCCCCCATGAAATCTGTATAGTATGTGGTTAAAGCATACAAAAGATCAGATTTCACAGTGGGAGACCAGATTTCATAGTTTGTGACACATTTTTCATGGTCATGAAATTGGTAGGGCCCTACAAATGGCACAGAGCATTTGCAGGCAGAATGAGTAGGCTGCCCCCCCCCCAAAATATAGAAATGATTGATGGTGATTGGTGGTGCTGCTTGTCAATTTGTGAAGGAGCTGCAATTCATCACTCACAAACTGTCACATGAAGATTAGCAGGTAAAATTTCTATTAATGGACCCCACAAGTTTTAGCTCAAACACCTGCTGCTAAGCTTCACAGCTTTCTGTTATAGTTTAGTTTCCTCAGGTTTTTGTTCTCTGACTAAAGACTCCTTTAGAGCCATTACTGCAGTGTTGTGGTATGATTAGGGTAACTCCTGTTGCAATGGAGTTGAGTCATTCATGTCGTTCAAAAAAGAGATTTCTGAACTCATTTGATCTCTGGTAATTCTTCAGTGGTTGGTTTTTATTTTGGATTGTGGAACCATAATATTTTCCATAGCATGCAATTACGTCTTTTTAGATTGCTTGAAAATGAATGCATTGTTTTGCTTAGAAAACCACATTGATGGTGATGCATTTCCAAATTTAAATTATGATCAGACTTGGGAATTATTATTTGGGCAAGTTTTTCCAAGCTTAACATGTACAGCTTTTCTTTTTAATATAGCCCAGTGATGGGGGAAAGAGGGTTGTTAGTTTGGCAACTGTTTTAAAGGTATTTTTTACTTAAGGGGGTTTTAATAAACACAGCTGTGCAAAATGATATTCTGGCAGAAATTTGGTATATCTATATTCACATTCCTTGCTATAACTGTATTCTATTTTGCATAGAGACTTCATTGAAATAGACTCACTACTAATATAAAATAGTTCTAAAATTTATTGATTTCAGGCACTAGCTTGTGCTCATTATTATTATTTTTAAATTAGAGCAGGTGATGGCTCTAGAAGAGCAACAGGTTTTGTTGTTTTTACATCCTTATTTCCCCTCCCTCACCACTGCCAATGAGGGAAGACATCCAAATGAGAGACAGACAATCTTTAAATAGTCATAATGTGCAACTTTAACTTATGGCCCTAAGCTTTCATAGTAATTACTTTTCTAAGTATATTTTTTCATATAAATCTGTATGGCAATTTACTTTATCATTCACATGTAGCAAGAGTGTATTAAGAATAGTATTCTAAGCCTGTATGCCTCGATGTAAAAGTGAAGAATTGAGCAAAATTGCATATTATTATTATTAGTTTAATTATTTGCATTATAGTAGAATTCAAGGCCTAAACCTTGGTTGGCGTGCCATTGTGCTAGGCAATGTACAAGCACATAACTGCCTTAAAGAGTTTACAGCCTAAATAGACAAGACAGGCAGAGAGGGTTGTGGGGGGGGAAGAGAGATGAAGTGACTTGTCCAGATCGTCTCAGCAGATCAGTGGCAGAGCCAGAACTAAAGTATACAGACTCTCAGTCTGGTGCCCTATCAACTAGACCACACTGCTGAAATCACATAATTGCTCACCTCCCTCCCCCCACAACAACATACAAGTAATTTGCATTTTTTAAGTTTAGCTATAAAGATCTGGTAGCTAGTTTAAACAAAAACCTCAAGAGCAAAGATACTTTTGTTTATGGTTGCATCTTCATCTTTTTGTTGTTGTTACTCTTAGATTTGTTTATTTGTTTCCTGCATTGTTTGTGGTGATTGAACCAGACATTTGGGAGAGATGACCAAACAAGAAAGATGGTGTTTGGTTCTTCAACCTTTTCCTTATGTGTCTTAGCTAGAGCTGAGTGAGATTTTGGTTTGTGGGGCTGAACTAAAACATTCAGGAAAAAAAAATGGTTTGGTTTGAACTGAAACTGAATTTTTTTCAGTTTTTCTAGCTGAAACTAAATAACCAAAACACTTTTGTCTCAGGTCAAACAAAACAATTTGAGCAGAAATTAAACCTTTTCAGTGTTTTTTTTTTTTTTCCTTTTGGGCATTTTCAGGCGTTTCACCATTTTATTAAAATTCAATTAAATTTGAAACAAAATGGCATTTTGATATGAAATATTTCAGTTCAAAATAGTCAAAACAGACAGTTTTGACTTTTTAAAATAAATTTCCTGGCCAAATCTATTTGCTGAATTGGACCTGAATTTGTGAATAATTTTGATGCATTCATCAGCAAACTTATATTTACCGAAAAATAATAGTCCTAGTTCTACTATTATGCTCATCGTATCCCTCCAACTACTGGGCAGAGCAAATCCATTTTTATTGTATCTGTTGTCCATGGTGATAACTTGTCTTTAATTAATTTAGTGGTTTTGCTGAGGTGATTAATTACTTGTCAGTTCTTTCACTGCATTATAAAGCATGCATTGCTTTTTCCATGTTAATTTTAATGTCGGCTTAGAAAGTTTTTCTACTTATACTCTAAATCTGTCTATCGTATAATTGGTATAGAATCTTTAAATAGTGGAGAAAAATGATTGCCTTCAGTATACAGTGTATTTAATCAATAATTAAGTCTCTTTCTAAGGGCTTGTGTAAGACTAGGAAGAAAAGTCAGCAACTGTACAATTGAGTATTAAAGCTTCTGTGGTCAGAAAATATGTGGTAGGTCAATAGATAAGCTTGTCTTGAAGCCTCTGGTTCTCAGGGTTTTAATGTGTGTCTGTGGTTTATTTTTATTTACCTTAAATAAACCTTTATTTACCTTAAATCCCCCTACATTATTCAAATAGTCTTAAAGTGTAGCTCTGCTGTGAAAAGTAAATGTTTAGTTGCTGAATGACTGCAAGTAAAAAGAGACTCTGGCTAGGATGATGGGAGACACGCACAAGCTCTTAGGTTGCTCCCCTCTGGCGCATTGTAACACCTCTCCAGGAGTAGAGACTGTGTGACCACCCAAATATGTGGGATAGAGGGGGCAGCCAGTGGTGAAAGGCCCCACGGTATTTCTATGGGGAATTCTTGCAGGAGGCAGATTCTTCCATGTGGATCTCAGCCCCAGTGGAGTTGTTTGCTTTCTATTCTACCACTTCATCAACAGTACCTAATAGAAAACTGTCCTGCTAATAAGCAGCAGCAAGTGTGAACTCCCCTTTCTATTATCACCTGAATGACTTGTTAAGACCCATTCATTTTACTGAAGTTATGCTCTGAAGTGATCCCTAGGAGCAAATTATATACATCCTAACCATCTCCTCTCTTATTCACAGGATGGCTAAAAATACTCCTGGAGGAAGTCTGTGCCAAAAATTAGAAATTCTACACACAATATTTTAAAATTCTGCCTATTTTATTTGTTAAACTAACACTACATAATCACACCAGTTTCAGTTATTTTGGTAATTTGTTTCAAAATACCTGTCAGCAAATATGTCTGTAACAATGCAGACACACAAAAATTCTCCCAGGGGTAGAGAATTAAAGAAACCCTTACGATAATCCAGTTTCTGTTTCTCTGCCTCCTCCTCTCCAGAGCTCAGCCAAGGGGCCAGACCCCCACGCCCCCTCCCCCTGAGTCCAGCCGTGGGGCACCCCTCAGTCCAGACACTTGCACTCCCTCCCCCCAGAGCCCCGCTGCATCCCCCGAGCCGAGATACTCACAGCACCTCCTCCCCCAGAGCCCATCCGTACCTTCCCCAGCCCAGACACTTGCATCCCTTCCCCCCAGAACCCAGCTGCGGGCCATCCGCAGACCAGACACACACTCTCTACCCCTCAGAGCCCAGCCACAGCCCTGACACTCACATGCACCCCTGTTCCCTCAGAACCCAGCTGTGCCCCCACAATGCAGACGCCTACCCCACCTACTCCCAGAGCCCAGCCACGGGGTGTCCCCCCAGGCCAGACATTTGCACCCCCTACCCTCCCAGAGCCCAGGGATCCAGAGGGAGAAACAGCCTGATGCTGGGTCCTGGGCTTGTATGAAGTTTCTGGCATGCTGCCTCCTTCCTCCAGGGCTTGCCAGGAACCGCGGCTGCTGGGAACCCTCCAGCTTCCACTCCCTATCACCCCCCAGCAGTGTCTTCTGTTTGTGAGCTGGGCTCTGCTGGGTCCAGCACTCCCCTAGTGGTAGCCAGCAGCTATGCAGCCCATTTCTGTGGAGGGGAAGGAAATTCTGCGCAGTGGTGCAGAATTCCCCGAGGAGTAATATAATTTGTAATATACTTCAGACACAAGGGTAGGAGATGAAGGTGTTTGGTAACTGGTTCTTCATCATTATTTTTGTCAAAAGTTGGGTTTTTGAGGAAGTAGCAGAAAATGTTGAAATGTTGAAAGCCTGTGCGGTCGCATGGGTGTAATGTGGGTTAAAAAGTCAAAAATGGGTGAGAGTTTAAAAATTGGATGGTAAGAGGCCACAAATCCCAGTGATTGACTCTGGTGACATTCTAAATAATAGGAGCTCTCAAACATACTTGTAGCTATTTCCATTGCTTTACAATGACTCTACAGACATTAGAGGTTTCGGTGTGAGTTTTGAGGTTATTATGGTGCTACTTGTGGTCTTGTGTGAGTGGTTGTGTTGATTTGCACGTGGGTTGTTTTGTGCAGGGAGAGTTGTGGTGAATGATGGGTATATGCTGAAGTGAGGGACTGTGTGTGTTTGAGGTTATTGTGTATACTGGTTTTGTTGTGTAGGTGGTTGTGTTGTGCTGGGGGAGTTTTGTGTGTGCTGCATGACTGTGGCAGTTGGGCACACAGGTGTGGTAGCTGGGCCAAGTAATGCACCATCAGTGCAGTCTCTGTCATGCAGCTATTGAACTGTTGTATGCAAATTAGCTGTAGGGTAAGGGTGGTGATTGGTTGAGTTACCTCTGATATCTCAATAGTCTAGGACTCTTGGCAAGGCATGGGTACATTCCTTAATATAGCTGTATACCACAGGGGTGAAATTTGTGAAGTCAAAATAGCTGAGAACTGAAAAATTGATTGGTAAGAGACTTTGAAAACCCAGTGATGATCCAGCCTGGTGGTGTTCTGAACAAAAAGAGCTCTTGACCATGTTGTAGCTGCTTCCAGTGCTTCACATTGAGTCAACAGGCATTTTTGGCTTCAGAGTGACATTCCTGGATTTGGTTGTAATAGGTACAGTTAATAATATGAATTATATATGAGAATTATTTCATTTTATGATGCATTTTTCAGAAATATTTCCATAAAATGGAACGATTACCAAATTTTTGTAATCAATTAATATTGCTGTATAATTCAGTACATATCTGCTGCATATTGGAGGAGTCCATAATTTCAGTCTAAGGGGTTGCACAATACAAGGGACTACAGTACAGAATTTGGCTTTAAAATTGGAATGTAGTTAACAATTCGGTTGAGATATGAGCCAGAATTGTACAGTATTGTGCTCAGTGTTCCATAGTTCTGCTGTATTGCTAATGAGAGTAAAAAGGAGTAAAAAGTCATTCTTTTCACTAAAGTCAGCAAATGTGATTTGGAATGCACCAGGTCGGATTTGGATATTGAGTAGTATCTTGCTACAGAAGTGGTCCCACTGAAAACTAACGGGACTAATCGTAAAGTAAGGTATTGTTCAGGGTGAGTAAGGGTATTGGAATCTGTCCCATAGGCATCAGATCTCTTGAGTAGTAATACACTGCTTTTATATAGCCACTTTTCTGAGCAGAAGCACATTTAAAAAAAAAAAAAGTCCAATGGTAGCTCTGACTGGTTTTTAAGCACACACATTTTATACTTTAAAACAGTTAAAAGATTAATTACAATTTTGCTTTTTTTCCATTTCTATTCTGTATCCTGTAGAAACAGAACATGCCAGGAACAACAACAAAAATACATTCATGAGTAGGCATGTTCCTACCTTAATTATCGGGAATGGCTAAGTTTCGAAGCATAAGAGCATTATTACTGTTTCTCAGTTCTACATTATGGCAAAAAGTACTAACTTTCTTTTAATTTTATTTCTTTTAAATGCAGAACTATGGTTTGGAAACAGAAAATCTAAAAACCCTTTCTCACAAGCTAAATGCATCTGCCAAAAATCTGCAGAACTTTATAACTGGGAGGAGGAGGAGTGGTCACTATGATGGCAGGACCAGCCGAAAATTACCAAATGACTTCCTGACCTCTGTGGTGGATCTGATTGGAGCAGCTAAAAGTCTGCTGGCTTGGTTGGACAGGTAAAATCTCCCAAATGTTTCACAGGTAACCAGTTCATGCACACACCCAAAACAAACGTTTTAAAATAATTTTATACTGATTTTTAAGTGTAAGCTAAAACCACCAGTTGACTTTAAAGAATAGAAATTTAAATTGATCTTTAAAAAGATGAAGCTTTAGCATGCAGTTTGGACTGCACTCGGGATCATATTTTTAAAAATACTGTAGCAATGGGCTTATTTGCAATTGAATATTACGGCTAAAATGGATAAGGCAAATTGATGAATTTTTGTATTGGTGCAGGGACAAACTTTTAAATGAACTGTTCAATTCAAACAAGTTCTTTTGATGTTTATTGCGCTGGTAAAATTTTTGTACCAATGTTAATACCTAGTTCCACAGTATCTGTGTTGCAGTTATGGAATGTCTTTACATGCAGTTATGGAATTATTTACATGCAGTTATGGAATGTCTTTGAAGCTCTAGACACAAATAGAACTTTTCTGATCAGCTGCCTTTGATGTTCCGCTTATAGGATCTGATCAAACTCAGATTACACGATGGAAAGACTCCCATTGAAATCAATGGGAGCTGGATCATGCCCTTACTTTACAATACCTTGCAAATATTCAGGACCAGGACTGACCTTCTTACTACATTTCTTTGTTCCAATTTTATTTATCATGGCACTGAGACTCTCCAGGTAGTAAAGATGATTATTGTAATTTCTCAGGTGGTTAAAATTATTCTGCTTTTAAGCGTATGCCTTTATAAAAACACCTCACAAGTCATTTTATAGTCAACCATAAATAGGCTGCTTGTCTTGTCTTGATTTGAATATGCAGTTGGTAAAGGGCAATTCATATTCGTGTATCACCAACTGAAGCTGTGATGCACTGTAGATTAAGCAAAAAAAAAAAAAATAAAAAAAAATGTGTGTGTGTGTGTGGGGGGGGGGGGGGGGGGGGGGGGTGGGGAGATTCTGAAAATCCAGACAGATACTTTTTTTCTTTTTGTCAGGAAAATTACCTTTGTCCCCTAAAAGAAACTCTCTGGACAGAAGTGGTTTGTTTTAAGTGAGGTATGTACCTGTCCAGCTTTTAAGAATGTATTCTTCAAAGTCCTGCTTTTGCTGTAGGAACTGTAACTGCCATTGACTGCTTGTCTTGAAGTTTGAAAAGATTGGGCTAAAATTGGAAAACAAATAATAGAAAAGAGACATCTTGCAGTTTAAGGAGTAATTTGTTGGTTATGGTGTAAATAATATAGATATTGTGTTTTCCTTTAAGTTTGGCAATAGCATTACAACCAGAATTAAAAAAAAAAGGATGCCTAATGTTAGACTTCTAAGACCATATTTAGGCACCAGGAGGGGTGATGTTTTAGTGGACCGAGTCCTGAACAGGACGCGGGAGACCTGGATTCTAATCCTGGCTCTGCTGTTAACCTGCTGGGTGACTTTGGGTGAGTCATTGTGCCTCAGCTACCCTATAAAATATAAATGATACTTACCTGTTTTGTAAAGCACTTTGAGCTCTCCTGATGAAAAGCCCTAGGTAAGAGCTGGGTATTATTATTATTATTATTTATTGTATAATAAATATAACCTGGTTTACCGAAAGGCAGAGCACCTGGAAGCTCCCAGTGACCTGGCAGTTCTGCATTTTTGAAAAGCCAGTTGTTTACTTAAATGCCTAAATATAGACTTTGGAACCCAATGTAGACACCTATTTTAAAAAGCAAGAAAAGTCCTTTAAGAACCATTTTGTTTAATATATCTTTTGAAATATTTTCTGATTTCTGATATCTGCACTTACAAAAGCACATCAATAGTTAAGTCTCTACTGAGAATAACCTCATTGAAGGCACCTTTATTTTTAAAAGTTACACTTCAAACTTACCTAGTTTTAGCTTGTTTTAACTTGCCTTTTTAAAATACTTTAGCTCTTCTTTGTTGAGGGTTAATCATAAATACTTTAAGGCCTAGCACTCTTAATCTTAAAAGATGCCAATAACATAAGGCTACAGTTTCCTGCTTACCTGCTGCAGCACATTACAACTTGTACTATAATTACACATGCTGTTGCACCACTTCTGCCACAAAAAATGTGTGTGACACTTAAAATGTTTGAGTCCAAAAGACTGTTGGATGTTATGAAATGTAGGGGGTTTTAATTGAAAATGTTTTAAAATAAATTAACTTTTTTATTATTTCTAAAATATAATTGCCCTAACTATTGTAAATTGTCCTTGTAGTGCTATCACAGGCGCCTACTTTCCTATGTGCCGGGGGGTGCTCGACCCCCGGCTTAGCCCCAGGCCCCGCCCCCACTCTGCTCCTTCCCCCAAGTCCCCACTCCCACCACACCTCTTCCCACCCCATTCCTCCCCCTCCCCTGAGCGCACCACGTCCTCGCTCCTCTCCCTCCCCCCGAGCCTTCTGCACGCCACGAAACAGCTGATCGCAGCATGCGGGAGGTGCTGATCGTTGGGGCCCACCGGCGGGCGGGAGGCGCTGGGGGAGGGAAGGGGACTGATCAGGGGTCTGATGGTGGGTGCTCAGCTCCCACCATTTTTTTCCCCAGGGGTGCTCCAACCCCGGAGCACCCACAGAGTCATCGCCTATGATTGTGCTATTGATTTTAGTTTATAATGTAGATGTACTAGACTTACTAATGGCAAGAGACTCTTAGAAGGTGATGAGGTCAGCTGACAATTGATTTCTCTGTCTCTATAAACATAAACTCTAGATGAAAACACACATGCCCTTATGCTTTTTCTTGAGGAATAATCAGCTTCTGAAATCCAAATTCAACATAATAGTTGTTCCATTTGAGCACTAATGTGTGACATGATATCCAAGGTTATGCCAAGATTGCATACTTTAGGATTAGACACAAAGCCAAAGGCCCCCTGATAAGTGGCTGTGGCCCAGCAATCCATGCCCTGTCATTCTTTACTGAAATTATAAGAAGATTATTTATAAAGGCAGCTACATTATATCAGTCATAGATAATACTACAGGCAAACAAAAAATTAAGAGAGAGTTAATAAAATCATCTTAAAAATATAGTTCCCAATTTTACTTTCTGTTACTTGCCCTTTTGAGCTCATCTGGAGCTGTGGCTGCTCGGCACCTCTGACAATGGAATCTCAAGGCGTTTCAAATTTCAAGGCACTCAGAAATTAGGGCAGCCAAAATGAGAGGCTACTTTTGAAAATGTTGTCTTTAGTACCTGAATGGGGCTTTCTAGAAACAATATTTGAATTTTACTTAATTATACAGTAAATAGATATTTTGAACAGGTATGTAATTTAAACATTCTTGTGTACGTTTTTGTGACATTTTAAGATTTTCTTCTAGTATATAATATTTTTCATTCAGTAGGTCCATTTTTCCTCTTTCAGATGTCTCAAGGGGGCAGGTTAATGGCTATGTATTATTCCTCCTTAAGAGCATGAATGTCTGGAGATCCATAGGGTTCTGTCACTTCCTGTTAAAGGGCAACTGGGGGAGATAGAAAGATTTTTTTCTTTTACACAGATATGGTTTTGCTACTATTAGTCCTGACAGTCAAAGCTGAGCCCCAGACTTTGCTGTTTCAGAGATACTATGATGGTTGGAGCTACCTAAGATAAAATGGTCTGCATTTTTCTGTTGATTAGTTCTAGCCGTATTTTTTGATAGGTTCTCTGAGTGGGAGTGTTTTTCTAGTGTTTCTTTATGGCCTTGAAGACCTGAAGACATTTTCTATATGATTCTTTTATAGCCAGTCTGGCTGAAGTGTCTGACTGCTTCTCAAGGCTAACCTTAGGGAAATCTGCATTTTATATCCAATCTTATTTTTCATGTAACTTCACTATTGTGCTTTCAGTGCCTCAGAGAGATGGGGGGACATTTGTGATTAAGTTGGCATAGACTTGGCCCATATAAAATGAAAGGGAGGCATCGAGGTGAAAGGGTGAGGGTTGTAGGCATTCCTCCCCCCTGACAATAATTTGCAGCCCTGGAGTGATTTGATATATTTCTGTCCTTGGATTCTCGGGTGGCAGCTATGGCTTATAGCACCTATTTCCATCTGTGACAAAGGAATTTATCAAAAGGAATAACATGGACATTAACACAGAGATACATGCCATTGTAACATCCAGACTGGATCACTGATACGCACATTTACCTGGGGCCACTCTGGAAAATGCAACTAGTGGCTCCAGCTGGGTCTAAATGCACCAGCTTGCTTTTTGGGTGGAGAGCACATAAAACTTGAGCTCCATCTCTGCACTAGCAGTTTGTTCATTTCTGAATGCAATTTCAACTTGTTGGTTACAGCCTATAAAGACCTAAATGAGCTGGGCCCAGATATCTGAGAGATTGCCCTTTTCCTATGGTCTGTTGAGACTTCTGATTTGTTGGGTTACTCTCACTGTTGGTTCCCAGGGTTAAACTGGCCATGGCTGGTATCAGGCCATTCTTTGTGGAGGGTCCATTCCTCTAGAATCTGCTTCTTCCAGTGACTGATCAGAACCAGAGATCAATGAGCATCAGGGCATAATTTAAAATTTATATTTTTGCCAAGTTTTTAAAGTCTTTTGGTTTAACTTAAGGGATTGGGATTTTTTTGTAGAAGGCTTCCAAACCTCCATTTACAGATGGGTCAGTCTGGCTGTTTTAGGTGCCTACATGGGAATCTGATCCAGGCGCCCTGAAAAGTATCAGGGCTCAGGACATTAAGGTGGTTGTGGTTTGCTTACAAGAACACTTTGACTTCCCTCTTTCTCACCAAGCCATAGAATTCTCCTCTACTTCTAGAAGGGTGTTGTCCTAATGTTTTATAGTCATGTTTTTGTACTCTTTTCCTTGATCCTCTGATCTTTTGCCTGTTAGAGCTTTGTTTTCTTAAAAAAACATCTTTGGGTACATTTAGATGCCAACTGGCATGGAATACAGGCCTTGGCAACCAAACAGCTGCCTTGAATCGCTGCCTTCTATTGGCTTATATCAAGACCATGGGTCAAATAATACTGCCCCATATGTATGGACGTATTTTTGTTTAAGGAAATATGTTCAGGTATTACAGAATTATTATGTTGTGGCCATTTGGGTATCCCATACAATTACTGTTAAAACCTATCTCAGAGTTACTGTGAGCCATTGTTTCTGCAGTCACAGGAACTTATTTTATCTTGAGATTATTAATATATAGCACTATTATAAATTCTTCTTATCTGGCACGGTAGATTCCTGTTTTTTCTGTCTTATAGGACTGATGCATTCTGTCCTGTAGAGGGGAGTCTTCAGTGCTGTGTCTGTCTGTCTGGTACCTAATTACAAAGGTCATCTTTGGATCCCTTGAAATGTGTGCTAACTACTTATGCTAAACAATGTGTTCCACCTTGTATTTAGTTGTGACACTCTGAGTACCTTTTCCAGACCTGAAGAAGAGCTCTGTGTAGCTCTCACCAACAGAAGTTGGTTCAATAAAGATATTAGCTCTCCCTCCCTATCTCTCTAAAGATCACCTGTAACAATCCTGTGGAATGTATTTCTCATCATCTCTATTGAATGGTTATTAGCCATAACACACAACCTTCAAAAATTGAGGCACCTTTTTTTAATTGAAAACCTCTCTGAAATAGGGGAGAAGAAGAAAAAAACCAGTTAGGCACTGTTTTGTGTTTTTGGCCATGAAGCAGCAAAGTTATAGATAACACAGAGCTGAAGCAACCAGTGTAATGAGTAGAGCAGTAGTTCTCAAACTTTTGTATTGGTTACCCCTTTCACACAGCAAGTCACTGAGTGCGCCCCCCCTTATAAATTAAAAACACTTGTTTTATATTTAACACTATTATAAATGCTGGAGGCAAAGCATTATAACCTCACAACCCCCTGAGGGATCATGACCCCCAGTTTGAGAATCACTGGAGTGGAGAGTGCTATTTTACACCTTTTTATTAAAATATTCAAAGGAAAAACATAGATAGACAAAAGATCTAGGAAAATTGGAACAGTGTCAATAAAAAAAGCTCTGTCGAAAGGAAAATAAACTAAATAATCAGAAAAAACTGTTCAAAGGAATGAAAAAAAGACACAATAAAACTTTCACCTTCCAAAAATGAACTGCAAAAAACACAGAGCTGACTGAGACACTTTAAATGTAAGACAGATTACAAATTAAATGGAAAATAAAACTGAGGTTAAAAATTGTGGGTGTGCTGGAGATAAACATAAAATTAAGGCAAACTAGAATGGAATCTTATATTGCAGACTGGTTTAGGGAGTGAAAGCTCAGTGAACTGTGGTTATGGCCACACAGTCTCAGTGCATAGCAATTCTATGGTGTAAAACCACTTTGTAAAAATGATACACTAATCTACTGAGTGAGAAGTTATCTGGTTATATTTGCTGACTTTATTGAAAAGTACGTTTTTATTCCTGCTAACCCTGAAAATTTTGTTTCATCCTTTGAATCCTCGTCAGAATTGTTTACAAAGTTCTGGTTGGGGTCGCTCTTGTACAGCCCCATTGAAAGTACCCTGTAAAAATTAATTGCAATTGTCGGGTTCCATCTAAACCATCTTTCATTGAGTTCCATATCAAATATATGCAGTTAATCATTTTTTTCTGTGAGCATCATAAACTCAGGCTTCTGAGGGTCAAGCTATTGTTGTTTCTATCTCCAGCACCATTTTTAAGGTTCTACAACCCAAATTGTACCCTTAGTGGCACCTATGCACACCGCACGGTTGGGTCCCTTTGTCCTGAGGCAGTAAGAAAATTGCAGAACAGTGATGTCATAGAGATGCCGCTTGAGAGAACACCCCGGAATCCCTGACTATTGAGCAGTGCAGCAGCCTTTAGAGGTCATCTTTTCTTCAGTTGGGACATGGCTAATTCATTGTTCTTGTATTTTGGTCTCTTTTTTTATTCCTTCACACTGCTTCCAATGTGTTCCCTCCGCTTTCTATGGTCCATATCTTTGCAGTCCCACCAGAGGTGCTGGAACAATTTTTATAGTGGGGGCGTTGAGAGCCACACTGTAAACCCTGTATATAATGGAAACCACTTCAAGCCAAGGGGTGCAGCAGCACCCCCAGCAACCGTAGTTCCAGCACCTATAGGTCTTACTTAAAGTTCTGAAATGAACCATAGATTTGTGAATCTGAGGACCTTTCAAACATTAATGTACTTATCCTCACAACAATATTAAACCCAGTTTACAGGTGAGGAATTGAGGCACAGAGAGCTTAAGTGGCTTGTCCAATGGCACACAGGAAGTGCACAGCAGAGCCAGAAACTGAAACCTGAACTGAGTCCCAGTCTAGGCCAGTTCAGTTTCTTAATCAGAACACCATTCTTCCTGCCATAAGGTTTAGCTGTATTCTGACCTGACAGACAAAAAAGTTGTCTTTGTCTTCACCTAAAATTGGGCAAAGACTCCCAGTTCCTCAGTTATGCCTATGTGTAAGGGGACTGTTGCCCCCTTACTAACATTCAGTGGGGGTCTTTTGGCTGGCTAGCTCCCAGCACTAGAAGGGGAAGGGTCGATGGCAAATCAGGAGCCTGAGACTGACAGTCCCCAGGAACAATGGGGAGAGGCCAATGCTCCAGATCAGCCTGACTGACAGGGCGGGCAGGCTAATCAGAGAGTCAGGAGGCCAGGGGGGGTCCTGTCCTCCTTGTGAACTGGAATGGCCTGGGTCAGACAGAGTGGCGCCAAGCTAAGGAGAGAGCAGGGGCCCGAGCTAAGTTGCTGGAAGCAGAGCTGCAGCCCCAAAGCCAGAGCACAGCCCAGAGAGAGCAGACCTGCCCTGGGAGCAGAGCTGCAGCAACCAGAGCCAGAGGGGCCAGACAAGCATCCAGGAAGCAGGTCAGAGCTGGGAGCAGAGTCACAGAAGCAGCCTGCAGAGCCGACCTGTCCTGGGGGCAGAGCTGTAGCAACCAGAGCCAGAGAAGCAGCCCAGGGAGCTGGAGGCAGAGCAGCAGCAGCAGCCGTGCTGAGGCAGTGTGGAGCTGGAGTAGGGGCTGGAGCAGTCCGGAGCTGGGTGCGGTGAGCAGCTGGGGAGAGCGAGGGGGACCCTGGGCAGTGGGCCCAGCACAGGGAGACGCCTCAGCCAAGAGGCCTTGCTGGCCAGACTTGGAGGGGGATCATAACCCCGACCGGGCAGGGACGATGCTGGGAAAAAGGGTCCTGCCACCTAGAGCTTGAGAGCGTGTGGCCACCGCCAGAGCAAGTGTCCAACCCACAGCGTCTCTGCAGCACAGCCAGGGCCTGAGAAGGAGGCCTGGGACCTACAAGGAACAGACTGAACTGCCCTGACGTTCCAGAGACACTGCTTGTAATGTTCCCTGCCAAAAAAGGGGTGATGTGTTTTCCTTTAACCTTTCCCATTTTTCCTTATTCTTTTTTAAAATTAATTGTTAATTAAACAACTTGTATTTGCTTTAAATTGTATGAAATGATCAGTGGGTCAGGGAGGTGCCCAGTGCAGAGAGAGTACCCCGGAGTGGGGACACCCTAGCCCCTGTCCTGGGTGACCACAGCAGGGTTGGGGGTCGAGCCCCCCAGGAATCCTGGACCCAGCCTTGTCGGGGTTTACGAGGACTCTGCCAGACAGGAGAGTGGAAGGGGAGTCCTCAAGGGCAGGGAGGCCTCTGGGTAAAGGAAGTGGGAGCGAGGACTCAGATCCTTTCGCTAGCCCACTTCACCGGGGTAGTGCAGAAGCCAGGAAAGTTCCCCACAATAGTGGGACCATTCCCCGGCTTACATATGCACTAGTCTATTATTTTTTTCCTAAGTGGGAAGCTCCTGCAAAATCAAGGACCTTTCAAGTTTCAGTTAAGAGAGGACCTGTTTCTTCAGATCATGTTCTACCTCACATTCCAGCATAACTATTTTTGACTGTATGGCTCTGGCATGGGAAAACTTGATTTAAAAGATAACATCCACCATTTTAGCTTCCAGAAAAGAGTTGCTTCTGCTCTACATTATAATGCCACCGTTTCATGAACACACTTAATAGAGAATGGCCCTTGTGTGACATGTAGTAGCACTAAAATAGTTTGTGTATATGGTCTCTCATCACCTGCCCCAATGATATAATTTTGATGCTCTGTTTACCTGCTTTTCCTGCATCCATCTGTATGTTCTGCCACGTTGCCCTCTGTTTGGAATGTCCTCCTAATTCTAGTCCACCAAACTGCTGTCTTTCTGACAAAGAAACCACTTCTGAAACCCTATTTTTGTGTGTGTCTCAACAGAAAGTGTTCCAGTAAAAGATACGACCTCTCCCACCTTGTCTCTCACTTATTTTCTGTTATCCAGAATATGAGTCAATATAATAAACTGTAAAGAAAATTCCTAATTATTATTGAATCTGGGCTTCCCACTACATTTCTCTATTCTGTCTTGTTTAGGTTGTAAATCCTTTGGGGGTAGGAGCTGTCTGTATGTTGTATGTTATGCAGAGCTGATAGTAAGGTTGCCTGGCATGGAGACTAGCAAGGAGCCTGCCAGCCCCACTATGCAGTGCTGCCAACTGGACAGTCAACGGCCCGGTCAGCGGTGCTGCCCGGAGCCACCAGGATCCCTTTTCGACTGGGTGTTTCGGTCGAAAACCGGACACCTGGTCACCCTAGCTGAGAGAAACATTACTGGTTCTTAATAAATAGTAAGAGTGATGTCTATAATCTATGAAGTGTTTGTGTTTAGAGAGTTGGATTGGAAAAGGACTGATTGTTCTCAAAACTCTTAAGGGATTCTTCATCAAAGGCTCATGTACCATAATGTAGCAGAGAAATGTTCAATTAAGAATTGAAGAAAATTTAGTTGATATTTTGTGCAGTAACCACCACAGTATTTTTACAAGGGTGTTAATCGTGTACTAGATATTTCTACAGGGAACAATGGATTTCTTAGTGTGCTGTTTGTCCTAGCCACGTGTGGACAGGTTACTCAATCTGTCTTTCACAGCTGCTGAACCGTAACATGATCCATGTTTTCTCCCCACAGTTTGCATATCAAATGCTTAAATTACTTCTACAATCTACGTTAAACATTAGGAAATGGGAACAAAAACATCTTGTGGTGGTGAGATGATGTTTTCCAACCTGGCAGTCTGATGCATAGAGAAGAATTAACAGGCTGAGATCCTCACTAGTTTGACAATTTAGCATCCTGGTGTCTTATATGTGAAAAGGCAGAGTAAAAAAGTGAATTAGAAGCCCTACTCTTTCTACCTATGCTTAATAAGGAGAAAAAGGTGGTAATCTACAATAGCAGGCTGATGAATGTTTTCCTTAGCAAAAAGTAGGAGTTCTTAACTTTCACACCAAGAAGGTAGATTAAGGAAATTAATTCCTTTGAAGTGCAAAAACTGTGACCTCAATTGAGGAAAGCTACTCCTCAAAGCACTTAAACACATACTTAAGTCCTGTTGTAATGGGATGTAAGTATGTGCCTAAAATCAAGTGCGTTGCTGAATAGATATGGACAGCTGAATTGGGACCTATAAGCCTTACTGCTCTCAGCTGTGTATGCTTGTGCCCTGGAACACAATTTAGTATTCCTGTTTATATGTCCAGTACAGCATGTGCTGATTCACCCATTGCCGTTCAAATACAGAAATATCTTCGTATTCAGCTTTAGTACATTCTTTGAATGCTTTGGATTGCAGTAATCTCACTGTAGAATTCACCTTCCACTAAGAAATTGGTCTCTTTTTGCCACAGTGCTTTGTTCATTAAGACGATTTTGTGTACCTTTTATAGCACTTAAAAATAGTTGAATTTCTTTCTCTCGTTGTTTTCAGTCAATGAGCCTTACCCACATGTGGTTTTTAGTTGCAGAGGAAAAGGGAATAGCAGGTATGCATTGCCTGGAAGTATGGTGTCTAAAGTGTTCCCAGTCACCAAAATGTGTTAAACCAATAACTCATACTTTGAAAGTAACAATCCCCTTCACTGTGTGCTGTGATTTTGTACAACCTTATGAGCCATGTTTGGTTGTTGATTGTCCTGACAGTTGTTTAGTATTCCATGAGGTGAAAAAACAATTAATTGTGTCTTTATCAATAAATACAAAAAATTAATCTACGTGCTTTTCTGTCAGTTTTTCAGTTTGTCGTCCGTGGGCCTTATATTCCCTTCATGTACTCCCCTTTTATGTTTGTTTGAATTGGGGTAATGAACATATCAATAAATATTACCTAAAATTGCTACGCCACTTATCCCTATTAGTGCCACAGGAGCAGCTGCAAATGTTTACAAAGCATTAATTTAAAAGTCTCTTTTATTCAATATAAAGTTCATTGCATTTCCTACTTATATTGAATTAAACAGTCCAGTTACAAGTACAAGTAAAACATGGTACATGATGGTCTACTACCATGATTCTTAGATGGGATACTGGCACAGTTACGTGTACTACAATGCAAACTACTAAGGTTTTTTTCTTCGTTTGTTTGGGGTTTTGTTTGCTTCTCCTCTCTGAGGACTGAATTATGATACAGACTGGATTATCCTGAAATTTTTTGTGCTAGAAGAAATTCTCAAATTGGGTTCTGGTTCTTAAGATTAAGCTTAAAATTCTTTTGCAAACTTGTCCCCTTGATCTGATTCTAGAATGAGGTTAACTCTGATAAAAGTGCTTGTTTCTATTGTTAGTAGTGGAACTTGGTTACTGCATTTGTTAACGTTTTTGTTAATAAGACATTTAGGTCATACAAATACAAATTGTGTAAAGATGTGACAAGTCAGACTAGTCACATCCTTGAAATTATATACATACTTAGTGCTTTCCTGGATCGGGGCCTTAGATGCTAGCTGAGAATGGTAGGTCAGAGGAATGTAGAGTTGTTTGGTTTTGAAGGAAGAAGGCAGAAGTTGAAACTTGATACAGTTGGCTGGGGACTTAAAAGAAGTAGGGAGGATGTGTTCTGACTGGGTGTGGAATGCCTTTTTACCAGTTGCATTTTTGGTGGATTCAAATGGCATTATCACGGGTGTGAGGAGGAGGAGGTTGTTGTGATAATCAATACACAAGGTGTAACAGTTATGTGCTGCTATTTAGGTTTGGTCTGTCCTGTCTGGAAACAAACTGATAATTTTAATATAATGTAAAACAATGTTACATGCCTTACTGTCAAGGTGGACATTTTATAAATGAAAATAGGATTTTGTGCCTCAAATTGAGGCTTCAAATTGTGTCCATCATGGAATTTGGCCAGTGATCCTATACTAAACATTCTAGATGAAATTTTCAAAATTGATTTAGGAGTGGAAGTCTCATTGACACTCAACATTTGAAAATGAGATTAGCCTCACCCACCTTGTTTCTCACCATTTATTATTGATTTTAGCTGCTGGAATGAGACAATTCCTTACTAGTTTCCTGCCTCCCCTGCTCCAAAATCCACGTACCCTCACCATTGTTACTAGTTTCACTTTGTATTTTCAGTGTCCGTTTTCTCATTTTTGTTTTTATGTTCTATTTGTTTTTGTTAAATTACATTTGAGGTCCATGTGCCATTTTCTTGTTCTTTAATTTGAGTTAAACCGAATTTATTTGGGTATTTTCAATGTTCTTCATTAAGAACAATGCTAATCAAGGCTTCATTGTTGTCTTTATGAACTGTGTAACCTAACGAATAGTAAAACTATGAGAGAAGATCATGCTGCATGAGAGCCAAAAGCCTACTGTAGAATTTTGTTTAGAAAAATGCTAGAGGCTTTGAACCATCAGATCGATTCCAGCTGTGTAATTTGAAGATCAGATTGTAATAAAATCCAAACATAAAGTAAAATAATACCATTTGTGGCTTGAACTCATTCGTTCTAAATAAAGGTGAGAGTTCATAAATGAGTATCATCTTTTAAAATCATGGCTTTAGAAGGGTTTTCTCATCTTTACAGTGACAATTGTGAATGAAAAATAAATACAAATATTTCTGACCCTTTTGGATACAATAGTCTTGTTTTAAAAGATTATCATATCTGAAGAGTTAATTCCAGTTTCAAACATATAAATTCATGTTTTTATTGTAATTTGGTGCGTGTTTGTATTTGTGTGTGTGTGTGGGTAGACTTAGTATACAGTACACATGTTGTTGTTGTTGTTGTTGTAGTGTATATATAAAAGCTGCATGTAAATAGTGATTGTAGCATTTGACAAGTTGCTCTTGTCAAGCACCCTTGAACTCCTGACGTGCACTCTGTCCACTAATCCCCCACTTTCAGGACTGCTTCTAGTTTTCCTAGCCTCTGCACAACTTCTATCAGCCATACTTCTGTTATAAAAACAACACACTGCCAGAGGAATGTTACCTTCTTCCATCTAATATATGGAATTTCCTCCCCCCCAAATTACATCAAATTGAGGTGCATATTCAATTCTGACACATTGTATCTTGTGACCTCTGAGGGCTAGAATGGGAGTTTTAAACCATTAGAAAGGGGAGGAGATTCTGGTTTTCTATTGGGAAACACCACTAGTTTTTAGGAAAGTTCCAAGATAGCTGCCTTTAAAATTGCAATATTACAGCACATGGAGAAACTATTGTAGAACCCTATAAGAACTATCTAAAATGTCCTAGTTATGATGACTCTTGTCTACAGAGCTTTTTATTACTGAACTCGTGGTTACTGAACTTTGGCTATCTTTACAGTAGGAAAAATATCAACAAAAATTGTAAAACTCTAAACTTTTCCTGTAAAGTATGTGGCATACAGAAGATACATGATGACATAATATAAAGCTTTTATCGATATTCATTTGGGATGGCTGCATTACTTACATGAGTGGGCTCTGAGCTTATCTCAAATGAGTGGCAATAATACCCTTCTATCACAGCATCATGTGTTTTCTATACTTGTTCATTCAGTGTTGTGTGTGTGTGTGTGTGTGTGTGTGTGTGTGTGAGAAAGAGAGAGAGATTCAATTGATCAGGACATGCAGGTGAATGAACAACACACAAGGGATGCATTTTGAGCAGCAGGAAGTAATATTATTCAACATTGGAGGGAGGCACTTTCCGCTCCCACATATTAGGCATTTATCCACGGCAGTGTTCAGGAGTCCCACTAAACAACCAGTAACTTGATGTAGACCCACCTAAGTCCACCCCTTGGATTCAGCTCACTTCTGAATCCTCCCCACCTTTTCCCACATGGAGGGATATAGAAGTTGCCAAAAGAGGATATCAGTCTGCAAGGACTTCAGGTCTCCTTTTTTCCTTTTGGCAATACCATAGACGCCAACTCTGGAGCACCCGGGGGAAAAAAATGGTGGGCAGCCCCCCTGTCAGCACCTCCCCATTCCCCCAGCGCCTCTCACCTGCTGTGGATCAGCTGTCCCGCGGTGTGCAGGAGGTGCTGGGGAAAGGAGCCAGGGCAGGGCGTGCTCAGGGAAGTGGGCAGAACGGGTAGGAAGGGGTGGCGCGGGGGCAGGGCAGGGTAGGAGTGGGGCCTTGGGAAAAGGGGTGGAGTGGGGACAGGGTAGGGTAGAGGTGGGGACTTGGGGGAAGGGGTGGAATGGGGGCAGGGCCTGTGGCGGAACTGGGGGGGAACACCTCCCAGCACATTAGAAAGTTGGCACCTATGGGCAAAAGGACCACTAGCACTATATTTATCTCTTGGAGCTGGTCCATTTTAGCCTTTACCCGCAGTGGACACTAGCCACAAGTTGTAACAAGTTAAACACTCTTACTTTCCTAATATTAAACGTTAAGTCTTATTATTATAATCAAACAGTACCTCCATGATGCTGTGAGGAAGGCAAAAAAAACCATCGTACCTCTTGCCTATTTTGTCCAAAGGGGAAAAAACCTTCCTAATCAGTCAGACCTGCAGCATCCACTGCATGAACACTGCAACAAAGGGGAGGGAGAGCTGGGAAGCTAGCCAGAGCAAGACATTTTTGAAAAGCCCACAGGAGTTTAACTAGGTGGTGGGGGCTATGTGAGCCAACTGGTTAGATTGTTCACCCATCCCCAGCCAGTGGGCAGGTGATGGACCCAAAGTGGGGGCATCTATGGCCCACATACCTACAAGCACTGCAAGCATACCTGCATCCATCCCAGGCAGTCCAGGGAACATTCCTTCCCAGTTGATTGTAAAACTGCCAATATGTCTAAATCCTCATTTGCAACATGCCTACTGTTAAAATTTTGGACTTGTCTTGCAGAGACTTCCAGTCCTGCCAAAGAGTATGATAGTTTGTTTAAAATGGAAAAGAGACATAAGTGCTAGACTAAGATAACTTGAGTGTATTTGAATGTAGGCCTTCAATAGTGAAAAGTGAGGACTGCTGTCCTAAGAAAATGTATTTTTAGTAATATTTTAAAATTCTTATAACAAAACCCCTGGGATTGAAAGATCATGGCTCCAAATCAACCTTTACGTCTGCTTCTTAGAAAGTCTATTCTGATTGTGATTGTTTTGCCCTTTTTAGAAGCAGAACTAAGGGCTTGACACAGAGTATTTCTATTGACTTCCCTGGGCCTTAGTTCAGACCCTAAGACATTCAGTGCATTAGCCAAATGCATTAATGACTGTATTCATACCTGGGCACCAGCTGTACAACAGATGGAAACAATACCTTTTCTTTTCTCAGTAAGTGTGTGCTTAGACTACCTCAAAAGACATGCCTCTGTATACCTAGGGCTCATATGGTGAAGTGGAGGCAGTTTCAGAAAGAAGCTACAGGGTTTTGAGGAGATGATGCCTTTATGATTAGAACTTCTCTCAGAATGATTTAAAAAATCCTGAGAAGCCAGGAAGAGAGTTAAAGTAGCCATTTTCTAAAATTATGTTCTGGTACATACAATGCTAACAGTGGATTTTAAATATTTCTGATGTATTACTCAGTCCTGTTAAGAATTAGTATTCAAGCAATCTGTGTTTAAAGTGCATTATGTGCCACTAAAGCAGGGAAAAATCATCCTCCCCATGAACATTTTTTCTTTTTCTTTTTTTAGATCACCTTTTGCTGCTGTGACAGATTACTCAGTAACGAGAAATAATGTCATACAGCTCTGCCTGGAATTAACAACAATTGTACAACAGGTATGAGACTATACACTTATTATTCTCATTTGAATTTATTGTTGCCTATTTAATGGTAAGTGGCCCTTTGCAACGAAATTGAATCATTTTGTGTCATCCATTTTCCTGTGTCCAGTTACAGCATAAAAGGAAAACTGTTGTGTTTAGTAAAATGCTTTTTAGAAATGTGTATTTCAGTGTCTGCATAACTTTGATTTGGACTGTGCTATGCATGTACATCTCTCCTGTGTTGCAGTGCTGAACTTTATTTTGAATTCCGTAGTTTATATAATTGTCAAGTTGAAAATTCCTATTTGATATTGTATTTCACTTGTAATAGTTTCTCACGTATTTTTTATTAAATGGAGTAGTTCAGAAGATCTCTTTGTATTACTCTGCATTTGTGCAGTCACCTTCCTTTTTGCACAATTCATAATATCTAGAATCTTCTGCAGATAGTGTATATTTTCTGATTGTCTAAAATGTTGTATATTAGTTTTCTTAAATTCTGTCTTCAAGAGAGCAACAACCAGTTTCTTAGTCTTTTGCTTAAAGGTATGACTTCACTTTCCCGAAATAGAAGGGAAAATTGCTTGCATTCTGAGGATGTATATAACCTAGAACCTTCCCCAGTTTCCATAATTTCTTTTAGATTTACTGGTGAAAAGTTCTATATAACAGTAATGCCGTTGTGTGTCTGTAGTTTAGACCTGTCCCCACTCTTGGCTATCCTTCTTCTGGTAAAAGTGAAAAGCAACTTTTGCTACAGTCCAAACCAATGTTGGCATGCATTCCACTAGATGGATTAATGATAGAAATTAAAGTAGGTCTCTTCAACTGAGTATTATCTTATACCAGTGTTTCCCAAACTTGGGACACCGCTTGTTTAGGGAAAGCCCCTGGCGGGCCGTGCCAGTTTGTTTACCTGCCGTGTCCGCAGGTCCGTCCGATCGCGGCTCCCACTGGCCGGGGTTCGCTGCTCCAGGCCAATGGGAGCTGCTGGAAGCGGCGGCCAGTACGTCCCTGGGCCCGCACAACTTCCCGCAGCTCCCATTGGCCGGGAGCAGCGAACCGCGGCCAGTGGGAGCCGCGATCGGCCGGATCTGCGGACGTGGCAGGTAAACAAATCGGCCCGGCCCGCCAGGGGCTTTCCCTAAACAAGCAGTGTCCCAAGTTTGGGAAACACTGTCTTATACCTTTCATTCAAACAGCCGAAAGATCTGTTCTGGTGTTTACAGTGCCCCTATGATTAACGTGGCTGTAATCAATTGCTTAAATCTTGTTGATTATATAGGTTTAGTTAATACCCCAGTTTATCTAATTTTTGAGGGGCCAGTTGTGAATTCCCATTCTACAGTGAATTAATTTTATAGGCTATCCAGAGAGTCTACCCTAATTTATCTAATGATGTTTTTGTTTCTTAAAAATGCAAAGTTGAAGGACTGCTTATTTGTTAGTTATGATTCCTGACTGGCGGATAGATGGCACGAGGGATTAGATAATAAATTCTGTATTTTGGATGGATTATTTTTAAATGAAAGGATGGTTTTGTTTGCTTCTGGATATTTTACTCCTTGTGAGTTGTTATTCATTTCTATGAGCCTGTGGTGCCCCTTGCTTTTTGATTAGACCTGTGCAAACCCAGCAGAATTCGGCTTGCCAGTGGTGTATTGACAAAATCAAACCTGTAGTAGTTCTTCGAGTGCTGTCCCTGTGGGTGCTCCACTCTAGGCGCCAGGACGCACCGTCACCTAGAGTGGAGCACTCACAGGGACACGCATCTCCAAGAACCTCAGTTACTGCAAGGTGAGTAACTTTCTGTTCGGGTTTGAGGGTTTTATTGAAGGTTAGGGTTGTACCTTCAGGCGTGTTGGAAGTTAGAGCTGAACAAACTCAAAACTACAAGAGCTCACTCAAAGCTTTCATCCTTACTGCCCCACAAATTACTCCATATCTACCAACCCCCCACTCACATACTGATCCTATTTATTATTAGTGTTCTCAGGGTGGAGCGTTGATAGCTGCTTCCCTGGGCTTGGCCTATTCCTGGTGATTTTTAATGGATACCAATTGGCTGCCCATCCCATCGTCTATTTTTGGTGGGGGCAAGAGCCTCAAAAGATTCCCACTGACCAAAAAATTTCAGTTTTTCAATGGAGGTTGGGAGGCATCCTGGTTTCTCTCCCCCCCCCGCCCACTGCTTTCCACAAAACAGTGGGAGGGAGACTGACTTGCCTGTTGCAGTAGGCTGTACTCTAAGGCCAGGAATAGAATCATGGAAGATTAGGGTTGGAAGAGACCTCAGGAGGTCATCTAGTCCAATCCCCTGCTCAAAGCAGGACCAACACCAACTAAATCATCCCAGCCAGGGCTTTGTCAAGCTGGGCCTTAAAAACCTCTAAGGATGGCGATTCCACCACCTCCCATTCCAGTGCTTCATCGCCCTCCTAGTGAAATAGTGTTTCCTAATATCCAACCTAGACCTCCCTGACTGCAATGTGAACCCATTGCTCCTTGTTCTGTCATCTGCCACCACTGAGAACAGCTAAGCTCCATCCTCTTTGTAACCCCCCTTCAGGTAGTTGAAGGCTGCTATCAAATCCCCCCTCACTCTTCTCTTCCTCAGACTAAATAAGCCCAGTTCCCTCAGCCTCCCCACGTAAGTCATGTGCCCCAGCTCCCTGATCATTTTCGTTGCCCTCCGCTGGACTCTCTCCAATTTGTCCACATCCTTTCTGTAGTGGGGGGCCCAAAACTGGACACAATACTCCAGATGTGGCCTCACCAATGCCGAATAGAGGGGAATAATCACTTCCCTTGATCTGCTGGCAATGCTCCTACTAATACAGCCCAATATGCCATTAGCCTTCTTGGCAACAAGGGCACACTGCTGACTCATATAGAAACTATGGGCTTCATTTCCTATTGCCAGAGAGAACCTAACTACTGTGCCAAGCCTTATTGGACTCTACTTACTCAAAGTAATACAGGGCTGCCTGCAGTAGAAGGGGGTTGGCTTTCCTCTCATGTCCATATGGGCTGGTGGAGGAGAGGGAGGTCAGACAGCTTTCCTTACCACCCAGAAGGCACTGAGACGGGGCAGTGCCCCTGTCTGGTGGCTCGCCAAAAATGAAGGAAGAGGGCAGCTGTCAAGAAATGGAGTGTTGAGGCATGGTGGGAGGGAGGTGGGCCAGCCAATTGGCTGGCTCGGGGCACAGAACTTTTGTGAGATTTCCCCATTGTGAAAACCAGCCATTTGAATGGCTTTATTCTTTTACTATGAACTTTTTGCACAGCTTAGTTTGACTTATCTTTGTATTTTGTGCAACCAATATGTCTTGCCTTGGTTGTATAATAAATTCTTTCTACTTTTTTTTTTTTTAAGTCAGTCATTTTACAATTCCAGAGTTTGATTTAGTTTGCATTTCATTTGGCTAAGAGAGGAGCTAAGTGCTCTAATGGTTTGTTTGTGGTTTAAAGTATGTGTTTGTCCTACAAAGCTTATTAGAGCTCTTCTTGTGCTTTGGGGAAAGGGCATAACCCCAGAGGATGACTGTGTGGGCATCTCTTGCCAAAGTTGCACCTGTCACTATCGTAGTCATGGCTGTAGGTCAGAAGAAGTCAATTATATTTTTGTCAAGGTCCATATTTTTTGGACAAGGTATAGTCAAGGTCCAGACTCCAGAGAAAATAATAAATAAATAAATAAATAATGATAACAATAAGTACATAAAAAGATTTCAGGGTCTGTTCAAAAGTGTCTGGTGGTCCGAATTTGGCCTATGGTCCATCTATTGACACCCTTGATGTACGTCGTTGTCTATCACTTAATGTGACTGGAAACACTTCCTATTCCTAGGGGGGAGGGATAGCTCAGTGGTTTGAGCATTGGCCTGCTAAACCCAGGGTTGTGAGTTCAGTCCTTGAGGGGGCCATCTAGGGATCTGGGGCAAAATCAGTACTTGGTCCTGCTAGTGAAGGCAGGGGGCTGGACTCAATGACCTTTCGAGGTCCCTTCCAGTTCTATGAGATAGGTATATCTCCATATATTCCTTTTCACAGGTCTATTTTTTTAACAAACTGGGGAACATGTAACTTATCAATCATCATAGTTCTTTCCAGTAATTGTCCATTTCTCATAGTTCATTTCCTCCCAAATTCATCCCCCTGCTCATTACTGCTAGCTCCTTACATTTTTTGGAAAGTACACTCAACCTTTGAAGCTGGGGAGGTTTGAGTGTTATTCACTTACAGGAGTAACAGCAAATTTTATTCACTTGCCTCTAGAAAAGAGAAGAATCATCCTCCCCAAAGATAACATTAGGCCCCAATCAAGAAAGCACTGCAGCACGGCACTTAACATGCTGACGCTGTCTTGGGACTTTAGTCAGGACAGGGACAATGATAAATTCCATTGCTGGTCCCAAACTCATCTGTTCTGATTTTTATTTACAGCAGATATGTTCCATCCCAGTAACTTAGTATCTATTCACTGATCTTTTGTTTCATATGATCATAGAGTTTAAGGCCAGAAGAGACTACTAGATCATCTAGTCTGACCTCCTGAATATCACAGGCCACCAGCACCATGTAGCACCCTCACATTAAACCCAACAATGGCAATTCAACCAAAGTAAATGAGACCCCCAGGAGACTAGACTATTATGTGCCACAGGCAGAGAATAGGAGGGATTGAGATGCACCAGTACTTAAGGCCCCCTCAATAGCAGAGAAATGATGAAGTGAGATATGCCCAGATAATCCTGGCAGCTGAGCTGCATCCACATGCTGCCAAGGAAGGTGAAAAAACCCCAAAGTCGCTGCTAATCTGATCTTGGGGAAAATTCCTGCCTGACCCCATGTGTGGCGATCAGTTGGACCCTGAGCATGTGAGCAAGAACCAGCCAGACGAGCATCTGAGCGAGAGAATGGTTGATGCCACTTCAGAGTCCTGGCCCATCCTGCCCGGTGTCCCATCTCCAGCCTTGGCCATCCCTCATGCTTCAGAGTAAGGAGATTAAAAAATTCCCAGAATACATTGGAGGGGGTGGGGAGAATCTCTTCCTGACCCTTGCTGGTAGCCAGATGAAACCCTGAAGCATGAGCTTTAGGAGCATAACACATAAACCAGAAGTGAGCCCCAGGGCTGTTGAGCCCTGCCTACCACCATCACAAGTAACTCCATCATACAGTTGCACTCACAAATTTGTCTAGCGCTCTCTTTCAAAACTAACTAAATTGTTTGCCCCCTACAGTTCCTTTGAGAGGCTGTTCCAGAACCTCATCCCTCTGATGGTTAGAAACCTTCTTCTACTTTCCAGTCTGAATTTGTTTACGGCCAGCTTATATCCCCTTTGTTCTTGTGTCAACATTGTCCTTTAGCTTAAACAGCTCTTCACTCTCCCTAGTGTTTACTCCCCTACTGTATTTATGGAGAACAATCGTATCCCTTCCCAGGCTTCTTTTTGCTACACTAAACAGTCCGAGTGCATCCAATCTCCTCTCATAAAATAGGCCCTCCATTCCTCTGATCTTCCGAGTAGCTCTTCTCTGCACCTGTTTCAGTTTAAATTCATTTTTCTTGAATATGGATGACAGAATTGTAAACAGTATTTGATTATTCCAAATTGAATACAGTTAAATTCCCCAGTGTACTACTGTTTTGGGCTACAAACTGAATGTCTAAATGTTGCATCAGCTTTTTAATCTCCGATTCCCTTTTCTTTTGCATTTAAAATACTTCTATGTGAGTTTACAAAATTCCTATACCTGAACTTAGCTATCAAGAGGTTTTTTAAAAAGACTAGTGGCATTTTTAAATGCCTACACGTAAAGTGTGCATTTGCTTAAGTTCTGTCTTTGGCTCTTGTAAATTGTTGTTGGTCAGCTATTTCATATACAGTTCAAAAATAGCACCCTGAGCTTCAGCATGCAGTGAATGAGGCCTATGAGGATTCATACCCAATTTTTGTATCACTCGCTTACAACTGAAAAGTCCTCAGAATTATTAACAAAAACATCAGAGGGGTAGCCGTGTTAGTCTGGATCTGTAAAAAGCAACAGAGAGTCCTGTGGCACCTTTAAGACTAACAATTTTACCCACTTTAGCTAGAGAACAATGTTTTTAAGCTGCCATATTTAAATAATTTTGCTGGTTTGAGGTTAATTGTAGGGGCAATGTTTGGCATAAAGAGGATTACATTTTTCTGTTATCAGTACAAACTGGATAATGAAGAAGAAATTGGCAGAGTTTTGGAAGTATGGAGTCTAGGAAAATTCATCATACTTGTGTATGAGCTGTAATACAGAATTCTTCAGACAAGCCATTGTATATAATTAAGGGTAAGATTTTGTCATGGTTATTTTTAGTAAAAGTCACGGACATGTCATGGGCAATAAACAGAAATTCACGGAAGCTGTGATCTGTCTGTGACTTTTGCTGCTGCAGCCCCATAGTTTCCCCCCATCCCCAACATGGTGGCTGGGAGCTGAGGGGTTCCCCCTCTGCTCGCGGCAGCTGGAACTTATGGGGGGGGGCTGCACCCACGGCAGCTGGGAGCTGCAGGGTGACCATATTTCCCAAAGAGAAAATGGGACATCCCTAGGTGTCTCCCTCCCCGTGTGCGAGCCTGTAGCGTGTCACTGGAACCCTGAGGAGGGTCCCCTCAGGAGTCTGTCACCTGTCGCTGGAACCCTGCCAGGGCCCCACTGGCTGCCATCTGCAGAGTCCCACAGCCCCTGGGGCTGAAGCAGAAAATGTCATGGAGGTCTCTGGAAGTCACGGATTCCGTGACTACCATGACCTCCGTGACATAAATGTAGCCTTATATATAATGCGATATAGTATATGTTAAACATTATATTAACTAGTTCATTTGCTATTTTAGTTACAAGCCAGCTGGAGCCAAGTAATTGTTCTGTATTTGTCTGCTGCAGAAATGGATATCTGCCATTGACAAATAGTTTCCTCAGAGCATTGCAGGCTATTATTGTAACCTGAAGAAGACTGCGTTCACACTAAACGGCTCTTGTACTATTCGTCCTAATTTTTTTTTTTGTTCTGGGACTTTGGGGTGTTATAAAGTAGTAGTTTTATCTTTCAACTTTCATCTTGGGAACTCTGGGATAGTTGAAACAAGTCCTTACTAGTAGCTGATTTCTGAGCTGTAATGCAAGTCAATTTTACTGATACTCTTTTATTAACTCTGGAGACTTCAAAGACTATCTTTATAAAAACATCTCAGACCTAGAGAAAACCCTTAGATTCCAGAGGCATTGCAAATAGTGGCAGTTCAGACATCCTTTTCTGCCACTTCCATTACAGGGCTATATAGGCTTTGTATCTTGAAGTTGTTAAGGGCCCAGTTCTGCCACCCATATGTAGAGAAGGATCTTACTCCACAAGTTATGCAGTTGAGATCAGTGATGCAGTTTGTGAAGTAAAGTTCCATTTGGCATGAGGTGCCAGAAGTAGGCCCTAGGAGATTTAAATATTCTTCTTAAGAAAATAGATGATCACTTTGCAGCAGCATTGCGGAAGCTTTGAGTGTGTTCACTACTAACCAGAGTCAAAAGGATACGATGCAACAATTTTTCTCGCTGCACCATTTCTGATAAAGCATGTCCTTTGGCATTGGGTGTTTTTCTAACTTTACTTTTTTCCTTGCTTCCAGGAGAGGAGGCTGTAATATTTATATTTTCATGTGAACAAATGGTTGCAATGCTAATATTATTTTATAAGCAGGCTACCACAACTCTACTGGAGGCACTCTTTTAAAAAAAAAAAAAAATACTGGAGAATGTTTAACTTTATTGTTAGGCCAGTAATAAGAGAGAGAACTGTGATCATCACTCTAAAAGTATAATCTGGGACAATTTAAAATTTGGTTATACTTACTCCTGTTCACCCTTAACTCTGAAAGTCTTGATTCTGCTCCTGCTGAAATCATTACAAAACCCACATTGACTTCACTGGGCTCAGGATTGATCTCATAATATAATTTTACAAGGATATGAAGTTAATTTTTTTTAACTCCTGAAGCATATTCTTCAGAAGATCAGTTAGAAGTAACACTGGTCTACAATTTTTGAGAAGTCGTCTGCTTCAGAGATAAAATGTGCTATTTATTATGTATTTTGATGTGCTGAATTCAAATATGACAATTAAAACAACTGATTGGCTACTGTTTCTAAGATATTTAAGTTTTTACATTTTATGTCTATGTATATTGTGTAGATAGTAGAGTTTTAATCATAAATTGTAAACCTAGGTCTTTTCATGTGTTTATGGTTGCTTTACATGATAATATTTCACCTGTCCTGTTTATGTAACACTTTAAAAATCAGCAAAAGGGTTATATAAATAAAATTTATTATGAAACAAAAGGCAAAAAACTATTCTGTACATAGTTTAGTCCTATTCAGTGTCTACTCGGCGCTTCTTGGCTTGTCTCTTGTATTCATTAAATGGAGCATCTCTTGTCACTGTCCAGCAATAGTCTGCAAGCATTGATGGGCTCCATTTGCCCTGCTAGCGTTTCTCCATTGTTGCAATGTCCTGGTGAAATCATTCGCCGTGCTCGTCGCTCACTGCTCCGCAGTTCGGTGGAAAAAAATCTAGACGAGAGTGCAAAAAATGTATCTTTAGTGACATGTTGCAACCAAGGCTTTTGTATGCCTTGAGGAAGTTTTCCACCAACAACCTGTAGTTGTCTGCCTTGTTGTTTCCGAGAAAATTTATTGCCACTAACTGGAAGGCTTTCCATGCCGTCTTTTCCTTGCCACGCAGTGCATGGTCAAATGCATCATCTTGAAGAAGTTCACGAATCTGAGGACCAACAAAGACACCTTCCTTTATCTTAGCTTCACTTAACCTTGGAAATTTTCCACGGAGGTACTTGAAAGCTGCTTGTGTTTTGTCAATGGCGTTGACAAAGTTCTTCATCAGACCCAGCTTGATGTGTAAGGGTGGTAACAAAATCTTCCTTGATTCAACAAGTGGTGGATGCTGAACACTTTTCCTCCCAGGCTCCAATGACTGTCGGAGTGGCCAATCTTTCTTGATGTAGTGGGAATCTCTTGCACAACTATCCCATTCGCAGAGAAAACAGCAGTATTTTGTGTATCCAGTCTGCAGACCAAGCAAGAGAGCAACAACCTTCAAATCGCCGCAAAGCTGCCACTGATGTTGGTCATAGTTTATGCACCTCAAAAGTTGTCTCATGTTGTCATAGGTTTCCTTCATATGGACTGCATGACCAACTGGAATTGATGGCAAAACATTGCCATTATGCAGTAAAACGGCTTTAAGACTCGTCTTCGATGAATCAATGAACAGTCTCCACTCATCTGGATCGTGAACGTTGTTGAGGGCTGCCATCACACCATCGATGTTGTTGCAGGCTACAAGATCACCTTCCATGAAGAAGAATGGGACAAGATCCTTTTGACGGTCACGGAACATGGAAACCCTAACATCACCTGCCAGGAGATTCCACTGCTGTAGTCTGGAGCCCAACAGCTCTGCCTTACTCTTGAGTAGTTCCAAATCCCTGACAAGGTCATTCAGTTCACCTTGGGTTATGAGGTGTAGTTCAGAGAAGGAGGATGGGAGAAAATGTGGGTCCTGTGACATTGATGGTTCAGGACCAGACGTTTCATCCTCTTCCTCGTCTGACTCAAGTGAGAATGATTCTGGTGCATCAGGAACTGGCAGTCCTTCTCCGTGGGGTACTGGGTGTATAGCTGATGGAATGTTTGGATAATGCACAGTCCACTTTTTCTTCTTTGACACACCTTTCCCAACTGGAGGCACCATGCAGAAGTAACAATTGCTGGTATGATCTGTTGGCTCTCTCCAAATCATTGGCACTGCAAAAGGCATAGATTTCCTTTTCCTGTTCAACCACTGGCGAAGATTTGTTGCACAAGTGTTGCAGCATATGTGTGGGGCCCACTTCTTGTCCTGATCTCCAATTTTGCAGCCAAAAGAAAGGTGATAGGCTTTCTTAACCATAGTGGTTATACTGCGCTTTTGTGATGCAAAAGTCACTTCACCACAAACATAGCAGAAGTTATCTGCACTGTTCACACAAGTACGAGGCATCTCTGCTCACTTTGGCTAAACAGAAATGTGTCCCTTTGCAAAATCAAACACTGACAAATAAGAGAGCACGACACTGTATGATTTCTAGAGCTGATATAGGGCAATTTGTTCAGCAGAGTGATGTAAGCTTCGTTATGATTGCATCATCCATGACTTCTAGGAATAACATGATGCAATTCATAACATGTATGACGCAATACCAGCTTCAGATTGCATCATTCATTGTTTTGCCTAAAAAGCAAGTACTGTCCAAACCCAGTCATAGATTTATTCATAGATCCAGTCAAAGATGTATTTTAGTCATTTCTGGTTTAAATTGAGATCGCTTCCCTTTATAACTCACTTATCCTCCGCCATTCCCAAGTCAAGGGTCGTATATACTGACCCAATAGCATATCTTGAAAACTAGAGCCAATCAACAATTGTAAGCATCATTTTCATTCTCAGTGACCCAGAATTAGTAAAGTTTGACTACATTTATTTCAGAAGCATTTTGGCTGTAGAGCAGCGTAATTAGACAGTGGGAGTAAAGACAGGATTGAAAAAACTACACGCCCTCCCCCCCCCCCACAACAGCATAGAACCCATGAATATAAGATTCTATGGTATTGTGGAGGAGAGTCATAGTAATTCAAAATGAAAATACTTGTTAGTTTGTATATTGTCAGGGCAAGGACTGTCTCCTGTGTGTTGGTAAAGTGCCTAGTGCAATGGAGATCTGATCCTGGTTAGGGGCCAGGGGGCGCTGTATGAATAGCTGCAGAATTAACAGTAATTTCAACCAGAAGAAATAAAACATTACATGTGACTGTATAGTTTAAAAGAAGTAATGCCAAGCACTGTATCAGGGATAATTAGAATTCAACACAGTTAGATATGATTTGAACCTAATCTGGGACTCCTTCAAGACTCTGTAATGCTTACAGTCTCATCCTTGCAGTAGTCCATCAAAAAAGCCACTGTGCCTTTAAAATAACAAGGAGTCTGGTGGCACCTTAAAGACTAACAGATTTATTTGGGCATAAGCTTTTGTGGGTAAAAACCTGACTTCTTCAGATGCATAGAGTGAAAGTTACAGATGCAGGCAGTGTCAGTATATAATGCCTGCATCTGTAACTTTCACTCTATGCATCTGAAGAAGTGAGGTTTTTACCCACGAAAGCTTATGCCTAAATAAATCTGTTAGTCTTTAAGGTGCCACCAGACTCCTTGTTGTTTTTGTAGATACAGACTAACACGGCTACCCCCTGATACTTGCCTTTAAAATGTAATCCATTTGTGGCTATACGTTCCTGACAATAACAGGTTAACCAATGGAGAACAGAAAATAATAATCAGAGTTTCCACTCTCTTCTATCTAATTTCTGAGCATAAAAACTAAGCCCTTTGATACCTGGGACTCTTTAAAGTCCACCGTAATCATTATTTGTTAGATGGGGAAAGGCATGTTTTATGGGGCCTTCTCCATGTCTGTGAAAACAAAATAAAAACATCCTTGTGTGATATTAAATTGTAAGGTTTTTGAGGTGTAGGTACTGTGTCTTCCTATGTGTGCGTACAGCTGCATTCAGGACTGGAGCCTCTAAGTGCTAATGCAATACAATGTATGAATAATAGCAACCCTTTTAATATACTAAACATGGAATTGCAATTGGTTCAGTCAGTAAGAAAAACATCCCTATAAAGAGGATTCTAGAAGTTGATTATAGTCTGAATTGGCCAGTACACCAGTTTCTACATCCATCTCACTCTTAGGGTTCTTGTTTGCCACAGAAGCTGAAGCCTCAGTGAGAGAGGATACCATGGCATCTTCTGGAAGGAGGGTCTCAACTATGGGATTGTTTCCCTCTGCTCCAGTTTGATGTTCTCCTTCCCTGAGACTTTCATCCTCCTCAACAGCACAGAGACTGTCAGACCGGGGGTGGGACCATTCTACTGTGTCCCAGAAAGTCTCATCTATGTACCTCTCTGTCTTCTTTAGCTCCTCCAGTTCAGCTACCTGGCCTCCAAAGCCTGTACACGGTCTCTGAGGGCCAGGAGGTCCTTACATCGAATGCACACATACGCCACCTGCCCATAAGGCAGGTAATTATACATCCTGCATTCAGTGCAGCAAACTGGATAGCCCCCACTCGATTGCTGGACTTCTGCCTGCGTTCTCTTTTTTACTCCTGCAGCTCTTTCCTTTCTTGCTTTCTTGCATCTTAATATTACCCTTGTAATGATTGCTGTGAGTGCATTAATTTTACTCTGCAAATCCACTGATTACCACTGTCTATGAATTTCAGTAGCAACCACCGTGTATAGGAGACAAATAAAGATTCATTTTTTATAAGTACATTTTTATTCTACAGCTATGCAAACATTTCAATTTCCTACAAGGGACAAGATAATGAAGAGCACTTTTTGAAATGAGGCTCTCACAGCTCGGTGTCTGTCCAGCTGTCATTGTGAAACACATCCCTCGGGATGGAGCGCGTGGGGTACTGCAACAGCCTGGGAATGTGCGAGGAATGTGTGTGGGGAGTTTGAGGAAGGCAAGAAAGGCAGTTTTGTATGGGCTGCAGGAGGAGGTGAGCACAGATGTGTTCCACCTGCAGCACAATCAGGGACCTTAGCATATCTGTTTGGTCCTCAAGCAGCTGTTTCATCTGCTCCTGTCCCTGTTTCCTCTCCTGGCTCTCCACTCTCAGTTTTTCATTGCTAGCGAGCACAGACCATGGAGAGAGACTACCAGCAGCATCAGATGATTGCAGCAACTCCCTGGAAATGTCTTTCTTACTCTTCATGAGGGAATTGCTTATCAGACTGGGCTGCTCAGCTGGTGTGCAGGAGGAGACCCTCCAGGGCACATCTGCAGAATCTAAAGAAACAATAGACGAACTATTGAGTGCACTCTCACAGCCTTGATTCATACAAGTTACATATACCACTTTCTCACTTTCCCTTGGCAGGCACACGGCATGGCAAGAGCCCTAACCATGGTGAGTTTGGCCAGGGGGCGGGGTAGGAGAGGGGACAAAGCATTGGATGTTTCAGAGGGGGACACAAGTGCCTATTCTGAATACTGGCACCGTTTTCCACAGGCAGGGACGGGGGGAATGGAAGCTGATATCTTAATCCTGAGGGTAACTGAGGATGCAAGGGTGCAGCCCCTGCATGCATATGCCTGCAGACCAGATCCGTATACTGCTTGTCTGTGTGCTGCTTTGGTGTCTGCAGAAGTAATTGCCGATGGCGCAGCAAAGCTTCCTGCTGTGGGAGAAGAAACAAGGCAGCCCTCCCAAGGAACCTTTGGCAGAGGATTGCAGAGTACCTCTCAGTTGGCGTTTAGGCACTATCATGATAAGGGTGAAATCCTTCTACTGTTGAAGTTAATGGGAGATTTTCCATTGATTTCAGTAGGGCTGGAATTTCACCCTATAGGTTCAGGTCGTCCATAGCCTTTGTTGCATGTAAACAAGTACAAATGACTAGGATGGTACTGGAAGGAGTAGAAGATTTATTGCTTTTCTATGCCATCTATAGGCAGCTATTCTATCATTATCATTCTCAACATTCCTGGAGTATCTAGTAGATTTTTTCAATAAAAAGATTGGAATATCTTCTTCCTCAGAATTCAAATACTGAAAACATTGGGAATATCCAAGAAGTCTCATTTTATGTTCATTGTCTTCAAAGTAATCAGCCCCTTTAAAATAAAATATTTACTGGAAACATACCTTATGCCTTATTCCTGTTTTGTGTGTGTTATGCTATTCTTCAAAAGAGACTCTTTTCACCTTTCTTTAATGATTCTGTGTGATTTTAGCTTCGCAGAAGCTAGGGTTTGACTCACAACCTTAACCCTGCCCTCTTGTGCTTATACATTAAAATAAACTTTGATAATGTGGGACCCAATTTAGCAAGATCCTTGAGCACATACATAACTTTAAACACCTGAATGGTCCCACTGAAAGCTTTAATAGGATTACTTGTCCTTAAAGTTACACATGTGCTTAAGTATCTTACTGAACAAGGGTCATGGAAGGCCAGGATGGTGTTGTGGTTGATCGGGACTGGGGCTTGGGAGATCTGCCCCTAGTCCCGAGTTCTGTCAGACTAATTGTATGACCTTGGTCAAATCTTTTAATTTCTCTGTGGCACAGTTTCCCATCTGTAGAATGTAGATAATTCTACTTCCTTACTCCCACTTTTGGTTTATTGTATGCTCTTTGGGGCAGAGTCAGCCTCTTATGCACAGCAACTAACATAGTGGGGCAATGATCTATAATTTAGACAAATAATAAATATGATTGCATACCGCTTCCGAAATAGTTCAGTATTATTTTTACGTGAGATATACAGAATTGTCCTATTTATTTTTTGTACTGAGGAAACTTAAAATACATATAAATGTAAAAATAAATCTGTTAAAACAATATTTTTGTGCTTCTTATTTAAAATCTTTTCCACTGAAGATGCTTCATTTCCATTTTTTAAAGTACTAATTGGTAAGAACTTGCCAAATATAACTCTAAAACTGTAGGCCTTAAGCTCAGCTCAGCTCAGCTAGATAGTTGTCTGTGTCAGCTATTCTTAACTAATGATCTGTTTTTAAATATTCACACCATTAAAACTACTAATTGGTGTCTTTTGAAAGAGGCTTTACATTTCCAGTCGCAGTGAGATCTACAAAACAGGTCAAGTTTGAGGAATATGAACAGTAGCTTTTTAGTGGATAACACCATTTACCCAGCCCTCCAAGCACAAACTAAATATAGTAAACAGCCCAAATGATGAAGGTTTTGTAATGCTATAACTGACTGGAAACAGAGGATTATAGTGTATAATATTTTAAAACCTTTACTGCCTAGGATCCACATTGTTTAAATTTCAAAACAGTGCTCATAATTAGAATTGTTCCAGGGTGCACATTATATCTGGCTGACATTTTCTTCCCATTTATAATTCAGAGACTATGTGATGGCTAGTGATAAGGTGAAATGTAGGTTAAAGGAACACTGGAAATGTAAAACCTGATTCTATTTAGGAAAAGTGATACTACAGCAGTTTCATATTATTCTCTAAGGGTAGAGATAATCATGGGAAGGAATGACCTTGTTGAAATTAGAGTAGCTTATTTGTGTATAACACAATTTTTTAAATTGCAGACCTCAAGGGACATAGTTTAGTTTGGGTAAGTTGCAGTCTCAGCCTGGGCTTCAGTGAATTTATAAGGTGTGTATATATATATTTTGTAAATTTGATCATAATTTTTATCCATTTTTGGTTGCTTTTCTAATACTGTATTTATTAATGTCATGAGACGTGGGCTCTGGTATGCCTAAGTCCAACTTTCAAAAATGATTTGGGCACTCCAGAACCCAAGTCTGAAGACATTCATAGTGTACCCACCAATGATCCAGCATTTGAAAACTATCTAAAGTTTCATTGACACTCAGTGAGACCTAGGCTCTGAAGACTGTCACTCTTTAATATGGGACTTAGACTCCTAAATCATACAGATTCTTTGAAAAAATTACCCTTAGTTTCCCAAGTCACTGAGGTGCTTTTAAAAATCTTACACAATAGTAATAACAAAATCATCCAAAGCCCAAGATTTGGTGGTGGGGGGACTTCAACTATTCGGATATATGTTGGGAAAATAACACAGCGGGGCACAGACTATCCAACAAATTCTTGGACTGCATTGCAGACAACTTTTTATTTCAGAAGGTTGAAAAAGCTACTAGGGGGGAAGTTGTTCTAGACTTGATTTTAACAAATAGGGAGGAACTCGTTGAGAATTTGAAAATAGAAGGCAGCCTGGATGAAAGTGATCATGAAATCATAGAGTTTGCAATTCTAAGGAAGGGTAGAAGGGAGAACAGCAAAATAGAGACAATGGATTTCAGGAAGGCAGATTTTGGTAAGCTCAGAGAGCTGATAGGTAAGGTCCCATGGGAATCAAGACTGAGGGGAAAAACAGCTGAGGAGAGTTGGCAGTTTTTCAAAGGGACACTATTAAGGGCCCAAAAGCAAGCTATTCCGCTGGTTAGGAAAGATAGAAAATGTGGCAAAAGACCACCTTGGCTTAACCACGAGATCTTGCATGATCTAAAAAATGAAAAGGAGTCATATAAAAAATGGAAACTAGGACAGATTACAAAGGATGAATATAGGCAAACAACACAGGAATGCAGGGGCAAGATTAGAAAGGCAAAGGCACAAAATGAGCTCAAACTAGCAACAGGAATAAAGGGAAACAAGAAGTCTTTTTATCAATACATTAGAAGCAAGAGGAAGACCAAAGACAGGGTAGGCCCACTGCTTAGTGAAGAGGGAGAAACAGTAACAGGAAACTTGGAAATGGCAGAGATGCTTAATGACTTCTTTGTTTCGGTCTTCACCAAGAAGTCTGAAGGAATGCCTAACATAGTGAATGCTAATGGGAAGGGGGTAGGTTTAGCAGATAAAATAAAAAAAGAACAAGTTAAAAATCACTTAGAAAAGTTAGATGCCTGCAAGTCACCAGGGCCTGATGAAATGCATCCTAGAATACTCAAGGAGCTAATAGAGGAGGTATCTGAGCCTCTAGCTATTATCTTTGGAAAATCATGGGAGACGGGAGAGATTCCAGAAGACTGGAAAAGGGCAAATATAGTGCCCATCTATAAAAAGGGAAATAAAAACATCCCAGGAAACTACAGACCAGTTAGTTTAACTTCTGTGCCAGGGAAGATAATGGAGCAAGTAATTAAGGAAATCATCCGCAAACACTTGGAAGGTGGTAAGGTGATAGGGAACAGCCAGCATGGATTTGTAAAGAACAAATCATGTCAAACCAATCTGATAGCTTTCTTTGATAGGATAAAGAGCCTTGTGGATAAGGGTGAAGCTGTGGATGTGGTATACCTAGACTTTAGTAAGGCATTTGATACAGTCTCGCATGATATTTTTATCGATAAACTAGGCAAATACAATTTAGAAGGGGCTACTATAAGGTGGGTGCATAACTGGCTGGATAACCATACTCAGAGAGTTGTTATTAATGGTTCCCAAGCCTGCTGGAAAGGCATAACGAGTGGGGTACCGCAGGGGTCTGTTTTGGGACCGGCTCTGTTCAATATCTTCATCAACGACTTAGATATTGGCATAGAAAGTACGCTTATTACGTTTGCGGATGATACCAAACTGGGAGGGATTGCAACTGCTTTGGAGGACAGGGTCATAATTCAAAATGATCTGGACAAATTGGAGAAATGGTTTGAGTTAAACAGGATGAAGTTTAACAAAGACAAATGCAAAGTACTCCACTTAGGAAGAAAAAATCAGTTTCACACATACAGAATGGGAAGAGACTGTCTAGGAAAGAGTACGGCAGAAAGGGATCTAGGGGTTATAGTGGACCACAAGCTAAATATGAGTCAACAGTGTGATGCTGTTGCAAAAAAAGCAAACATGATTCTGGGATGTATTAACAGGTGTGTTGTGAGCAAGACACGAGAAGTCATTCTTCCGCTCTACTCTGCTCTGGTTAGGCCTCAGCTGGAGTATTGTGTCCAGTTCTGGGAACCACATTTCAAAAAAGATGTGGAGAAATTGGAAAGGGTCCAGAGAAGAGCAACAAGAATGATTAAAGGTCTTGAGAACATGACCTATGAAGGAAGGTTGAAAGAATTGGATTTGTTTAGTTTGGAAAAGAGAAGACTGAGAGGGGACATGATAGCAGTTTTCAGGTATTTAACAGGGTGTCATAAGGAGGAGGGAGAAAACTTGTTCACCTTAGCCTCTAAGGATAGAACAAGAAGCAATGGGTTTAAACTGCAGCAAGGGAGGTCTAGGTTGGACATTAGGAAAAAGTTCCTAACTGTCAGGGTGGTTAAACACTGGAATAGATTGCATAGGGAGGTTGTGGAATCTCCATCTCTGGGGATATTTAAGAGTAGGTTAGATAAATGTCTATCAAGGATGGTCTAGACAGTATTTGGTCCTGCCATGCGGGCAGGGGACTGGACTCGATGACCTCTCGAGGTCCCTTCCAGTCCTAGAATCTATGAATATAGATCCTCAACTCCCAGAATATGTGAACTGTCAGCTTTCACATAAAAAAAAGTTTCTAGCAATCATGGTTGGAGAGAAAAACATAAAACATATGATCTCAGTGCACCTTAAAGACAATAACTAGAAAGCAAATAAGAGCCCCAAATGTACTTTTTAATTAAAAAAAACAAACAAACAAAAAACCCCATGAGATTTCTAAGCCAATCTCATGATATTTGGGTGTGCCTCTTGGTTTTTGAACATTTAGGATAGGCAATATTGAGCAAAGCCTGGGAAGAGAAGCAGGAGATAAAAGGCAGGTCCTGTGATCAGTCTGAGACAGGTGAGAGAACAGGGAATCTCTCTGCTTGGAGTGCTGAAGGGAAACAACTATGGCTACTAAGTCTTTCCTGGTAAGGGCCTGGGAAAGGCACCTGAATGAGAGAGCCATGTTCTGCCTGAAATAATAGACCTCTGCCACCAAATGGGGTGAAATGACTATTCACAGACCCTAGTGGAATGGCTGTGGAAACTTTGAGGACCAGATGTGGGTGGCAATCATATTTTGGAGTTAAATAAATCTAAAAAAAATGTATCTGGCTTCCTTTCTAGATAGATGCTTTGGACATTGTTAAAGACAACACTTACCAACTGTTGCACATTGTATCCCAGATTCCACAGTTATTTCCTGTATTAAATTGAGGCAGAAAAAGGATATTTCACCTTCATATATCACTCCCTTGGTAACTCTTTGCAAAAAAGTTAACTTTGTCATTTACTGTATTTATGTGAATCAGAGTTAATTGTAGAAATGAAGGTTCAGACCCTGCATTTCTTGCATGCCTAAAACTGACACTTCAACTTTACCATAGTGAACCCCCTTGGAAATGGGAGCTTTAGATGTGCAAGAAATGCAGGGTCAAGCCCTGTCTCAGTAAACTGGTATGGTCAGTGTGCACATCAGAGGTTTGTTTATTAGGGCAAACATTTCAAATAAGATTGTCTGTCTGAAATTCGTGGTATAAATGTTAAGTGATAGTTGAGTCAGAAATACTATGTACTTTTTTTTGGTATTGCTGAAATTCAATTAATTTTATTTCCTGTGTGGCCAGGTGAGCATCTGAGGATTATATGTATCTAAAAATATATTTTGCTACAAATGATTTTGATACCCAGGAGCAATTACTGTATTTATAGTGTGGGAAGAAAATAGGAGTAAAAGGCAGCTAGAAAGTCATTTGGTCCTAAATGATCTTCAGCATTTGAACATGGAAAGGAATTGAAAGTTTTTCATTAGAGGAATGAAATTTTGTCATTACAAAAAGCTTTATTTTATGGTTTGACACCTGCCAGTATGAAGCTATTAAACCAATATTTATGGGTTGCCCTTTCCTGGGATTTAAAAATAGAGAAACTATTATATCTGTGGAACATTTTGGACACACTATAATTTTCAGCATCTCATCTGTTAATGATTTTAATGGAGATTTTCACCTATTGATTGAAAATGCCTTTAGCTGGAGAAATCCCCTTAGAACTGAAGTTGTATTCAGAATTCTGTCAGCAGCTAGAGCCAGCGAGATATATAGGTAGATACCCACGCACTTCCTGTCAGTGCTGAAATAATTGTCGTGATTTCTTCCCTCGGTGTATCAACTCATCTTAGAATTATTACATCAGGAAAGTATTTCTTAACAGCATATGTAAAGTGCAGACAAAAATGTGACCAGATATTTAGAGATAATAAGTTAGCATTTTTTGAAAAAACAGAAAGAATAAAAATAATTTGGTTTAGAAAGGTGGAGGAAAAGAACCTTCTCTTATATAATGTAACTCTCTATTAATTGTATCCCAGAAAATGGTTATTGATTTCTTTTGTTCTAGCTGTAACAGCAGAGGCTTGATCTAATGCTATCCATTCTGGCTGATTTATGTAAGTTATGTGTTGAATTTTTGCATGAAATGTCTAGTTGCCATGGTGATAGGTGCCATTGTATATAAATTGTTAAAATAAATAATGTTAAGGCAATTCTCTTTGTGTTCAACTACCTGGGTAGTGATTACTTTTAGTTTGCATTATATTTAAGGGAGAAGACCTTAGAGAAAATTACGGTTTCACAAAATATTCAGGGAAAAAAGCACTACGGTTTTTAAAACATTTTAGTTATTATAAGTTTTATAGGCAATTACTTTTATAAAATAGATTTTTTTAATAACTTACATTATATTTCCCCTCACATGCCTCTTTTCCAAAGGATATTTTCTTTATCTTCCTTAAATGGATGTATATGATATATTCTCTTCTCTCACCCAAATGTGCTTAGATTTGATGTTCCTGATTCTATTAGTGGTGGATAAGATGGATAAGTTTTACACAGCTGAGTTCTGGATAGAGTGGATTGGGGCAGGGGACAAGATGAGGGCCAAGGAGGTTAGAGAGGAGATAGTTACAGCCATTGAGACACCAGAAGGTGAAAGTGTGGACAAGGATGTTTGTAGTTTGAATTGAGGGAACTGAAAAGATTTCTGAAATGCTGCAGGGAGGGAATCAACAGAGTATGTGTGGAAAAGGAAGCGGAGTTGAAAACAGCACCCAGGTTCTGAGCCTGTGGGACAGAAGGTGGTGGAGTTGTTGACAGGGATGGAGAAAGAAGGGAGGGGGGAGGATTTTGGAGGAAACATTAGTTCATTTTTTAGTCATGTAGTGTTAGAGTTGGTGACAGATATCCAGGAGGAGATTCAAAGCTGTGAAATCTGAACAGAAGGGGGGAAGAGATCTGTGAATCATCAGCACAGAGACGGTAATTAAAGCAGCATGAACTTAAGATGCTGCCCAACAACAGGGGGTAGATGTAGAAGAGGAGAGAGTTCAAAGCCGAGCTCTTTGGGACACTGACAAAATGAGATGGAGAAGGCCACGTCAGTATGGGAGACCCTTAGGGAATAGTTAAAGAGATAGGAAGAGAATCAGGAACGTACAGAGACTGTGAAGTCTACTTGTATCATATATCATTTTAATCTTTGTCAGTGACTAAATAATTTAAATATTCGGCATACGTGGTAGGAGGAGAGACATAGGCATTAGATTTTACTAAGTAGTGGTAAATTCATTAAAAGTTAAGATAATAAAATAAAAATCCACCCTCATCCCTTAAGGACAACTGCAGTGGAAAGAGTGGAAGCAATATCTGCTCTTGGCATTCACCAGCTTCATCTTCCCCCTCACTTTGATGTTCAAATTTAGAACTGCCAAACTGTCCAAGGCCTAATTCCTTTTCATCCAAAGCCTTGACTTTTTAAAAAAACATTTTAGCGTTTATGACTTTTAAAGGCATTTACTCTAGGCCTGCTCTATTCAAAGGCTTTTTGCACTATGGCAGAAGGAAACTCCTGACCTCATCATGCCCCAATCCATTTCCTATTGGCAGAAAAGAGGATTACCTCATTTGCCTAATTTTGTAAGGTTAGTAGTCCCAATTGTGACAGATATTGCGATCTCATTCAGTAGCTTTGGAGACCATATTGTATTAAATTTCTGAATGGTTTACATATGAGTAGGGCTCTGTCTCTGTCACAGAGGAAGTCATGGATTCTGTGACTTTCTGTGACTTCTGCAGCGGCCGGTGTGGCTGACCCCAGGGCTGCCTGAGAAGCTGGCTCTGGGGCCAGCTGCTCGGGCAGCCCTGGGGCCAGCCACACTGGCTGCTGCTGGAGCGGCCCCGGGGCCAGCCGCACTGGTTGGAGCTGGAGCGGCTCCGCAGCCAGTTACTTGGGTAGCCCTGCAGGTGTGGCCCTGGGGGAGGTTGGAGCAGCTGCTGTTTGGCGGCCCCCAGCAGTTGGTGCTGCTAGCCCCGGGCCTCCCCCCCAAGCAGCGGCCCCATGGTCCTTCCCCAGAGCAGCACCCCCCAGCTACGATTTAGTCAGGGGTTTTTATAGTACAAGTCACGTGACCTGTCCATGACTTTTACTGAAAATACCTGTGACTAAATGGTAGCCTTACATATGATTATGTTGTGCTCCATGGGGGAAGGTTACCACAGCTCCTCCAGGACACAGTGGTAGATGATTAATGTACATCACTGAGGCTAAACCGTTCTAGAGAGGTACCACCCCTGCAGGAATTTGCATATACTGGGTCAAGCTGGGTTTTCCAGAGACTAGGAGACAAAGAGCTTTTGATATATAAGGATGAGCTTGAACTGATATGTGGCCTTCTTTCTGATCCAGCAAAGGGAGAGGATCTTCTGGCTAAGTGTGACAGATTTATGTTACCAGTCTGCCTGGGGCTTCAGGTGATCAGGCTGAGGCCGCAGGAACTTTAGGGGAGGAGATGAAGGAGCACACCAAGTGACTAAGTTTAAAGCTTTATTAACCAAATAACAGCGGTGAGTGCTGGGCGTGCCCCACATCACTCAGAGGGAGGAAGAAAGCGTTAGTGCCTGAGCCCTAACCCACTTTCATACTTACACATGCACAACCCAAGGCTGGCCAAGCCTGGGTGTAACGTAAGAAGAAGAGGGGGAAGGGTAGACGAGAGTTCTGCCCTGTGCACAGGTCGCCTAGGGTCCGCTTTAAATCTCCAACTTGCTTCAGCTTTCGGGAGGGTTTTAAGCCCTGGGTTCTTCCGGGGGCATTTTCGTCCAGGGACCCTTGTCCCCCGTGCTCTTGGTACCAGTCCGAACCAGCCTTCCGTGGCTCCCTTAGTTTCCCCAAAACACACCAGTCTCAGGGTCGCGAGACTGTTGTTTTTCAACTCACTGACCTTCGCAGTCTTACAAGTTTTGCACCCCTTCAGTTCTGTCTGGCTCAGTTCTCCTTTCTCACGGCTGGCTGGGGTTGAGACACAGGGTTCTGGCTGTTTGGCAGCAGAGAGCTCGTTTGTGTGTGCTGGCCTTGGGCTGCGGTTTTGTTCCTTATCTTTGGGCCTAGCTGGATCCTCGAGTTAACCCATTCCTTTCTCCCGTTCTCCCCCTTCGGCCTCTTGTAACCTGCAAATGAATCTTCCACTCCACACTCACACCTTCAACCCTTCCCAAGATACTTTCCAATGCATATAAAGGCAATATACAATGCTGGTGCTTACCCAGGGGACCCCATGGGGGTGGGCATTTTATTGTGACATAAGCGGGGACCCTACCCTAGTGGAAGATTTGGAAAGACTTTCACCTACTAGGGCACCATAAGAGTGATTGGTGACTCTTGTTATGTTTACTGTGTTTAAATTATTTGTTATTTGTTTTCATTATAATATTTCTGCAATGCTTTTACCTCGAGAATAAAGGTGCTTGCTTAGAAGGAGCTGTGTGGTAACTTGTAAGTGCTTGCAATACACTGTTCATAGCCCTTGGAGAGATAGCAACCCACAAGGGCTGGCCTTAAGGCAGTTTGGCTTGCTGGTGATATTACAGTGTCAAGCAGGAAGCTGTGCTGCCTTAAAACCCCTGGTCAGAAGGGATCGGGACAAGAGTCCCCTCCCAGAGACAGGTGATGGCTGGAGACCTAACTGGACACTCCTGGGATGCACTTATCCTGAAACTGTGACACCAAGCACCAAGCTAAGTCTTTGTTGGTGCATGCTGTGCTCAATAATGGTACTTGAGAGTTCCAGATGCAAAAAGAGTTCTCCTGTTGCCCGGACCCTTCTTTATTAGCCATATATGCCACTCAATGGTCAATCCTGGCACCACTGGGAGTTAAACAAAACCATGGTAAATGTACTGGTATAGTGTGCACTGGAGCATCAGCTATTACTACCCATTGCCCATAGCTATATTTAATATCTGAAAATCTTTTTAAAACGTGATAAACTTTAACAACTCCAATAAACTGCCCTATTAACTTTTATACTGTGTGGTCCTATGAGTGATGAGTTTTCTTATTCGTATGTTGTCCTTTGATGTGTTAAGAAATTGTAAAGAAAGGTACAAATAAACTATATAAGAAGATCACTTTTAAACTGTAACAGAGGAAAAACCAGGAAAAGCTAGGAAATTCAAAGATTAAATGTCATCTTTAAGCTATTTTAACTTTAAATAGGCACTGTCCATTTCATTTGGAATGTGTATATTTTAAAAGAAATTGTTCATGGTCTCTTAAAATGTATTTTAAAAACCCCTCTCAAAACTCAAAAACAAAACAAACAAACAAAGAAGCAAAACCTCATCCTTTTGATTGTGACTTTTGTCCTATGGGAAATACCAATTTTACTCTGTCTAATCAAATAACTATATATTTGCTGCCAGATTATAACATTTTTTGTGACTCCAACTTTGCCTGCCATTTACTTGAAAGTGTTTCCTTAATATTAAATGTTGATTTTAAATAAATGTCCTGTGTCTCTCCCCCTACGCCCCTGAGTACATTTAACTTTTAAAAATATGAATATATATTATGTGGATTTTTAAAAGTTATATGTAATTTGTGTGTGTGGGGAATGGAGGCTAGGGAGAGTGTGACACACACACATACATAAAGAAAATTAAAAAAATGTAAAATACCTAACCATCATACAGTTCGCCTCCCTACTAATGCACATTTGTTCCTTACCTTATTTTTTCTAGATTTCTAATCTAAAGCAAATATATATTTTAATGAGGCTGTTTTTCTGCATTTTGTGTTCAAATGTTTTGTGTAGTTCTTTGGAAAATACACTTGTGTATCTCTCTCACACATCAAATTTGATTGCTCATCATAAAACAATCAGGAGCTTTGTACATGTATTGATTGCATACCTAGAAATCATGGTTTTGGCAGTAAAGCTCTTTAAATATCTTCAGTTTTCTAATCATTTTGCAGGATCTGTTCTTTACCAAAATGTGCTCAAAACAGCATCTGCTTCAATTTTTCCATAGGTTAGATTATTTTGACCTAATTTACTGTTTCCGAACTACCCTGGAGTAATGCAGTTCTCACCTGAGTTTCATTAATCAGATTTTTCATGCATTTGGTATTTTCAATAATGACAGGCTAAATTGATTGCATCTACCTTGTTTTTGTAGTTCTCTGTAAAGGACCTAGTTCATTGTTGTCACTAGACAAACAATAAATAGTGATGATAAATAGATCTGCAGAGTATCTTCCACCAGCTGTACTCCTTTCTAAGTTTTAATTTATTTTTAAAGAACTCTTGTCATAGCCTACTATAAAGATTCCAATTAAATCCCTGATTCGTGGTCTCATGAACAGTCTAATTTTACATGTTACTAACTAACTTCTTAGGAGTTACCTTCACAACTAATGCTCTACGTAAATATTGTTTTAAACGGAACTAAGTTCCATTGAAATATGGGTGCAGGGTCAAGCCCTAAATGAACTTCCTGGATAAGAATAATTTTGAGGCCAAAACAACATTCTTTTGGCTACTGCAGTGCTGATTGATGAAGAAGCAGAGGGTAACATTTTAAGCATTTACAAGAACAAGTTAATCATATTTATTTTTGCTAACTGAGTAGCAATACTGACAGACAGACCATCTTACTGCTGGAAATCCTACTAATAAAGAGTTCAATTACAGTTCTAACCAACTTTAGAAGCAAAGGAGTTAAAAGGATTAATTAGCTTTATTCCAGTCACTGGTTACATTGACAAACGAGAGAGTCATATAAATTATTTGGCACTACAGGTCACTTTAATTCTTCTTATTTCTATTTATTTGTTTATTACAATCGTATTTTTCATTGAGTTTAAGGTGAGTTTTTCAAAAGTGCTCAACAGTGGCCTAATTCTACAACTTAAGTCAATGGGAGCAAACTTTGGTTGCCATCAGTGTGAACAGACTTAAACCAGCATCAGCATTTATGAAAAATCATTCCTTTCAATATTTACTTATGGATATTTTGATTTCACTTATGAGATGTTTCCCTTATCTGAAAAGCTTTTGTATGTTGCTCTTTAAAGTGATGGTTCCTGTGACAGATCAACTTTAGCATGTCAGTAATTTCTTCTTAGAAGAAATCTTAAAATGAAGTTACTGAAATATTAGGTGAATGTCTCTTTAAAGAGCTGATTCCAAAGTATAACATTAGACTAGATATAGTAGACATTTTAAAAGGAGGTTAATTAGCATTCCAAAATGATGTGCGTAACCCAAAGGCAATTGCATTGGGGATGAAGTAAGTGAGGGCAGGTGCAGGAAGGACTAACTGTTAATTGTGTGATATACCTTCAAATGAACTTCTGAAGAAGTAAATTGTAAAGAGCATGCAAGAAAAATTAGAACCTAGAGATTTTTATCAAAAGCCTCAAGTTCAGTCCTGAATGGAATTGGCAAATAGACAACCGACATTGCATGAAAGATTGGCTGCTTTATTACCTGGGTTGGGGCACCTGTCTAAATACTTTGGTGAGAGGGGAACAGATGGAGAGGACACAGATAGAGAAATCAAAGCAACCTGAAAATGTTTACCTGAGGAGTGGGATGAATGACACACCTACTTTGAAACGAATGCGACAATGACTAAGAAGAAACTCCAAAGGTGGCATGTGCCTGGATCTTGTTGAGGAAGACTCTCTTAGTTGAGATTTGGAGGAGAAAAAAGCTGTGATGCTCCATAGGTATATAGGATTTTAGAAGAGCTAAATGAAGCCCGTCCCATAATGGATCATTAGGGGGCAAAGAGGCTTGGATGTTACTCCTGACCAGAGGCCCCTACAGAAGATACTGCTAGTGTTAAGTGCAGATTTGTATGACCTTTTAACTTCTTACAGCACAACAGAGCAAACAGCTGAGAAAGAGAGACTGGGTCTATTCTTTGTACATCAGCAAGAGAATTGTATGCTAAACACTGATTGCAAGTACAATTACAAAAAGAACAGGAGTACTTGTGGCACCTTAGAGACTAACAAATTTATTTGAGCATAAGCTTTCGTGGGCTACAGCCCACTTCATCAGATGCATAGAATGGAACATATAGTAAGAAGATGTATATATACATACAGAGAACATGAAAAGGTAGAAGTTGCCATACCAACTCTAAGAGGCTAATTAATTAAGATGAGCTATTATCAGCAGGAGAAAAAAAACTTTTGTAGTGATAATCAAGATGGCCCATTCCAGACAGTTGACAAGAAGGTGTGAGGATATTTAACATGGGGAAATAAATTCAATTTGTGTAATAACCCAGCCACTCTCAGTCTCTATTCAAGCCCAAGTTAATGGTATCTAGTTTGCAAATTAATTCTAGTTCAGCAGTTTCTCATTGGAGTCTGTTTTTGAAGCTTTTCAGTTGCAAAATTGCTGCCTTTAAGTCTGTTACTGAGTGACCAGAGAGGCTGAAGTGTTCTCCTACTGGTTTTTGAATGTTATGATTCCTGATGTGAGATTTGTGTCCATTTATTCTTTCGCGTAGAGATTGTCCGGTTTGGCCAATGTACATTGCAGAGAGGCATTGCTGGCACATGATGGCATATATCAGATTGGTAGATGTGCAGGTGAACGAGCCCCTGATGGCGTGAACGCAATGGGATTTTCACAGGTATAATGAAAAGACTAATTAGACCCATGGAACCATTAGTATTTGAGGTGATGCATGAGAAGGAAAAGACCCAGCTAGATATTTGTATTCCAGATTGTGTGGGCAAGACAGATAGTTAGAAAAAGTATATTTTATTTGTAAATTGAAAACACTTAGTCTGGAAATCATTAAGGGAAAATAAAAATAGAACCCATGTTTAGAGTCTCTTTTCTGAAAAGAACTACATTGATGTCTATTTGTTATTGTATAATTTAGAATTGTGTGAGAGACAAATAGCTTGTTAGATTCATTTCATTTTACTTCATGGAGATTTCTCTATATACTTATATATTTAGGTGAGTATATAAATATTCCATAGATACAGCAAGGATTGTCACTATTCATTCCTGTAAAATCTCATGAATAATAGACTTTGTAACTAGAGGAGCAGAAGGGCCCAAAGAACTGCTTCTGGGTATAATTAAATGAACATTAAATAATTTAATCTGTCAGATCTCACTTGCCTTGTGTTATTTGTAAAAGTAACGTGGGAGTAATTCTATATCCATTTCTTGATCTCCCCTCCTTCCCCATACAAAATGGGTATAATGACATGTACACTCTCCTCATCTAGGGCAATATATTTATTGATAGTAGACACGTGAACTTAACAAGTTCAAAGAAATGATTATTTGCACTTTTAACATATTTGCTTAGGTAAGGTTTTTAAACTATTATAGAATTTTTGGAGAGATTTTATAATATACTGTAAAAAGCCAGGTTTGCAGAATAGGTACTGAACAGTTACAGAAAGAAAACACAGTATTAAGGCATTTCAAAACCTTCTACTTTAATTGAAGATTTCATTGTTCTGTAAAAGTTTACTAACCTTCTCCCAGTTATTATTTGTTTGGAGGTGATATAAGGAAAGACAGGAAAATAAACTTTTCATCTTCTGCTGACGTGCATGTGTTTATTGCAATAATTGCTCTGATTTACTGATGATGTAGATTGGCTGCAGTATCACCTTGAATCATTTGGTGCTTTTTTTTTTTTTAAATAAATTTTTACCCCCCCCCCCCAACACTCATTTTAATCCCCTGTAATTATTAAAGTTACAGTGATAGAGTTCATACAGAATAAAATAATTTATAATGTTTCTGTGGCTAGTTTTTTCTTTACTTTTAGTCTTGAAGGGATCATTTTAAAACACAAGAACAATCATACTAGGTCAGATCAATGGTCCATGTAACTCAGTATCCTAACTCGGAAAGTGATCAGGGCCAGACGCTTCAGAGAGAATGAACAGAGCAAATCAATTTTGAATGATCCATACTCTGTCATCCAGGCCCAGCTTCTGACCATTGGTGATTTAGGGACACCGGGAGCGTGGGGTTGTGTCCCTGACCATCTTGATCCCTCTTGTCATTAATCATTAGTTTTTGTTTAGAGGGGAGGCGGAGTTATAGTAATCTAGTTTAGAACATCTGATATGACTTTTAAACAAAAAGCAAAAGCAGTTTTATCAACCAACCGTTTTTAAGCAGTAAACAAACTTTAGTTGCTGCTTTCATATGACTAACTGTTGAGCGTAGATTGAATTGCTCGTGAAGGACATTTGTATTTCCCAAGTGACTTGATCACTATTCTTGAATTATGTTCATAACCTCGTGTGTTTTTCAGTGACTGAAAATCTCACATAATAAAAGATATATATACATGGGTGCCTTAGTTGTGCAAACTCTGGAAGGCTGTGAAAGAAAGCAAAGAAACCAGTGGTGAAGAAGCTGAAATACAGTTAATTCAAGAGCTGCCTTTGGGATGAGACCTCTCATAGATGAATTCTTATGCTCTGCAACTCTCTATTCCAGTTTATTCTACCTCCCTAGTGCCATGCAGCCTGGTTGGACAACCCTGACTTCACATGGCCCTAAGAAGTGGAGAGGAATGAAAGATTTTATGATTAACTCACTAGACTAGGAATAAATAAGGAGACCTGGATTCTGTTTCTGGCAAATCATTTAATCTATCTGTTTCTCAGATCTCCATCTGTAAATTTTCCTCTCACACAAATGGTATTGCAGGAAGAACTAAATACATTAATGAATAAGGGAGTCTGATGGCCAGGAATATACACAGTCCTTCTTCAAATGTGAGAAGTGGTTATTGCCTCTTGCACTCCCTCATCTAAGAGTGAGTAATGCGTCTGGAATTTTAATTTAATTTAATTGTATTTATTTTTGCAATTAACAAATGAAAGCTTATTATTTACTTGTGTGTTTTTATCATTTCTGGTATCCCATAACTGTTTGTAAGTGACTGCATCTTATTTTCTAATTAGCACAATTTTACACTTATGGGAATAAAATCATAGGGTTCACAAGTACTTGCAACTGCCAAACTGATGATAATGCAGCAAGTGCCCAGCGAATGTGATGTGAGAGATATTGCAACCCCATCCAGTACCTTTGGGGGACATTGTATTCAATATATGAATGTTCACATATGATTGTGTTCTACTGCGTGGGGGAGAGTTATCACATCTCCTACAGGAACTAAAAAAGAAGGGGGGGGGGGCTGATTAAGTCTAGTCACTGAGACTAAACAACTCTAGAGAGATGCCACCCCTGGGGTGGCTTCAGATACTATTCAAGCTGGGTTTTCTAGAGACCAACAGACAAAGAAAGGGCTTCTGATTTAAATGGCTGGGTTTACACAGGCTTCTGGTTTCTTTATGATCCAACAAACCGACAGGGCGTTCTGTCCAAGGGAGGCCCCAATCTTTGCGAAAGGGTCGGAAAGACTTTTGCCTATTAAGATCCATAAGACTGATGAGTGACTCCTGGAACATTTATTATTTGCTTAAATCTTGTTGTTGTTTTTATTATGTTTTATCTATGATGCTTTTAATAGTAAATGTGCTTGCTTAAAAGGAACTGTGTGGTAACTCGTAATTACTGGGAATACACTGGAACATAGCCCTCGGAGAGAAAGCAATGCACAGGGACTGGCCTTTAGGCAGATTGGATTGCTGAGGATATCCCAGTGTAAGGCAGGGAGGTGCGCAGCCTTAAAAAAAAAAAAAAACTGTCAAGAAGGGACTGGTATAAGGGTTCCTGCCCAGAGATGGGTGACAGCTGGAGGCCTGAGACCTGATTGGGCACTCCTGGGGTGGAACCTGGGGGTGAGGAATATCCTGAAACTGTGATAGAAAGAATAAAAGCAATGACAATATGGTGACACAAGATCATAGCCCATAGGCACTCAGAGAAGTGAAGCCCATGACAGACAATTTCAGCAGGTTGCCAACTTGGTATATAATACTATATAAAATACATCTGTTTCAAGTGGGCACAGAAATCCAGACTCATCTTATTCTTTTCCATAAGGTTCCCTTGAGTGCACATTTTTTGGTATTGGTACATGGGTCCAAGTTATTTTCAGCCTGTCGGGTAATGTTTCCATGTATTGATGTAATTGTTCTCTTGTAGGCTAGGTGCTGAGCATTCTGGCACAGATTCAACAAAGTACTTCATCTGCTTAACTTTAAATGAGTAGTCCCACTGAAGTCTCTGGGACTACTCACATTTAAAGTGAAGCATGCGCAAAACTGCTTTGCTGGATCAGGGCCACAGTGCTCAGCACCTTGCAGGATTGAGCCCTAGGTGTACGTCCAATCCATTCATTAACAGTTTATGTAATCTGTCCTGGCCAACTTCCATGTATTGATACATTTGGAGGCTTGGGAGATGTAGTCAAAGGGAGGAGTCCATAGTATATTGATCAATTTGATAAAAAGAATATTATTAGCTACTAAATCTGGATTCCACTAGCCTATGCAACATCCTAGCTGTGGAACTTTGATTTTTTTGTTGAACGTTGCCCTCTGTTAATTCAGTGGAATTGTAAGAGTGTTGTTCCTATGGCATGTTAGAGCCACGGGATATTATTTGAGCTGGTGGTTCTGTAAAATCGCATCACTTCATTGTGAGATGATTTACAGCAAGCTGTGATTCAAAGGAGTGGACAAGAGAGTAAAAAGATGCTGCTGCAGTTCTGTTTTCCACTTCTTTGAAAAAATAACAGGGAAATAATAAACAGGAGAATTAGAGACACCATGGGAGAGAGAAGACGACGTTAGAAACATATTGGATCATAAAAGTTAGTGATGGGGAGGAAAATGGAAACTACGATAAATGCATATGTGATGCTGGCAAACCAGCAGTCAGGTTAGGATCAGCAGGCCAAGTAACCTGTGTATGAACCTTAGAGGTTTGTCAAGTGGCATTGCAATTGGAATCAGGACAATTCACTTGGGGGGGGTATGAAAGAGATGTTAAAAGGGGTTAATAGAGTAGGCCCGTTCATTTGTGTTGATAAGAAATCAAGGAAGATGCTGTGTGTATATTTGTCTGTCTGTATCCTGTAACTCTAATTACCTTAAATATGCAACCAGGGCTTTGGAGCTGTGCTCCGGCTATGCTCCAACTCATGGCAAAAACTTGCAGCTCCACTGCTCCGGAGCTGCTCCGCGCTCCAGCTCCAGGCTCCGCTCCAAAGCCCCGTTAAATGCAACTATACTCAATTGTCATTAGATCAAAGGTCTGTATTTAGCATTTGGTTGTGTATTCACAAAATGTGTATATACTGCATGAATCAAATGAATATTGTCTTCAGCTTATCTATCCCTGTTATAATGAATGACCGATAATTGCTTTATGTAAATCAATATAGCTGGATTACTTGTGTATGCATAGGAAATAGAATCTCAAGGAGTGGGTCGTTGTGGGCTCAACAATGAGGAATCTTTGGACACATGCTGTGCTCAAAACACTTGCCAGCCTGTTTCAGCTATAAAAGAAAAAGCTGGGGCATGTGCTGTCTCTGGTCTGCTGAACTTTAACAGGGAAAGTTTGAGCTATTGGACATAAATCTCCAAGTAATTACTTGGGATGCCCTGAAAGAGTCATGACAAGACTCTAATAGACTCTACCTCTAAGCTGCGCTCTCTCTCTCTCTCTCTCTCTCTGTGTGTGTGTGTGTGTGTGTGTGTGTGTGTGTGTGTGTGTGTATATATCTATCTATCTATCTATTTGTGGTATATGTCAGTGCTTTTTACTTGGTCCATTGCTGTCAAATACAGTATATCTAATTTTGGTAGATTCACTTTCTCTTTAAACTCTCTATTGTGTATGTAATACCCAAAGCAAGCTAGGCACTTTGCAGATGAGTTTCATTCTGTCATAAAGACCTTACTATCTTAATAGACAGAATGCAGAAGAATGTTTATGGGGAATATGAGGGGTGCAGTATATGAGAGCTTTAGTACTGAAGTTTACCAAGCTTTTTTAATTATATTAAAATTATATTTTCATTTATATTTTTAATTATATTAAAATCTAAAGTTAACTAACTCTACCTTTCCATAGGCTTGTTTTGTTTTGTTGCATTGTAACCTCTTCTGCATGTGTAATCCTTTCCTCTATCTTGAGTCTTATCTTTTCCTTTCATGTTGTGAATACTTAGCCTGCTCCCAGCTGCTTCTATCGAGTTCATTCTTGCTGTTCCTGCTGTTTGTGGAAGGTCTGGAGGGAGACACCACTGGAGCCTGAAGATGATAATTAATTTCATCACTGCTTTTCATTTTGGTGCCTAATGATGGGATATGTACTGTTTCTGAGACAAACCCTTTGCTGGATTTTCTGAACTATAAATATGGGGCCAGATCCTTGGCAGGTGTAAATCAGTGTGCACTAGCTTATGCCCGATTTTACTAGGTGGGGATCTGGCCCATCACATAGACTAAAGAAACCTTTTTGGTTTTCGGGTACATACAATATGTGTAGTATATGCTTTACGCATATTGCAGTATTCATCCATTTGTAGTAACCGTCAACCTTGTTTAGCTGTTTCAGTTGAAATGGTACTAATAGGGTCAAGCTAAGGTCAAATAGCCTAGGTTCAGTTAAAATTTGTCCATTAAGAAAATTTTGGAGTGCAGAGCATTAATGTGTAGAGCAAAAAAAATCTTTCTGTTGGTGTGTATTCTGCTTAGAAGAGTAATCGTGCTATTGTTTCACAGAAATGGTAACTAATTATGATCTCTTGTGGGAGTACAGCTTGGCTGTGGGTGACAGTTTATATGTATACTAGCTTTTCTAAAGAGAAAAAAAAGTTTAACTTCAATTTGTACATGAGCTGTTCGCCAACTTAATTGCAATATTCAAATATCCTAATTGAATAGGGGATTTTTTTTTTTGAGGGGAATTTTCAGCAGTGGGACAGGGGCTAACTCTCTAGGTGTGAAGGGAAAAAAGGTTCTCTAGCTGTGGGTGGTGTGGTATTAAAACACTAATTAGGTGCTGATTGTGCAGTTAGCAAAACTTTTCAGTTCTCAAGTGTATTAAACTGTTAAATGAAATGGGTATGAAAAGCTGTACTTGCAAATTGTAAGAGTCTCCATAATAAGTGGCCAATATTTCCTTCTCTATAAAGGGATGTCATAAAGATGACTGGCATTAATTATTCTGATAGTTGGTGAGGATAGAACACAAAGTAATAGACTGAAACTGTAGCAGAAGCAATTTAGCTTAAATATTAGGAAAAAATTCACTAAGTTAGGAGTGTTGTGAAATTATTGTTGGAGATATTCAAGAAAGTCAAATACTTATTTACAGGGATAGTTAGAAACAATAAAATGAAACATGATACGAGGCAGGGATTTAGATTGGATGAACCCAAGACCTTGATCCTGCATTAGGATCTGCTAGCATTCATGGGCACTTGCATCCCTGCCAAGTTTCACTGACTTATTATTAGGAATTATTAGGAAATGCCACATCCACCAGCTTCTCATCTCTGGCGACATTTTCCCCTAACCCTGGCCCCTCCCTTCCACCCAACATCTTCACTTCCTTCAGCTGCCCCTTCCAGCATCTCTGCCCCTCTCATGCCACTCTTCCCAACCTCTTGCTGCCCCCACCTTCCCTTCTCTTGCTCTCTTTGGAACACTCACTCCATCTCTAAAAAAGATCACAGCCATCCACAAACTGTTCCTGCCTTGCCCTCTCCCACTCCTGGATCTCAGAGAGAAAATAGATCCTTCGGTGTCACTGGCTCTGCAGCTGTCCTCTCTTGGAGGCCTCTTTTTTTCTCATTCTCCCTGCCCTGGATCAGACTGTGGTCGGGGTGCTGGGCATCTGCTCTCTTGTTCCTACTGCTTCCAACTCTTCCTTCTTCCCCCTCCCAGCTTTCTTCTTTTGAACAATAGTATATCCAACTTTCCTCTCCTCTCTCCCTCCATGTTTCTGTCATCTACTGTGCATCTACTTCCTACCCCATCAGCCTTCCTTTCTGACTTGGACTCCTGTCACTCTCTTCCTCTTCCTCATCATCTCCTACACTTAACTTCAGTCTCTTCAGCTTCCATGTTGATGACACATCTGTAAAAAGCAACAGAGGGTCCTGTGGCACCTTTAAGACTAACAGAAGTATTGGGAGCATAAGCTTTCGTGGGTAAGAACCTCACTTCTTCAGATGACACATCTGTTTTCTTAGCTGCACGTCTCCTCACTCCGACCTCTACGTTTGACCTGCAGCCCTTGTTCAACTCTTCCATTCACCAAAAAGGCTGTTAACTTGACATGGTCTTCACCAAACGCTGCACATGTGCGTTCTCTCTCGCAGAGTCCCCCATCTCTGACCATCACCTGATCTCTTTCAGCATCACCCATTAGTGCTACGGTGACCAGATGTCCCAATTTTATAGGGACAGTCCCGATTTTGGGGTCTTTTTCTTATATAGGCTCCACACCCCCCGTCCCGATTTTTCACACTTGCTGTCTGGTCACCCTAATTAGTGCCCTTTCTCATGCTCCTTTCAAACCGGACTACATCAATGCAAACTAGAAACCTTTTGGGTCACGCCCACAGTTTCCACACAGGGGAGTTACAATGCAGCACTTTGGTGCTCACTGCTATTCACAGCCCCATTGTCCGAACTGTGGTACAGTGCAGACATAGCGTAAGTGTTTGTATATAGACAAGCCTTGAGATACAGCCTTTTGATTTTATTTGCTTTTTCAGCTTTGACGTGTCTTTTGGGGGAGTTTCAGGATTACAGTAAAGCTTGGGCTGGTGAGACCATTCATCATACATGTATGACTGGCAGTGAGTATAAGTCCATTTGGCCATGTTATTCTGTTCAGATCTAGAAAACTAATTCTAAGAATTTCCCAGTTGGTTTTCAATTTCTAGCATTGTAGTTATTGGTCTGTCAGAACTAGACAGTTTGCTCCCCTTTCTTTGGATTCCAAGCTCAGGACATATGGTTTCTTCTAATGTTTATTTAACTATTACATTACAGAGTGGCAATGATATTGACCCTTGCTAGTCTTCTGTTGTTTGTAATAAACAATATTGCTTTTTTTTAAATATAATTTTTTTTCTGGTTTGGGCATATTGTGGATGTGCTAGTTGTCTCTCATGCAGAATTGCCAATACCAAAAGCACTGCTTCTCAATGACCACCTAGATACAAAGTTTCTGATTGATTCATTTTGGGATGAAATGGAAGGGGCAACAGCTGACAAACTTTGTAACCCAAAGCCCACATAAATCCATTATTTTATACATTATTTAGTTTTCTCTTTTGTATGTGTGTTTTTAAATGGTTTAAAAAGTGATATCAGAGCAAATTATTGTGTAATTTAGCACTTCTACTTAAAATATCTATAGATATTTCATCATAAATGACTTATATTATTTACCCACAATTTAATAGTTTTTCCTCTGGGCTATTAAAATATTTGCTATATAGTCAATCATGTTTTAGTTATGTGAAGAAAAAATATTTTAATTATTATGGTTTAAGTACACTCATTTTGAACTGTTTTATTTGTTTTCAGTATTATGTAATTCATGCACATAAAGAAAAATAGCCTTTTCTCCAGAGTAGATAACTGATTAGATTGTGTTCCCTTTAAACTGACTACTTGATTTGTAGTAGTTTAATTTGTAATATGAATAGTTTACTATCTGCTCAGCGACACTTGGATTTTTAAATGTTGCTAAAATGTTTTGCAGTTTCTCATTGCTATTTTTGCAAAATGATTCCTGCAAAACATAAATATATCCAAATCGACAATGTTATTTGCCCTCTCACATTTAAAAGTGAAACGTGTCTTTTGCAGATAAGAATGCTGATGCTTCATTGATGTCTGCGTATAATTGTTAGATTTTCATTTGGCTAGATTATTAGCAATGCCTTTCCAATACAAACAGCCACTATGAGGAAAGTGCTCCCAGCTTAACCTGCTGGTTCTACACTGGGGCTGGTTCATGTGAAACTTAAGAACAGGTTAGTTTGGGGTGTTTTTTTTTTTTTCCACGATAAGCACCAGAAATGTTTCATGGCTTAGAATTGCCCACACTTGTATATCTGCCAAAAATTGATCTTGTATTCTCTGTGCTATTGCTATTGGAAAAACATTTAAGAAATGTAAGACTTAAAATATAAGCATCATTTTTTGAATTATTATTTATATTACGGTAGAGATTAAAGGCTCCATCTGAAACTGGAGTAATGCTTTCAACAGCATACATTTTATTTCATATGCAGAAAAATATTCTTCCTCTTTGCTTCTCATTTCCCTGTATTTCCTTGTCTCTGTATCCGCCAGGATTTCTGTCCCTAATCCAACCCCTGAATCCTGTATCCTCTACCTTTCCATGCTTTCTCATTTTTGTTCTTAGCAAAATGATCGTGTACAACCCCTAGTGCGCTGTGTGTGTGTAACAGTCTAACTCACTTTTCTTCTTCATTCTCCATGTCCCCAAATCCATGGGTGATGAGTCAACTCACCTTTTCTCTTCTTTAAACTTTGCCCCCTCTCTCTGGAGTGCTACATAAACATGATGATTCAACTCAATGTATTGTGGATAATTCAACTTCCTCTCCCTATTTCCTTGATCAGATGGGAATGGGAGGGACACTTGCTTTCTGAACTAGGGAAATGTTTTAGCCTCTCACACCTATTTTAAATTGAGTGAAATGTTTGCTGGGTTACATTTTGGTTTTTGGTGGGTGGGAGATGTTTCCGTGATACAAAGGAAATAAGATTTTATTAAGGGAAAGTAAGGATAACATGAGAAAGGAGGAGGAAAGAGAGATGGATGAGGAGAAAGAGACGCCAGCCAGCCATGACTGTAGTAGGGCATGGCACAAAAGGATATTAGGGAGAGGGGAATAAAATCCATTTTGTGGGATTTCAACAAAAATAAGGTGGAGAACCAGATGTATAAGTCTTTGCTACTCAGGATTTCCTTCTTATTCTACTATCTCTATTTGGGTTACATAAATCCTTTCATCATAGTTGGGACACTGAAATGGGGTTTTCTCTATAAATTTTTCAGTATAATTAACCCTAAAAAAAGCAATTTTCCAAAAGATGTTTTACTTAGTGACTTAATGTTCCTCTTCTACTTTCTCTTTTCAGGATTGTACAGTATATGAAACAGAGAATAAAATTCTTCATGTGGTGAGTAGTCCTTGGATTTCTATAAACACACATCTCTACTGTGTAACACCTATGACTTTATCTTTTCTTTTCCTAGCAGTAGTGTCTGTGGTGAGAGTGAACTAATTTGGGCACGTTGCATCATTTTTAATAACCAGCAACATGGGGAATCATTAGCAAATAGAGATATGCCTGAAGCAGGATGCTGGATCTGAATACTCCTCATGTTAGAGAAGCTTGCATCTCAATTCAAACTCTGATTTGGGCCCATCTCTGCTGATAGGCAACAGATATTAAAATGTGGTTATGGTCACAGAAATGGCTATGTAAAAATGACATTTGACTCAACAAATCTGCTCTCTAGGCATACACAGTAACATCTGTTTATTTCAATGAAAAAGTTTAAAGTTTATACTACTTTTTACTCCTGTTACCACTGCAGACCTAATAAAACTATGGGAGAATGAACCTACTCCTCCTGGCTCATGTGTCATTAGCAGAAATGCTTACTAAGTTCCACTTGCATAATCTTTATTGCTGTTGATAATACGTCTGACTTTGTGTTTGAAGGGCTGCTCAATGGAGGGGTGAGGAGACAAAAAATGTGAGCAAAGTTTTTCTGGAAATTATTGAGTCAATGAACGTGGAACCCTAATATAAGATATTTAATTGCTTGTCAGACTGACTGTATTTTGGTAGGTATTGAGTTAATACTTACCATGTTTCTAAAGTCAGCCACAAATAGTGCTGTTCCTGAGAGCAAGTAATTAATTGGTTTAATTTACAATGTACTTTTTATTTCACTGGTCAGATAGACTTTCATACCTATTCTTTATGCTACTCAAGTAAATTATCTTCATTTCTACTTCGTTGGATATGAAGCTTTACAGAAGATTTTCTATAAATATTTTTTTTAATGCTCCCAAATCAAATGCCTAGCAAGCGCAATTCTTTAGGCTGCTGACACTTTTGATTTTACAATAACTGCAGAACAAAAAAGTCTCCTTGAATTCTTCAGTTGCACTGACATTTTTCCCCTATGGGACAAAAAGTATTAGCATTTGTAGTAAGCCTGACTTTGTCATCTTTGACTGACTGATCTCTACAAGCATTTAAATAATGAAGTTTTTAATGGTGCAGCCTTGGCAAAATGTTGAAATGCTGCATGTTGGAACTGTTCTTCTTCGAGTGCTTGCACATGTCCATTCCAATGTAGGTGTGTGCGTGCCCTGAGCACAGTTGCTGGATTATTTTTCCTTAGTGGTATCCATCGGATACCTCTGGTGCCGCACACTCATTGCACCAGTATGAAGGGCCCTGCTGACCCCGTGCCCCTTCAGTTCCTTCTTACCGCTTGTGACAGTTGCTGGAACTTCCCTCATTGCTCAGGCAATTTCTCCCACTGGTTTTTCTTCTCTTTCTCATGAGTGAGTAGTAGTTTTAGTAGTTAGTGAGTTTTGGACGCCTCTACCCTTGGTTGGAGAGGCTTGTCCACTCCCTGGTGCGAGGGTATGTCTCGGTCACCAGGCTTCAAGATCTGCGCTTCCTGTGGCAAGTCAATGCCCTTGAGCAACCCGCACTCAAACTGTCTCAGGTGCCTAGGGGAAGCTCATTGGAAAGACTGTTGCCAGATCTGCAGGGACTTCAGACCCCGCACCAGGAAAGACCGGGAGGCGAGGTTGAAGGTCTTCCTCCGGGAGGCAGCCATAAGACCAGCATCGGAGCCAGGTTCAGACTCAGCACCAAACACTTCAGCTTTGGTGTGGAATGCTCCTCCCACCGGTCGAGAGTCCTGGCACTGATCCTCCTACCTGATGCCCTAAGAAGAAGCACTGTAAGCACCAGGAGAAGAGTCGTTCCCCAGTGTCAAAAGGAGATCCGTGTCGGGCTGCTCTCCCTCTCCTGCACTACAGCAGGCACCTCTGCCAGCCTCGGTATCCTCATAGGCTCCGCTAACTCCGGCATGGGAAGTGCCATCCTCCAGCAGACAGCGTACCAGTCAGTTTGCGGTACTGTCAACTCCAGAGGCATTTGTGGCTGCTTGAGACCTACTCACTCTCCCAGTCCCGGGGTCCCCGGAGATTCAGGACTCGGCACCGCCAGTACCTATGAGCGGCAGAGAGACGTTCCCCAGCTTACGGCCACCCTTATGGTAGCCTTAGCTTGGACCTCTCCATGGCGCCGTTTGCTGGCACCAAGAGGGTTGGCACCGCCTTGGTCTCCCAGGTGCAGCTCGTCTTCATCATTGGAGTCCGAAGAGGGACCCTACTCTCACCACCATCAGGATAGCCAGCACTACTTCCTGCTCTGTTCCTACCCTGGTGTTGCCTCTGAACACTTGGCCTCTGGGACCGTGGGGACCAGCACCCATGCAATGGCCTTTTTGGAACCTCGGGGGGTTTTCCCTGGGCCAGGGTGCCGTTTCAAGGTGTTCGTATGCTGTGGCCTCGGAAAGTAGGGCACCTCCGGTACTATGTCGCGAGACCCCCAACCTGGATTCTGGTGCTGAACCTCAAGAGGCGGTCCCACAGGTCTCGTTCGAAACAGAGGAAGAGGCGGAGGACCCTCAACCAGCCTTAGCCTCTTCCTCCTCATCCCCAGATGAGGCAGTGATGGATACTGATGTGTCCTCACCTCAAGATGACCACAAGACCTACCAGGACTAATTGAAGTGGGTGGTCTTGAACTTGGGTATCCGAGCCAAAATGCTCAAAGAGATGACACATGGTTTACTGGACATTTTGTCAGCAGCAGGTCCCTCAAGTGTGGCTCTACCCCTTAATGAGACGATCATGGACTCTGGCCGACCCCTGCTTCCCTTCCTCCTACGGCTAAAAGGGCAGAGCGCAAATACTGCACACTAGCCAAAGGGTATGAATTTCAGTTTTCACTCTCTCGTCCAGGGTCCCTAGTGGTGGTGGCCGTCAATGAGAGGGACTGTCAAGGTCAAGTGGGCCCCGTACCCAAGGCAAAGTTCCCCCAAAAGCTGGACTTGTTGGATAGGTTTGGAAAAGGGGTAACTGGGTAACTAGATCCAGAACTGAAGGGATTGAGATGGCATACTTGAGCGTTTTGTAAAAACGAGCGCTTCAAGCTGTCCAAGGGCCTGGGCAGATTGTGTCAGCCCTGAGGAGGAGGTTGGTGGATGGGGTCTATGTCTGAAACCTTTGTAATAGGTCGAAAAACCTGTTAGACAGATGGGCTACATCTCCGAATAGCAAACTAGCAAGCTTTGCTAGGTCTCTATGGTTTTAAGATGTAAAATTTTAAGAACATGCTCCCCCAAGACGCCAGACAGGAGTTCTCTTCATTAGTTGAAGAGGGAAGACATTAGCCTGAGTCTCCCTGCAGGTAGCCTTGGATGCTGCCAGTTCTGTGACCAGATAGATGGCCATGGCTGTTAACATGCGCAGAAGCTCCTGGTTACAGTCTTCGGGATTTCCTCAGCAGGTATAGCAAACCTTCCAGGATCTCCCATTTGAAGGGCCCTCCCTCTTTTCAGAGCAAATGGACGCCAAACTCCACGCACTTAAGGACTCCAGGGCGACCCTAAAATCTCTGGGTTTTATACATAGGCAGTGTCCAGAAAACACTACAGGCCTCAACAGATAGAACGCTGTTTCACGCAGCCTGCCAGGCAAGACCAGTGGAAGAGGAAGAACAAAGGTTTCAGGCATAGACCCCATCCACCAACCTCCTCCTCAGGGCTGACACAATCTCCCCCAGGCCCTCGGGCAGCTTGAAGCACTTGTTTTTACAAAACGCTCAAGTACGACATCTCAATCCCTTCAGTTCTGGACCTAGTTACCCTAGTTACCCCTTTTCCAACCAACTCTGCCATTTCCTCAATGCCTGAACCCACATTACCTTGGACCCTTCAATTTTTATCCACCCACCAGCTCTCCACCCCCCGTCCTCCTTCAGGGACCCTTCTCACAAGCAACTATTGGAACAAAAAGTCCAATCCCTCCTTCGGGTGGGAGCCATGGAAGAGGTTCCACATCATCTAAGAGGAAAGGGATTTTATTCCCGTTACTTCCTAATTCCAAAAGCTGAGGTGGGGCGTCTCAGACCGATCCTAGACCAGCCTGATTTCAACCACTATCACAAGAGCTTGAAGTATGTCTCCTTGGCTTCTATCATACCTTTGCTCAGTCCATGGGATTGGTATGCCGCCCTTGATCTAAAGGATGCATACTTCCACATATCGATTTTTCTAAGCCATAGAAGGTTCCTAAGATTTGTTGTGAACCAGTTCTCAGTTCTCTCGTTTGGCCTGTCTGCCGTCCCATGGATCTTCACCAAATGTCTGGCAGTAGTAGTGACTTTCCTCAGGAGAAAAGGAGTTCATATATTCCCATATCTTGACAACTGGCTAATCAGTTGGAATCCAACATCCATCTCATCCGATTGACCTTTTGGGCCTTAGGTCTACTAACAGACTATCAGAAATCCACCCTTCTTCCTGTACAAAGGATAGAGTTCATGGGGTGGTTCTTGACTCTGTACGGGTAAGACCTTACTTCTAGAGGATTGTTTTCACTCAGTCTCGAACATAAGTTCCCTTTAGACACATCTGGCCACCACAGTCTGGATATGCTTGAGCCTTCTGGGCCACATGGCATCATGCACATATGTGGTGCAACACACAAGGCTATGTGTCAGTCCTCTCTAGGAGTGGCTGGCCACAGTATATTCACCCTTGCAACACCACCAGGTCCTTGATTCGCTGACTGGTGAACCAAAGCACAGTTTGTGCAGGAGTACCTTTTTCAAGGCCCCAACTGTTGGTGTCCTTGGTCTCTGATGCCTAGGCATTGGGTTGGGGAGCCCACTTAAGGCCCCTCAGGACTCCAGGTCTGTGGTCAATATCAGGGAACTCAGGGTGGTCCACCCCACATTACAGACAAGACGGTTTCAGTTCTCATGGACAATACAACCGCCATTTATTACATCAACAGGCAGGGCAGAATGCGTTCTTCCTCCTTATGTCAGGAGGCAGTCTGGCTGTGGGAGTTCTGCATCACACACTCAATTTATCTAGAAACATCTTACCTGCCAGGAGCACAGAACCAACTCACGGATCGCCTCAGCAGGTCCTTCTCCACTCACCACAAGTGGTCGCTTCGACCGGACATTGCAAGGGACATCTTCCAAAGGTGGGGGACTCCCCTTATAGACCTCATTGCTACCCATGGCAACAGAAAATGCCATCAGTTTTGCTTCCTGCAGGGCCGCAGCCTGGGCTCTCCTATGGACACCTTCCTGTTAGCATGGTCAACTCACCTGTATTATGCCTTTCCCCCCAGTCAATTGATACACAAAGTTCTGCTGAAGATCAAGGAGGACTGAGCATGGGTCATCCTCATAGCCTTGGCATGGCCCAGACAGCACTGGTTCACCACCCTGTCAAGCCTTTCAGTGGAGATCCCAATCCGGCTTCTGCTATATTGGGACTTGATCTCCCAAGACCATAGTTGGCTGCTCCATGTGAACCTCAGCTCTCTTCATCTGACGGCCTGAAATCTCCGTGGCTGAATCCTGAAGAGCAAGCTTGCTCACAGCAGGTCCGTAGAATTTTAATAGGCAGTAGAAAACCCTCCACCAGGATGACTTATCTAGCAAACTGGAAACGATTCTCCACCTGGTCTTTCCAGTGCGGCGTTCCTCTTGCACAGTCCTCATTGCAACTTATTTTGGAGTACCTTCTGCTCTTGAAACAGCAAGGTCTGGCCTTCTCCTCAATCAAAGTCCACCTGGCAGCCATTTCAGCTTTGCATCCTAAGATTGCAAAAGATCGGTCTTTTCGCACGATATGATAATCAGTTTTCTCAAAGGCCTGGAGTGAGAAGGCCTGGAGTGAGTGTACCTTCAGGTAAAGGAGCCGATCCCTCCTTGGTGCCTAAACCTCATCCTGTCAAAGTTTACAGGCACACCCTTCAAGCCTCTAGCAACATGCTCGCTGTTGTACCTCTTCTGGAAAGTGGCCTTCTTAGTGGCCATCACTTCAGCCAGGAGGGTTTCGGAGAGCTGACCCTTCACATCAGGACCCACAAATACAATCTTCTTCAAAGATAAAGTGCAGCTGCACTTGCATCCAAAGTTCCTCCCGAAAGTAGTCTCACAATTCCACTGCAGCCAACCAATTTTTCTACCAGTATCCTGCCCTAAGCTGCATGTGAATAGGGAGGAACAGCGCCTACACTCCTTGGATGTTAGATGGGCCTTGGCATTTTATATTCAAAGGCCCAAAACCATTCCACAGATCACCTCAGCTATTTATAATGATAGCAGAGAGAATAAAGGGACTCTCTATCTCTGCCCCGAGGATTCCATCTTGGATTACATTATGTATCCAGGCATGTTACAAACTCACGAGAGTTCCTCCTCTGGCTAACCTGACTGCTCATTCCACAAGATCTTGGGCATCTTCGGCTGCTTTCTTAGCGCAAGTTCCTATTCAAGATACCTGCAGGGCAGCAACCTGGTCCTGGGTGCACAAATTCTCAGCGCACTATGGCATTACCCAACAGGCCAGAGACAATGCCAGCTTTGGCCGTGCAGTCTTCCAGTCAGCTTGTACTTGAACTCCGAGCCCATCTCCTGTACAACTGTTTGTGAGTCGCCTACATTGGAATGGACATGTGCAAGCACTTGAAGATGAAAAAACTCTTAGTAACCTTTCTGTAACTGTTGTTCTTTGAGCTGTGTTGCACATGTCCTTTCCAAGACCTGCCCTCTGTCCCCTCTTATTGGAGTCAGTTGGTAAGAAGAAACTGAAGGGGTGCGGGCCGGTAGGTCCCTTTATACCAGCACTATGTGTGCGTGGCACCAGAGTGCACTGGAGCTGACCCAACAGATACCACTAAGGGAAAAAATTCTGGCAGCTATGCTTGGGGCATGCACACCTACATTGGAATGGACATGTGCCACACATCTTGCAGAACAACAGTTAGAGAAAAGTTAGTAACTGTTTTTTCTTACACACACAGAGATAATACTCTGTATTTGTGTGAATGTGTATATATGTACGTGTATAAATAAAAATAAGAAAATATATTGAGCTTACCAATGGTCTGAAACAGAGGGTGAAAAGTGAGGTGGCAATATTTACAGGTGCTACAGCATTATTTAGTATAGTCCAGACTAGAAGATTGTGGAAAAACTTCAGAGGAATCTAACAAAGCTAGGTGAATAGGCAAATTGGATACAATGGAATTGTTGACATACTTTTCAATGTGTATTTCCATGCATAATTTGAACTCATACATACATCTGGGTTTTACCCAACTTTAACCACTCAGGAAAAAGACCTAGATGTTATTGTGGACAATTTAAAGAAATTTCCTACTCACTGCTCATTAGGGGTTGAAAAAGCAAACAGTGTTACAATGTACAAAGGATGATATAGAAATAACATGAATACCGTAATGCTATTATTCAAATCTATGTTACGCCCTCACCTGGAACATGAAGTTCAGCTGTGGTCACCCTTTCTCAAAAGAAAGATGTAGCAGAAATATTATTTAACATTTATATTGCAGCAGTGCTTAGAGAGATCAACTGAGTCAGAGTCCCATTGTACTAAGGCATTGTATAAATATAGTAAATGGCAGTACCTGTTCCAAAGAACTTGCAGACTAAAAGACAAGATGAAGCAGGTCAAGCAGGGCGGTGGGGATCACAAGGTAACAAATATAACGTATGCAAAGAATCCTATCAGTGTGTTTGGTTCTCATCCCATCAGTAGCAGGGATCACAAGTTGCCAACTACTTACCTGTTATCAGATGGCAATTTTCTGTATGCTTTCTGGTGAATTTGAGGAGACAGATGAAGGCAGAGACTTTATGGATTTTCCTTAGGAGATATTACCACATATGAGGGATGGCATAGGGAAAAGAGTGAAGGTACATGTGGAAGAAGCAGACAAGCAGGTGATTGAAGCTGGCATAGTAGGTAAAACCAGACTGGAAGCTGGCTTTGTAATAAGATAATAGAAAACACAGGTAGGGCAGGGCTCAACTTTGGAGGGTTTTGATGGTTAGCATGAGAAATTTGTTCTTCATGAAATGGAAGAAGGGAAAGCCAATGGAGGGATTTTGAGAGAGGGGTGAGGAAGATTATTTTAGCAGCAGCTCTTTGAATAGCTTTGAGTGAGGCAGAGTTGCAGGCATTGAGGCCTTAGAGGTGGAGATTGAAGTAGTGAAGGAATAAGATGTTCAGAGATTGGCTGAGATTTTTGGCAACGTGGGCAAAGAGGAAAGGATCGGTCTTGAAGTTGTGCAGGAAGGCATGTTGAGATATAAATACAGCCTGGATGTTTTGTCAAAGGAGAGAGCAAAAGAGTCAAAAAATAAAACTGAAATTATGGGCTTGAGTAATAGGATGATGAGGATGCTCTCTGCAATAATACAGTGAGATTGAAAGAAGGGGGTGCTTTGGGGAAAGGTCAGCAGCTTGCTTTTGGCCAGGTTGAGTTGGACATCCATGAAAAGACGTCAGAGAGGGGTTGAAATTTTAGTATGGATGGAGGAAAACAAGTCTGCAGCAAACTCACAGATTTGAGAGTCATCATTTCAAAGAGGGAAGTCAAAATCACATTTCTGAGAGTGTGTGTGTGTGTGTGTGTGTGTGTGTGTGTGAAAGGAGAAGAGAAGAGGTAAGGCAGAGGCCTGAGGGGCCCCCACTAGAAGAGGGAGAGTTGTGGAGAAAGACCCACCAAATAAGACCTTGAGGGAGTGATCCAAGAGCTTGGGGGAGAAAACAGAAGAGGACAGGGTCACGAAGGCCTAGGAATGATAGGATTTTGAGAAGAATATAGTGGACAATGTCAAAGTTTAAAGAGAGTGAAGATGAAAGCCCTTTGATATGGCTAGGATGAATGTCTCGATGAGAGCAGTTTCAGTGAAGTGCAGGGAGTGGAACCAGATTTGAGATGTCGTAGAATGGGATTAAAGGTGAGGAATATAAAATACCTGGTGTAGATGGTGTGCTCAGTGAGAGTGGAGAAGAAGGGTGGAAAGAAGATGAGGCAATAATTTGAGGGGAGGTTAAACCAAGAGAATGGTGACTAAAATGATTCGAGGTATGGAAAGAATCCCATGAATGATTAGAAAAACAGAGAAAGTTTTAGAGGTGCATAAGAGGAAGGATGAGGCCAAAAAATATGTGGAGAGAAAAAGTTAATTCTTCTGTCATACAAAAACATGGTGACATTCAATTAAATTGAAAGGCAATAAATCGACAAATGATGAAAATACCAATTAGCCTGTGGAACTCACTGCCACAATATGTAATTCCCACCAATATTTTAGATGGAATTTTTAAAAAAGGAATAATGAGAACATCTACAGTTTCACTAAATAGGATAAAAATAAGAGCTATATAAACCTTTAATCTTCAGGGCATAAACCAACCGCTTTCTGATTTCTTGCACCTTCCTCTGAAGCATTTGGGGCTGGCTACAGTCAGACACTGGATGCTGGTTTAGATGAATCTCTGGTCCAATCTCGTGTGGCAGTACCTATGTTTGGTTCCAGATGACTCCAAAAAACTTAGTCCAAAGTAAATATCATTACAGAGAGAAACAAAGTGTGAATGACAAAAATAGAGTAATTGTACACAGTTACAAAAATTACTTGGATGCTTTAGCATAGTGTTTAGTTATGCTACAACAGTGACACTCATTAGATTTTTGGTTTGGCTAGGCAATCTAATATTTAGTTAGCTTTAGACATTAATTGTTGGACAGTCATGGAAAGTTCAGATGGTGGTTTTGCTCTTCATGAATAATGCTGACCTATATTTGTTTTAATGAGACCAGAAATATTAAAGCTGCTATAGTTCTGACAGCATGATTTGTTTTTGAGATCCCAGTGAATGTTGTCTTAGTTCCTTGGCCGTGAGATCACAGTTTGGGCTGTAGTGTGGGCAGAGTGCTCAATTGCACAGGTATCTACTTGAATGTGTTATCAATTATGTATAAACATTAGATCACATTCTAATAACTTACTTTATTGATAGTAAATTTTGAATATCACAGCAATTTTTAAAGTGATGTTTACCAGCCAACATTATCTATGCTGTCAGTGATGTGTAGGATACATGTAGCTGCATGCCACAGTGAAAAGCAGGCTACATCCACACTGCAATGTGTAGCTACATGCAGCAATGAAAGGCCCTGGCAGGGGGAAGCAAATCGGAGAGGCTCTAGGAGTTCCCTGCTGCCAGAGACTTTTACTATGGTGAGGAAAGGCTCTGGCAGGTGGGAGGCAGTGGGGAAAGGCTCTGGCAGTTCCCTGTTCTTTTTACCAACCTAGTGTCTCACTGCCTCCCCCCTGCCAGAGCCTTTCCCTGCTGCCAAAGTCTTTCCGGCAGCTCCCTGTGGCAGGAAAAGGGTCCAGCAGCGGGGTGCTGTCAGAGCATTTCTCTGCTGCTTTCCCACTGCTGGAGCCTTTGACTGCCACTGGGAACAGCTATGGCAGCGGGAATGCATCGGGACACTGTATTGCTAAAAATAGCAATGTAGACATGGGAGGCACTGCTTTCATATGAAGAGAGTCATGTAGGGTGTATCCCCTGAGGTTCTGGTGTACCTGTACTCTTCTCACCTATGCAGTGCCTCATGATCTACACTCCTGTTTATACCTATGTGAGGGTTTGTGTGCAGTGTATGTACTTGACATGTTAGTGCAGACATAGCCTCCGTGAGCACCACAAATCATAATTTTATTTCTGTTAGGGATTAAATCTATTTCTTTGCCTTTCAAGAAATTGTAATTTAAAATAGTAGAACAAAGGCATTTTTAATTTGAATCAGAATATTACCATAGCTAATAAAGTTCTCTGTGCAATTAAACCAAATACCTGATAAGAATCAAAGAAAAAAGATTACGGAAAACACACAGTCGGTTATGTTTTCCTCCTTCTTAGTCGTTCATCCTTATTGATCTCTGATTCCTCAGAATGAGTTTTACAAGCTTACCTTTTTGCTTAGCAAGCCATACTTGTTAAATAAATCTGAATAGCAAAAGGAACAATAGAAATTATTTAACTGGGAAGAATGGAGTTTGAAATCCAGTGGATCAAAAAAATCACAAGTGCTGTTTACCAGTTTTAGTTACTATTTAAAACAAATGGAGATCTGTTGTACTGTGTAGATACATTCCTAATCAATATATAAAACCCTTAAATAACACTGATTAATTTGAGACATATTGTTATATACAGAAGCCTCCAGAAAAGATTAATGTGGAAAGCTGTTCTAGATCTATGTAAAGATGGTGTTCTGGAAGTTGTGTTCCTGGTTGTGGAAAGTCTGGCCAGAGAACATTTTTGTTGAAATACCAGAAGTGCAAACACCTTGGAGAATAATTAAATGTTCCCATCCTAATTATGTAATGCTGTATGTGATGGGAGGATCTAGTTCATGAAGTGATACTGTAAATGTTAAAAACAAAGCAAGCAGGACTGATTATAGAAAGGAGACTTTGAGCTAAAATCTACTTAGCAGTTATTTTCTACAATTTTTTCCCAGTATAATTCTTCGGGATAATTATTCATTGGCCATTCAGAGGGAACAAAAGAAATTTTCCGGTGGAATTTGACTTTGCAAAGATGGAGAAATTTTTTGAAGCATATTCTGTTGGCTAGAAAACTATGAAATATTTAAGTTGTAATTAAAATTAAACAGCCTGAATATGAATTTTAAAACAAACTAGCTATTTTAGAATCAAGTTTAAACACTTAAACACATTTAAAAATGAACTAATAAAAGTACGGGACTTTACCACTATTGTTAGTGATCTTGTCAATACCATAGTAATGTAAAATCTCTACTGCTCACTAGAATGCAGTAACTGGTAGATTTCATTGTAGCACAGGATATCCTGGAAAGTTCAGAAGTTATTTGTAAGACTGCAGGTCTGATCTTCAGCTTCCTGTGAGGTCATTTTGTGCCACCAGGGTGGTGCAATGACCTTTAAAATAACCATTAATGAGCAGCTGATTTAGGGAATGTTGATGGGCACCAGATAATGTGGAACTGGAGTGTGGTGCACACCACTAATCACCAGACATCTACCGCAAAGGGGACTTGTCTTAGCCATCATAAGTTAGGGTAGCTTTGTGGCTTCTCTAACTTGTGCTGGGATCTGTTTGCTAGCCCCCCCATAAAAGGGGGATGTAAAGGGGGATTAGTCACTTTTTCTGCTTCTTGCATATATACTTTGTATTATTTTAGCTATTTTCATATTGTACTTGAAGCATGCCCTTTACCTTTCAACATTGAAGTGCAGAGTTTGCCTCATCAGTCGTTTCCATCTAGACTTTCCTGGGTATTTGAAAAGTGCAGAGTATTTTCCCTTGCCCAGTCATTCTGACAACACTTTTTCTTTACCCCCCTACCCCTCCCCCCACACAAAAACACCCCCGTGTCACAAATTCAAACCTGTGTTCAGAAGGAGGTCATAAGAAAACACTAATACAATCTGTGAGTCAGGGAAGATAAGATGCACAAAGAGCAGTTCATCCAGTGCCTACTCTTTCTTTTTCCTTGGACAATACAAATGGAGCATGTCTAGAATTTGCTGCCCAAAACAGAGGATCAAATATGTTCCATGAATTTGTTTGCTACATCAGCAAACATATCAACCATTGAAATACCTGCCACGTGTTTATAAATTTTACTGCAGTAGGGAATTGACAATTATAGCATTAAGTATGATAAAGCATCATGAATACTATTAGCAAAATTTCCTTAATCAGTAAAGCAGTTTTAGAAAATAATAAAAGGTAATGTCTGTTTCCGGAAAACAGGTGCTTTATATTGGTATCAGTTTTCAATGAAACTCGACATTTCTGTGATATAGCTTATGCTGAATTGGTTGTATTGAATACTAATAACTTCCTAAATTGCCTATAATAATATGATTAACACAAGAGTGCTGTTTGTCTACTTTTCTTACACAGTGAGAAAAAATAGTTGGTTGCCCATATGCACAATTTCAACAACAGTGCATTGTTTTTCATCTAATACAAACAAAATTAGTTTCTCCTGTTTCCCCTCAGTCATTAGATCCATTTGCATCAAACAAGCTTCAAACTCCAGGGAAGGCTGGGAAAGTCAGAGAAAGCTTGGGTAAAGCTGTGAAGTAAAGGTATATTCTATGCTACTTTACAGCAACAGGCAAAGTCTTATATGGTCTTAAGTCCAAGCATGCAAAGCTGATCCAGAGAAGCAACAACTGTTAAACTCTCTGGAATGTTTGTGGAGAAAAGTATTAAGAAATCAAGAATTGTTTGCTTCAGAATTCATTAAATATTTCTTAAATTAGCATGTTTAGCTCTGGAAAGTGCTGGCATCTCTTGCAGACTGAAGTCCTTGATCCATAGCGAAGGTACAAAATGAGCAGCAACAATGCAAATTTCCCCCTATACCTCAGCAGTGGTTTGCAACCAGGGGGATCATAGAGTCATAGAAACGTTGGGCTGCAAGGCACCTTGAGAGATCATGAAGTCCAGTCCTTTACACTGTGACAGGACCAAGTAAACCTAGACCACTGCTGACAGGTGTTTGTCCAACCTGTTTTGATGGGGATTCCACAACCTCCCTTGGAAGCCTATTCCAGAACTAAACTATCCTTATAGTTAGAAAATTTTTCCTAATATCTTCCTTGCTGCAGATTAAGCCTATTACTTCTTGTGCTACATCCAGTGAACATGGAGAACAATTGATCACCACCCTCTTTATAGCAGACCTTAACATATTTGAATGATGGGTCATTGGTGGTGGGCTGGAGAGTGAGCCTGCCCCATGCTCATCTGGGAGCAGTGGCTCCTGTCGCCTGGTGCTGAGCCCGGCTCCCCCTCTCCAGGAGTGGGAACCTAGAGTCATAGAATTTAAGAGCAGAAAGGACCACAAATCAGACCCCCTGTACATCACAAGCCAGCAACACTACTGAGCACCCATACGCTAAATTCAACAACCAAAATTAGACCAATTTATTACAGCCCGTGGGAGACTAGACTGTTATATGTCACATGCAGATAATGGAAGGGTCCGAGGTGCACCAGTGCCCAAGACCCCCACAAAGGCAGAGAATGATTATGTAAATCATACCCAGATAATTCTGGCAAGTGAGCCGCACCCACACACTACAGAGGAAGATGTAACTTTGGAGGTTTTTTTGCCAATCTGATTTGGGGAAAGTTTCCTTTTGGATCCCACATATGGTGATCAGTTAGACCATGAGCACATGTGCAGGAGCCAGCCAACCAAGCACCCAACTCAGAGGCCTGGCCATCCCTGTCCAATGTCCCATCTCCAGCCGTGGCCATCCCTGAAGCTTCAAATGAAGGAGATAAAAATCAATCCAGAATATGTTGGGGGATGGGGAGAAATCCCTTCCTGACCCCTGTAGCTGACCAGCTGAGATCCTTAAGCATGAGTTGAGAAGATTGTTCCATCTCCATGCCCTTTCAATCCTATTCTGTCTATTAAGAGTGCCAATAAGGGTAACAACTGTAATTTGGACAGGAACTGAGCTGTGTCCACCAACTCTCTTCAGAGATCACTGCCAGCAGATGATAACAATCAATCCTTCGCTAGCCTTGACTTGCAACATCTATATCCTGTTACCATTTCCCAGAGTCATCCAGTCTCTGAAGTGTTTTTATTATTTAGTATTATTATTATTTATTTAATAATCACATATTATAGACAGTGCTGGTAGCCTGACACTTCCCATTATAAGATTCTATTTTCTGTTGTTTATAATTTTGCCAGACTGGGTGTCTGCTTCAGGTTAAATTTTTTGGTTTGGTTTTTGAAATGTCGGCCCAACCAGTTCAAATATTTCTGAGAATGAGGCTGGGGGAAAGATATGTTGTTTTGCCCATGTGGCCAATTTTTTTCACCTTCTGAACAGTTGTAATGCCCCCATGCTTTGGAGCAAGAGCTTGAAATTTGACGGGGATGTGCTTTGTGTCAGGGATGAGCCTTTTGCTGTCTCCATGAAAATCCATCCAAATTTGGCCACATTATAAGACTTTGAAAAATCAGTTTGCCTTTGCACAGTAGAGACAAGCTAGAACTTTGTAGTTTAGTTCCCTAAAGATTTCATCTGCACTTAGCATGCTCCATTTTGGGACTGCAGAGGCCTGAGCAGAACTTGCTTTGTGATTGCAGTTCCTGGCTGCTCTGGGCCATTTTGGTGACAGGTCCGGATATTGGTAGTGAGAGCAGGGAATATCTCTCTCCTGTACTCTCGGAGACCTTCCTAGCCAGAATACCGGCCATGGAAGCTGGGGCGTGAGGGGTAGGGAAACTGGGACTCAAGGTTGTATGTGGGAGTTGGGAGGGAGTAGATTGGAATTAGCTGGGCAAGAAGACTGGAACTGGGAGCGAGGTGTGGGGGGACTGGGGCTGTCTGGGCAAGGAGACTGGGAATGAGGGAGGGGAAAAGGGGAGGATTGGAAGCCAGTAGGGAGCGGAGTCTAGAACTATCTGGGCAAGGAGAGTGGGGCTGAGAACCAGAGGTGTGGGGGGAACGGGGCTGATTTGAGTGGAGCCAGAGTATGGGGGAAGAACTAGGACTGGCTGGGCAAGGAGACTTGTGGCTGGGGAAGAAGACTTGCAACTGGGCTGAGAAGCCTGAGGAGTGAGATTGGTACTGGCTAGTTGAGGAGAATGGGACTGGGATGGGGAAGAAACAGGACAGGGACAGTTGGAAGGGGAAAGGGAAGCACAGATCAGACTTGAAGGGAATGGGAAGACATCTGTGCCCAGCAGAGGATGCTCCCCTCCAGATCCTGGAGTGGAACCCAAGATTCACGAGTCGCACCATTTCTTTTTGTCAGCAAATATCTGTGAAGCCCATTAGCAAAGTGTGTGTCTCCTCCCCCTCTAGTGGTTGCTCCACATACAGGATAACAAGCTATTGCTGCTATCAGATACTCTGTTAACTCAAGTGACACAGGTTTGTGTGGTGGATCTAAAGGTGGATAAAACCTTCTGATGATCCATGTGGATGTCAATATGATGCCACATGTTTTTTTCAGTTTGCTTTTTTTTAAACCTTCAATTTTTGTTGTGTGTGCAACTTCTATGTTAAAGAAGCATATTAAGGTTGCAAAGTCTAGCACTCAGAAGTTAGAAAATGCCAGAATTAAGGTTGCCTATGCAACCTTAATTTGGCCCCCTTGTGATATGCATTGTGATAGAGTCTTTAATTACATGATCACATACTGTTCTCTCCACAGGACCCCTGCCTCATTCAGTGCATAGGATAGACCTGCTCTGGGGATGAATCAGGATTGGGTAGTGAAGTAGACTGTAGGACCTCTGTTTCATTTTATTGGAGAAGTTGGGAGGTGTGCAGTGATGAGGTAGGGGATTGTAGGAAGAAATTAGGGTCTCATGGTTAGGACAGCTGAATACTGCCCTGAAGAATTGGATTGTATCCCTGCCTCTGCCACAGAGTTCCTGTGTGATGCTAGACGAGACACTTAAACCAAACTTCCCACAAGTGATCACTAAATGTACGTTCTTCATTTTCTGGGGGCATGACTTGAGACCCTGGTGTTTGATTTGAACATGTGCTGAGTGCTCCCAGCTGGAACTGAAGCCAATGGGAGCTGTGCTTTCAACATATAAAGTTCTGTATAATGCTACATACTCTGAAAAATCAGGCCCTAGGTGTCTCAAGTTGGGCATCAACATTTATTGCATACTTCTCACAGTAATCTCTCTCTGTTTCAGTTTCCCCCTCAGTAAAATAGAAATAATAAATTGTGACTATAATGTTTGTGAGGCACTATACTCTAGTGATGAGCCTGTGAGGAAATTAAAGATTCTGTCTTCAGAGCAGGGTTTGAATAGTGTGCAGTAAATAAGGCAGGGACCATACGATGAACAATAAGGAGAAAAGGAAATAGCAAATAGTTGCTTGCTGAGGGTATGTCTACACTGGAGCTGGAAGATGTAATTTCCAGCTTGATGAGACATACCTCGTCCAGCGCTAAAAACAGAAGTGCAGCTGCAGTGGCATGAGTGGCTAGTTTTCTGGAGTATGCACCTAGTGTCTCTGACAGGTATGTACTCAGGGCAGCTTGTCCTGCTGCAGCTATACTGCTATTTTTAACGCGCTCGCTCGAACAGAGCTAGTGCAGGTGTCAAGGCTGATTCCCCACTCTGGCACTTTGAGTGCAGAAGGTGGGGCCCGCAAGGATTCCAAAAATTAATACTGGCCACTCCAGGCTTGTATTAAACTCCCAAGGTTACAGCTTTTCTTTGACCTTGGATGGGTAGATGCTACCACCACCCAAGTGCAAAAACCCCTTTGAGAACCCAGGAAGGCACATTTGGGAATTCCTTCCTGTAGGGTACCCTCAAGCCTATAAGCCCCCCTCAGGGGAAGAGCTGAGAAAGAAAACAACGGAAATCAGCTGTTGCACCAGCTAATTAAACAGCATATACACAAACCTCTTAGGGACACACAAATCCAATCCTATTCTTAAAGAAGGTAAATTTTATTAAAAACAAAAAGAAAGAAAATACATCTGGAACTTAGGCTTTTTGCTAGGTTTAAAAAAAAACAATTACAAGGGTTAAGCATCAAGATAGCTTCTTGAGGTCCAGCTTAAAGGTTACAAGCAAAACAAAAGCACGTGGGGTTAGCACAGAGGAGTCCACAAGTCATAAAGAAATAAGACAGAAACCTAATCGCATCTTCCTAGACATTTCCTGATCTACTTACGTACCTGGGGTTTCAAATGAGTAGTTTCTAGGTATGATCTGATGATTTTCATACCTGGCCCAAGCTCTTTCTTACAGCATAGTTCTGGCCCTGTCTCTGCTCTCTGGGAGAACAACACAGACAGACAAAGGGGAAGTTTTTTCCCCAATTTTAAAAAGTTCTAGCCTTCCCATTAGCTCTTTTGGTCAGGTGCCCACTCCCTTCCTTTTACCTATGGACTTTTTAACCCTTTACAGGTAAAGCAAGTAGAGAACAGCTGTTAACAGGGATTTTATAGCTAACTGGCTGGCGGGGTGTCCATAAAAGGGAGTCCCCCCCAACCCCCTTCATTTATCACAGGAGGTGTCCTCCTCTAGCTGGAATTTATACCTCTAGCAGCATTCATCCTTTGCACTAAATGAGAGAGGGGTCCTGTGGAAAAAACAGTATGAGATCATGTAGTTAAAACCAGTATCATAATGCATATGCATGAGGCGGATGAATTAAAGTGGCACAAAAGGAGGAGCCAGTCAGGCGCTGAAGGAAGCATAGTAGCTGCATAAAGCATTTCAAGCAGGGACTGAGGGACACTGATGATATCATCAGAATGTTCTCTGCAGTTTACACTCTGAGCATTCCGTCCCCTTGCTGACCGCCTCTTTGCTCCAACTGCGCCTGCTCCCTCCTTCCCTTTGTCTTGGGATCGGGAAGGAATTTTCCCCCAGGTCAGATTGGCCGAGACCCTGAGAGTTTGTTGCCTTCCTATGCAGCATGGGGCATGGGTCACTTTCAGGTTTAAACTAGTGTAAATGGTGAATTCTCTGTAACTTGAAATATTTAAACCATGATTTGAGGACTTCAGTAACTCAGCCAGAGGTTAGGGGTCTATTTCAGGAGTGGATAAGGTTCTATGGCCTGCAATGTGCATGAGGTCAGACTAGATGATCACGATGGTCCTTTCTGACCTTAAAGTTGATGAGTCTGTGAGTCTTCCCATTTAGCTAATACTCTCCTTATATAACCCTCCAACAAAAAAATTTTTTTAATAAGAAACCAGAGAAATCATGGCATTTACGTGACGTTTGCTGCCATTGTATTGTTCTCCTTGCTTATAAGTTCTGTCCATATCCCTTTCCCTATTTAGATTGTAAACTCTTTGGGGCTGCCTCTTATTCTCTGTTTGTACAGTGCCTAGGACAATGGGGATCTGTTCTGTTGCCCCTAGGTATTACCATAATAAACATGATAAAGATAATTGTTTTAAAAACCTAACAGAAAAATTTAATGAGTTGTGAAAGGTAGCTAAACAGGTAGTATGTTTTGGCCTAGAAAGAAGTATTTGTGATTAAGAATGACTAAATTATATATAATCAGCTGGGCCTGTAAAGGTTGGGTAGGGTACACCATTAAAAGTTTATACACGTATGTATTTCCAGTATACATTTACAAGAGGCATCAGAGATTTTCTAAGAACAGCAAAAAAATTTTGACCAGTGAGGTAGGATCAGGCAGAATCTTTTAAGGTTATTTTCATTCCGAAGGTCTTTAGGAGATGTTTGGCCAAGAGTATTATCCATTCTCATTTTGCTCTCTAGTATTAAAGCAATGATTTCTCATGTATGTAATTCAATGTAAAAACAAACAAACTGACAAACCAAAACACTTATTGTCATCAGTCTGATGAGTGCTGTACAAACATACATGAAAACAAAAGAACGAGTAAATACAACATATACTTTCCAATTTATCATTCAGTAATTCATACCCTCCAGCAACAAAATAGATTGGAGAAGGTTCAGTGGTGAAACAAAACATTGTTTTTATGAAGTTTGTTTATTGGACCAAGCTATTCTTTAATTACTAAGTAGACAACCTTATAATTAGATCTCATTATCTAAAGTAACTATTTCTCGAGGGATCCCCTTTAAGGATTCAGTGGTTATAACACCATCTTATTGAACCTCTCAAGTCTATAAATGCTTGGTGCCTTTTATTTTTTTTCTGAATGTCGTATTAAGTAGAGCTAATCAGAAGATGAGGCAAATGATTCACAGAAATTTTTCATTTCCATTTTAGTGTGGCTTTTTGTTTTCTGCCAGTATTTCTAACTGGCTCTCATATTAACGCACACTGATGATGTTTAACAGATCTTTAAAAGGCTGCCATCTTAAGGTTCTGAAAATGTATTACATCAGTGCCATTAGTAGTTTCACTGAACAAAAAGCAGACTTTTGGGTGGAGTTGTTGATCTTAAAAACTAAAACTCTTCATGAGACACTGAGCCACCAGGATGTCCAAGGAAAGTAGTCTGTAGGTATATGAAGGCCCAAATGAACAGCAGTATTTCAGTTCACATTTGGAAGTTTATATTTGCAGCCATAAGGGCTAGAAACTTAAACTGCATAAGTCTAGATAAGTCATCTTGAATATACTTCAATTTAATCTCTCAATTTTTGGTTTCATTATTCTAATCTAATATTAACATAACCCTCAGTCCAGTGTTTCAGTTCTTTTGCCTATGAAATAGCTTATATAGGTTTTGATACAGCATGTTTTTATTAGTTTTAATGTTCATATGTTCCCAGACTTGGTGATTTTTTTTTTACATGCATAAGTGTCTTTCCTTCAATTCTTCATCTGTTCTTATGAAGTCCCTAATTTTTCAGGAATTTTAAAAAGATTAACATTCCAACTGTATAACATACGTATCAAATGGTTACTTTCCTTACACCATGCTGTGCTTTCTTTCAATAAAAGAGGGATGAATATTACTCCAGGCCACTCATAGTGAGAGCAAAATTATCCCACAACAAGGAATGAACAAAACCAAATTAGGTGTGTTCTGCTGCTAAAGTTGCCTTCATGCCATTAAATAATTGGCAACAAACGGATTAATCATATCCTTTTTCTTTCTGAGAAGCATAATAGCCTTAGACTGAGCAGGTAACCATCCCATCAGACTCAATGTATACCTGATGCAAATAATTTTCTCCTTCAATGCTTGCCAAGTTTAATGATTCAGTTGGTTGTTCCTTTGCTGCATCTCTTGGCAGTGTTAGTGAGGAAAATAGTGCTTATCAGAAATACAAGGCAACTGAAAATTGTAGGATGAATAGACCAGATATGTACTCAGAGGTTGCATATTACCAAAAATGTCCTGGACCTGCTATTTTGCAAAATATAGAATGGTAATATGGTCTCTTTCTCAAAGAGTTGACTGCGTAACTTGGGCAAAAATGAAAAGGTGACTATTCAAGGTGGAGGGAGTGTGTGAGGACATGTTAGACGAGAAGACCAAAGAGAGAGGCTTATTGTGTATGTGGGGGGTGAGGGGAAATAGCTCTTTAGGAGGGGAGAAAGGGACTTAATGGATGAGAAGTGGGTGGCTGTTCCAGAGGCGTGAGACAGCATAAAAGAGTGTGCAAAGCAGAGTGTGAAAATGAGATGAAGAGAGCAATAAGGAGAAAGGACTGGGAGGAATTTATAGAACCAGGAGGGTGAGGAGGAGGTTTGAATTTGAGGAGGTAAAAGATGTTTCTGGATGATCATTTTCCCTTACATTAAGCTGTGACTTCATCTTAGAAACAGATATATTAAAACCCCTTTTATTGTGAACGAAAAATACAGTAGACCCTGTCCTCTGATTTGAGATAAGATTCTGGATAAAAACTTCCATACACTGAACAGGAGATGCTACATAGAATAATGCTAAGTGAACTGTATAGCAAAAGGCTTATTCTGTATTATTATTAGTTAGCATGTTATTTTATAGTGTCTCAGGGTGACAGTGGCCCTTTAAGAGGGAGCCGGGCCAGTGCACTCATCAGCACACTCCAATTTGGCTAGAAGAGACCCAGGAGTCTGGGCTTCCTGGGAGCAGGAGATTGAGTAGGAGATAAGAGCAGCTAGGCACTTTATGGTTCGTGGTAGAAGGCTGAAGGCAGGAGAGTAGCGAGAGGGGTTTGCTGGCTGGTGTGTCCAAGCCAGAGAGCCTGAGCCAATGACCAGAGAGGGCTGAAGGTGGGGAGCAAGCGGGGGAGCTTACTACTGACATCTCTGGGGCCAGAAAGCTGGACCTAGAGGAACAGTGAGGGGGTAGGGAGATTGGGATGCTCCCATCAGAAAGGCTGTGGGGGTTCCCACTGGGAAGAGCAAGATTGCAGTCCATCTGGGGTGACTATCAGAGCTAGAAGGACAGAAGAGGACCGACAGAGAGACCAGGCAGGGCTGAAAGGGCTTGTATCTGGAACATTGAGGGATGAAATGTTGGATGATCTTGATGACTATTTGCACTGGGGGTAATAAATGGATTTTACGTTGAGGCTTTTGTTATGGATCATCTTACATGATATTTTAATAATAAACCAGCCCCAAGGTGGGGTGGAATTGAGAGAGGAGAGTTTGCATAATGGTATTCGGTTTTCTGAGAGAGGAAACTGAGGCAGGGTGCTGAAGAGCCACCCCCGGCCATGAGGGGTGGCTCAGAAGGTGGCTGATTCTGTTACATACAGACATTTAGGATAAAAAAAAAGTGCTTAAGTCCCATTTTAAAAAATGCCTGAGTCACTAGGGCTACATCTGCACTACACACCACTGGTAGTGGCATGTAGTATTCATGTAGCTACACGCTGTAATGAAAAGCAGGCTCTGACTACATTGCAGTGGTGTAGCTACACATGTCAGGGAAAGGCTCTGGCAGAGGGGAAGCAGCAGGGACAGCTTCAGCAGTTCCCTGCTACCAGAGCCTTTCACTGGGGCAGAGAAAGGGGTCCAGCAGCAGGGAGTTGTCAGAGCCTTTCACCTGTATCAGGGGAATGGATTTGGCAGTGGGGAGCATCTCCCAGCTGCCTTCCCCCTGCCGGAGCCTTTCCCTTCTGGGAGAGCCTTTCCTGTGAAGGGGGAGGACTCCAGCAGTGGGGAGGCACTGGGATGGTAGACTGCTTTAAAAAATAAAATCAGCGTAGACAGGGAGGCACTGCTTGGGTGAGTAGGGAGTGTGATGGGTATGTACTCACATACATACCCCCATCCTTCAGGCATGTTTTTTCCTGCATAAGCTGTGCCTCACCAGCTACACTTTATATCTATGCGAGGGGGCTATGTGGCGTGTATACTACACCCTGCTGAAACAAGCGTGCAGTGTAGACATATCCTAAGGGTGCGATTGCAGGGTGGGTAGGCACACCCATGCTAGCTTTCATTTAACTAGCACAGCTGAAAATAGCAGTGAAGAGGCGGCAGCATGGGCTTCAGCATAGGCTAGCAATGTGAGTTCTTACCTAGGGGGACAAAGCAGGCTTCTATAGCCCATGTTGAAGCTGTTGCTGCCATGTTTTCACAATTGTTTTTAGATGTGCTAGCTAGACCTAACGCAAGGGCATGGGTACGCCTGCCTGTGTTGCAGTCACAATTTAGATTGCACTATAGATATATCTTAGGCTACTAAATCCCATTGAAAGTCAATGGGACTTAGGTTCCTAAGTCACTAAGACACTTTTGAAAATTTTACCACTAGTTACTACAATGTTAGGAACTCAGATACTATAGGAGGTGCTCTATGGGATGTGCTCATATACTCTGAATGTCCGCATAAAAGATAGTTCTGCAGAAAAATCTTTAAAAATATCCTTTTAAAAATGTCCTAAGAATTATTTTTTATTTTCACATACTTGTTTAAAAATAAAAATGCGGCTCTTCCTACCTGAAACACATTTCACAGCTTGCTTAAGTTGTGAGTTATGACAGAAGGCTTCAAAGGCTTGATGAATTGCTTTTTCCACTCTGAGGTACCTCATTTTGTTTTCAATGACTGGAATGTTTAGCCAGAGATGCAATGCAAGGTCAATTCTTAAACCTTGCTCAATCCCAAGACTTTCAATGGAAATCCATCAGAGAGAACTGCAAACAACCCAAACCTCTTGAGGGTAAAAAAGGAATATTACAACAAGACATGAGTTCTCCCTGTCTGTGAGTAAAAACAAATGACAGTTTCAGTATAACACGGAGGAGGAAGACATTCTCTGAATCCTTTCACTGAGGAGACATCTTGAGGAACGAGGTGTTCTCATAAAAAGAAATAAAAATGGATCCTGGTTCCTGTGAAGCCAGCCAGCTTGGTTAGATAGGAAAGGTCACTGTAAATAAATGGAGACCCAGGTTCATGTTTTATGGTTTGGTTTCATATTGTAACCATTTGTTGCCATTACTCGTTTCTATTTAAATCTGTATTCTTTCTTAATAAAACAAAAGTAGGCTTATTTATAAGTACTCACAAGTTCTGTGTGGTTTACAGGAGCAGTGGTTTAAGGTAAACCTAGTAAACTGGGGCACAGTGTTCCTTTGGAGGCAGGGGATCTGGGATTTCTATAAGTAGCCAGTGGCAGGGGGAGAGATATAACAGGAACATTGCAAAGGGACTATGGGACTGGAGAGCACCTATTGTTAACCTGCAAGGAGGTAGCAGGGCTGGCATAGCCAGCTTGGGTGGCTGAAGGTTGGTGGTGTTAGGGAGTTGACATCCAGCCACCACAGGCAAGACTCCCTCATGCTGAGTCAGGGGGTAACAGGTAACTCCTAGTCCCGGGTACCCTGAGAACCATCACTGTAGCATGGGAGCATAGAACTTCATGACATCTGCTAGGGACTTCGCTATTGCAAACTGATATTATGTGAAAGGTGCTCAGATACTTTGATGGGCAGCAGTATAAAACTCTTACGTATATAGATGCCACACATTTAAGAGCTGTTTTGAGAGAAAAATTCTAGTACACTTAGAAATGTCTAAAAGCTACATAAGGTGGCTCTTCTGTACATAATAATGTGGTGATTTTTAAATCCAATGTTTTGAGAGTTTCTATGTCTAGCGAATGAGTAGTTTGTGTCCATTTGGAAAGCTGAAAGTGTGAGACGGTATTAAAATCCTGTTTCTAGCCTTGATGGTGCACAAGGAGGGCCGGCTCTGGCTTTTTGGCCGCCCCAAGCCAAAAAAAGAAAAAAACCTGCGGCGCGGGCGGAGCCAGGGTGCAGGGGGACTCCCTGCGCTGCAGACATGCCCCGGCTAGCTGGGGGAGAGGGAGAGAGTGGGGGAGAGAGAGAGAAGGGGGGCGGCCAGGGCTTCAGCGGGGCGCTACCACGCAGCCCCGACCGCTGCACCGCCTTCCGGGAGGCTCCGCGCCGCTCTGGTCGGCTGGGAGGGAAGGACGTGGGCTGCCCTGCTGGGCTTGCTGCAGGGCGCTCCCGTCCTCCGCGCCGCCGCCCCCTACAGGGCGGCCGGAGCAGAACAAAAAAAAAAAGCGGCCGTGCCGCCCTAGGATTGGGCGGAATGCCGCCTCGAACAATCTGCCGCATCAAGCACCAGCTTGCTCGGCTGGTGCCTGGAGCCAGCCCTGTGCACAAGATAATGGACCTCAAACCTGGACACTTGTACAGAACCTCGACCCAGTATAATTTTGGGTGAATAGGAAGAAACATTTGTCTAACATGTTGATTCTTTTAAACTGGCAGCTGCTTGACGCTGCTCAGGATTTTGTAATGTTAGAAGTAATATTGGGAGGGACCTAGGAAGAATATGGGTGCAGTGGTTAAAGGGTGTAAGGGTGCATGGAAGATACATATCAGAAAGGTCTGCAATTTATAATATGGGTATCTTCACTGTGTGTGCATGCATATGCACACTATACAAGTTATACAATACCTCTGGGTAATTGGCAATCCATCCATGTTTTCTTTTTATAATTGAAAATGTCAATACAAAGTACTTTGGCATTTCCAAATTGAAATGTTCTGGAACTATCTATTCCATGAAAAATGCTAATAATTCTGACAAGAACAAACCTTGAAATATCAGAATTTTTCATGGAACATAAATTCCAATTTTTGATCAACTCTAATTGATTGACTTCACTTTCTATCTCTAGTTTTGATTTATTTAAATAGATTTTATCAAATACTCTCCTAATGCCATGTTAAATGGCTCTTGACTTCTTGACTTCATATACAGGTCAGAGAATAGGTCAAACTGTGAGGAAATGTATGCTTGGAGGTAGAATGATGGATGAAATGAATACACATGGGTGTAATAGCCAAGGCGATAAAGCCTATCAAACACCAAATTGGGAAGATAATTATTATTCTAACAGATAAAAATGCCAGTGTTTACTATGCAGATAAGAAAAGTTACATTTGCTCTTCAAGCGTTTGAAAGTTAAGTGTTACTTAAAACTTTTGAACAAGGCATTTTAAGTTGTTAGTTCTCCTTTATTGGGGTAGGTAGCAGAGTAGTACCATGAGAGGAGTAGAACAGGAAGAAGGCAGAATTGAGACCTTTCAAAGTTTTGGCCCAAGCGAGGGGGCACGGGGGCGTCATTTGAGCTCCCCGCTTCAGGTGCCAAAATGTTGTGGGCCGGCCCTCTGGGTGAGCATGTTCTGTGTTTTGTAAATGCATATTTTAAATGAGACATGCCACTCCTATGGTTTTTTCTCCTATGCATCTCCTATGTTGCAAGGTATTTGTATGATTTGGTGTTTAAAACCCTGTGGAAAATATTTGTTGTAAGAATAGTTTGTGTGTACATTATTCAAAACGCTTTGATGGTCCAGTCTAGCAAACACTGACACATAAAAGTTAATTGACTCAACTCTTATGTGTTTATAGGATCAGGCCCTAAAATTGTATTTCTTTTCTATAAGTTCGCTACCAGTGATCTGATAATGATTTGCAATTATTTTGGAAATATAGCATCAGTTAAACTCTGGAAGAAATACTAGTTTCATTTTCAGCTGCTAATTTTCTTGCTCCTGCTGTGCAAATTATCACAAATCAGGGTGGAAATGGTTTCCCTACCTACTCTTGTTATAAAGAGACTGAAACATTAGAGTTCAATAAAATATGCCATCAATATGCTAAACCAAGGTCCCTGCTGCCTACAAGTGATAACAATAAGGAAAATTCAGGGGTTAGGATTTAGGATCCTGCCATATTATCACATTTGCTGTTATACCGTTATGTTTGTTTTTCATCTATTACGCTGGGTTTATTTCACCTTTTACATCAGGTGCTTGTTTTGTGGTTTGAAATTACAACTGTGAATTTGACAAGGAAAGGTTAGTTTGATTCATATCATTTATACAGGTTTTTACAGGTACATCTATAGACTCATAAAGAGAAGTTAACATTTATGTGGATTCATTTTGATTATAATGCACTGATTGCTACTTGAAAGGGTGACTGATACTGTGAGTAAGTGAGGCATTTCACTTATTTGAGCAGTCTGATTAGCTTTAGCCCTTTTGAATATGAGGACAATTAGACTGGTTCTTGATTAGTTCTTCAGTTACCACCGTGCTGTGACCAAAAGAACGTTGTCATCATTCAGTGTGCGAACAGTACGCTCTCATAGGAAATCTGAGTTGTGAAACCCAAAGTTCTGGCCACCAATAAGGTATTCCAGGCAAAGCTTTAAAGCTCTCCAAAATTACGAGCTCCAAAAATATAAAAGAAGCACAAAAAAGAAATTATCACTACTTACTATCGTCAGGCAAGAGAAAATCATGGAGGGAAAGGTATAAAATACCTACATTATAACTATAGGTCTTTAGAAACCTCCAGTATTTTTTATTTTTTAGTTTTGCAGAAAAGAAACACTGTCAGGGATAGCAGGTCTAAGATATTGCCCCATTATGAACATGCTTATCTGTTATAGGCTTCAACTTCTTGACTCCAAGGTGTACATTTTTAATGGTGAGAGTAATTAATGATTAGAACCATTTACCAAAGGTTGTGGTGGATTGTCCATCACTGACCATTTTAAAATCAAGATTGGATGTTTTTTTTTCTAAAAGATATGCTCTAGGAATTATTTTGGGGAAGTTGTATGGCCTCTGTTATACAGGAAGTCAGACAGATAATCACAATGGTCCCTTTTTGCCATGGACTGTATCAATAAATACTTTTGGAATTGCTAAATTTTATATAAATTCACTTTTGGGGAAATTTTTATAAGTAGTACAAAACACCCTTCAGCATTAACGTGAGTTGTCCATGATTGTTAATGACTTGATTTTCATGTGTCTGAGCAACTGCAACCTCCGCTGAAGTCAGTCAGTACTCACCACCTTTAAAAACAGGTGAGAAGACTATATTCCATGCATATACTGTGCATCTGAACATAAAGACACTGGTACAGTGGGTTTAATGATAGGGAGTGGGGAGAGAATGCACACTCAGATTTTTTTTTCTCCTGTTGAGGCAAAAGTATTTGAGTTTGTGTTTTCTCTTCTGATGTTGTGCCGGTTTTGTCCCACTACAAAGATTGGGTCCTGTATTATATTGCTAATTTAAGTTTTGTCTGTGAGGATGAAATTAAATTTTGTCCACCAAATTTTGTGTTTGATAAGCTAACTATAATTGTGCCGGCCAAGAGATTTATTCATTATAGGCCACAGTAGTGACTCAAGGATATGAGGTAATTACATGTATCTTCTCTGCTGAAACTTTTAAATGCTTCATTCCAAATATATTCCCTCTCCCCAATTTTATTTTAACTCTTTCTGGTAGAAACCCCTGATCCTGAACTTGAATTTACTAGCATGGAATCCATTGACTTCAGCAGAATTCCACAAAAATTCAGTGGCCATTGATGCGGGATCAAGGCTTAACTCTGGTGATCTTTGACTTTAAAAAACAAAACAAAAACCTGCACAAATATCATTGTATAGTAAAAATTAAAATATTTTGGGGGACCAATACAATTAATTTAATAGTAGTAGAAAACTTCAAATACTACAAATACACAAAGTTCCCATTTTGAATTTTTTATATGACTGTAAAATGAGGACGATTGATCCTAACTTCCTAGACAATCTGAATTTGTTTTTCAAAGAATGAACTATAATTGAACTCAGTAGCATTGTGAGAGTGGTCTGTAGTAGTCTTTCATCTGTGTTTGCCTTATATCAGATAACTTTATGGGAAGAAAGACTCAAGAATGTAATTTAGTTGTACAAGTTAAGAATGCTAGTTCTTTTAAATGTTTTTTATTGGGAAGAAACTGTTCAAATAATCATGGTATATTTACTGTAGTTTTCCTTTTATTTTTCTTCTAGTGTAAAACTCTCTCTGGCGTCTGTGACCACATTATCTCTCTCTCATCTGATCCTCTCGTTTCGCAGTCTGCTCACCTTGAAGTGATCCAGCTAACAAACATAAAACCAAGTGAAGGGCTGGTAAGAAGTACGCAGTTAATCAAAAGAGTTGTCCAAGATGAGAGTTAATTCTGTAAATAAGAGCTATACTGGTGGGTAGGGACAAGGCCACTTCTTTTTTAAAAAATGTTTATTTAGTATGATTTTTCACACAGCTGGTCTAATGTTATGGGTCTTTCACATGAATAACTGTTGTATCAAAATGTAACTAGAAAGAAATAGAAAGTAATTCTCACCAGTTTACATCAATATTTTAGACTATTCTAGGATCTTGAAATCTGCGGGGATTTAAATTAATACCTAAACCCTGGCCATGAAGTTTGGGTGAGATTATGCACAAAACTGTCAAATTCTGGAATTTGCTTCATAACATCTCCCACTGAGAAATAAAACACTTTTATAACTTATTCAAGGACTCTACAGCAATTCCCAGGAGAAAAGTAGATTCTTAAATTGTATTGCAAGAAGTCTACATGCTTAATCAGATGGCTGTAAAAGACCAACGTAGCAATCCCTTGAGTGTCGCTCATGAGTTGACCACTGCTGCTTGGATTACGCATGCAGATAGCAACCATTGCATAAAAGAAACAACACTGATTACAATTGGAGAAATGACATTTGACATCATGAATAACAATGCCATCTACCTACCTTGGGGACACCAGAAGGTGTTCGGAATTCAATTAATCATTTCTTGAGAAATTGCTATTACACCGTCTTTTGCTGCCTACACACATCCATGGTCCATTTACTTGTGTAGTATCTGTACTGCTGTGCTCCCATTCCATGAGTTATTTTTTGAGTTAGTGGTTTTTATTTTTTATTTAATTTTAATCTTTTGGCAACTTTTGTTATGCCCAGGTACCTAGAAATAATGATTTATTTGGTATGTCTCTCTTCAGAAAAACAGCAATTAAAATTAAAGGAATTTTATTTTTAATTGGTAAATATTACCCCATCCTTTTGTTTATTTCACTGGCTTTCTTTTCATGTCAGAATCCATTTAAAATTGCCCTTCAGGTTTTCAGCTCTCCATGGACTCCACCTTACCAATTTGTCATCCTGTTCTCTTACTCTGCTGCCTGCTCATCCCTTCTCTTTATCCCATTTCTACTGGGAAGGGACATTCTCACTTTTTCTGTCCCATCTTTCTGAAGCTCTCTCCGTGTTTGACGCAAGGCCTGTCCCATGGTTGCGCTGGTTTTCCAGCACTCTTTCCTCATTCAGATCCCTCCTTATGGCCCTCTTTTCTCATAATTCTGACAAGAAGTGAGTCAACTAGTGCAGTTTTCTTTTAAAGCAAAATTATTTTTGTGGTTCTATTTCCAGCTCTCCCATGACCATGGGCAAGTCACCTCCCCTCCTTGTACCTCTGTGTCCCACACAACCTTGAGTCTATCCTGTCTGTGTAGATTGTAAGCACATCATAGCAAGGACTGTCTCTTAATATGCATTTGTACACCCAGCACAATGGGGCCGTAATCTCAGATGGGACCTTTAGGCACTATGGTAATACAAATAGTGATAACTGTGTGTATTTTTAACGGTGGGGGAAAGAATTAACCGTGCTTTGTATAAGCTTTAGCTGTGCATTATTTTGTTACTGTGTCGTCTTTCTTCCCCTTCCTCCCCGTGTCCCCATGCCACTGTTTTGTTGCCAGTTTTTTGAGTCACATCATCTAGGCTGTAAGCTCTTTGGAGCAGGGACCATGTTGTATGAGGTGCCTAGCAAACTTCTGAGTTGTATAAAATGGTAATCCTAATAACTGGTTATCCTTGTTAAACCATTTTCTAATGTTTTGTATGAATGATGCAGCATTTTGGGGAGTTATTAAGATGTAGCCAACATGCTCTGATTTATTGTCATTAGCACTGACCTGGTTCCCAACTTGTCAGTTTTACAAGTTATGAAAGGTCTTGTAGTTGATAGTGGACTGCACCTTGAGGGCCACCACTTAATTGTATAAGGAACTTGATGACTTCTTGACCTAACAAGACCTTTTTCCAGGATCCAAGTCATAATGGAATTGGGAAGATAGAGTTATGACTGACCTCCTTTCAGTGGTTTGGACACATACTGGAGTTTTGTACTGGCAAAGTTATTAACAGTATTAATGTTGTTAACATAAGAAAAATGGAAGGGCTGTCTGCAATTGGGCAGTAAATAGGAAAGAGCGTCTCATACCTTTGAAGATGATACTGTCTGCCAACCAGGAGAAGTGAAACATCTAAAATAGCTGGAGGGGAGAGTCTCTAAGGGTATGTCTACACTACGAGAGTAGTTCGATTTCACTTAAATCGAATATGTGGAATCGATATTGCAAAGTCGAACGTGTGTGTCCACACTAAGGACAGTAATTCGACTTTGTGAGTCCACACTAACGGGGAAAGCGTCGACATTGGAAGCGGTGCACTGTGGGCAGTTATCCCACAGTTCCCGCAGTCCCCGCTGCCCATTGGAATTCTGAGTTGAGCCGCCAATGCCTTCTGGGTAAAAAAATTTGTCGAGGGTGCTTTTGGGTAACTGTCGTCCGTCCGTCACTACCGCCCTCCCTCCCTCCCTGAAAGCGCCGGCGGGAAATCACTTCGCGCACTTTTCTGGTCAGTGACAGCGCGTACGCCACAGCACTGCGAGCATGGAGCCCGCTGCGACCATCGCTGCAGTTGTGTCCGTTGTCAACGCCTCGCAGCTTATCATCCACCTTTCCCAGAGGCAGATGCAGATAAATCGGGCGAGGAGGCTACGGCACCGCGGTGAGGGCCTGAAGTCTGAGAGTAGCACAGGCCTGTCAGAAAGCACGGGACCCAGCGCCGAGGACATCACGGTGACAATGGGTCATGTGGATGTTGTGGAACGGCGATTCTGGGCCCGGGAAACAAGCACGGACTGGTGGGACCGCATAGTGCTGCAGGTCTGGGATGAATCCCAGTGGCTGCGAAACTTTCGCATGCGGAAGGGGACTTTCCTGGAACTTTGTGAGTTGCTGTCCCCTGCCCTGAAGCGCAATGACACCCGGATGCGAGCAGCCCTGACTGTCCAGAAGCGAGTGGCCATAGCCCTCTGGAAGCTTGCAACGCCAGACAGCTACCGGTCAGTCGCGAACCACTTTGGCGTGGGCAAATCTACTGTGGGGGTTGTTGTGATGCAAGTAGCCAACGCAATCGTTGAGGTACTGCTCTCAAAGGTAGTGACCCTGGGAAACGCGCAGGCCATCATAGATGGCTTCGCCGCGATGGGATTCCCAAACTGCGGTAGGGCTATAAATGGAACTCACATCCCTATCCTGGGACCGGACCACCAGGCCAGCCAGTACATTAACAGAAAGGGCTACTTTTCAATGGTGCTGCAAGCACTGGTGGACCATAGGGGACGTTTTACCAACATCAACGTCGGATGGCCGGGCAAGGTTCATGACGCTCGTGTTTTCAGGAACTCAGGTCTGTTTAGACGGCTGCAGGAAGGTATTTACTTCCCGGACCACAAAATAACTCTTGGGGATGTGGAGATGCCTACAGTGATCCTCGGGGACCCAGCCTACCCGCTAATGCCCCGGCTCATGAAGCCCTATACTGGCGCCCTGGACACTGAAAAAGAACTCTTCAACTACCAGCTGAGCAAGTGCAGAATGGTGGTGGAGTGTGCTTTTGGCCGTCTCAAGGGGAGATGGAGAAGCTTACTGACTTGCTGTGATCTCAGCGAAACCAATATCCCCATTGTTATAGCAGCTTGCTGTGTGCTCCACAATCTCTGTGAGAGCAAGGGGGAGACCTTTATGGCGGGGTGGGAGGTTGAGGCAAATAGCCTGGCTTCTGATTACGCCCAGCCAGAAAGCCGGGCGATTAGAAGAGCCTAGCGGGACGCGCTGTGCATCCGGGAGGCTCTGAAAGCTAGGTTCCTGAGTGAGCAGGGTAACCTGTGACTTTTAAATTTGTGTACAGAGACGCTGAACCTGCCCCCGTTTCTTTACCCAGTTAATGTTGACTATCCTCTCCAGTTACATACCCCCTTCACCCCCTTCCAACACACGTTTAAAAATAAAATGACTTTTATTTTGTTAATGGACACCGTTTTCTTTATTACTGTTTTCGCGGGAATGTTTTAAACCTGGGACGCAGACTGTGGTGGGGAGCGGGTGTAGTGTAGTGATGCAAAGGACGCTTCTAAACTGCAGGAATGACAGGCTCCGCAGTGGTGGACTGGTTGTTTCAACGGAGCCTGCCAGCCCTCCTGATTGGGACTGCGTGTATGTGGGGGCTATGTGACTTTGTGGCAGGGGGAGGAGGGTTACAGATCCCCTGCTGCGTGGCTCTGTGATCCAGGATAAGGACCGCTGCATAAGATCTGTAACTGCCCTCCCCCGCCACAAAGTCACAGAGCAACCCCCTCCCCCCCCCACAGAACATGAAAACCACCTCCCAGACTGACCAGGGTAACTAGTGACTGCAATGTGTGTGTGCCCTGCTGCTGTCCTGTCCAATTACGAACCCCCTTCCCCCCCTTCAGACAGACTCTCCTCTAAAGAACATGATGGAAACAGTAATGAACAGAAACGTATTTTTTATTAACAACCACACATGAAACTGGGGGGTGAAACTTGGACGGGGGCTTGTGTGAGGCGGGAAGGAAAGGACTTTTCAAATTTTGGGGAATGAGAGCCTTCTGGTGCTTGAGCAGTCTGCAGGGGTGGAGTGAGAGTTTTCACGGACTCTGCCGCCCCTCCTTCTTTGGACTTTGGGTGAGGGGGGTATGGGACTTGGTGGCGGGGGAGGGCGGTTACAGATAGACTGCAGCGGGGCTCTGTCCTCCTGCCTCCGTTCCTGCAGAACATCCACAAGGCGCCGGAGCGTGTCCGTTTGCTCCCTCATTAGTCCAAGCAGCGTTTGAGTCGCCTGCTGGTCTTCCTGCCGCCACCTCTCCTCCCGTTCCATGTGTGACCGGTGCATTTGGGACAAGTTCTCCCTCCACTGGGTCTGCTGTGCTGCCTGGGCTCGGGAGTAGCCCATTAGTTCCGAGAACATGTCCTCTTCTTCCTCCGCCTAATCTGCGCTAGCCTCTGGGAGTGTGATGCGAGGCTGGGTTGGGAGACAGTCACAGATGTGGCTGTGGGAATGGGAAAAAGGGAGTGAATTCCTCAGAAAGATAAATGTAGTTGTGAACAAAGAACATAGTCTTTCTCTGTGAACAAGACCATGCATAGCACCTATCACATGCGCACTCAGGACAAGGTCGAATTTTCGGCCCTCGCATTCAGTGCCTGGGGTCTTGCACTGCCGATCTGAGAAGCGGGGCAGGACACCGGAATTTGTGTAGCAGGCAGACATGGTAAGCCGTAGACTTGTGGCTGCTTAAAACTTTAATAGTAGCACTGGCCTCCTTTCACATGGAAAGCAATGCCAGTCCCTGCTGCCAGCAATCCGGCAAGCATCAACTCTGCCCCTGTCCCACCCCTTCGCGGCTGTCCCAGGGAAAGATCCCTGTATGCCGCCCCTCTCCCGCCTCCACCGCGTGGCTGTAAACCGGCGGTTACAGTTCTATAAAGGAACGGGCAAGCAGTCCCAATACTAACATTCCCCTACCTAATTCAAAGCAGGTCACCATGAGCGACATCACCCTGATGAGGATCTCAGACAGTGATAAAGAAAGGATGCTTCGGGAAAGCCTGCAAAGACCAGGGCCGTATGCCGCCATGCTCTGTAGGGCAGTGATCCCGGAGTACTTGATTGTCTCCTGGCGCGGAAATGTTTCATACCACGGAGGACCCAATAAGGCCGCTCTCCCCAGGAACCTGATGCAAAGGCTTTCCAATTACCTCCAGGAGAGCTTCGTCGAGATGTCCTAGGAGGATTTCTGCTCTAACCCCGGACATGTAGACCGCATTTTACTGTAGCTGCACTGGCAGGGACTAAACAGTAGAGCGGCTTGGGCAGAACAATCATGCAAAACCGGACATTGTTAGATTTTTTTTTAATAGTTGCACTGCCCGGGACTGAAACGTTAAGCGCCTAGGGCAAACTAATCATGAGAAACCCATTGTTGGTATTGTTAACATTCCTGTTCTGTTAAAAATAAATGTTTAGATGTTTAAAACACTTACTGGATGATCCTTCCCCTGATTCTGTGTCCGGGTTAACGGCTGGGGATGGTTGGTGGGGGATCTCTGTAAGGGTGATGAAGAGATCCTGGCTGTCGAGGAAATCAGCGTTGCAAGCGCTGTCGACTGCCTCGTCCTCCTCATCTCCTTCCTCATCTTCCCCGTTCGCTAACATGTCCGAGGAACCGGCAGTGGACAATATCCCATCCTCAGAGTCCACGGTCACTGGTGGGGTAGTGGTGGCGGCCGCACCTAGGATGGAATGCAGTGCCTCGTAGAAACGGGATGTCTGGGGCTGGGATCCGGAGCGTCCGTTTGCCTCTTTGGTCTTCTGGTAGCCTTGTCTCAGCTCCTTGATTTTCACGCGGCACTGCGTTGCATCCCGGCTGTATCCTCTCTCTGCCATGGCTTTAGAGATCTTCTCGTAGATCTTTGCATTCCGTCTTTTGGAGCGCAGCTCGGAAAGCACGGACTCATCACCCCACACAGCGATGAGCTCCAAGACTTCCCGATCAGTCCATGCTGGGGCCCTCTTTCTAGTCTGAGATTGCACGGCCATCTCTGCTGGAGAGCTCTGCATCGTTGCCAGTGCTGCTGAGCTCGCCACGATGTCCAAACAGGAAATGAGATTCAAACTGCCCAGACAGGAAAGGGAATTCAAATTTTCCCAGGGCTTTTCCTGTGTGGCTGGTCAGAGCATCCGAGCTCGGACTGCTGTCCAGAGCGTCAACAGAGTGGTGCACTGTGGGATAGCTCCCGGAGCTATTACCGTCGATTTCCATCCACACCTAGCCTAATTCGAAATGGCCATGTCGAATTTAGCGCTACTCCTCTCGTTGGGGAGGAGTACAGAAGTCGAATTTAAGAGACCTCTATGTCGAACTAAATAGCTTCGTGGTGTGGACGGGTGCAGGGTTTATTCGATGTAACGGCGCTAAATTCGACATAAACGCCTAGTGTAGACCAGGCCTAAGAAGTTAAAGTAGAATGGGAAGAGGAGGGAGGGAAATAAAAATAGAAAGCAGAGTGAGACTTATCTGAATTTCTGTTGTAAATTGTTCTTGGGATCTGGGGAGTGGGCAAGGTGTGTGTGGATGGATGAATGATTACTGTGCATGGTGTTGGAAGAGATGAAGTTTAATTGAAAGTAAAAAAAATTAATCTTGACATCTGGTATATAAGTGCTAAAATATCACTTTTAATTAAGTACTTCTGAAATTGTACATGAAAAATATTATTGAAATTTAAATAGCAGTCATACATAAATGTGAAGTATCAAACTACTGTACATGTGCTCTTTTCACAATTAAATATTTTATGAGTTTTATAGTAATGTATATTGTAGTTAACATGTGGAAAGACATGACAAAATAAGCATAGCAAGTAAGAAAATATTGTGACTATTGTCATGATGTATGGAGAATTCTTTTTGGATGGAGCTTGAGTAGATTGCTATGTTGTTGTTGGTGGGGGTTTTTTCCCCTCCCCAGTCTGGTGCCTGATTTTGGCTCTGTGGTTGTTTGCATATATGTAGTACCTCATGAGTATTGCAGGAAGAAGGGATACAGCCTGCAGCATCGAGAAAAGTGAAGATGAAAAGGAAATTGTAAAATACAGATCTCTCCTAAAAAGCCTTAATATCAGTTAAATGTTGGTCAGCTTTGCAGACATTTGTAGAGATATCCCATTTGAGAAAAGACTTGAAAGTTGATTCTTCCGTATCATTGGACAGAATGTAACTTAGCGCTTCTTTCTGCTGTTTATGTTCCAGAGAAAAGAAATTGACTAGTTTAGCTGGTAATCCTTTACCCTAAGGAAATGGAATCTGAAATATTTCAACTGATTTAGAGTTTGAGAATAGTGTGTTCAGCACTGCAAAGAACCAAAATGTGCATGTGTTTATTTAGAAGAAAAATAGAGAATCTTGTTACAGCTGTGAATGTTTTTCCAACCCTTAGCAATGATTTCTGACACACTTCTGTACCTTTTTAATTTTTTAAAATGATAATATGGAATTTCAAAGCAGGATCGCTGCATTATGAAATTTAATTTATTGATTTTGAGGTTTTCGAGTTCAGTTTTTCATTTTAGTGCTGTCCTTTACACTTCAAATACTGTTATCAGACAGTTTCATTCAAGACCTAGTTATTCGTAAGGGTTATATTTTTTTTATGAATTAGGGAATATAGAGACTAGTATTTCAAAACATTTTACAGACTGGGTGTTCTTTTTGTTTCTCTGATTGCTAGAACAAACTTAAAATTAGTCTGTTATAGGCAGAAGGTCCCAAGTTTGTTCATGTGGCAAATAAATGGAATGAAGCTGAGTGTAGAAGTGTGAGAGCAGTATACTACTGGTGGCCTTGCTAGCTGAAAGTCCAGGTATACTAATGTTCCTCTGAGTCATATAACCTAAAATAATGAGGAAGGAGGGATTTTGAGAAGAGGATGCATGAAGCTATATAACATTTATGAGGCTCTTAATGGTCCTCGTTAGCTTCACTGAACTCTAGAGTTGAATTGGAGAAGTGTGTTGCTTTAGTTTTGAAGGGTGCTGACTAGACCACTTTTGGAGCACATGTAATGTTTGCTAAAGAAGCCTGTGACCTTTTCTTTGTGTTTGGGGGGAAAGCTTCATCATATGACCATCTCAGTAGAAGAGTTCAAATTGAGTTAAATATGAGGTAAAATGAGCTTAGCGTCTTGCTGTTGCAATTCAGTCCAGTATCAGAGACTGCTAATTCACAAAATTCAATACATAAAAAAGCACTGCCTAAAGTACATCTAACTTTATTTGTGCCTCCTTTTTAAAAAGAGAGCGGGAGAAGTTTTTATCTTTAACTGAATAATATTAGGCCCAAGATAAAATTTGTTAATTGGTTTTAAATCAGACCATCTGCCAATAACTCATCTGGGTACTCTCCGATGTTATTAAACATACTCTCCATTAAGAGGGCTAGTCCTTAAATTAAGTGCACACGAGTTCCTTGTTCTTATGGTGATTGCACTCAAACGTTATTTCTGGCATAGTAACTGGATTATCACTCAATTTGTTTGACATGACTTATTCTTATAAATTCTCCAGAACTTTAGAGTTGCCTTTGAATAGTAGAGCATTAGCCCTGCTGACTTTAGTGCTGTTGAACAGCACACACAAAGCATCATGTTCAGTGAGGGTGCTATTACAATATTGTAGGGGGAAAAACAACCCAGAGCGACCAGAGAGATTGAAGTGTTCTCCGAGTGGTTTTTGAATGTTATGATTCCTGATGTCATATTTGTATCCGTTTATTCTTTTGCGTAGAGACTGCCGCTTTGGCCAATACATGGCAGAGGGGCATTGCTGGCACATGATGGCATATATCACATTGGTAGATGTGCAGGTGAACGAGCCCCAGATGGTGTGGCTGATGTGGTTAGGTCCTATGATGGTGTCCCTTGAATAGATATGTGGACAGAGTTGGCATTGGGGTTTGTAGCAGGGTTTGGTTCCTGGGTTTGGTGTTTTTGTTGTGTGGTGTGTAGTTGCTGGTGAGTATTTGCTTCAGGTTGGGGGGCTGTCTGTAAGTGAGGACTGGCCTGTCTCCCAAGATCTGTGAGAGTGAGGGATCATCCTTCAGGATAGGTTGTAGATCCTTGATGATGCACTGGAGAGGTTTTAGTTGGGGGCTGTAGGTAACTGCTAGTGGCGTTCTGTTACTTTCTTTGTTGGGCCTGTCTTGTAGTAGGTGACTTCTCGGTACCCTTCTGGCTCTGTCAATCTGTTTCTTCACTTCACCAGGTGTGTATTGCAGTTTTAAGAACACTTGATAGAGATTCTGTAGGTGTTTGTCTCTGTCTGAGGCTGTTGGAGCAAATGCGGTTGTATCTTAGAGCTTGGCTGTAGACAATGGATCGTGTGATGTGGTCTGGATGAAAGCTGGAGGCATGTAGGTAAGTATAGTGGTCAGTAGGTATCCGGTATAGGGTCATGTTTATGTGACCATCGCTTATTAGCACTGTAGTGTCTAGGAAGTGGACCTCTTGTGTGGACTGGTCCAGGCTGAGGTTGAGGTAGGGTGGACATTGGCCAAACCAATGTCTCTACGCAAAAGAATAAATGGACACAAGTCTGACATCAGGAATCATAACATTCAAAAACCACTCGGAGAACACTTTAATCTCTGTGGTCACTCAATAACAGACCTAAAAGTGGCAATTCTTCAACAAAAAAACTTCAGAAACAGACTCCAACGTGAAGCTGCAGAACTGGAATTAATTTGCAAACTGGATACCATTAGATTAGGCCTGAATAAAGACTGGGAGTGGTTGGGTCATTACAAAACCTAAATTTAATTTCCCCAATACTAATTTCTCCCTACTGTTACTCACACCTTCTTGTTAACTGTTTGTAATGGGCCACTCTCTTACCACTTCAAAAGTTACTTTTCCTCCCTTGGTATCCTGCTGTTAATTGATTTATCTTGTTAGACTGACCTCACACTTGGTAAAACAACCCCCATCCTTTCATGTATTAATAGCTGCTCCTGTATTTTTCACTTCATGCATCTGATGAAGTGGGTTCTAGCCCACAAAAGCTTATGCCCAAATAAATTTGTTAGTCTCTAAGGTGCCACAAGGACTCCTCGTTTTTTACTGAGGTGTGAGACTCTATTTACTTTCTGGCTGAACATCTAATAATACTCATCATTGTTTACTTCTTTTCAGAACTTTGCCATTTATGTATGTGCCTATCCTGAACCGAGTTCACTTCATAGATCTAATTTATGTTGGAGATGTACATTAAGATTATTTTGTTCTCGAATATGCCTGATATTTTTCTTCGACTAAGGTTATGTGCATTGTTTCAGTGAAACATCAGCAATAGTTTTTACCTTATTTTCAACATCAATATGTTGTGTGTGTGTGTGTGTGTGTGTGTATAGTAAATATAACTTCATTACAAACAAATCTGACTGAAAACTTTTGTTTAGCTCTTCTGGTCATTCAAGAGATGAGATAGTAGTGGAAACTTGTGTATTTCGCTGTTATATTTGAATGCAATCAGTCATTTTTCTTGCACGTTAAAGGTGAGATTTTTTTAAAATCTCTCAGTGTTGACTTAATTCTGCTCTCACTAAAGTCAGTTGGAGTTTTACTACCTTAACAATTGTGAAAACATTGATTTGTGCTGAACTCCTGCACAAATGAGATTGGATGGTCCAGTGGTTAGGATGCTAACCCAGGACTCTGAGATCTAATTTCAGTTCCCTGTTCTGCCACAGACTTGCTCCGTGACCCTTGGTCAAGTCACTTAGCCCTGGTCTACACTCAGAATTTAGATCAACATGCTTCCATTATGCTAGCTACCACAGCTTGGGGAGGTGGATAGCTATAGTGACAGAAAAACCCCTTCCATCGCTGTAGGTAACATCTAACCCATGGTGCTACAGCGGCATAACTACAGTGCTGTGGCTGTGTTGCTGTAGTGCCTATAGTGTAGATATGACCTTAGCCTTTTTGTGTCTTAGTTCCCCTTCTGTAAAATGGGAATAATAGCACTTCCTTATCTTGCACTTCCCTACCTTACACAGGTGATAGCTCTTAAAGATAGATATCCTAATAAATAGAAAATCACATGATGCAGGGTAACACATTAATGGGAAAATGACATTGTCCTACAAATCTTTGGATTACAATGATTTTCCCTTCTAGTCCCCAGTAGTGGGTGTGTGTAGAGTGAGCAAGATGTGTGATGGCATAAGAGGGTGGGGAGGAGAGAGACAGGGATCCTCATGGAGCATACTGAGCAGTATGGTGTGGAACTCAGTCTCTACTTTGCCCTTGGTAGCATGGCATGTCCAGTAGGGGTGATGCCAATGATTTACTGCCACGGGCTACGTGGAGCTGAATGATCTTTGCAGATATCTTTGCAGAGCAGAATGATGGAGTAATAGGGAAGTTAAAAATTTGGAGTCTGATAATCTCTTTCTTGGGGAGGAGGTGGAAGCAGGCAGGCTTTGGGGGAGGAAATCTTCAATGGTCCTCTTGGGGGATTCTCCCCTCACTTTGTTCCATTTTGGGAGTGGTTGCCCACCCCTGCCTCATCAGAAAGGTCGCAGAGACTGGCCCCACACATCATTAATCCCAGGAGATTTGCAGGCACCAAAGGCCCTCCATCTGGAGGCTCCATGCATCCTCACTGTCTAGTCCAGAGGTCACCAAACTGTGTGGCGCATCCCCCTAGGGGGACACAGAGGAACGTTCAGGGGGAGTGGTGGGGCCCAGTCCAGCCCCCACAGGGCGTGGGAAGCGAGTGCCACCCAGCCCAGCTCCACTCCTGGCCCTGGCCACAGCCCTGGCTCCACCCCCAGACTCGCTCCCCGTCCTGGGCTCTGCTCCTAGTCCCACCCCAAGCCTCGCTCCCAGCCCCAGCTGTAGGCCCAGCCGTGGACGCCTTACCTGGAGCCGCATCCCCACTCCAGGCCCCGGTTCGGGGGGAGGGCCAGGCGTGGACACGGGTAAGAGGGGGCGAGACCCCAAAAAGCTTGAGGACCACTGGTCTAGTCTCTGGTGACCACTCCCTGGCAGCACAGTTCCAATGGAATTCCTCTGCTAGGGATTCACTCTTGGCTGTGCTGCCCCAGGTATAGGGGAGGGAACAGCATGTCACTGAATTCTTATCTTTTCCGGGTTGATCTGAGGGGCTAGAATGGAAGCAGTGCTCACCTTGCCTGCCCAGTGTCCATCTCCTTTCTGCAAAGAGGTCTGGTGAAAGGGAAGGAAGGGAATTGTTGCAGAAGTGATTGAACAAACCCCTTTAGGTTCCCCACCACCACATGGCATCTAGGGGGAACAATCTGGGCCTCTTTGCTGATGTCACTGAGAGAATGATAGAATTTTGCATGGAGGGTGAGGGTGCAGAGCATGACTTGGAATGTGGCAGCTCCCCCAACTCTGGTCCTGGCTATGGTTGCCAGGCGTCCGGTTTGATAAGAGTGTCTTATGACGGTATTAAACTTGGCAAAATCATGATTAGATGATAAGGTGAGTTTTCTTACTTGTACAACATACTATCATACTACAGATGGGTCTCTCTTTAAAAGAATAAAGCAATTAGTTTTGTAGTGTATTCCCCCATTTGTGGCTCAGTGGTTGTTACTAAAATATAAAAGGTAGTTCTGATATTGTCCCAACATCTGCCCACAAACTAATCTTTATGTACTTATGACTTCAAAATGAGATGTCACTCACAGTAGATTGTACAGTTCTACATATATGGTAATCCTTCTCCTTTTTGGTATGCTTTGATCAGCACTGAAATAGTTAGCAAATTGTCATGATTAAGGTTTAGTTAACATGGTGTTGAGGTGAATGAGGTAGTTAGCAATTCTTAGAGCTGTTGTTTCAAGTACACATCACAGATTCGGTTTCCACTTGGTTCACATTTGAAAGTTTATCTTTGCAATCTTAATGGCTAAAGAACTTATTTTTTATGAAACCTTAGATTCTGGTAGCTTCCAGGAAAAACGCTGACGGCACCAGTCATCCTAATACAGCAGTTGAGTTTCCTTGTAAGCAGATAATGTTGCAGTGGTGTTTCTAGTATAAGGAATAGCTATGAGGTACCACTAAAGCCATGGATATTTACAAAGATAAAGCTTCAAATTGCAACTTCTGTATAGGTGCTAGAATCATTCAGTCTTATTGTTCTATCTCAGTTAACTTCTCTCCTTTACCCCCCCACTCCAGAAAAAAACACCACACCACACTTTTCTGTCCAGAGACGTATTCCTCGTGGCATGTATTAATTTATATCTCAAATAATTGATAGATTTTCCTTTTAGAGAGATATGCAAATTTTTTTGGATGGTAAAGGTTTATGAAATACTTTACAAATTCTTTCCCATGATGTCTTTTTCTTAGGGTATGTACATTAAATCAACATATGATGGTCTCCATGTAATTACTGGAACAACAGAAAATGTAAGTATTGTTAATACTGTACATTCAGGCCTGGAAGCTTTTTTGACCTTACATTTGGTTAATGCCTTCCCTTCGCTACAGACTATATTTTGCTTGAAAAACTCTGCTAGTTGGTTGTGAGGGATCAATGGCAAGTTGGAGGGCAAAAATGAGATTGCTTTTGTTTATTAATCCAGGACAGTCGGCTTTACTTCATTCTTGCAAGGTATTTAAAATGCTTCCCTTGATCAAATTAGGAGATAGCTGACTTGCTGGGGTTTTCTTGGACTGTGTGTAAAAGATAAATGTTTTTAATATGTACTGACTGATATGCTGGAGTTTGCTGTGGCACAAGAAAAAAATAGTTTTTATATCTATCCAACTTCATTTGATTTTGTAATGGAAGTAAAAGCATGGAAATAAGGGCATCCTTTGAAGTTGACATTAAAAAATGTTGTTGTACACTTCTGCATAGACTTCTGAGTAACATTTGAGGTAGGGAAGTGTAGTTGTAGCCATATCGATTCCAGGATATTAGAGAGACAAGGTGGGTGAGGTAATATCTTTTATTGGACCAACTTCTGTTGGTGAGAGAGACAAGCTTAGGAGACACACAGATCTCAAAGCAGAGCTCTGTGTGGCTCAAAAGCTGGTCTTGCTCTCCAACAGAAGTTGGTCCAATAAAAGATATTACCTCACCCACCTTGTCTCTCTATAGTAGGGATCACTTAGATGTGAGCTTACTCATTGAAGGACAGCAAAGGGAACTCTAAGCAAAACACAACTGCATACTTTTCAGCTGCCTTATAGTTTGCTTTCCCCTTCTCCTCCACCCCCTTTGTACAGAATTGGATGCCCATTAGGGAGTTGGCAAGCTGATGGGGTTTTTTAGGGCTTTAATCCATAACAATAGATATAGAGCAGGCCTCTAACACAAGACTATGCAGCTTTCAGGACAGTTTAGTCAATTTCTCTTGAAAACTTTGATGACCTGGTGCTCAAACAAATTTACAAAGAAATACTTGTTCTACTCTGCTACTATATCATTTCCTGACAAACATGAAGCGTCTGAAATACTGAATACTTTTACATCAGATTTTTGCACTGGGACGCTGGAAATATCTCATGCCAGATAGAATAGAAGTGTGTGTGGGGAAGGGGCAGGTCCTCCATAGGACCTGCAGCATGCAAGCTTTCCTTGGACCTTTGACCATTTCTTCTTTCTCTTGCTGCAGACAATGTTGTTGGGCTGTATTCTATAATATGTCTGTGGTAGGATCTCTGTGAACACCAGCCTTCCTGGAAGGAGGAGCAACATAAGCCATTAAGGAACTTGAAGACTCAGTCAGGGTTCTTACAAATCAAACCCACAGCTCTCAGCATCACAGGTGGAATAAACTACAGTTCTGTGTTGGTGCAGGAGGGTTGTGACATTTCTGGGAGACATAAGCAAAAATGAGAGAAGAGTTTTGAAATTTGAATTTCCCTTAAACTTAAACTAAGATATGCAACCAACTCAGTCTACAAATTACTGGGTTGTTTTATTTCACAAAGGTGAAGATAATGTATTCCCTAAGAATCTTGAGATTTCATTCCTACTTTCCTCCCTGATGCATCGATATAATTCTATAGTAGCAGAGTCCTGTCAGGAGGAAGCAAACACAATGTTTTTTTTAATTTGGTCTTGATCAGTTTCACGCACTGAAGCTCTGGAGGTGTTAAGAAAGCTTCAGCCTACCAGTTGGATATGGACATTCTACTACTAATGGCTAATAAAGTTTTAATGAAGAGTAAGCTGTTAGCATCTTTCAAACATGTGGTTGTTAGGACCATGCATAATATGGAAAGACAGGCATCATACTGGTGTACAAGAGGAAGCATCTACAGATTCTGGAAGGATTGGTGCCTATCATTATTTGGAAGCTGTTACCTACCATTTTTCCATTGATAGTTTTCAACCTGGGATGCTACTGGATTTCTAAATGGCAGTGGCAGTCAAAAAATCTCTTTACATCTACATATGCCCAAACGTTTTTGATCTTTTTTTCTGATATGGAGCATTTCATAGCTATTGTAACCTCTAGTTAGGATTTATGCAATACTCTTTCCATGAAGCTACCCTAGAAGACCACTGAGAAGCTGTTTTCTGTGCAAAATACAGCTACCTATATACTTAGTATTGCAAAGGATGCGGTGCATATTACATTTGTTATCCTTAACCCTGCAATCACCTGCTAGATGTGATTCAAGGCTTTGATGTCCATCTATACAGCCCTCTGTGATTTGGATCTTGGCAACATTAGAAGCCATTTCTCTCCCAATATACCATTTTAGCAGTTAAAATTAGTTGGGCATTTCTTCTATAAATCTTTAGATTAGCACTCAGAGAGAATGGAGTCAGATTCTCCATGGAGGGTCTCTTGGCTTTGTACTGTGTTTTCTCTGGTGCTCCTGCAGAGCTAGAATGTGTTAACCTCATGGTTCAAGGCTTATCTCTTTACTCAGACTTTAGCTTGAGAGTAATGATTATGTGGGATACATTGAGGCACGGTGATGGGTCAGGCATGAGTGTATCGCATGGGGAGGGAGTTTGTATATGGTGCAAAGAGACTGTCTGGTGAGTACATTTTTACAATTCATAATATAAATATATAAGAAAAATGAGAGACTTGATTCATTAGTTGAAAGCAAACCTGAACTGATCATTGTTTGCAAAACTAAATGTTTAATTCTCTGATGAGTATCCTGGTAAGAGATTCAAAAGGAAATATTTTCAAACTGGTGTCATGTTGTGACATGTATCAGTCCAAACACTAGTGCTTCAAGAGTGGGATCTTTGCTTTTTTTATTCTAATAATCACCATATGAAGTTCTTAGAAAGTAGTTATTTATAAAGTCCCCCCTCTGCTTTCACTAAACTAAACTGTAAAAGGAAATATTCATCAGTGCAGGTCTCTGTATTAATTCCTACTTGAAAAATCAGCCAATCACAAAATCAACAACTCTGTAATAAGAGGAATGCAATTATCTCTAGTACTGAGAGAGTTCAGTGCGTGTCCAGAACTTCAATTTTACATGTTATATGCAAAATGGCACCTTCACTTGCACAACACTATATGGGTTAGTCTGTGATTCAATGAATGGCCCTCTTCCCTAACACCGCTTCTTGAAACACACATATTTTTCTTGGACATCTCCTGTCCAAATGCTGACTCAGCTTATTATGATGAAATCTGCATGATCACAGCAGAAGGGGACAATGTGACTGCAAGAGGCAAACATTTTGACAGACAAAATGGTTCAGTTATATTGTTATGATTAAACTGAATTCTGGACTTTGGGAATATTACATTTAGATCATTTCTCTTTTAGTAAAGCCACAAAATGATAAAAGTGAATGTCTAATTCTAGTTGCTCAATACAAAAATGTAGCAACTTTCTGGAGTTCCTGGGGGATAGATCCTGACACTTTCATACTGTGGCTCTTTGATTCTTCTTATAATAGCAGGAGAAGTTCTGTATCTGTGCAGAGCCCAGTTGAAGTTGGTGGGGCTCTATCTACATGCTATCAGCTGCAGACAGGGTGGGAAAAGTCGAAGAAGTTTTGCTTTATAGAAAGCTTAGTGTAATTGTTTTGCACCAAGAGTAATTAGTCTATTGCAAATGTTAAAGAGACAAGGTGGGTGAGGTAGTATCTTTTATCTGACCAACTTCTGTTGGTGAAAGAGACATACTTTGGGGCTCCACAGAGCTCTTCTAAGACAACACCGTAAATATTAAAGATAGAAATATGAGAAATAGAAAAGTTTTTTAAATGAGGCTGTTATTTAGAGAAGCAAAACTACCGCTACTAATTCATCTTTGAAGGTATGGATTTTTACAGTATCCCTCTTCTAGTTACATCTCTAGCAACTAATAATAGTTCAGAAATATAAATTTACAGTTTATCTGTCTTATCTACATGGCCTGGATACTGATTGTATCCGCATGCAAAAAATATTGATTTTTTCTGAAGTTCACTTGAAGTATTTGTTTTAATTAGATGAGAACATGAAAGACATAATGTTGCAAAGTATATTTATGAAGCTGTTGTCCATTAGAGTTCTGGCACTCTGAGCATTAGCAGAAGGTGGACCTCTAAGATTTACAGATATTAGATGGCTTAAAATGATTGGTCACTTATTAGTATTAAAAAGGCATCCTTAGAAACTGGCTAACCTTTGATAATATAAACATTGCTACCTTTTTTAACATTTGACTGTCTTGCATACAATTATACAGAATATTGTCTCAAACAACGATGAATGACTTAATTAAAAATCTTTTTTTATTGATTTACTTCATTGGAGAATGTAATTATGAATCTAACCTGACTTACATAGCTTAGCAATCTTACTGCTGAAAGAGAGATGGTGATCAGTAAGAACTGTCTTCTTTATCATCTCTTTTATTTTAAATTCAGTCACCTGCAGATCGGTGCAAGAAAATCCATGCTGGAGATGAAGTGATTCAAGTTAACCACCAAACTGTGGTATGTATAAATATGTTCTGTGTCAATTGGAGATAGAGGTGCACTGGCATATCAGCATGTATACAGAAGAAATATGTAGAAATGTTTTATATTTTGCTAAACTATTAGTGGGTTTTACATGAAAGGTTTTTTTTTTTTTTATTATTCCCTGCCCTCTCCCCCACCTTCCAAGTGCACTTAGTTTGTAACAGAATCACACAATTTCTGGGACAGGAAAATGTGTGGTGTTCGTACTTATCCTTTATCATCTGAATAAGGAAGTATTACTTCACACAACACACAGTCAACCTGTGGAACTCTTTGCCGGAGGATGTTGTGAAGGCCAAGACTATAATGGGGTTCAAAAAAGAACTAGATAAGTTCATGGAGGATAGGTCCATCAATGGCTATTAGCCAGGATGGGCAGGGATGGTGTCCCTAGTCTCTGTTTGCCAGAAACTGGGAATGGGCGACGGGATGGATCACTTGATGATTACCTGTTCTGTTCATTCTCTCTGGCCAATGCCAGGTTCCCCACTGTCGGAAGACAGGACACTGAGCTAGATGGACCATTGGTCTGATCCAGTATGGCCATTCTTATGTTCTTATGAATATTATGGAAGATGTTGAATTATCTTAGGCTAGGTCTACACTACCCGCCTGAATCGGCGGGTAGAAATCGACCTCTCAGGGATCGAATTATCGTGTCTCGTCGGGACGCGACAATCGATCCCCGAATCGACGCTCTTACTCCACCAGCGGAGGTGGGAGTAAGCGCCGTCGACGGGAAGCCGCGGAGGTCGATTTTGCCGCCGTCCTTACAGCGGGGTAAGTCGGCTGCGATACGTCGAATTCAGCTACGCTATTCGCGTAGCTGAATTTGCGTATCTTAAATCGACCCCCCCCTGTAGTGAAGACCTGCCCTTAGATAGCTGAGGTTCTGGATAGCCTAGGGAATTTTCATTTTGACTAGGCATTATCAAATGACATAGCTCTGTTCTGGGTGATAGAAGTTTTGGATAGGAGAGATTCAGGTAATTTGAATGGTACTATAGTTGCAGGCTAAAGATTGACATTACATGCTAGGAACTGGAAAGCTTCTTTAATTTAAAATTTAATAGAATGCACCCAGCCTATGTTTGTGTGCCAGAAAAAAAAGAAAAGGTGCATATATTGTTACTATTCTGACTTAATCTAACCATTGTTGATACACATAATTTAAATTTTTCAAAATTGGAAAATTAGGAGTAAAATAACCATTAGGTATACCTAATAATTCCCAATTATCACTACCAAAATGGAAGTGCTGTACATTAGTTTCTGCTGATCTTATTTAGGACTATTAAACTACTGCAATCTACAGAAAAATCTCTTAGAAAAATAGGTTTTATGATAAACATCTTCTTGTATCTTGTAACATAAAAGAAATATAATTGTAATTTTAAAAGGTACACTTTGTTTTCCCATGTATAGGCTATCTGTCTTTCATTAAGAATAGTGAAAATAATATATTTTAATGAAAAAGTATTTGTGCAAACAATTTAACTGACCAAAAAAGTTTCTAAAATGTTGTTAGTACGGCAATGGTTTGTTAAAAATATGTTTCTTAATTCCTAGTAGAGTTCCATTTATGGCTTTGGGAACTGATGAAATTGTACAGTACGTCAGCTCCTCTGCGCAACTCATTATAGTATTTCATTATACCCTCCAGCTAAATTTGATATAAAATATACTGTACATGTATGAAAGTTAACTGATGAGGTGCTACCTTTTGTGCTGGGGAATTTAAATTAATAAACCTAACCAGAACAGGGCAAGGTGGGGTTTTTTCTTTGTTGTTTTTGATCTGTGGAATAACCATTTCAATTTGTATTATTAATTTCAACTATATAAAATGCTAGAGCAAGATGCCATTATACATACTGTGACAAAGTTCCTCCTCTACCTTGGTGGGTCCTGCGCTTATTGGCGGATTTGTTCACTTCACAGATTCACCCTGTGGGTCAGGAAACAGTCCAGAGACCTTCCCCTCTGGTAGAAGCTATAGTCCAAGTCAATTCCTCCTGTGTTTGATCAGGAGTTGGGAGGTATGGGGGGAACCCGGGCCCGCCCTCTACTCCGGGTTCCAGCCCAGGGCCCTGTGGACTGCAGCTGTTTAGAGTGCCTCCTGGTACAGTTGCACGACACCTACAACTCCCTGGGCTACTTCCCCATGGCCTCCTCCCAACACCTTCTTTGTCCTCACCACCAGACCTTCCTCCTGATGTCTGATAATGCTTGTACTTCTCAGTCCTCCAGCAGTACGCCTACTCACTCTCAGCTTCTTGCACACCTCTTGCTCCCAGTTCCACGCACACACTTCCTCTCCTCTGGCTCCCATTGGTTTGACTGGAGTGAGCCCTTTTATAGCATCAGAGGGGCCTTAATTAGAGTCAGGTGCTTAACTGCCTCACCTGACTCTTAGCAGGTTAATTGGAGTCAGGTGGTCTATTAGCCTGGAGCAGCCCCTGCTCTGGTCACTCAGGGAACAGAAAACTACTTATCCAGTGGCCAGTATATCTCCCTTCTGCTACTCTGCTGTTCCCAACTGGTCTGGGTCTATCACAATACACATACATTGTGAGTCCTTTCTTTATTTTTACCAACTACAGGAAGCCAAAAAAAACCTTCAATCTTTAAAAGCTTTTCATATCAAAACTATATTAATATCAATCAAAAAGTATACAAGTCCTAAGAAACACATCAACAAGCACTCAGTCTCTAGACTGGAATGAATGTTCTTCCTATTAATTTCAATGGAAGTTGTCACTAAATCGCTTAGTCAGCTCAAAAAATTTCAACCATCTGATTTTCGTGCTATATCTGTACTCCCTTTCTGTAAAGGGAAATCGTGTCTTACTAATCTATTAGAATTCTTTGAAGGGGTCAACAAACATGTGGACAAGGGGGATCCAGTGGACATAGTGTACTTAGATTTCCAGAAAGCCTTTGACAAGGTCCCTCATCAAAGGCTCTTATGTAAATTAAGCTGCCATGGGATAAAAGGGAAGGTCCTTTCATGGATTGAGAACTGGTTAAAAGACAGGGAACAAAGGGTAGGAATTAATGGTAAATTCTCAGAATGGAGAGGGGTAACTAGTGGTGTTCCCCAAGGGTCAGTCCTCGGACCGATCCTATTCAACTTATTCATAAATGATCTGGAGAAAGGGGTAAACAGTGAGGTGGCAAAGTTTGCAGATGATATTAAACTGCTAAAGATAGTTAAGTCCAAAGCAGACTGTGAAGAACTTCAAAAAGATCTCAGAAAACTAAGTGATTGGGCAACAAAATGGCAAATTAAATTTAATGTGGATAAATGTAAAGTAATGCACATTGGAAAAAATAACCCCAACTATACATACAATATGATGGGGGCTAATTTAGCTACAACAAGTCAGGAAAAAGATCTTGGAGTCATCGTGGATAGTTCTCTGAAAATGTCCACGCAGTGTGCAGAGGCGGTCAAAAAAGCAAACAGGATGTTAGGAATCATTAAAAAGGGGATAGAGAATAAGACTGAGAATATATTATTGCCCTTATATAAATCGATGGTACGCCCTCATCTCGAATACTGCGTACAGATGTGGTCTCCTCATCTCAAAAAAGATATACTGGCACTAGAAAAGGTTCAGAAAAGGGCAACTAAAATGATTAAGGGTTTGGAACGGGTCCCATATGAGGAGAGATTAAAGAGGCTAGGACTCTTCAGCTTGAAAAAGAGGAGACTAAGGGGGGATATGATAGAGGTATATAAAATCGTGAGTGATGTGGAGAAAGTGGATAAGGAAAAGTTATTTACTTATTCCCATAATACAAGAACTAGGGGTCATCAAATGAAATTAATAGGCAGCAGGTTTAAAACAAATAAAAGGAAGTTCTTCTTCACGCAGCGCACAGTCAACTTGTGGAACTCCTTACCTGAGGAGGTTGTGAAGGCTAGGACTATAACAGAGTTTAAAAGAGAACTGGATAAATTCATGGTGGTTAAGTCCATTAATGGCTATTAGCCAGGACGGGTAAGGAATGGTGTCCCTAGCCTCTGTCAGAGGGTGGAGATGGATGGCAGGAGAGAGATCACTTGATCATTGCCTGTTAGGTTCACTCCCTCTGGGGCACCTGGCATTGGCCACTGTTGGTAGACAGGATACTGGGCTAGATGGACCTTTGGTCTGACCCGGTATGGCCTTTCTTATGTTCTTTACTTTGTGGTGAGGGCAGATTTTTACTTGTTAATAATATGACAGAAATCTTGAGATGATCTTTTGGTATCTAAGAATCTTAGTTCTTATGATTCAATTTCTGAAAGTACATTTCTTCCCCCCCCCGCCCCGCGAGCAATAAACCAGGCACCACAAACGTGACTTTTGAGGTGTATAATTCCTTTGCAATTTATATAATAGGAAATCGATGAAGTAAAAATAATTTACAATTTTATTTTGTATGCTATAACATACAGTATAGAGTATATGTATTGCATTAGAATAGTACATTTATTCAAAATCTAGTTTCTGGAATATAAAACACAGACTTTTATTGCCTCTACAATGTGTTCTGAAGCAATTGTCATCTTTGGTGTTGTAGCCAAATGGCTTTTACATATTTTCAGCATTCCAAAATAAGTGCCATATATACTCGTTCATAAGCCGAATTTTTTAGTAAAAAAGGAAAGCACCAGAGAAGGGAGTCGGCTTATGAACGGGTATAGAGAGGGAGAGGTGGGACACAGCCCCTCCCCCCAACAGAGGGAGCAAGGAGAGGCAGCACAGCCAGAAGGGAAGAGGCGGGGCCAGAGTCTCTCCGCTTCTGGCCACGCTGCTCCCCCCCTCCCCCAGCCTCCGGGGCTGGCAGGCTGCAGCCGTGCCGCTCAGCCCCGCCCCCCAGAGCAGCCTGTGGCCATGCCGCTGGAGCACACTGCGGCCGTGCCACCCGGCCCAGCCCGCTGGCACATGCTGCGGCCGCGCCGCCCGGTCTGGCCCGCTGGAGCAGGCTGCGGCCGCGCTGCCCAGGCTGCCAGAGCAGCTCCAGCCAGGTCAGAGACCTCCTCCCCTGACCCTCCCCAGATAAGGTGGGAAGGGATGGGATGGGGAGAGTGTGGGGGTCCCGGGCTAGGGGTGGGGTCATGTGGGGGGTGATCACAGGGGTTACTCCCCTGACTCCCAGCTTCTCCCCCCCAACAAATTTCCCCACCAGTTGCTGTCCTGGCCCGTCAGGGTAAGCAGCTGGCACGCTGGGACACTTTGTTTACTTAGGTTTACCTCCGTGCCTGCAGACACTCGAGGTAAACAGACCATCTTGACCCACCAGCGGCTTATCCTGATGGCCCAGGAAGCAAAGTTTGCTGACCCCTGAATTATAGGGTCGGCTTATAAAAATTTTCCATTTTTACTTATCCATCTTGGGGGGGTCAGCTTATAAATGAACCGGCTTATGATCGAGTATATATGGTACTGCTTGTCCCCTGATGACAAATGAGCACTTTTGCTGAATACTGAAATGCAGCTTCTACATTGCCTTTCTTACCAGGAAAACGGGGCCCTCCACTTTACTGGGATTTGTAGACCCACAAGACTTGGAGTGTTGAAAATATGTAAAACCCATTTGGCTACAACACTAAAAGTGACAATTGCTTCAGATAATATTGTGGAGGCCAAAAAAAAGTCTGAGTCTTGTCTCCTACAAACAAGATTTCGAATAAATGCACATTTTAAAATATTTATTTGTGGCCTCACTGTACCCAGGATCTTTTCTATTACATATTTTCTCTTTCTGTTTCTCAGAGAGAGAGAGAGAGAGAGAGAGAGACAAGATCATGGGTGCAGTGATTATATAGATATGTTTTATTTATTTATTTACTGTGGTCTCGCTGCACCCAGGATTTTTTTCTTTATTTTGAGGATTAGAAACTTACAATATGATAAGCATCTATCATCCTGTCGGTGGTATCCAATACTCCAGTTCACCTCAAAATATATCCTATTTTGTGTCCCCGGCCATGATCAGACCGCTGTGCTAATTACTGAACAGGCTGATACGTGCCCTGAAGAACTTGCAGTCTAACTGTGGCGAGCCGTTTTTCTCTGAAAACAGATAAATAGATCAATTATATTTTCAGCTTTTTCCTCATTTGGAGGCTCAGGTATCTGAGGATCCTACACACTGGATTTTCCAGTCTTTCTGTTTTTTAAGCCTCTGTTTGTTCTCACTTATTATATTATTAGACAATTGAGACTGGTGGTTCTGTTTTTCAGCTTGCTTCTGTAGATCATCTCTTACCTATCCATTTATCAATCCTGAGTCCTTTTCAAACCCCTCTTTAAGGTTAAAATAATTATTACCAAGTCATTGGAGATTTACAATAGAACTATAGACAAATATTATTAACCTATAATTGTAATTAATTTGGTACCTTGCATGTGGGAAACCTAAACATAATTTTACTTAAAAGATTCCTTTTAACTTTAGCATAAACTGAAAAATTGAGCAATATGTTGAATACTTTTTGCTTATGTTTTTAAAAATCAATACTACATTTTCAGTGCTAATTTTCCTGCTTCAATATGAGGATGAATATAAATTAGAGAAAAGAAGATGTTAATTTATAACTCTGCATAATGAACAAGATTTTCAGCTAACTCCTGACACAAAATCAGTATTTTAATCTTGAGAAAGCTTCTTCTTTGCAAATGTCTGCTGATTTTAAAGTAAACAGCATAACAAACTGGCAAAGCAAGATAAATGACTTATTCATGCTTATTTTCATGATACATGTTCCAATTAACATGTTCTTATGCTGAATGTCAAACCATTCTTTATTGGCATCCTCTGTACAAGTGCTGGTACTTAATGCATATGGTTATTGAAATTGGCACTGGAATCAAAGGGTCTCAAGTGAGAGTCATGATTCTTTATGTTATATTGCTATGAAACCTACATAATACAACACAAGCCATTTTTTTCTGGCATAACCACTGGAATTTAAATATTCTTATTAACGTGAAAAATGAAGTTTAAATTAGTTTAGAAAATATGTTAATTTGCAATTCAGAAAAGCTTCCTTGTTTATTGTAGTCTACTGAAATTAAATAGCTACAGAGAGCTCCATCAATGCGATATTTTGCCTTACTATTGCAGGCTTCGATCTCTGAAGTATTCTAAGGTTTAGATGCTCATGTCTCTCACTGAAATTCAGTTGATTTTGGGCTCCTCATTCTCTTAGGTTTCCTTGAAAATTCCAGCGTTAATCACCATAAAATGCCTTATTTTTGTACAAACGTTAAAAAAACCAAACATAGCAGAATGTTTATAAGGTACCAGTGCTCAAACAACTTCATATTTATTATTCAAGCGTGTTCCAAGACAACCCTTCTTACACCCCCTTGATCAGCCAAAAAGTCTTGGGAGAAAGGTTGTTGATATCTCTCAGGGAACTATTATTGTACACAGTTAACTCTAGAATTTTGGATATGTCTGTTGTAAAACTATATTTTAGGTTTGTAAGGGAGAAACCACAAGAGTATGTACTGACAGCTTAGGATAGATGAGTAGTTGATGATTGTTAATCAATTTCCTGTGAAGTGGAAGTATTTTCTATAATTTGGAAATGTCTTTGGCATATTATATGCAGTTCTGATAAAAGGTTGAATTGACGTGTAACAGTAGATCTCTATATTTTATGTATTTTTATTAGCTAAAACTCATCAGAAAATATGTGCTAGCATTTCTGACTGTGTCTACCAATGGATGACAAAAACTAGGGCAAATTTAACTAATTAGTGGACATTAGAGAGGCAGGGTGGATGAGGTAATATCTTTTATTGGACCAACTTCAGTTGGTGAGAGAGACACTAACTTTCCAGCCACACACAGCTCTTCTTCAGGTCTGGGAAAGGAACTCCCAGCCTCACAGCAAAATGCAAGGTGGAACAGATAGTTTAGCCTAAGTAGTTAACACGTATTTTAAGGGATGATTCAAGGTAGAATTGCCTGTTAACACCTCTGCAATCATAGGACAAAAAGAGGGGGTTAGTGGGTAACAAATTGTGGTAATAAACCATAAATCCAGTGTCTCTGTTCAGTCCATGATTTTTGGTGTCTAGCAGAGTAATGGATTTAAGCATCCAGGCTTGTCTTTTGAAAGTATTGTGCAGATTTTCTTTGAGGATGAGAACTGAGAGGTCAGATATAGACTGATCGTTTTGTGAAAAGCATTCACCTACAGGTGATGGAGTGTTTTTGTCTTTTATCGTTTTCCTATGGGAGTTCATTTGAGAGCGTAGAGATTGTCTGGTTTCACCTACATAATTGTTGTTGGGGCATTTAGTGCACTGGATAAGATATTCCACGTTGTTGTGATAGGCATGTGTAGGGTCCATGAATCTTGAAAGATATGTTGTGGGGGATATTGTTCATTGTAGCAGTGAAGATATGTGTTCACTGTTGTTGTAGCAGAGTCTGTTGCTGCTTTGAGTTGGTTTGTCCTGGTCTGTGAGGATCTTTCTTCAGATGTTGAGCATGGACAGGTCGGAGGTTGTTTGAAGGCCAGAAGTGGGGGGTTTAGGAAATATTTCTTTCAGGCTGGGATCCCCACTGAGTATGCACTGTAGTTGTTTGATGATACCCCATCTGGGTTCCAGTGTGGAATGGTAGGTGACAACTAGGGATTTGCAGTCAGAAGGGGTTTTATTTCTGTACTGAAGCAGATTCTCTTGGGCTATTTGGGGTGGCCTCTTCCATGATGTGATATACTTCTCTAGAGGAGTGTCCTTGTTTGAGGAAGGTGGTTTAAAGTGTGTTAAAGTGTTTATCCCGGACTTCCTCCTCAGAGCATATTCTGTGGTATCAGAGGGCCTGGCTGTAGATAACCAATTTCTTGTTGTGTTTGGGGTGGTTACTGGGTCTAGGACGGTAGGTGTGGTGATCTGTTTATTGGTGTCTGTGGGGTTCCATTGTTGAAGCTGATTGTGGTGTCCAGGAAGTTGATGCTGGTGTGGACATGTTCTAGAGAGAGTTTGATGGATGGATGATGATTGCTGAAGTTGTGGTGGGAATCTATGAGGGAGTTTAAGTTGTCTGTCCAGAGAATGAAAATATCATTGATGTATATCACTGGTGGACAGTCTTATGTAGTGGCTAATAATTCCTATGTACTTACTACACACAGTTACCGTTTAAACTTTAACTTGGAGCAAGGTGGTACATAGATAATAATAATAATTAATACCTAACTCTCTCAGAGCATGTTAGCCAATCTAATATGGGAAACTACTTTTGGATGACATTGGCCAAGTCAACAGGCTTTGGGCTGTGAAAGTTGTTTCATGTCTTCACACAGAAAATTGACACATTCTTAATAATAAATCCCTCATGGCTTAGAAGGTTTAGTCAGAGTGTAAACTATCCTATACTTTCATGCACCATAAAACATTTAATCATTTTTGGCTTTGGAGATAGGTATATGGTGAGTTTCTAATACCTGTCCAGCTGTCCCCTCATAAAATTAAAGAGTGTTAGTATTAAGCTAAGTTCAGTGTACATTAAAGTTTCTCTTCCACTTGTTAAAGAGCTATTCTGAGGAGTAATCCCAGTTTTCCTGTAATTTTAACATAACCTGTTTGAAAAAGAGCCTTTCTCAGAAGCTAGCAGTACGATTTGGGCATTGAGAACAAAGCCACTCACTTATCTGAAATTAAGAGATTTTAATAATGTTTTTTTTCATTTTGTTGCAGATGGAACAAATATGATGCATAACTGCTTTAAAAATTCTTGTTATGGCTAACAATACAGTGCTTACAGTGTGACCAGAGAAGTGTCAAATTGTGTTAAGAAAATAATAATAATTACCTCACAGACATTTGTATTGCAGTATGTGCTGTGACATGTAATGCACTTTCATTTTCCCAGACCTTCTCAATGCTTAAGAAGTTAAATTTTTTGAAGTTGAGTGAAGTTTAAGTTGTTTGGACCTATACTATAAGCTTCCAAGATCCTACCCAGTAGAACCCAGCATCTATTGTTGTTCCACCCTGATGGATTATGTTTGCATATTCTGTTCTAGTTCATCCATATCTATGTGTTGTATGAGCTAAAAGGACAACATCAGTTGTTTAGTTTCAGTTTCCATTTATTTATTTGTTCTCCATTACCAGTTATAGAGTGGTCCTCTGATGTTTTTGTTCATTTCTCCTGTGGAAAACTTTAGTTTCTTTTACAGTTTTTTAAAGCAGCTGTTGCAGCTCAACTAAACAACTAACAAAATCATCCAAAGCACAGGACTTTATCTACCAAGACATCTGTCGGGCACAGATTATCCAACAACTTCTTGGAAAGTATTGGAGACAATTTTTTATTTTAGACGTTGGAGAAAGCTACTAGGGTGTAGAGGCTCTTCTAGATTTGATTTTGACAAATAGGGAGGAACTGGTTGAGAATTTGAAAGTGGAAGGCAGTGTGGGTGAAAGTGATCATGAAATGATAAAGTTCATGATTCTAAGGAATGGCAAAGAAGGAAACAGCACAATAAAGATAATGGATTTTAAGAAGGCAGACTTTAGCAAACTCATGGGAGTTGGTAGGCAAGATCCCATGGGAAGCAATCTATGGGGAAAAACAGTTCAAGAGAATTGGCAATATTTCAAGGAGACATTATTAAGGGCACAAAAACAAACTATCCCACTGCATAGGAAAGATAGGAAGTATGGCAAGAGACCACCCTGGCTTAACCAAGGGATCTTCAATGATCTGAAACTGAAAAAAAGAGTCCTACAAAAATTGGAAACTAGGTCAGATTACAAAGGATGAATATAAACAGTGCAAGCACGTAGAGATAAAATTAGAATGGCCAAGGCACAAAACGAGATTAAACTAGCTAGAGACACAAAGGGTAACAAGAAAACATTTTACAGATGCAGTAGAAGCAAGAAGAAGACCAAGCACTGGGTAAGCCCATTAGTCAATGAGGGGCGGGAGGAAACAATAACAGAAAATGTGGAAATGGCAGAAGTGCTAAACGACTTTTAGTTTAATAGCATATGGACATGTAACATGGTGAACGCCAGTGAAAATGAGATAAGATTTGAGGTTAAAATAGGGAAAGAACAAGTTAAAAATTACTTAAACAAGTTACATGTCTTCAAGTCAACAGGGCCTGATGAAATACATCTTAGAATACTCAAGAAGCTGACTGAGGAGATATCTGAGCCATTAGTGATTCTCGTTGAAAAATCATGGAAGATGGGAGAGATTCCAGAGGACTGGAAAAAGGCAAATATAGTGCCCATCTATAAAAAGGGGAATAAGGACAACTGGAGGAATTACAGACAAGTCATGTTAACTTCAGTAACCAGAAACATAATGGAGCAAATAATTAAGCAATCAATTAGCAGACATGGAGAAGATAATAAGGTGATAAGTAACAGTCAGCATGGATTTCTCAAGAACAAATCATGTCAAACCAACCTAACAGATTTCTTTGACAGACGCAGTAGATGTAGTATATCTTGACTTTAGTAAGGCTTTTGATACTGTCTCGCATGACCTTTTCATAAACAAACTAGGGAAATACAACCTAAATTGAGCTACTATAAGGTGGGTGCGTAACTAGTTGGAAAACCGTTCCCAGAGAGTAGTTATCAGTGCTTCACAGTCAAGCTGGAAGGGCATATCAAGTGATGTCCTGCAGAGATTGGTCCTGGGTCCAGTTCTTCAATATCTTCTTCAGTGATTTAGATAATGGCATAGAGAGTACACTTATAAACAGTTTGCGAATGATACCAAACTAGCAGGGGTTACAAGTGCTTTGGAGGATAGGATTAAAATTCAAAATGATCTGGATGAAATTCAATAAGAACAAATGCAAAGTACACCACTTAGGAAGGAACGCATATAAAATGGGAAATGACTGCTTAGGAAGGAGTATTGCTGAAAGAGAACTGGGGTTCATAGTGGATTACAAGCTAAATATGAGTCAACAGTATAACACTGTTGTAAAAAAAAATAATAATAAAAAAAAGCAAACATCATACTGGGATGTATTATCATGAGTGTTGTAAGCAAGACACGAGAAGTAATTCTTTCAGTCTACTCCGTGCTGATTAGGCCTCCACTGGACTATTGTGTCCAGTTCTGGGCACCACCTTTCAGGAAGGATGTGGACAAATTGGAGAAAGTCCAGAGAAGAGCAACAAAAATGATTAAAGGTCTAGAAAACATGACCTATGAGGAAAGATTGAATAAATTGGGTTTGTTTAGTCTGGAGAAGAGAAGCCTGAGAGGGGACATGTTAACAGATTTCAAGTACATAAAAGGTTGTTACAAGGAGGAGGGAGAAAAAATGTTCTTCTTAACTTTCGAGGGTAGGACAAGAAGCAATGGGCTTAAATTGTAGCAAGGGAGGTTTAGGTTGGACATTAGGAAAAACTTCATAACTGTAAGAGTAGTTAAGCACTGGAATAAATTGCCTAGGGAGGTTGTAGAATCTCCATCATTGGAGGTTTTTAAGAGCAAACATCTGTCAGGAATGGTCTAGATCAGCAGTTCTCAACCAGGGGTCCGGGGCCAGTGTTAGACTCGCTTGGGCCCAGGGCAGAAAGCCGAAGCCCCACCACATGGGGGGGATTTGGAGGATGGCGTGGATTGCACCCTCAGCAAGTTTGCAGATGACACTAAACTGGGAGGAGTGATAGATACGCTGGAGGGTAGGGATAGGATACAGAGGGACCTAGACAAATTAGAAGATTGGGCCAAAAGAAATCTGATGAGGTTCAACAAGGACAAGTGCAGAGTCCTGCACTTAGGATGGAAGAATCCCGTGCACTGCTACAGACTAGGGACTGAATGGCTAGGCAGCAGTTCTGCAGAGAAGGACCTAGGGGTTACAGTGGACGAGAAGCTGGATATGAGTCGACAGTGTGCCCCTGTTGCCAAGAAGGCTAACGGCATTTTGCGCTGTATAAGTAGGGGAATTGCAAGCAGATCGAGGGACATGATCATTCCCCTCAATTCAACATTGGTGAGGCTTCATCTGGAGTACTGTGTCCAGTTTTGGGCCCCACACTACAACAAGGATGTGGAAAAATTGGAAAGATTCCAGCGGAGGGCAACAAAAATGATTAGGGGGCTGGAGCACATGACTTATGAGGAGAGGCTGAGGGAACTGGAATTGTTTAGTCTGCAGAAGAGAAGAATGAGGGGGGATTTGATAGCTGCTTTCAACTACCTGAAAGGGGGTTCCAAAGAGGATGGATCTAGACTGTTCTCAGTGGTACCTGATGACAGAACAAGGAGTAATGGTCTCAAGTTGCAGTGGGGGAGGTTTAGGTTGGATATTAGGAAAAACTTTTTCACTAGGAGAGTGGAGAAGCACTGGAATGGGTTACCTAGGGAAGTGGTGGAATCTCCTTCCTTAGAGGTTTTTAAGGTCAGGCTTGACAAAGCCCTGGCTGGGATGATTTAGTTGGGGATTGGTCCTGCTTTGAGCAGGGGGTTGGACTAGATGACCTCCTGAGGTCCCTTCCAACCCTGATGTTCTATGATTCTATGACTGAAGACCAGGGTCCCAAGCCCCACCACCCAGGGCTGAAGCCGAAGCCTGAGCAATTGCCCTCCTTGCTACCCCTTAACACCAGTCCTGGCTTTCATATGCAAAAAAATAGTTGTTGTGGCACAGGTGGGCCGTGGAGTTTTTATAGCATGTTGTGGGGGCCTCAGAAAGAAAAAGGTTGAAAATCCCTTGTCTAGATAATACTTAGTCCTCCTTGAGTGCAGGGGACTGGATAGAAGACCTCTCGAGGTCTATGATTCAAAGCCAGTTTTTCTCCTAAATGAAAGTGCTTTAGCTCAAGGCCTTATAAGTCTGGCCTTGAGGGAAATAATTAAAAAAGAAATTTGGTCCCAGGTGTGTTAGTGGAGTATTCAGTCTGCCTGAGAGTTCTAAGAAGGGGCTTGTGTGGATCTTCTGCCAGCCCATCTGTGCAGTTGCTCTGTATTTCTTTCTACTTCATTTGTCTTCCATTTTAGCCTTCAGTCCTTACTTCCAACCATAACCCCTGCTAGCAATGTCAGGTGAACAGACGCCATTGTGATGAGCATGAATGCCATTATATGTAAATATGGCATTTGTGTATATAAAATGAGAGCGAAACTAAGTAAGATCAGACTTGGTCAGGAACTGGACTGGAGATCTTTAGAGGAAAGAATTGAAGGAATTGCTGACTGTGATACAGTTGGAAACCCTCTTCCCCCTCAGTCAGTACATGACTGGAGCCTTGCCTTGGAAACACTGCACTCTCCTGGATGTTTTTTCTTTCAAATGAGATGTAAAACAGAGATCCTGACCATGTGTAGTCATTTAATATATCCAATAGCATTTTTCATAAGTGTGTTTCTCATTAATCCCATTGTCCTGGCTGAATCCCAATGTGGACAACTCTATTATGTATAATTCTGCTGTAATTTACCTTTGTAATTACATATTTTGTTTTGATTACTATTTAAGTAGATTAGGGATTTTTCCCTTCACTTCACTTTGGAAAAAATGTTCTATAGTGGTCATGACTGAGGGCGGCTGCTGTGTTCCACTGAATGATGCCTATATATATATATATATATAGGTATTAGTCTGTAAACTCATTTGGGATTTTTCTGTACAGAAGCTTCTGAATAAATGTAGAGTACTAATAATGTATGTTGCTGTACAACTGTTTAGGTTGTGCTACATTTTGAGTTCAAGTAATAGTGTTTCTATTACAAGAAGAAAAACTCTGTCCTTTATGTAAATTATCCCCTGAAGGATGTGGCACATTATATGAATTTGCACTAAGAATGCTATAATTCTTCACCAAAAGCATTGGAAGAACCTTCCAGGACTATGAAGGTGTGGGCTATCTAGTACTTATCAGGTGATGACACAATATTGTAGTTCCTAACTGTTAGATGGCTTATGCTGTAAAGTATTACAAGGTGTTGCTGTGGTACACAGTGTGATGGTCATACCAAAATAGTAGTAATTGGGAATTTGTGTTGCTTTTTGAAATCAAAATACTGATGAATTTTTTAAAAGAATTAGATATTGGTTCTCTGGTGATGATTCTCTAATACCATGTACATATAATGTCACCACATAAATATATAATAAAAATGTTAAGGTACAATAATTGATGTATTTAAGACAGTTAAGTTGTAAGATTCTTGGGGCAAAGACTGTCCCTTTGTGCTGTCTACAGAGGTGAGCAGAGTGCTGGTGCTTAACAAGTAAGAATACTGTGGTCACAATTTTGTACCTAAGGAAGAGACTGTGTACTTGGGAGGTTCCCTGCTCTCTCCCCTTCTCCTCCCCCGGGGCTATTGGGATTCGATACTTCTGAACTCCTTTATGCTTTGAATTTGTCAATCAGGTATCCAGCTGACAGGTACTACACACATTACACAATGTTGTTCGACTTAAGTCCGGATCTACAGCCTCACTGCTATTTAACTACCGTGCCTCCTGAACAAAGATATTTAACCATGATAAACTGCATAGTGGTTTTGCATGAAAGGACAAAAGTTTGGGAATTTTGGTTAGGAGCACCAAGATAACTTAATTTAAACTGTGACCTGGGCTCAGTTTGAATATAGATCTCCAGAAGAATGTGCTACCTTGCCTTTTTAAACACATTTAGACATATAGGTTTTTTTAATTGTATGTATATACACATGTATAGATAAATTTTATATGTCTACCTCTTCTCTCATGTTATGACATAGGAGACATGGCCAGATGGTGCTATGGTGCCAACAGCTGGAAGCCAGGAGGAAAACTGAGACCCTGCCCCTGCATGATATAAGCCTCTGCCAGACATGATCCCTTTAGTTTGCTTTGCCCCCTTTGGAACAATCACCCAAGTTGTTTCTTTCTCCCTCCTTCTGCCTCTCTGCCTCCTCCTTTATTTCTCTATACTGAAGGGGGGAAATAGAGAAGAAAAAGAGGACTGCCCAGACACTTCCCTTCCTATTCCTGATCTCCCAAAGCAACCCTACAGCAATCATGCCAGGTCCACCCCCCACCTGCTTTGGAACATTAGCTCCACCATTATGGAAAGCCACCTGCTGATGTTTCATCGGATGCTTGTGTTAGGGATGTATTTTCTCAGGGGGATTGAAACCTTCCTGGTTCCTCTCAATCCTCTGTCAGAGATTAAGCATCTGCTCTTCTTGGTCTGTTGTACAGAAAGATGCCTATTTACATATCTACATTCTATATGACAACTGATGCTTCTTTCATGTCACCCACAGGAAGGGCCATTACCAATTCATTATCTTTCCAGTTGGCCTGTCTTCCCTTCTCCCCTCCTCCCCCCCCCCCTTCCCCCCCGAGTATATGTGAAGATCCTAGTGATGCTGATCTCCAGTCTTTGTCATGAGTGGACGTTTGTACCCTTATCCTTGTTTGAGCTCTTTCAACCTCTTGCCTTAAGGGGTTTCAGCAGAGTTACCTTTTGTAGCACCCCCATTTTGGTCTGATTCTGAGCTCTCTGCTATGAAAAGCTTTCATTTCCCTAGACAGACTCTTGTTTCTTGTTGAGCACTCTGTTGACTGTCAGGGCCTCCTCCCTGGTTCTTGCCAGTGCAACCTGCAGTTATTGGGATGCTACTTAGCCCGTGTGGACTTAAGCCCAGATCCACAAAAGTGTTTAGGCTCCTCACTTACATTGAAACCAGGGGAAGTTAGAGCCTAAACCCCTTTGTGGATCTGGGCCTTAGTCCCTTGTGAGTGGCTCATTTTGGATTCCAGTAGTTCTGTGGAGGCCCTGACATTGCTGGTTCTCGTACCTGATGAGTAGGGTTACCATACGTCCTCTTTTTCCCGGACATGTTCAGCTTTTCGGCACTCAAACCTCCGTCCGGGGGGAATTGCCAAAAAGCCGAACATGTCCGGGAAAATGGCGGCTCTGCTCCTCCCCTGACTCTTCGGCTCTGTTTAAGAGCCGAGCTGCCCGAGTGCTATGGGCTTCAGGCAGCCCCCTTGCCTCCGGACCCCAGCCGCCGGCCAGGCACTTCCCCGCCCGGGCTCCGGCGGCGCAGGGTCCGGAGGCACGGGGGCTGCCCGAAGCCAGTAGCGCTCGGGCAGCCCGGCTCTTAAACAGAGCCGAAGAGTCAGCGGAGGAGCAGAGCC